>NC_092501.1:86924900-87614900 GCF_047511675.1 Marmota flaviventris | reverse complement strand
AGTTGCAGAATCACATCGGTTACACATCCACATTTTTACATATTGCCATACTAGTGACTGTTGTATTCTGCTATCTTTCCTATCCTCTACTATCCCCCCTCCCCTCCCCTTCCATCTTCTCTCTCTACCCCATCTACTGTAATTCATTTCTCTTCCTTGATTTTTTTTCCCTTTTCCCCTCACATCCTCTTATATGTAATTTTGTATAACAATGAGGGTCTCCTTCCATTTCCATGCAATTTCCCTTCTCTCTCCCTTTCCCCCCCACCACTCGTCTCTGTTTAATGTTAATCTTTTCCTCATGCTCTTCCTCCCTGCTCTGTTCTTAGTTGCTCTCCTTATATCAAAGAAGACATTTGGCATTTGATTTTTAGGGATTGGCTAGCTTCACTTAGCATAATCTGCTCTAATGTATAGGCATGATTTATGAAATGATTGCCCACCTAGCTGAAGTCAGTCTCCAAATTTACTTCCCTCAAGGTTGAGCTCAGGGTCCTACCCTGAATAACAAGGTATTCCAAGTGTTTAGAGGTTGCTACCCATGACCCAAGACAAAGGCCAGACCTCTCTTTGAGTGGAGTCACATTCCTTACTAACACAGGAATCAAACACATTTCTAAACCAAGTTATCTAAGAGCAAAAGATAACATCCAATTTACTTTTTAACATATTATGTCTAAGCTTCACAGTAAGTGATATGTTGAAAATCAGCAAAGGGCTTCTACAGCAGATCTCTTCCCACTGAAAGGCCTGTGTGCACGTCTGATTGACAGAGTCCAGGGCAAGTGCCTAGGTCTGGACTGCAAGGGAGCTAGGAAAGGAGGACTCAGAATTGAGAAATTCCCAGATTTAGGAGAAGTGTTCAAAAGATGCTGAGCAGTTATTCAAGGTGAGAAATGTCTACTAGATGTTGCTTTTGTTCCCCTAATCAAAATCAAAGAACTAGCTATTCCACATAAGATCCTTAAAACAACCAAAACCTTTTATCTACCAATACTGACAACACAGCATGTTTTCATTAAGTACAGATGTTACCCAAAGCTCTGTCCTTGTCCCCAATGCCAATCCAATAATGAGGACACAGTTTTGAGAAAAGGGAAAAAGAAGTTTTATTGCAAAGGAGAAGCATAGGAGACTTGGGTCCCAGAGGTATAAGTCTGGCCTCAAGGGGAGCAGGGGGCTTTTAAAGAGGTGATTCAAAGGCTATATTCCATGTGTTCTGTCTGGAGTTGTAATTCATTTGTTAATTCGGGAGACTGTCATTTCTGGAGATCTGGTGCCATTCCCAAAGTCTGAATTACTTGTTCCTGTGTGTGTGTGTGCTCAAGGACAGATAACCCTGCCTAGAATGGGGAATAAAGGTAATTCTGCTTTCCTTGAGATTAGGGAGGGGGAGAAATTAGGGAGGAGCAGGGAGAGAGGAAGAGAAAGAAACATGTCTCTTTAAAAAATAAGTCTCAGTGGCAGGACAGCAAGGGCTATATACTCAAAGAATAAAGTAGACCACAGTTATACAAAGAGCTTGTTAGTTCTTTCTTTCTTCATCAAAGACCTACCATGTAAAAGATGGCTAATAAGCATCTAGCAGTACAAGTTAATCTAAAAATACAAACAAACCCTCTATGATTAAGCAGTTTCCTTTCTTGGAGAGGGTGGAACAAAATAAAAAACACACAAAATATGATTAATGTAAATTTCAAAAATGAGTAAAACTAAACAATATTGCTTAAGGATGCATATAACCTTCTATTTATCAAAGATAGTAATTTTGTTATAATAAAAGATCTCTCCAAATAGAAAATTCCACTCTGAGAAGACTCACTGGTGAACTTTATCAAATATTTAAAGAGAAATGATGGTAATTTTATGGAAACTTTTCCAGAAAGCAAAGGAGAAAGGAATACTTCCCAACTTGTTTTATGAAACCAGCATAAAACTAATGTGAAAACTTGCCAACCATGATAAGAAAATAAAATTACAGATTAAATAAATATTATAGGAGTTTTGAACTGAACTATATTAGGCCCCAATAGACCAAAATAAAAATGGAATCACTAATATTAAAGTTCTTTATAACCAAATCAAAACTAAAGTTCTTATCTAACCTTAGAGAAATCAGAACAAAAGATAACAGCCAAGTTTTCTAAACAAGTCAGTTTTAATAGGCATGAATGAACTTTTAAAAAATTCATATAAAATAACATCAGTAAACTGATGTTAACCAGTTATTTTTCTATTGTTCTGTTTCCCCTATATCTGCCTTATAAGGAAAGTAACTTGAAATGACTAATCTTTTTTTTCTGCTTTCTTTAACCCTTATTTGTCTATAAAACCTTCCTCTGCTTGCCTCATTTGAACGCTTCTTCTATTTTATGGAATAAAGTGTTACCTGATTCTAAAGTC
Organism: Marmota flaviventris; assembly: GCF_047511675.1. Classification (NCBI taxonomy): domain Eukaryota; kingdom Metazoa; phylum Chordata; class Mammalia; order Rodentia; family Sciuridae; genus Marmota; species Marmota flaviventris. The sequence continues at coordinate 87,612,497 of NC_092501.1, read as the reverse complement.
ACAACTATAGTCAATTAAGATCTTGTTTTGTTGTTGTTGTTGTTTGTTTGTCTTTTGATACTAGGGATTAAACCCAGGGTGCTTTATCACTAAACTACATCTCCAGCCCTTTTGATTTTTTTTTTTTTTTAAATTTTAAGACAGGGTCTCACTAAGTTGCTGAGGGCCTGTCTAAGTGGTTGAGTCTGGCTTTAAACTTGCAATCCTCCTGCCTCAGCCTCCTAAGCCACAGGCATATACACAGCACCTGGCTCAAGATCTTTAAACTAAATTGATTGTAATTTTATCCTTCAGCAAGATCAATATTCCACATGAATACAGAAGCAAAAATTTGTTGTACTATATAGTAACAAATTGACTTCAACAACATATAAAATTGATGATACACGGTTTATCTCAGGAATACAAGGATGGTTTAAGTTGAAAATATTTACTACCTGGGCCTTTACAGAGTTTGCTGACCCCTGGTTAAGCCAAGTATGGCGGTGCACACCTCCAGCTCTACAGAAAGCTGAAGCAGGAAGATCACGAGTTGAATGCCAGCCTAGGTAACTTAGCGAGACCTCATATCAAAATAAAAATTAAAAGGGTTGAGTATGTAACTTAGTGGTAGAGTACCTCTGGGTTCAATCCCCAATACCACAAAAAATAAATGAGTAAATAAATAAATGAGAGAGAAAAGCCTATCATCATTCACACAGATAGTGCAAAAGTATTTAACAAAATTCAGCATCTACCCATGTTAAAAACTGAGCAAACTAGGTAGAAAAGGAAACTGCCTCAATCTGAAAAAGGGCAACTAAAAAAAAACCCATAAAAGTGCCATTAAACTTAATTTAACTCTGTCAAAGTATTTCTACACAATGGGAGAAAGCATAAGACTGGAAAGAAAAAATTGTCCCTAGTTACATAATTATAAATAAAGTTTTATTTATGTATATGTGAAACAAATCATGGCATCTAAACCATTTATCAATATTTTGTCTAGCTTAATACAGGAAACATTGTTTCAAGTAAAAACAGATTAAAAAAAGTTAATCAGAATAATGGCAAATTTCACAGACAAAATACTGAGGAAACACTGCCCTCATCCAGGTGATCAAGGTCAACACCAGTAGGATGTCATGTTGATAATATATAACCTATATGTTATGATAAGAATGGTACCTCACTCCATATTCTTCCTCCTGAAAAGCCCTAGTTAAGAGACATTTACAAAATATATAACCAGTACTCACTGTGAGGTCACTGTTATGGCTTGAATCATTGTTATGTTTGTCCCTCAAAGGCTCACGTGTCGGGGGCTTGATCCTCAGTGCAGCAATGTTCAGAGGTAGGGCTTTGAAGTGATTGGATGATTCATCTATGAATCCATTGATGGATTTGTAGCTGAATGGACTACTGGGAGACGATGGAAACATGAGCCAGAACCTAGTTGAAAAAAGCAGGTCCTTGGGCTGTACTACTGGGGCCTATGACACTTTTCTCTTTCTCTGCTTCCTAACTGCCATGAGTTGAGCAGTTGTGCTCACCATGAGAACAGCAATGGGGCCAATATGGACTGAAACATCTAAAACCATGAGCCAAAACACATCTTTTCTCCTTTAAGTAGTTTTTCTCAGGTATTTCATCATATCAAAAACACAGACAGCCAGGCAGAATGGCACATGCCCACAGTCCCAACTACCTGGGAGGCTGAGGTAGGAGGAGCATCTGAACTAAGGAGTGCTAAAATTTAACTGTTCATCCATTGAAAAATATTGGGACTATGTCCAGTATTTGGCTACTATAAATAGAGCTGGTAAGATGAACATGTATACTGGTTTTAATTTTTTCTGCATTAATAAAAGTAAATAAAAATAATGACAATATATTAATACTTAATGACAGTACTGGAAATTAATAAAGTAAATAATTAAATAAAAATAAAGGCAATACTGATGAGAACGTAATGATGGTATACTTTTTAATTTGGGTAACAATTTAGATTGGCATTATCTTTTGAAAATGAACTTGACAATTTGAAAAACATTGAAAAAAATTCCTACTTTCTTACCCAATTTTCATTCATAAGCCTTCTATTTTATAATAAGAATAGATTCACAGAAAGTTGCAAAAATTCTACAGAGAGGTCTCATGTACACTTCATCAAATCTTCCCCAATGTTAACAATTTAGATAACTATAGTGAAATGTCAGAACCAGAAACTGATATTGATATAACCCATAGGATTCATTGAATTCACAAGTTTCACAGCACTCAATTTTCTCTGGGTATAGCTCTATATAATGCTAACACATGTGTAGATTCGTGAAACCACAATTATAGAGACAATACAGAATATACCAGCACTACAGAGATTAGTTGATGAACCCTTCAGAGCCATATCTACCTTCCCTTGCCTCAACCTCCATTCCTAACTCCTTTGAAGCACCAACCTCTTCTTTTTTTGAGTGTTTTCTATTTTATTAAGAGTATGTTTATGCATATATAGATGTATATTAAGCAGATCTTAGTTTTTTTATTTCTTTATCATAGAATATAACATTTATTGACTTAATTTAAGTACTTAAGTGTTATTAAATCTGCATCATAGTAGTCATGGGATATCAGAAGAGTAAGCACTGTTCACCCAAAACAAAGGAGGGTGGGAAGAGTAAGAATAGAAATCCACTGGATCAGACAAAGTGGAAACAAGGGAAGGGACAGGGAGGGGAATAGGAAAGACAGTAGAATTAATCAGTCATAACTTTCCTGGCCTTGTATTTGAATACACAACCAGGTAACTCCACTTCATGTACAACCACAAAAGTGGGATCCTAAATAGAATCGGTTGTACTCCATGTATGTATAATTGCCAAAATACACTCTGCTGTCATGTATAACTAAAAAGAACCAAGAAAAAAACCCCACAACTTTGCCTCCTATTCTGGAGCTGGAATTAGAGTATTTTTAGTTGTAGGCAGAATAGTTACATTGTTAGGCAGAGTTAAAACCTTGTCATTATTTTATTTGAAGATTATGGTTTAAGGAGATGTGATTGGACATCAAGTCAACAAGGGGGGGACTTGTGATGGTGAATCTTCATTGTCAACGTGGTTGGATTGAGAGACACTTAGGAAACGAGTAAAGTGCACTTCAGGGTATGTTTGTGAGGATGTTTCCAGAGACCACTGGCGTATGGGACCACATACTGAGATGGGGACTAGCAACCTCCCTGAATTTAGAGACCAAAGTAGAAGGAGGAGGAAGCCCATCAGCATGTATGCAGACTAGACTGTTCCTGAGTGGGTGCATCCATTTGCACTGCCATTGCCCATGGACATCAGATTCCCATCTTCTTCAACCTTTCCATATGGATCCACACAGTAACTCTCCAGGGAGCTTCCAGGCCTTCAGCTTCAGATTGGGGTAGCATCATTGATCCCTCTTGTTCTGAAGTTCCTGCATCTTGGAGTGAGCAGCTCTCCATCTGGCCTGTAGATGGATATTTATGGGACTATCCAGCTTTCTATTATGTAAGCAATCTAATAAATCCCCTCTTTTTCTCCCATATTTTTATTGTTGTATAATAGTTGTACATAATGATGGGATTTATTGTTACATATTTATACATGCACACCATATAACAATACGATTTGGATAAGTCTCTCCTTATATGTATGTATTCTATTGCTTCTGTTCCTCTAGACAACCCTGACTAACACAGACCCCACAATAATGAACAGGGTCTGTAAGAGAGGAATAAGGGGAATATCATTCCTTTCAGGCTGCTCTGACAAACTACTATAAACTGGGTAGCTTATGAACAACAAAAATTTATTTCTCGAAATCTGTAGGCTGGAGGTCCAAGGTCAGAGGGGCCAGCATGATTGGTTCTGGTGAGGGCCGTCAGCAGATTACAGTCAACTTCTCATTGTATCCTCATGAAGGAGAAAGACAAAGAGTATGGATTCCCATTCGTGAAGGCTCCACCTCCAAACATGATCACATAGAGGGTTAGGATTCTATTATATGAACTTGGGAGGATTTAAACCTTCCGACTATAACAGGGAACTGGGATGGGAACTAGAAAACTCCCCTCATTCAGGTACACCGAGCCCTCTGCCCTGTGAACTCTTCCTGGACCCTCCTGCGTTTAGATAGCCAACTTATTAAAGTGGCTCCAGGGAGGCAATTGTGACTGAGATTCCCACAATTAACCTTGTGAGCCTGTTGTGTCAATTTGTTCTTACTGTAGTGCATACATTGTTGTCTGAGTGGAGCACAACTTCTCACTCTTGCGCTGCGGAGGGCCAGCATTTTAAGCTACAAATAGTTATTCATAATAGGTTGGCAAACATTTTCAGATTAAGCTAAGTATCAAACTCTGGAATTATGACAGTGAAGCCATCAGCATCTGGATAATCACTGCGCTTGCCTTGTCTTCTGGCTGGGAAGGCCCCAGAGCAAGAACTGTCCTTAGGGGCTGGTGGCCTGAGTTGTTCCCCATGGTAGGCATCTCCTTATCCATTTTCCACCATAGACAATATCCAATCCTCTTCCTCTTGGGCACCTCTAGGGTCGGGAAGCTCATCACCATCCAAGGCAGAATGCGTCTTCTCTGGGCAGTTCTTCTTGTCAGAAGATGTTTTAGGTTACTTAACCCAACCTGCTAGTCTCAGTGTGCTGGCTTTTAATTATGCCAGCAGCATGTAATCATGCAGTCACTCAGTAAACCTTCCAGTTGTCTAGTGGGTGCCAGACCCTTTGCTCAAAGCCAAGAATCCAGAGGAGAAGGAAGCATGACCCCTGTTTGTGAGAAGCTCACCTCCAATTTTAGAAACCAGGAAGTCCAAAATCAGGGTACTAGAATGGTGGGGTTCTGGAAAAGGCTTTCTTCCTGGCTTGTGATAGAGTCTTCTTGCTGTGTCCTCACATGGCAGAGAGGGAGGGGGAAAGAAAGAGGGAGGGGGAAGGAGACAGAGAAAGAGAGCACCAATCTGTTCTTTATTTCAGTAATTTTGTCAGTTTAAGAATTTTATGTAATTGAAATCACACATTATGTAACCTGAGACTGGCTTTTTTTTTTTTTTTCATTCAGCACAGTTTAAAATGCATCCAACTTATTTTGTTTATCTACAGTCCATTCCTTTTTATGGCTGAGTGATAATCCATAGTATGGCCACACTTCATTAACCGTTCACCTACTAAAACACACTAAGGTTGTTGACAATTTTGGAGCTTGCTGTCAACAGTTGTGTACAGCAGATTTTTGTGTGGACATAAATTTTCATTCCCTGCTCCTGTCAGTAGCCCTGAAGACTGCTGAGGACACTGGTCCCTTGTCTTCCTGGTAGCTATACTGATTAAAGTTCCTTTCCTACCTTCACTGCTCAACTCTTTGATTAGTATCTTGGAATAAGTGGTAGAATCTAGTTTGTTGGGCCCCCTGGAGCATGCAATTCATTTAAAGCATGCAATTCATTTAAAGCATGCAATTCATTACTTTTAATGTATTCTGAGTTGAACAACCATTCTACAAATTTTAGAACATTTTTACCATTCCTCAAAGAAACCCTCATATCCCTCAGCAGTGGATTCCTGTTTCCCCACCTGTATCAGCCCTAGGCAACCAAATGAATTGTACTTTAAATTTCTGTTTCAGTGTTAAATGTATAACATTTAACATATATAAAAATATTACTGATTTTTATGTTTTATAACCATAATGAATTCACTTATTTTATTAATTCTATGAGTTTCTTCTTAGATTCCTTGGAATTTTAAACTTAGAAAACCATATCTGTTTACTGTATGTCTCTATACATTTGGTTATTCTGCACATAACAATATTCTATATACAAATAAAATGACACAATACGTAGTCTTTTGTGAATGATTCCATGTTTATTCTTTTTAAAAAATGTAAAATTTTTTCTTGAGCGTTTATGTCATTTTACCCACCTCCAGCAATGTATGAGAGATCAATTCTTCCCAGCCCCTGAACAAGTACTGGGCCTTGCACATGCTAATCACACTGAGAGATCCAGTTTCTTTATATCTTCACCAGGTTTTGGTATTTATTTGAGCAGTTTTAATAGGTCTGTAGTACTTACTACCTTATGGTAGCTTTAATTTGCATTTCCTGAATACTTAACAACTTTGAACATTTCGTATGTACATTTTTCATCCATTTTACTCTTGGTGAAATATCTGTTCACATCTTTTGTCATAAACTAACTGGATTGTTTGAGCCCTTATTTTGTTGAATTTTAAGATATCTTTTTGCAGTTTTTTTTAAAATATATTTTTAGTTGTACTTGGACACAATATTTTTGTTTATTTTTATGTGGTGCTGAGGATCGAACCCAGTGCCTCACACATGCAAGGCGGGCACTCTACCACTGAGCTATAGCCCTAGCCCCAGTTTATGCAGTTTTATATACATTCTAGCTCTGAGTCCTTTGTCAAAAGGGTAGCTTTCAAATATTCCCTCTCCCCTCCTCAATCTGCAGCTTATCTTTTTAAATTGTCAAATTGTCTTCTACAGATACAAAGTTTAACTTTTGGTGAAGTACAATATATCAATGTTTTCTTTTATGGATCTTGTTTTTGGTGCCATCTGAAAAAGACTTACCAAGTACTAGGTTCTCCCGTGACCCAAAATTTTTATATAAAATTTCTTCTAGAAGATTTTGAATTTTATATTTTACATTTAAATCTATGATTCATTTAATTTTTCATATAAGTGTATGCTTTAGGTTGGATTCTTTTCTCCCTTCTTTTGTAATGTCCAGTTGCTTTAGTATCATTTGTTGAAAAAATTATTTCTGAAATTACACTTTGACTTTTGTACAAAATCAGTAGGGTATATTTCTGGGTTCTTTATTCTGTTCTACTCATAAATGTGTCTACTTCTCTTAAAAAAGTTTTAATTATTATAGCCAAATGATAAGTCTTAAATTCAAATAGCATGATTAAGGAATTTTAATTTTCTTACTCAAAATATTTTAGTTATTTTTCTTATTCAAAACTGCTTCATTTACTTCCTTTGTCTTTCCATATGAAGTTTAGCATGCGCTTACCTATAGATAGACAGAGACACACATACAATCTTGCTAGAAATTTGGAAGGAAATATGCTAAACATATGTACTGACTTAGGGATAACTGACATCTTTTCTCTGTGGTACATATCTGTATTTATTTAGTTCTTCCTTGATTTATTTCATCAACTAATAATTTTGAGTACACAGGCCCCATGTGTTTTGTTAGATTTACAATTATTTCATTTTGGAGGAGCAACTGCAAATGAATTGCACTTTAATTAAATTTCTGTTTCAGTGTTAAGTATTATTTATAAAATTACTTACTGATGTTACTGCTGTTTATGTTTTGTAACCATAACAAATTCACTTATATTAGTTCTGTGAGTTTCTTCAGATTCCTTGGAATTTTAAACTTAGAAAACCATGTTTGTCAACAGAACAGTTTTATTTCTTCCTTTCCTATCATGATGCCATTTATTCCCTTTTCTTGCCTTATTGCACTGGCTAGGACCCCCTATGTTTTAAGAGTGTTAAGAGCAGATATCCCAGATTAGTCTAAATTTTTTTTGTGTGTGGTACTAGGGATGAAACCCAGGACCTCGTGCATGCTAGGCAAATATTCCACCACTGAACTGCATTCCTAACCCTAATCTTGTTGAAGATTTTAAGTGGAAAAACATTCAATCTTTCACCAATAACTATGGTATTGGCTGCTTTCGTAGATGCTCTTTATGTCAAATTGAGGAAGTCCCCTTATTAAGTAGTTTGCTAAGAGTCTATTATGAATTCAGTTGAATTTTCAAATTTCTTTTCCATATTAATTTATAATCATGTGATTTTTCTTTACCTTATGATATGTTAAATTCATTGATTTTCTTTCTTTCTTTCTTAAAAATTTTTTTAGTTGTAGATGGACACAATATCTTTATTTATTTATTTTTATGTGGTGCTGAGGATCGAACCCAGTGCCTCACCCTTGCGAGGCAAGTGCTCTACCACTGAGCCACAGCCCCAACCCCATTTTTCTTTTTTTAAATTCATTGATTTTCTAACAGTGAACCAGTTTTATATTCTTGAAATAAGTCTCACAAGACTATGGCATATAATTCTTTTTATATATGGCTAGATTCTCTTTAGTAATATTTTGTTGAGGAGTTCTGTACTTATGTAAATGAGAGATTTTGGTCTATAGTTTTCTCGTTTTTTGTTTTGGTATCATGGTAATAATACTGGTCTCATCTAATGACATGGAAATCACTCCTATTTTCTGGAAGAGGCTGTGTAGAATTGGTGCTATTTTTCAAATATTTGGTAAAATTTTGCAACAGAATCATCTGCTTTGTTTCCAATTGTGTCCCCATTCCCCAAATTCATACACTGAAGTTCAATGAAATTGTATCTAGAGATATATTCTATGAGGAGTTGATATGTTAAATGAGGTCATACAGGTGGGGCCCTAATTTATTAGAGCCCTGTTATACTATGGATCTGGAATGTCCCCCAAAAGCTCACGTGTTAAAGGATTTGTTTCCAACCAGTAGCAGAATCTAAGAGGTGGCGCTTACGGGAGGAAGTTAGGTCATTGGGGACATGTCATCGAAGGAAATACTGGAAACCAACCCTTCTCTCTTCCTTTCTCTTTCATTTCCCAACTGTCATGAGGTGAGAAGCTTGCTCTACCACATATTCCCCACCATGATGTTCTGCCTCACCAGACCCAAAAGCAACAGGGATAAGCAACCATGGACCAAAACCTCCCAAACCATGAAATCAATTAAAAATCATCTTAAGTTAATTATCTTACATATTTTGTTACAGTAATGGAACACTGTCTAACATGTACCCTTATGAGAAGAGACACCAGAACTGACTTCCTCTCTGATAAGGACACAGTGAAAAGGCAATCATCTACAATTAGGAAGAAAGCTCTCACCAGGATACCCTAATGACACCTTGATCTTAGGACACTGCAGTCAACAGAACTACAAGAAATAAAAAAATTGCTGTTTTTAAAGTCATGCTACTTTATTTTGTTACAGCAGCTATAATAGAAAAATATACTATCTAAGGCCTGAAAAATTCTATTTTTTTGAGAGGTTCTTAATTTCATATTCAATTCCTTTAAAACTTATAGAACTATTCACATTACCTATTTCATATTGGTGAGTTTTGGTAGTTTGTAGTTTTTGAAGAATTGGTCAATTTCATCCAAGTTGTTATATTTATGTGTACAGAGATGTTTGTAATGTTCACTTATTGTTTTTCAATGTCTTTAGGATCTTAGCACTCTCCAATTTTATTCCTAATGTCAGGAATTTCTGTCTTCTATTTTTCTTTTTCAGTCTTACTGTTGCTTTGTCAATTTTATTGATCTTTTCAAATTTTTTAACATTGATTTTTCTCTATTTTTTAATTTTCAATTTCACTGATTTTTGATCTTTATCTCCTCCTTTTTCTTTGTGTTTATTTTGCTCTTTATTTTACATTTTTGAAGTGGGAACTTAAAATACTGATTTGAGAACATTTTTTCTAATATGTTCAGTGCTTCAAATTTTTCTTAATGACATTCCACTAACTGTATACTTTTATCCCCCATTTTCACTCAGTCCAATGTATTATTTATTTATTAGTTGTAGTTGAACACAATACCTTTATTTTATTTTTATGTGATGCTGAGGACTGAACCCAGGGCCTTGCACATGCTTGGTGAGCACTATACCACTGAGCCACAACCCCAGCTCCAGTCCAATGTATTATTTATTTATTTATTTATTTTTAGAAATATTTTTTTAGTTGTAGATGGGCACAGTACCTTTATTTTATTTGTTTATTTTTATGTGGTGCTGGGGATCGAACCCAGTGCCTCACGCATGCTAGGCAAGCACTTCACCACTGAGCCACAACCCCAGCCTCAGTCCAGTGTATTTTAAATTTCTCATTGACCCATAAGTTGTTAGAAGTAGGTTTAGTTTGCAAGTGTTTGCAGATATTTTTCTAACGTATATTGTTTCAATTTTTTAAAAAGTGTTGAAGTCTTTGTTATGACCCAAGATACCATCTATCTTGGTGACTGAAAAGATGTTATATTTTTATGTCACTGGGTAGAGGGTTCTATAAACATGAATAGGTCCTTTAGGTTGATGCTGCTATTAAGTTCTATATCCTTGCTGATTTCTTGAATAATAGTTCTATCAATTGCTGAGAGAGGGAACTGAAGTCCCCACCTATAATTATGGATTGATCTATTTCATCTTTCAGTTCTACCAATTTTTTCTTCATCTTTCATGTCATGAAAACCACTTTTGAGGGGCATTGGGGATTGAACTCATTCAACTACTGAGCCACATCCCCAGCCCTATTTTGTATTTTATTTAGAGACAGGGTCTCACTGAGTTGCTTAGTGCCTCGCCATTGCTGAGGCTGGCTTTGAACTTGCAATCCTCTTGCCTCAGCCTCCTGAGTCGCTGGGATTACAGGCATGCACCATGGCTCCCGGCTCATTTAAACCACTTTTGTTTGGTGACTAGTAGACATTTGGAATTGCTATGTTCTTTGTGTGTGTGTGGGTATGTGTGTGTGGTGTTTGGGATTAGAACCCAGGGCCCTTGTGCATGTAAGGCAAGCACTCTACCAACTGAGTTATATCCCTAGCCCTGGAATTGCTATGTTTTTGATGAATTAGTCCTTTTATCATTATGTAACATCTCTCATTATTGCTGATGAGTTCTTTTCTCTTAGGTCTAGAATAAAGTAATCATGACTTTAAAAAAGTGTATGGTATATATTTTTCATTCCTTTTACTTTCATTGTTTTTGAAGTAAGTTTCTTATAGACAGCATATAGCTAGGATTTTAAAACAATTTATTCTAAACTTTGTCTTTTTATGGTATATTTATTTTTTAGTGCATGACTGTTATACATGATAGTGGGATTCGTTTTAACATATTCATAAATGCACATGACAAAGTTTTTTCCATTTCAATCCCCAGTACTATTCCCTTCCCTCCCTTCTTCCATTCCCCTGATTTCCCTCCTCTACTCTATAGGTCTTCCTTCTGTTTACTTTACATATATATATATATATATATATATATATATGTATGTATATATATATGTATATATATATGTATGTATATATATATACATACACACACACATATATATTTTTTAGTTGTAGAATATATATATATATATATATATATATATATATTTATTTATTTTAGTTGTAGATGGACCTTTGTTTCATTTATGTGTGGTGCTGAGAATCAAACCCAGTGCTTTACACATGCTAGGCAAGTGCTCTCCCACGGAGACACTTCTAATTCTGACATTCTATCTGTTCTAAGTCAGCTTCAGTTGACTGATTTTCTAATCATTTTGTGTTGTATTCTCTTGCTTTGGGCTGTATTCTTTTGCAGGCCTGGTGATTTTTTAAATTGAATGTCAGACATTATGAACTTGTTGTATGGATGATATTTTTGTTTTCTTATAAATTCTATTGGCCTGCGGGATGCAGCTCAGTGGTAGAGCATTTGCCCGGCATGTTCAAGACCCTGGGTTGGAACACCAGCACCACAAAAATAAATAAATAAATAGATAGATAAATTTTAAAATAATATAGATTCAAAATTTAAAAAAAGTTCCATTTATCCTTTTTAACTTAAAAAAAAAAAAAAAGGCTTAAGTAAAACTGACATAAGCAAAATGCAGACCATAAAGTTACAATGGTCTGGTATAGATAGCCCATGTAGCCACTTCCCCTACAGCCTTCATATATTACACGTGGCTCACTCCGGGGAAGTCTTCCCTGTTCTGTTCATTTCACGGTAGGGTCCTACTATGGTCAAGTTTCAGCCCCTAGCAGGGCACTTGTCTCTGAAGTCCTCAACCACCAGATGATGAAAAGGACGATCGCCCTGAAGTAGTTAGGCTGTGCGTTTCTCAAATTGCATGCATCGAACGTCTGGGATCAAACAAGAAAAGGAGCGCGGCCCAGTTCTGCCTGTGCTCAGAAGGGGGACTCCACGGCTGGTCATAACCCGGGAGTTTACAATTACCCTCAGCCTACAGTTTAGTTAACCGTGCGGTCCAAAGCTGGGTTGTAGACGCGCGCTGTCCAGGACGCAGCCCCTGCAGGCACCAGGACCTACCGACCTAACAACCAGGTCCCCATTCTTGGATAGGCTCTAGCTCACCCACTAGGCCTCTCCACCACTACTGCACCAGATAAAAGGTGCTGAACAAACGATAAAAACCAAACCGAGCCCAAAACCCTCCCGAGGCGCTAGGCCACCCCACGTGCACGCCCTCGGTCCACTCACCAGCCACGCGTGCGCAGCCGCCCAGAAGAGCTCGGAGCGCGGCGGGAGCGGGGCGGTGCGGAGCCGCCCGCGCAAGCGCAGACCCCGGCCGAGGCGGGCCTCTTCCGGGAAAATTTCTCCGGCTTGTACTGTCAGCGAGGGCCAGCTCCTGAAGGGAGCCCTTCCGTGAGCTGGTGTCTCAACAGTTGCCTCCAAGAACGGTGGCTCCCCCCCAAAAATCTTTTAAAGTTTTTAGTTAGACTCGAGTTAGGCCCACTAATTTGGCACCGAGAGATTCAGGTTTTCAGAATCCAAGCCTCGTCTATCTAGTGTTATAATCGAAACGTATTGAGATTAGTGGCAGGGTTAGGAAAATTTCATCCTCTTCCAGTGCCTTCAGCATGGAATGCACCGATCGATCAACGTATATTAAAGCAAACATATAGTCCCATAAATATAATTTTTGTAAACTACACCTAGCAACTACAGTACCTGGCACGTATAAACTATTAGAAGGTCCCCTTTCACCTTGGCAGATCACTAAGTGACATTTGTTTTACATCCACGAGGCAATCTATAACGTTCCTATCTCTCACCTCCATTTTGTTTACCAATTTTATGATTTTTCTAAGTTGTCGTACTGTTTTAAATATATCTAGTTTTAAACGCTTTCTGGTATAAATAAATTGTTCAGCTCCTAAATGATGCCATTCAATTGTACTTCACGAGTAGGTTTATAACTGGATGGCCATAGTTTCTATTTAAAGTGCTGTTTCCAGTCTGTAGTAACCCATATTTTGACTTTGATCTGAACTGATAAGTCTTTTAAACTAAATATTTCAAAATCGGGTGTAACTTGCAGGAAAGTAAACATATTAAATGAAATCACTTAACAAATCAAGAAAGAATAGCCAACTTTTATGGCAGAATTATTTTTCATAGAGGTAATGTTCCATACATAGAAGACTGCCTTGGTTTATAATTTCACAGAAAAGCTTATATTAAAGCAAATTATTCTTGTTCTGAAACAATGTTTTCAAAGCTTCCATTGTTTTAATAGCATGTAAGACACAAGTTATCTTATGTATTTTACCATATGTTACCATATGTTATTTTTGCAATTAAAGTTACCATAGACTTTAGAGAGCTTAACTATTTCTACCTCCATCAGTAGCTGAAGATTGTTCAGAAAGCATGCCAGTAGTACAGGAAGATTAGTACTTTCCTGGTGAAACGTATGCACTGTAATTTAAGTAGTTTTCACTCATAAGAATTTAATTATCAAAGGCAAACTAATTTACAATCAGTTTGATTATCAGTAAAAGGAAAATCACTTGTTCAGTTAAATTAGACTTGAAAGATGCTTTCAAATCCATTTAAATTCAGGGATTATTCCTTTATATTTAATGATTTTTGTCCATCTTCTGGAAATGGTACAAAAAAGGAATGGAGATCACTCGAAAAAACTCTTATTTTAAGACAGTTCCCCCCACTTTTTTTAAGGAGGCAGGGAAAGCACACTTTGTTCTTTCTTGTTGTAGATGGACACAATACCTTTATTTCAAATTTTATGTGGTGCTGAGGATAAAACCCAGTGCCCAGTGAGCTACAAACCCAGCCCCAGTTTTCTCTTCTTTGAGCTGGATGTCTCTACATTGCTGAGGCTGGTATGGAACTCCTGAACTCGCGCAATCATCCCTTTTCCCTGCTTCACTCAGCTTCTTCAATAGCTAGGACAGGCTCCGCCTACCTCCACACCTGCCCCCGACCCTTTTATGTAAGACCTAATTACATATATTACAAAAACACAAAATCCTGGTTTTTTTTTTTCCATTTTTGAGTTACTCAAAATTAATTACTCAAATTATCATACATAGGAGAATTATTCAAATTATCCTTTGCATAATGCAAAAGATTTTCCCTAGAATTCTAGTCCCATAAAATACTTAAATTTTTTTTTTAGTTGTTGATGGACCTTTATTTTATTTATTTATTTATATATGGTGCTGAGAATTGAACCCTGTGCCTCACACATGCGAGTCAAGTGCTCTACCACTGAGCCACAACCCCAGCCCCCATAAAATACTTTGAATGTAATGATTAAAATCTTCGAAGTCTTACAATATTGATGTATTAAAGCCTTTAACGCTAAAGAAACGTTTTCTCAAACTTACATCAGACTAAGCTATAAAGAACTAGTGATGCATGAAATGCACTTTGGGAATCTCTTGTTAGGATTTTTTTTTTTTGGGGGGGGGTACAGGAATAATGAGCATATTCAGCAGAAATTGAAATAATTATGCCATGGTTTCAATGAGTCTCCTCCAAAATTCAGATATTAAGAGCTGCTACATTTAAGAGGTGATTAGGGCAAGATTCCTTCTTCATATAAGAGTGTAGGTGCCCCTTCAAAGGGGCCTGATGGAGGTAGTTCTTTATTGCTATTCCACTTTCAGCCACATAAAGACATAGCAAAAAAGCCCTCACCAGATGCCCACACATTCATCTTAGACTTCCCAGCAACCAGGACTATAAGAAAACAAGTTTCTGTTCTTTATAAATCACCCAGTATCAACTATCCTGTTAAAACAGCAAAAATGTACTAAGGCAGTGAAGTTACTAGATCAATTTTTTCATAAAAGACAGTAATATTTACTCCATTACCATGGCACTATGGTGGTTGTGGCGTAGGGCTATAGGATCATGCTGTACTGAAGATTTAACTATTTAAAAATTATTAGTGACTATCAGGTATTAGACTTGTGTTGGGGTACATGTATCTGATGAAGTAAAATGTGTTTTTAGAAATATTTAGATACAATGGAACTCTTATTGAATATTTATTATATTTTATCCATCGCTGTTTTAAAAAATTTTTCATTGGAAAGATGTATGATATAGATGAAGGAGCTGTGAAAGTTAATGTAACCTCTAAGTAACTTAGGAATTGAATCTAGGCCTGTCCACCCTGTATTTTGCCAATTCAAATAGCCTTACTAGTCAGTTCTCAGGGCAGTGCAGTTATGATCACGCATACCAATGAGAAGCTCCACTACTAATATATCTTGAACA
This sequence comes from Marmota flaviventris, assembly GCF_047511675.1. Taxonomy (NCBI): domain Eukaryota; kingdom Metazoa; phylum Chordata; class Mammalia; order Rodentia; family Sciuridae; genus Marmota; species Marmota flaviventris. The sequence goes on along the minus strand of NC_092501.1, from coordinate 87,597,095 downwards.
TTAAAAAAAAAATTTTTTAAAGCCTATCTTGGCAACATAGAAATGAACAATACCAAACAATAAGTACAACACTGCTAACACTAAGAAACACCAATGACTTACCTCAGACCTCAGTTCACTCTTGTGCTAGATGTTAAAAATAACTGATACACAATGATGAGCTCAGTAACCTGTAGATTTATGTGTTTGAGATCTTAAAAATAATCCATAGCTTTGAAATGAGAAATAACTAGCCTGTGACTATGGTTCCACCCTTAGTAATGAAGGGAAACAAAAATTCAAAACACATTCTATTTACTCTTCTTAAACTACTTTTATCTATCCTTAGATTAGAATCAAGCCTCAATATAAAAACACTATAAATCAAATATTCAAAGAAAACTTACATTAGAAATTAATAATTTTCAAAATGCATTAAAAAAAAAACATTAACTTTTCAAAGAGTATGTTCATAAGATTTAAAACTGGGCAAAGGGTGAGGGCTGGGGTTGTGGCTCAACGGTAGAACACTCACCTAGCTCATGGGAGGCCCTGAGTTCAAAACTCAGCACCACATAAAAATAAATAAAATGAAGGTATTGTGTCCAACTACAACTAAAAAATAAATATTTTTTAAAAACTGGGCAAAGAGTGAAAGAAGATGTATGTAGCACACAGGAGGAATGACTCATACTACTAAAAACATTTACTACAAATCATACCCCAAATCTAATGATTTAACTAATAACTCTGAAATTGCTTCTAAGACTGTGGGCTAAAATAAATATTATAGAATATAAACAAAATTTTAATTTTTCTTTCTGATTGCTGGGTATCCTATGAGGGTTGAGGGTTCTCTCAGAAGGTAATGCAAATTTGATTTTGTTCTATAGGTATATTTTAAAAATTATTTTAGGAATGTACAATGTTCTGCGTGATTCATCCTATGATGTCCAACTAGCATCACTTCAATATTTTTCATAAAATAGTCTAGTTAAGTACCCACGAACAAATCACACATGGTCATAACAAAAATGTAATAAAAATATTTAGTGAAATGACATTTTAACTCCCATTTATGGATTTTAAAAATACAAATAAAATTTATCAATTTGATATTCAGCTTGTAACAGGCTCAATACATAGCCTTGATTTATTTTCTAAAATCATACTGCAGCATTTTTGAAAAACTGAATGCAACTTTATACCTTCATTGTTATAAGAGAGGTAAATATTTGAATAGTACACTCATCCCTGGGTCTCTTAAAAAAATTGAAAAGTCAGCATAAGTTTAAAATTTTAATATTTATAAATTTAAAAAATTTTACACGTGCTGAATGGTAGCAGTGCTAACATTTTGTGACCATTAACCACAAACTCACTGCATAGAGCTTCTTTCTTTGTACACAGAATCAAATCACAATACCAATATTTGCAATTTGTCATAATTTTGCGGTAAAAGACATCACACCAGAAGCCTGGGCTCAGAGCACACTTGAGGTCAGATCCCCAGGAGGTACATAGTGCAGATGTGGTATTTAACTTCAGGCTAGGGAAATTTGCTGTTAGTATATATCTGACAGCTCCTAATAGCTAAGAGACCTAAAAATACAGTCTGAAAAAGAGAAAATTAGACCTCTCCTCTGCTGAGGACCAGGAACAGGTGAAGGAAGAGCAAACCACAGTGGGTGAGGAGGGTGGATAGATGGTTCATGGAGTGAGTCTCACAGGTGATAGATTATGTGTAAGCCACACCTCTCAGTTCATGGTAGGGAATAACCACCACAGCTAGCTTAGAATATTCTATCTTACAAAGACTTCCACACAGAGAGTTACAGGATAGAAACAGAATTCTTCATTCATCTTCTTTAAAAATAAAACAGAATGGATGCCCACTATTAAGCTTCTATCTTTACCTGAACCAAATTATTCTTTGGCTACATATGTCATGGGTTCTCATTATTTGCCCAATGGCATTTCTTACATCTAAATTAAAAAGCTTAAAGTTCAACTTGAACCATGGCACTTCAAATCAATTTGGGCTCAGCAAGATGCCTACCTTGGACATATTTTAATGTCAGATAATCAATTTTTAAAGAATTCTTAAATGCAGTGTTTTCAGAACATAGTTACCAACTCAGAGAAATACCCACTTACATTTAAAAATAATTTAAAAGATTATTATATTCTCAAATCATTTGTTTTATGGAAAAATTTACAGGAAATTATGTTAAAACTTCATATCTGAATTAGTTCCTTATTTTCTGGTTTGAAAAACAAAAACAAACAAAACCCCTAAGAAATACTGAGGTTCCTTCTGACTTAAAAGGTTAATATTTTATTCAGGAACCAATAATGACAATTACCTGTCAGAGACAGCTAACTTAGCAAGGTCCAACAACCACCACCTCTAACAACAGAGATGGCAAATAGAATACAAGTAATAAAAATCGTATTTTAAGGGTTATACCAACACTGTCTACCAAGAGATTCAAACTTGGAATCCTTGAAACTGACAGCTAGTTTCCCTTCAATACTTGAGGGGGTTCATAGAAATTTTAACAGAAACAGAAACATGGTAATGTTAGGACTTTAGAGACTTGACATTTTTGGTAAGGGAGAAAGTTCAATCAAGACAGGGCAGTATTAGTAATGCTGACTGGTGGGGGGATTATATAGAAGCTTGTTTTTGAAATGAAAATTGTGAAGGAAAAAAATAGTAGTAATCATCTCTTCTGAACAGGGCAATGTAATTTAAGTAGATACACAGTTTACCATAAAAATAAGTCTGAATTCTTAAAATTAGTTTGAAAAAACCTGCAAAGTTTTGTTTACATAAAATGTTACACTTTATACCAGATGAAAACTCAATGCAGTGATGTTAACATGCCACTGTCTTCCAACAAAGTAAAAGACTGCCAGGCAGAAAAGACCCAAGTAACTGTGCTGGAAAGAATACTGTCAAATACTGTCAAGCAGTTTGGCTATCAGCAGCCACCCATCCAGCACAAGGATCATAAAATCACACCACTCTTTTTAACAGAACTACAAGAACAGAGTTACAGGTGCTGTTACATTAATACAAAGTGTGAGCATACAAAGTCCTTAGTAATTGTGCCTTAGGACTCCTTAGTGATTGTGCCTTGGGAAACAAATAAGGAACAAAAATGAATCACAAATCAAACAAAGGGTACAAGGAAAACTTAAGTTTAGAGGATACTATGTGAACAACAGAAATTTAATAAAACAATCTAAAAATTGAACACTTAACAGTGCCCCTTTAACATATATAAAGAACACAAATAATGTTTTTGTTAAAAAAAAAAAAAAACTTTAACAAATTAACAGGCAGTTGTAATTGGAAAAACCAATTTACTAAATTCAGCCAGTGTTCAATACCCACTGGGCCAAGAGCATTAAGCAAAGTAAAACAAAATCTGAAGAGCTAATAAACATAGCTTAAGACAAAACTGAGAAAATGAAAAAGATCCAGACTAAACAAATATCCAATTAGGCAAACGTTTACACAAACACCCTGAAGAGTCTAGCTGGTACAATTCAGTGGTATCCTTACTACCTAAAATGTGGTGTCAACCCCCATCCCCTTTGCCACTAATTGACATTCTGATGAGCTCTTAAACATTATTTGGTCCAATCTGAAGTAAATGTTGTTTTAATTAAAAATAGTCTACAAAAATTGGAGTATTAGAATCTGGGAAAATTTAGCAAATATTTCTGTCTGGATAGGAGTTATTTAAATACAGATGCCTTTTTACTTACTAAGGCATTCCTTTCCTACCCATCTTTACTTTTAATACAAACCTGATTATAGTTTTGTCCTGGCCAGTCAGTTATGGGTCTCAGTGCCCTTGTGTGTCTCAGGGACCATATTTATCACACATATACACTACTCACAAGTGCTGAGGAAGCTTGAGGGAGTGAAGAAACACAAAACAAAAACAATGCAAAGCAAAGTGATCACTACTGCACATCACTTCAAGGGGAAAAAAAAAAAAAACAACCTAAAAACAAACACATCATTCAAAGTATTTTTTGAAATATAAAAAATGTGTCTTTCATCAAGAGTAATACTAGTTTTCTTCCTCACAATCTTGCAAGATGTTTTGTTCCACTTATATTGTTAGTGGTGATCAAATTAAGAGAAATGATCCTCAAAAAGTTATGGCTATGGACCTCATATTCACTCATATCTAACATCACATGCACAGGTGGGATGAATTTAGATGCTTCCAGTATTGTCTGCTCTGTCTTTAGCACAGTTACACAAAGTTTTGCAGAGCATCACATGTGAAGATGTATATGCTATGTGCAATTCAAATATAATAGCTGTACTTGCAGGGTGGGTTAGCAGACAATTATTAAGGATATGTGGAAGGAGAAAGTCTACCCCTCTGTAGCAGAGATTCAAATGCACCTATTCCAGAATCCTCTATTTGTCATTGTGTTGTGAGATTCTGGTTTGTAAAGCGTGAAGTTTCATATGCCTACAGTTTATAAATTAGCTTTCATTTCCATAATTTAAGCTGGTACACATTATTAAAGGAAGCATGACAGCAGTATAAAAATCCTGATTAGAAAGATCCAACTAGAGGATCTAGAGTAGACTTTTTAATTTCTGAAATTAAATTTGCGTGACTTCTGTGACACAAGAATTAACACCCACTTCATAATTATTGCCCCTAATGCCCCAACGTGCAATAGTCAGTAATTCTATTGTGTGAATCAGTAATTCACATCCTTTAAAAATAGTTATTGCTTAAGCAAGCTATTCAGAGTAGATATGGGCTGTGTGGCTGGATAGAAACACACTTGGAAAGTTAAATACATGGGGATAAGCCTTTTGTTTTACTCATAAACCCACATAAATTCACAATCAAATGGGGCAACAGGTTCATAGCAGCTAATACCCTAAACCAACTCTGGAGCATCAAGACTTGATTTCTTACTTAAATCTGCCTCCCCCCCGCCCTTAAAATTAAGGCAATGAAATGGCTACAGTTCCTAGAAGTTCTTTTTATGGAACAAAAATATACACATATTTTCCTCAAGTTCAGGCATCAGAGTATGATTAGAGACCTGTATTAATTACACAAAACCTGTAACATGGGTTGATGAGAGAGAAAGAAGAGAGTGAGAGACAAAGAAGAGAATAAAGAGTGTGAGAGAATGAGAAAGAACATCAACTAAAAAGAATCCAACAAACATTTGGTGATTTTTTTTTTTCCTGCTCAATCACAAACCTAATTATCAAAGGGAAGAAACATTGAAAAAACACAAAACCTCTTTAAAGAGTTTTCAATGTCTCTTGCATTGATTCAAAACTTTTGGGGTGATGGAGAGGAGGAGCTTACTAAATTGCAGACCCCAAGGTCCAACCACCAGATTCTGACTAAAGGTTTATGGTTGGGCCCAAGACTCTTCCTTTTCACCAGATCCTCAGAAGGTGCAGGTGGTCTATGGACAACATTTTGAGAAACATTGCCTAGAACACATCCACCTAATATTTAATAACAAAAACTCTAAACTTTGGCTAGCCACCTATGCTTTGATAAAAGGGGAAAAGGCACTGGATATGTATTTCTTGGTGCCCATATCTGTTTGCACATATATGGAATTGCATTTTGAAAATTTTAAGTCACCATTTAAAATCTAGAAGACATGTATGTGACAGCTTGTGGCTAACACCTAACAGCAGAAGCTGATTCAAAGTTGACCTCTCCTGTTTCACTGCATTCCATATTGAAGTTTCAGGCTCTCCAAAATCCAAAATGGCCAAAAGAACTGAGGAACAGGACAAGACTCATGTCAACTTTCAGCAATTCAGTGCACTTTGCAGAAAGGATCTATATTAAGCATAGAGTTTTGTTGTTTATTTTACACAAAGGAGACCACCAACATTTGCCATAAATTCTTCTAAACTCTTTAGGAAGGACATCTTCTGCTTCCGATCCAGCGTAGGAGGAGTGCTGCTTGCAGTGAGCTTGTTGAAGGCATCTGCTAATCTCTGGTAAATAACTGGGTCTTGTTGACTTGACAGTAATGTCTCAACCAGTTCAGAATATTCAGCCTGTGGAAAAGACAAGATGCCCATAAGAATGTATCTTCCTAAGAGTATCACAAACATGACTGTGTCAGTTACTGGATGGGTTCTAAGAGGTAAAAGCTGACAACTCAATGCAATCTAGTTCCAGATCCATGTAATTACCAACTTTGTATTATTGCCTCTTCTGTGTTTTCAAAGCACATTATTCATATTTACTTTTATTTTATACAAAACCTAAACTGTAATATGGCTATGAATAGTTCCCCAAAGTTGTACAGAGACAACTTGTCAATCCAGTTCTGAGGATAGTAGACACATACAGTGCTACATCAGGTGTCTGGGAGCACAAGCATGATGGAGAAGTGTTTCAGAGCTTTCTCAAAGGTGAAGGCAGAGCACTTTGAAAGCTACACATCAGCACTGTACCTAACAGCTCTTCAAGAAAAGGCAGGAAAAGGACTTTCATGAGTACAGGAATATGGAGTGGTGTTTTCTATTTTTAATATCCTGTCTTATACAGGGGATGGGAATGGGTATGGGTTTAAGGGAAATGCTCCCGGGACAGACATAAACTCTAAGAAAGCTGGTCTGCTAATATTTTTCATTAGCTTCTTGGGATATCATAACAGACCAAAACAGTGAAACCAAATGTTAACTGCATGTGAAAGAGGAATAGAGTGCAGCATCCCAGCCCTCCCCCTAAAACACAGAGACAGGATGGCTGTCCTAAGAGCCTTCTCCAAGAGATAGGCCTGCTCAGAGGGGATCAAGTATAACTGTCAAATCATTTCCCTACTTGTAAGAATGATTTGACATTATATATATATGGAGCCAGGCCAGCAGGGGATTCTACTAGCTATTCCTAACTCCCTGTTCTCTTTTCAAAACAGTATAAACATGTTAAAAACAAAAATCAAAAAGGACACTAAAGCAACCAGAGAGAAATGGCTTATACATGTGGGGACAGAAGGCCTATCTTTCTAGTAAGCATCAAGGAAGTCAAATTTCAAAGAAAGGCCACACAACTGAGTGCATATTATCAGCAGCAAGTAGCCACTAGAGCAGAGTGCAAGAAATAAGGTCCTAGAGCAACTTCATCTTTGGGTGTAGGTGGCACAGGAAGTCTAAAGGAAGAGGGTTTTAAGTATATGAACCTCCCCTAAATTCTACCTTTTCTACAAAGCATAATAAAATGCAAAGTTTCTCTAGCCAATCATTTGGCCATGCTGGGAGGTGTACTTGTATATGAGAGGGGAGTAAATTGATGAAGTACACAATCCAACAGGGTTCTTATATACTGAGGGTTATATATATATATATATATATATATAACCCTCAGTATATTCTACTATATCAGAATAAGGAACAGAGACAGGTAAGCAAGCCTAACTTCTTTTGTTACATTAATCTCAGATCAGTGATGCTTCAGACCTTAAGCATTCAACAAAATAATCTGCTCTTTTCTACAACATAAAACAAGAATAATATGCCGTTCTTTATACTTTATGAAGGCAAACTTCTCCTGGTCCCTAATTTTATTCATCTTGTCTCTTATAAAATTTTAGTTCCTCAAAGTATTCATTATTCATTCATGTTTATGTTCCTGGCTCCCTGTATAGTTGTTTAAGGACAAGCTTTGGAGTGTTAACTGTTATAAAGGATGACTCACAACAGTGGAGAAAAATGCTTCTGAGCTGACAAACAGTTTGCCAGATAAACACAAAACAAAAAGCTTAAAAGTTATTAAGGAAGATAAGAAATACTGCCTCACTGAAATATAACTGCAAGTCTGAGTCACTGATCCTGTAAGTATTGAGGTGTTGATAACCCACCATCTTTCTAACAAGAAGAATCCCCTGAAGAGAGGCATGTCCAGTACCTGATGTAAACACACCAAAGTGTAGAAAGCTTCACCAGCTGCAGTGGTCATCTCTGTGTTGTGCTTTTGCAAAACCAGCATGTCAAAAACCAGCTGAAATTACATAATAGGACTTCTAAATGTTTTTTAAAAAAACATTGTAAATACTTGTCGTGATAGCTGAATTATCAAATTCCCCATTATATTTACCATTTCAATTTTTAAGAATACAAAATGAAAATGGATGAAAACAATATGTCCCTGAAGAACTGATCTCAAAAAAAACCCACCATGAAAAGAAAGTATTTCCTCTTCTCTGAAAAATTATGTACACTGACTATACTTATCAAAGTGGATGACTTTTCATGAAACATCTTACCTTAAGAAAGTGCCGAGTTGCTAGAAAAAGTGGTGAATCTGTTTCTTGTGCTTTTGCACACTGTTCAGCTAATGGTGTCAGGGCCTCCAGGCAGAGCTGGCAAACCTCTGAACTCATTCTGATCATGAAGGTCAAAGAACAAACTAGATTGAAATAACTCAGTTACAAAAGATTAAAAAAAAAAAAAAAAAAAAAAAAGCCAGTATCAAATACATGACTATTTCTAGAAATGAATACAGATGTTTGTGCAGATCAGTATGCAATATATCTTAATTGAGTTATAAAGGAAAGACAATTTCCAGTATTTTTAGATGACCCATAAGAGTTTAATCTGGAGGTGGTGATGTTTAGTTCATTTCTGCTTAAGACACATACAAGTGTTAAGAAGTCATATTATTCTGTATCATCAGGGGGCTAAGACTAAAAATCCAGCAATGACACATGACATTGCTAATGGGTTCTTAATGAAGGAGTAACAATGGGATGAAGGGCCAATTGCGTTAGGATTCTATGTAAAGAGAGGATTAGGCAAATTAACAAAAGAAACACAAAATTAGAGCAGTTATAGAGATGACAGCTTTTTTTGAGATAAAACTAAACCACAAAATAAAAATAGAAAACAAATTTAAAGAACTTTTCTTTAAGTAACTACCATCTTTCCCCCAAGTGAGAATAATGTTCATTTTAAAGGATACGATGTCATTCCTAGTTCTAGGGAGTACATCAGACTTTTAAAAAGATCCTCAGGAAGCTGTGGTATTTTTTCAGGAAAAATCTCACAAATAAATGTGATTAATTTGTAGTATTGATTACAAAGTGTTGGAAACTGAAAAAAGAAATTAGATATGTAGATGCTCAATAGTATCTAATTTTTATTTTCATTAATGTAGTAAAGTAACTGACAAACTTTTACTGCACAATGACTTCTTTAAAACGTACAGAAAACAGGAAAACCTAAATAAATGTAAAAATACGTTATAATAAAGGCAATATTTTACTAATTACTAAGCAAAAAAGTAATACATAGTAGAAATAATTATATTCTAGATTGTTAATAAAAGCTATAGTCAATTCCAGATAGTCTATGTTTACTTTGAACAACATCCTTATTCTTCTGGTTCCTTGCCTTCCAAACACACTTCAATCTCTATTCTCTTCCTTCCTACTATTACTCTCTCATCCCTCTAATCTCATGCGCATACATACCCCCTCTCCTTCCTTATCCTTGTCCTTGCCCTTATCCCCCCATGATAACTCAGGATAAAAGAGACTGACCCTTTCTTATGGTACTTAGGTAAGAAAAGGTCAGTCTTATCTACACAACACTAGTACTGACTGGTGAAATCCAGGTCCAATGGAATCAAGAAGTGTAAAAATTTTATATTACATTAGTCTTGGTTTCTTACCATCCCATTTTTACATAGAATAGCTTGGAAAATGCCCTCCTTTTCTCAATCCTTCAGCCTGAGAATAATGTTCAAAAATACAAAGACAAATACTGAGGGAATCAAAACTGCAAACAGAAATGTTTTTTTCTAGGACATTTTTTTTCTGTAGCACTCCCTGACAAAATGTGTCACTAATGGACCAGGGCATACACACTCTAGAGCCTGTGTTACTAAGAAGTAAGCATAAGTCACTCTAACAGAAATGCAATCATTTTATTTTCATGTACACTTAATTAAGTCACAGGTATATTAATGTCTAAAGTATTTTTTTTTTTATTGGTTGTTCAAAACATTACAAAGCTCTTGACATCAATGTGTAGTATTAAAGTTCACATTTTGTTGCTTTAATTACCTTCAAAAGATCCTGTGACATCAAGGGCAGAATTAGGTTGACCCCATATAAAACAACATCAGCTGCTGATACAGATCTGTTTGCTGCTTGACCCGGCTCATGTCCTCTAAACACTTCATCTATTAAAATAGAAAAAATGCTGTCTTACAGATATAAGATCATTAAATCTCCGAAGTTCATATTCTCTTTATGAAAATAAAAATAAATTCAGGCCCTTTAGTCTAAATACATTCATGAGTTATAATAATAGAATGTTTGCCTAATATGTGTGAGGCCCTGGGTTCAATCCCCGGTATCAGGAAATTTTTTTTTTTCTTTTAATGACCAGGAAAAGGTTAACACTCATCAAAAAAGTAAAGCCAGGTACAAAGGCACACACCTGTAATTCCAGCTACTCAGGAGGCTGAGGTGAGAGGAGTGCTAGTTCAAGACCAGCCTAGGCAACTTATTGAGAACTTTTCTCAAAATAAAAAGGTCTAGGGCAGAGCACCCTTGGATTAAATCCCCAGTACAGAAGGTGGGGAGGAAGGCAGAAGTTAAAATTATATTTACAGCATGACTGCCAATGAAATTCTACAAAAAAAAAAAAAAAAAAAAAAAAAGAAGAAGAAATTCCCCAAAATGCAACATACAGTTAGTTTATTCTGGATACTATTAAAAAATATGGATGATTTTCCTTTCTCTTTACTTTAAAGGTAAAATGATAAGATTCTTTTTCAAGTAAAAACAACTTTTTTCAGTCTAATTCTGAACTTTCTCTAAGAATCTCAATTCTGCTTGAAAAATCCCATTTTCCAAAGCACATTTTTGGAAAAGTTCAGCAAATGTTTTCTGAACATCAGATTGGTCTATTCCATCCAAGGAGATTTGGCTTGCCCATCAGTTCCACGTCTCTCTGAGCTGCAAAGGCTGACCTGAATGAGCTGAATAGGACTCTCAAGTGCTCTGGTAAGGAGACAGGAATGCAACTCAAGCATCCAATTAATGAATAATGTCAGACACCCACTTCCAGTTTTCCTTTAAATATCTCACTTCAGCATGTTTGGTTCCCTTTTTTTCTGATACTGGGGATTGAACTCTGGGACACTTAACCACTGAGCTGCATTCCCAGCCCTTTTTATTTTTCATTTTGAACAAGGTCCTAAGTTGCTTGGGGCCTTGCAAGTTGCTGGGATTATAGGCATGTATCACCATGCCCGGCTTACATGTTAATTTTTTAAATATTTAAAATTTTATATTTTGTTTTAGCTATCTATAATCTTCATTTTAAAAATAATAAAATATTATCTTCCTTTGTATCATCTATTTTACCAGGTAATGCTGTTTCTTTAAAATTTTCTGTTTTAACAGTCTTATTTTGGTTTCTTTTAAATTTCAACCCATACATCCTTATTTAATTCTTTTCACCCCATTTTTATATTTTACCCTTATTTTGTTCTTTCTACCCTGGGCACTCTGGTGTCAATTTCTTTATTTTTTATTTTGACTTTAATCTTTTTCTAAATTTTTTTTTTTTTTTTTAGTGGTAGATGGATACAATATCTTTATTTATTTATTTTTATCTGGTGCTAAGGATCGAACCCAGTGCCTCACACATGTGAGGCAAACACTATACCACTGAACTACAGCCTAGCCCTTAATTTTAATCTTTTAACTGCTTTTATTTGGTAAATCTCTTTCTCAACTGCTTAACTTTCTTGTTTGCTCTACAACCTTTTCTCAGCATGGTGACATGAGGAAGTGCAGCTACACTGTAGTCTGAATGATAGAGAGGGTCTTTGCCCTCCAAATGTCTTTAGTAGTTCTACTATTTCTTTCAATAGAAACTTTGCAAAATATACCACGTATTAGTCCTGGAAGATTCCCAGGTCAAAAATCTTTCCAAAAATGCCAATGGCTTTCCCTTCATTGGAGGTATAAGCCCTACAGGATTCAGGAAAGTTAGTACAGAAAGTGTGCTACTCAAGGGAAGATCTCAGAAGGTGCACTTGGGGAAGGATTCTTCATCCACACTCCAGTGAGGAAACAGTGTCGGTTTCCCAGAGAGGCAAGAAGAAGAGGAGACCCAGGGCCAAAGTTGTGGCTCACTGGTAGAGCACTGGGTTCAATCCCCAGCACCACATTTTTTTTTTTTTTTTTTAAAGGAATAGATCCTACAAACTGGCCAGAGCCCTATCATTCCTAACATCTTGAAATGTTTATTTCTATTATAATTCCTCACTGGCCAGTGCTGGGGATCTAATATATTATATAAGCAGGTATGAACATGATGGAATTATTATTCTGGGAAAGAACATAATATTACCTTCCAGATAAGGCAGCACATCTAAAATGTCTACGGAACTTTCTTAAAATGTAGACTTCTCAAGTTAATAGGATGGACCTGATAGTTTCAGTCAGAACTGGGAACCTAGAAACTGATAATCATTCTAGAAATGAGAAATCTGAAATAATGAGCTGATTTATGAAATATAGGGGTACCTGTGACAGTAAATCATCTAACTGTACAAATGGTTTAATACTGGGTCACAGCTCCTTCTCAGCACAGTTCTTAACTCAGTACAGTACTTAAGCCTCCAAGAAGCAACAAACGCCCTGTAGGATGGTATAATGCACACTATTTGAGGGAGAAGCACTTTTGACCTGAAAAAGGTTTAACACCCTGAGACTGTGAAGCACAAACCAAAGGACTTAGAAAACATGGGAACGGCTGTTGCATGAGGTCCTGGGACAAAATGAAAAGAATTTGCTAAGGCAAAGTTTGGACAGTGCTTTTCAAACCATTTCACCATATTACCCATGGTTAACTTGAATAAACCTCCTAGACAGTGAACTTTGACAGTGTCTAGTACAGGACACATACTGGGAAAACCATGGTTCATTGAAGAAGGAGAATGACCAGTAAAGGAAACAGAGTAAGAACAACCTCAAAGATTGAGTGCAATGACTTAATTGGGGTGTTATAGCACTAATTTAAGAGACTCTTGAAAGGGAGAAGCCAAAAAGTCTACTATCACAAATGTCTGTATAACATAAACAACATAATGCTAGATATGGTTTGTTTCTCTTATAAAATAAGTTCTAGTTACCTTAAAGATAAGCTTGACAGTGGGGTTAAGCAACTGGGTGGGGGTAGATTTTACCAGTCAATAAAGAAAACAAGCAGGCTAACTGACTTTCCTCTTGTCATGTTATTAATGAGCTATTAAATTTAAGTGGCCTGTCAATTCTAGAACTCAGGGTTTTGCACTCCACTAGGGTTTCCCAAACTACACTCTACAAAGTGCTAGGTTTGTTGGGATGCCCACTTCAGAGAATACAGAGAAGTCAATAAAACATAACTCTGAAGAAACTGGAGTCTATGGTCACCTGCTGGGTTTTAAAATTGAATCCCAAATTACTACCTAAATACCTATGAGTAAGTGACTTAACCTCTCTATGCTTCTATTGCCTCCTCTTTAAAGTGAGAATAACAATGTTGTCTACTTCATCCTATGTGAGAAGAACAGGGCCTGATATTCAGTAAAAACTAAAAAAAAAAAAAAAAAAATGGCATATATACACAATGGAATATTACTCAGCACTAAAAAATAATAAGATCATGACATTTGCAGGGAAATGGATGGCATTAGAGCAGATTATGCTAAGTGAAGTTAGCCAATCCCTAAAAAACAAATGCCGAATGTCTTCTCTAAGGGGGGTGACTCAAATGGGGAAGAGAGGAAGAGCATGGGAAGATTACCTCTACATAGGGAAGAGGGGTGGGAGGGAGAAAGGGAATTGCATGGATGGTGGAAGGAGACCCTCATTGTCATACAAAATACATGTATGAAGATGTGAGACAAAAAAAAAGAATAGCGTTACCCTAGATTAGGTAGAGAAAAGTGATGGGAAGGGTGGGGAGGGCTGGGGAGATAGGAAGGATAGTAGAATGAAACAGACATTATTATTACTATGTATATATATGTGAATGCATGACCAATGTGATTCTGCAACCTGTATAATCAGAAAAATGATATTATACCCCATCTGATTCAAATGTATGATATGTCAAGGTCAGTGTACTGTCATGTGTAACTAAGTAAAACAAAGAAAGAAAGAAAGAAAGAAAGAAACCCTTTTTTGGAGATGGTGTTTGGAAACTATGTTGCCCAGACTGGCCCAAAACTTCTGGGCTCAAGTAATACTCCTGCCTCAGCCTTCTGAGTAGCTGGGACTACAGGAAAGCACCACTAGCCCAGCTGAAGACATTATTTTTATAAGAGGAAAGGCAGCAGGAAGGCTTGGTCTTTACCCTCACTTCAACAAAAGATATCTACTTTAATTTGTTTTGTAAACTGAACTTCAAGGGTTTTCACTTCAAACAATTTTTTGCTTTAATAAAAACAATAATCACAATCAAGTTTAAAAACCATCACACTATACTTTACCTGTGTCACTGAAATCTATGAATTCTTTTGACAGAAGGTTAGTAAGAAGTTCCATAATGAGAAGCAGGTCTTGGTACTGTTCTTCTTCAGCAGTAACATCTATTCTTTGCCTCCCTAAATTATTCTTAGAATATACTTGCAACAAAGTAAGGCAGGCTTCATATAAGTTCATAGCTTTGGACTGTAAGAAAACAAGCACAAATTATTCTATTTGGTAGAATCTAGCTGGGAAATAAGTAGAGAAGTTTAAATTTACTCTGAATTCAAATAGTAGCTATGATACTTGTTTAAGTGTTGAAACATTAACAGTAACAAAAAAACATAATTTAGCCTTTTTCTAAAACATTTTAGGGCAAGTTATATTATTAGACATGACTTCTCTGAATCATGAATTCTTTTTAAAAGTTTTCCTGAAGGATTTTTTGGAAAAATAAATTTATTTTAGAAAACATGCATCAATACATTATTGGAGCTTTGAAGAGTTTTAATCCTGAAGGAATAAAAACTAGAAAGTGCTCACCTCTCCAAGATAGCATATCTGTTTATGTGCAACTTCAACAAAAACTTCTATAATGAGATTGACAGTCTCTGGGGTATTTTTGTAAACTTCCATCAACCCAATGCAATTGGTAAGGAAGTCCATTAAAAAATTAAAAAGAATGGCTACATTGTCAATCTGAGTAGCCTCAGCAATGCCACAAAGGGCCTCCAGCGTAGCAGTGATTTCCTGCTTGATTTCCTCTTGCTGACACATCTGCTGAAAGTTTTCTTGGTTTATCACTCTTAAGAATCGCTGCTGAAGTGGCTGAAGAACCTATAAAAGTACAGCATAAACTTTCTAAACACGCTTTATTTAGTTCCTCAACTTGGATCAATATTTAGTTTTCAAATGATTTCTAATTATTGGAGGCAGCTCAAGCACAGAAAGTAAGGAATATATATACACACTACATTCTGGCATACACAAAGAAATGACACCCAAGTCATGAAATATCAGTTTTTCAGTACCATTCACAGAACTGTGCAATTTCATTCCATCTCTTTTCAAAGGATTAGCAAAAACATTTTTAAAAAAGATAAAAAGTTAAGACTTTACGGGGGGGGGGGGGGGGTCAGCAAAGTTTTTTATATAAAGGGTCAGAGTAAATATTTTAGATTGCACTGTGTGAAGTACAGAGCCATAGAGAAGATGTAAACAATTGTTTCAATAAGACTTTGTTTACAAAAACAGGCCACATTTCACCTATGGGCTGCAGTTTGCAAACCTCTGTTCTAATGAGCACCCAACACAAAGCTCTTGCCTGCTCTTTCTTTCCCTACTCTTCTTAGCAAAGAACACTAACTCCAGATCCTAAATCTTGTACTGTAAATATAAGTACTCACATTCATGGGAACAGTATCTTAATTCCATATGATACAATTATTTAAACTAGAAACATACAGTCTGTGACCTCTGACTTCCGAGGTCACACACAACTGTTGCTACTGTGCCCCTTCTCAGAAATTAAGAGCACTTTAGACACAAGGACTACAGGTCAATAATGTACATACACACCTAAGCCCTAATTCAAAACTTATTATATATAATATGTCCATGGTGGTTGTTATGAATTGAACTGTGTCCCTTAGAAATTCCTATGTGGAAATCCAATTCTCAAGCACCTCAGAATGTGAACTTATTTGAACAAAGAGTCATTGCAGATGTAATCAGTTAAGATGAGATCACACTGGAATAGAGTGGGCTCCTAATCCAATATAACTGGTGTTGCATCAAAGGGGAAATTTGGATGTGGATGCTCACTTAAGAAGAATACCATGTGAACACAAAAACAGATCAGGATGATGCATGTACCTATGAAGGAACGACAAAGATTGCCAGCAAACTACCAGAAAGTATAGATTCTTCCTTAGAGCCCTCAGAATGAACCAACCCTGCTGATACCTGATCTTGAACTTCCAGACTCCAGAATTATGAGACAATAAACATCTATTTTTTAAGCTACCAAGTTTACAGAAGCCCCAGAAAACAAAGTGGTTAATTTGTGTCTGTTTGCTCAAGACAAGAAAACATTTCACCAATTTTTAAAAAAATATTTATTCTTAAGTTTTAGGTGGACACAATATCTTTATTTCACATTTATGTGGTGCTGAGGATCAAATTCAGTGCCTCATGCATGCTAGGCGAGCGGCTCTACCACTGATCCACAAACCCAGCCCCCATTTCACCAATTTTTATGTCATAATTCAATCTTTCCCCCAATGCTGGGGATCTAACCCACAGCTTCATGCATGGTAGGGAAGTTCTCTGTTGTTGAGCCACACCCCCAATCTTAGATTTTAAGTTTAGACCCTCATTAGGCTTGGGAAAATATGCCTAAAATATAGAACATTTGATAATATTCAATGTTTCCACATAAGCAGGTATGGACAAATGATAAATTGAGTTATTTGTCAAGTAATAAGCTTCAACACATTCACTAGAGGAAAAAACATCAAAAAAAGCTATGACTGAAATATTTATATCCCCATAGACCATAGATACATAGATAAAGCAACTACAGAGTTACATGAGAGGGTGCAATTAAATTAGAGAGAACTATTACCTCTGTCCAATATTGTTGTTTGGTTTCTGTATCCATATGTGCAAAACCCCCTAAGACAAGAGCCTTCATCAGTGTCCTCTGCACAGGACTTGACAGGAAATTAAGAGGGGGACTGCGGCTTGCAAACTGCTTAGCTAGGTTCCACCAGTTTTCACACTGAATTACTAAGTTTGCCCTTTGGGTAGAAATAATAAAACATATATTACTTTCACATATATTAAGAAAATGAAAATTAAAGATAATTGGATTTTTTTTTTTTTGAGGTGGGGATCTCACTATATTGCTCAGGCTGGTCTTGAATTCATGAGCTCAAGTGATCCTTTTGCCTCAGCCTCCCGAGTAGGTTAGGCTATAGACATGCACAACTACAACCAGCTGGAATTAATTGATCTCACTTAATCAATTTTATAATCCGCAAAATATGGATAATAATAGTTACAGCAACCTTCAATCTCACGCTGACTGATAACTGAGACTGATATTGATTAAGTGAGATACCACATATGAAACTCTTAGGACAATATTTAGCAAATTATAAGAATTTGATAAATAGTAGCAACGGCAAGAGTATTGCCAACAATAATAATACTCATGTACAGAAAGAAAAATTAAAGTATTTTCAGAATTGCTATAGAAAGCACTAAAAACTCTACAATGTTAAGAGTTTAAGTATCAGGTGTTCTCATCTTTAAAGTTGGAAATAATGTTAACAGGATAACTGAAAAAAAAAATCAAGTGAGAATATTCTACACTCAAGTGTTTTTTAAAAACTATAAATTACTAATAAGACTTATGTTACTCTTAAGGTTCTCCGATGCCAAATCTTTGAACAGTCAATGCAATCTTCAATTATAACACAAGAAAGCCCCATCTACATTTGTTGAGATAGCATGATAACAGCTTAAAAAAAAAAAAAAACCACCACCATAAAAAATGTAGCATCTATCTGGACTTAGACCTGCAAACTACTCCCACACATACACCCCCATGGCATGAGTGTCTGTGTGCGTGCATGCACTGCCCCCCAGGCTCTCCAACAATGGGTTTACCTTTCTCTTCTTTCCACCAAAGTGACAAGGAGCTGCACAGTATCATTTGCAAGGTCTTGCTCACTACTCCAGACTGAGAGGTTACTGATGACTTTTTGTAAGAGGTAGCCAATAATCCACTGAGAACCTTCCGTATCTGCTCCAAATGCTGTACTGAATGGCAGACTTATCTTAAGAGAGAAAACAAATGTTGTGAGATCAGAAATATCAATCATCTGAAAAAATAATCCACAGAAAAACTGAGTCTAAATCCAAAGTAGTGCTTATTCACATTAATTTTATAAATTATTAATTTCTTAAGTCCAAAATGACATTCTCAATTCACTCTTTATTTTCCAATGTGATTTTTCTGTCAACTTTATTCTCTTACTAACACACTATAATGAATATATTACTCAATTTCCAAATAGCAGTCTGTTATCTTTTTGTTGTGGTGGTTGTACCAGAGATTGAACCCAGGGATGTTTAACCTCTGAGCTACATCCTCAGCCTTTTTCATTTTTTTGAGACAGGGCATCGCTAAGTTGCTGAGGCTGGTCTTGAACTTGCAAACCTCCTGTCTCAGACTGCTAAGTCGCTGAGGTAACAGGCATGTGCCACTGTGCCCAATTTTGTAATTGTATTTTTTTTTTTTTCATGTATAACATGATGGTTTTTTTTTTTTAAATTTTTTATTGTTGGTTGTTCAAAACATTACAAATTTCTTAACATATCATATTCCACACTTTGATTCAAGTGGGTTATGAACTCCCACCTTCACCCCATACACAGATTGCAGAATCACATCAGTTATACATCCATTGATTTACATATTGCCGTAATTGTATCTTAACACTGGTAAAATAAATAAACTAATAATGAATGTGATCTAAGAAAAGCCACAAAATAGCAGTAGAATTCTCAGCTGTCTTCAGTGCAGAAAAATGTTCCAATTCCATTTTGATGAGAAAAATCAATAAGAAAAATGTTCTCACTTTTATAACTATCATCATAAATCCAAAGGAAGTGTAGAAGTTTTACATTCTGACCTGATCATACAGTTTTTCATCCACAAGGAGATAAGTCTTGGCCCAGCGTTTTAGAAACCAAACAATATCTTTGCCCATTTGAGGGCTTAGTAGGTGAGTGAGATCTGCTCTTATTGCTCGAGATTCAACTTCTGAAACTCTTAGAACAGCAGACAATAGCCTGTAGGTATAAAACAGAAGTCATTTATTCTTTTATTGATTCAGAGGTTGTCTAATTATATTTTTTTCTTAAAAGTCCATTTTTATTCTCAAGTCTCTGGGTTTAGGCCAGTAAATACTTGAAAATATCATCAACAGGATTGTAGACAAATGCTTTACAATATTTCTAATGAGAATGACAAAGTTGGAGACAAGATAAAGAAAAGGAAGAAAGTCAACACTAGAGACATTATTGCACGTGCAAATCTCAGCATTACTGTCTAAAGATGAAAAATGGAGAAATATATAAAATTAAATGTTCAGAGTGCATGCCAAATTCTTTCAGCATTCCATCACTATCTAAAACTCCTTCGGTAGGCACAGCATGTGATTTTATACCATAAAACACAAGATCTGTTATGGTATAAGATCTGGAACTGACTCCTCTAGAATGTCTGCAGTACCAAGCCCTTATTTCCAAATCTGATAGACCTCAGTTTCCCATTAAACATGATTCCTAATAGTATTTTAAAATAAGAATCTTGCTATAAAGATTACATAAGTGCATATATTGTCTTTGTCCCCGCTACATAATTCATATGGCCAAGAGGTGTCAATAACATAGTATGATATTTAGGTAAGTAAAAATGTTTTTGTTCTGGGAGTGCAAGATGGGCACATAAGTCATATATATGTTTAACTTGACTTTAGCCAAAAGGCAAAGATACAATAAAATAACTTATTATAATACATTTAATAAATACTAAATAGCAATATTGTGAATCTAATCACTGAGGTTTGGTCTTTGCTCCTTTCCTCACCACTCTCAAGACTGAAATCTTTGGAATGAAATCAGATGAACATGTTTCCAGCTTCAATGTCTCAGAAGTACTAGATGATGCTGACCACTCTGTCCTTTTGAGAAAACTCCTTCCATTGGCTTCCCCAGCACCACATTTTCCACATCCCCCTTATCCATCTGCTCACTCTTTCCTATTCTTTAATGGCAGCCTCCTCCTTTTAAGTCAGAAGGTTTGTAAGGTTCTATCTTAGAACCTTTTCTTTTCTCACTATCCATGAACTCCTTATACAACAGTGCTCAAACTCTCAAAATTTATTTTAGGGGGTAGGTAAACAAAATATTCCAATAACCTCATTATTTCATTTATGTTAGTATACCAAAATTTCCCCATAAGATTAAATAATTTGCCAACACAGCGGCTGAGGAGAATCGCGAGTTCAAAGTCAGTCTCAGCAAAAACAAGGCACTAAGCACCTCAGTGAGACCCCAAATAAATACAAAATAGGACTGGGGATGTGGCTCAGAGGTTGAGTTCCCCTGAGTTCAATCCTCAGTATCTCCCCGTGTCCCACCCCCAACAACAACAACAAAAAAAGATTAAATAATTTTAGATCATTTCCAGCCTACCAGAATTCTAAATAAATGATTACATTAACACTATATGTTTATATACTAGAATTCAATCAGTGTTCTTATAGCTAACACCATCTATTTAAAATGTGAACAAAATTTTCTTTCACTTCCAATTCCCTATAGAACATTATCCTAATATAATAAATATACATGCTCTATTTGCTGATCATACTATGATACAACTGTCTAGGCTAACACAGTAGTGTTTTCTTTCCCATGTATCTCTGAATAAATATTACTTATTACCAGGATAAGCCACCATTGAACACAATTTGGTTTGTATTTTTCATTTTAATGGATAGAAAACAGTGAAAAAACTTGTTCATATTAATAAAAAGAAGGTATTTTTAAAACTGCAAGGTCACCCAATTATTTGAATTTCTTCTAAAGGTATATGACAAAAATCAGAGAGATCTACCATCAAAAATTATTTTAATAATCTCTTGGCTGACACTAGATTAGGTCCTATTCAATATTACATAACGCAATGGGATAAACTTCCTAATTGTACACTCATTCTAATAAACACTGCACTATTTGCACCTGCTCCTTTATTTGGCACTCTGTGATCTTTTATATACCTGCCAATCCCCACAGTAAAGTCAGAATGAGAGAGCGTCCACCTTTCTTTTGTCAAGTAGAAGAAAGGTGAATAACCTGTAATCCCAGCAGCTTGGGATGCTGAGCTGGGAGGATCATGAATTCAGAGCCAGCCTCAGCAACTTAGCAAGGCCTTGAGCAACTCAGTGAGACCCTGTATCTAAATAAAATATAAACAGGGCTGGGGATGTGGCTCAGTGGTTAAGCATCCCTGGGTCCAATCCCTGGTACCAATAAATTAATAAAAAGATAGACAGCAGCTCAGGCAGTGGTCTGGCAGACAGAGGGGAGCCCCAAGTGCATTCTTTCATCCTTTCTATCTCCTCTCCACCACATCCAACAATTAGCATATTCCTGGGAGCTCATTCAGACACACCTCTCAAACCCAAGCGACTTTTTCTACCTTCACTCCAAAATACTAACAAAATGCTTCCCAATTTGCTGTTATCCTTTAACTCTATCTTCCACAGAACATCACCTCTAAACAACTGGATAAGTTCACTTATCTATTGCAAATCCTTTCCCCCAGTTTCACTCCTACCTTATGAGCCCACCTATAGCACCCTCCCTGCCTCAACCTCATCTCACTCATCAGGACCAGTGCTCCTCCCATCACATTCACACACTAGCCACACCAAGTTTTCTCTCTCCTCACCTTTGCTTCTTGAGTACTGTTTGCCTTCCTTTCATTCTGCAAGTAGAAGCCCCCTGCCAGTAGACTAGGTACATACAAGTGTTCCTATACACTTTATTATATCCTCAGATCCCATCATGAAGGGGAATTGAAGACACTACTGATCAAAATATCTTCTATTTTTGCTATTCCAAGATTAATACCCCAATTCTACTTGAGTTCCTTAAGAATGCTATCTGAAAATACTGTATATTCTAGACAGCACTCAGTTTCCTAAATCAATCCTGGATTACATTTCCATTTCACAAACTAAAAGTCAACACAATAAATCAGTGTTTTTAACTTTTTTCATGGTTGACTTTTCTATGGTTGATCTGATCTGGATACCATCATATCCTTGAATTACTGCAACTAGCTACATATCTGGTCTTTTCACTTTCATCATTCACTCTTGATACAGCAGAGTAATCTTTTTCACACACAAGTAATTTTCCTGCTCAAAACTGTGTAATAGCACCCCAGTTCACTCAGAGCAAAAGTGAAAGATGCTATACAGTTCTAAAGACCTTATCTAATTTTTTTCTATTTTCCCAACACCATCTCTTACAAAATTCTACTTCAGTCTGCCTAGTCCACAATGGCTTTCTTGCTGTTCCTTGAACATGCCAGATATGCCCAGGGCATTGGTATAAGACGCTGTTCTCCTTGGAATGCTTATCCCCCAGACATCTTTATGGTTTCCATACCATCCTCAAGTCTTTGCTCTCAAATCACCTCTAAAAAAGGCCGACGTGCATCACACTGTTTAAAACTAAAATGATCCCTGAAGTCTTAACTCCTTATCCTCCTACTCTGCTTACATTTTTACCCACAGCATTTACTGTTTTCTAATATTATTTTACTTCTTGATCATCTCTCCTTTACAGGGAGCTCTATAGGAGGAGTGAATTTTGTTTATTACTGATATATTCCAAGCACCATTAATGTGACTACTACATAGTTAAGTACTCAATAATTATTTGTTAAATGGTATTTTCTTCAATAAAGGTGAACTATGTTTTTGGTAAAACAAGGAACATTTTTCCTAAACACCAGTTAATTTCACATTTAATTTTTTGGATTAAAAAAAAATGGGGACTTTTTTTTTTTTTAGGCGGGGGGTGCACAACCCTCCATAGTCTGTGCTCTCAGATACAAAGATGTTTTGCTCCCACACTGATACCTGGGACTGGAAAAAAATTTGAAAAAGCACTTAAAATACAAGGAAAGCACTCCTAATGGTACTACCCAGGCAAGAAATATGACAAAGAATACATGACAGCACCCTGAAATTAGTTGTCTTTGAAATTAACATTCACCATAAAACAAACCAAAGCAAAAGCACTGATTTCCACAGATACTGAATTTAAAGACTATAGTAATCCCAGAGAATGATTTAAAACTTTTCAAATAGAAAGTTTTATTTTAAAGGAAATGAATTCCCAAAGATTTCCTTGATATCAGCTTAGTATTACAACTTGGAAAAAAAAAATCACTTTTTCTTTTGTAGAGATTTAAATGATGCCCATGATTTTTCATTAAGAAAAGAATAGAAGGGATAGCAGCTTGTTTGAGTTACTGATTTTGCAACTGAAAAAAAAAAACAACTAATTTGTTATCATTACTGACATCTCTGACTGTATTCTTAATTTAAATTGAAAATACTCAAATTTAAAATACTATTTTCAAATCCACTTTTAAAAGTATATTTATTTATTCCATATTTACCCCTTCTTAACGTCACCATTAAAAATTATGAAAACTTGCCATTACTATTGGGAAGACTAAAGTGAATCCTCTCTCGTTGGAGGCACTATTCTACCTTGTGAATCCCCCAACAGGGTCTCATTGTTTCACATATTCAAGATAAATATTTCCATTTTATAAGAAAAAAATTAGTTTTCCTTAGGAAAGCCAAAGAAATGTAGTTTTAGCTTTCGTGAACAATAAACACATATTAACGTTCACCTGGTTCCTAAGAACCTCAAATTCCTGTTTCCCTCATTAAGGGTGCCTGTACATACCTCAGTACTATTTTCTGGTGGACAAGTGCTATGTTCATAGTACATTAGACCGAATGTCTCTTCCAAATCTCCTATTTAGAGTAATTTTACATTTATTTTCTTCAGTATTAGAAATAGCTGTCAATTCCCACCACAGTGGTGTTGCCTAAATAATACTGAGTACTTGCCATCCTTGTGTATTTCAAGGCTTCTCCAAGTTTTATTTTAGTTTGTGTATCCGATTTACAGCGTGCCTATCCCTCTGTTCATCTACCCATCAACTCAAAATTTATAAAACAGTATAAATTACAAGAGCACAGCTATAGAGTTCATATTACCTAATCACAGAATCTGTTCTGTTGTACCCTGGGATGGAAGAAGCCTTTTCTCCTGGAGATCCCAAAATTTGAAGTGTTGTATTAATGTCAACTTCAGATGAATGCTTAATGGAATATTCCATTATTTCTGGAGGTATTAGCGGAGTCTCTCCCTGAGTATCATCAGCTAAGAGGTAGCCTTCAGTTTAAAAAAAATTAAAAATGAACACTTAACAAATCTACATTTACCAAATTGCACTATAAATGTTTTCAGTTTTATTTGATTTATATACATCACATAAATTGATGTAAAAGTAAATCATAACTGTTAATCTGTTAATTTAAAGTTGGTGAGAAGAAACTTTCAATTTCTCAGATTATCAACCCTCAAAAATACAAAGGACAAATGTTTTCTTCATCAATTTTATAATTCATAGTGACATGTAGGCATTTGAATGCACTACCTTTTAATAATTTTCAGTAATATTGTCTATAAAGTTAATATGATTTCTATTATTCATACTAGAAATCAATATTAAAGAATGCCTTTCCAAAAGTCAAAATTTTCCCTGATTATTTAAAATAAACACTAATAGTATGGTGGTTAAGGAAGAAAATCCTAAAAGCCAGACGGCCTACATTTGCACTCTGGCTCCAAAAATTAATAGCAATGTGACCTTGGTCTACTTTCTTATACTCTTAGCTTCTTTGTCTGTTTGATGGGGATAATGATGATGATGGTAACAGTAACAATACTTAACAGTACGATTTTGGTAGAGTATGATGAGATCCACATGAAACACTTGGTGTGCAATAGGCAATGAATACATGTTAGCCAGTATTTAAAAAAAAACAAAAAATACATCCAAAGCTCTGTGGCAAATAACACTATACCCAAATTTTGTCCAATATTATAAATAAACTACTGTTTTTAATATATCAAGCTTCTTTTAGAGCTTAAACTGTTGACAACTACATTTTAAAAAGAAAAACTAACCAACCTGTAACTAAAATAAGCC
The DNA here is from genome assembly GCF_047511675.1 of Marmota flaviventris. Classification (NCBI taxonomy): domain Eukaryota; kingdom Metazoa; phylum Chordata; class Mammalia; order Rodentia; family Sciuridae; genus Marmota; species Marmota flaviventris. The sequence continues at coordinate 87,571,720 of NC_092501.1, read as the reverse complement.
AGTGAATATCTTCATAGAGATCATCAAGCATTTTGTTATCAATGGTGCTTGAACCAGGTGAAGCAAGTAATTGTTGCTGATGTCGCTGTAACTGACCATGGAGTCTTGTTACTCTTTCTTCTAATAAACTAAAAAAGAGGAAAAAACAAAACAATTAGCTTCATGAAGTTCAACCACAAAGATGAAGAACAATTTATAACTTCCCTATACTAGATAATATAAATTAAGATGTTAGCACAAAAAACAAATATACAAAAGTATTATAGTACACAATTGTTGTCATAGCACCATAGGAATCTAATTTACTATTTATGACACAGAAGGAAAACAATGCTTTACAAACAATCAAGGTTTACAACACGCATTTGAAAATTGGTTATTCCAACTTTTTATGATATGGGTCAAATTGTTTCTCATACCATGCTTTCCATAATCTCTCTGCCATCTATGCTGTAGTGCCTGGGCTCCAAATGTATAAGCCAAAGAATGGAATCATGAGTATGTTTCTGTCCATTGATCCAGTGTGCTGGGATACGGGGTGGGGGTGTTTAAAGTCTTTAAACACTTTAAGTGCTCTCCGGGGAATTGTGAATACAGAATATTTGCTCCATGGGGTTTCTTTGGACTGTGTGTACCTTGTCAGAAGAGGTATACAGTGTTCTGCAGCAATTCTTCCTAGCATTCCTACACTGGCTAGTTGATCAGAAAACTGGTCTCGATCATCTTCTTGAAGTTCACTTATTTCTTCTTCCTCACGAGAGGCTACACCATTGGCAGTCTATTACAGGTGAAAGAAAAAAACAATTGAGGAACTGTACTATCTTATTCAGGATTTTTTGAGGCCCTATAAAATAGCTTCAAAACTGCATATGGAAAGAAGAGCTGGACAAAGTCAACCTTCAGTGCAGCTATCCAGAGACTCCTTTCTAACCATGGCAACAGCTCTAGTGGTTATCAAAAGAGAGGCACAACACAAAAAGATGTAGAAATATCACTCACCAGTGCATAAAATAAACACAGCTAACTGCATACCCATAACCCACCTCCCACACTGGAGAACTTCACTTGTCAATAAAATGATCTTTTCACATTCCTGGTCCTTTGGATATAAGAAATCATTCATTAGCACTGCACAACTAGCAAGACAAAGGTAGGAAAATGAAAGATGAAAGGAGAGGACTATAAGTAACACACCCCCCTCGGCCAATATAAGAACTCATTTACACAACAAGGGCCACTTTTGCACTCAGCAAATTTTCTCAGGGGGCCTATCTTAAATGTCTAGTTTTATATACTACTTAAGATGAAACAGTCTATGATGATTCTTAATTACCGCCTGGCTTAAAACTTACCAAATTCCTTGTGCCATCTGGAGCAGCTAGGTGGCAGTGAATATAGGAATTAAAAACTTGAACTGCATGTTGGGTAAAAAAGCCTTTGTGGAAATGTTTGTCATCTTGGACCAAAGTTAGCCAGGACTCCAACAACTTATCATATGCTTCCATGTATACCATATCATCCTTATCAAGCTAAAAAAAAAAAAAAGAACATTCATAAAACAAATATCCAAAGAAAGAAATGGGCATCATAAAGAATCACACAGTTTATAAGTTGTTCCTTAAAAAAAATGATGATTCTTATTGTTTTAATTAAACTTCTAAACTTTTTCTAACTTAGTCTAAATAATTGTTAGGCAATCTGAAATTACTGTTTATTTTAGAAGACTACCTGTTCAGGACATTTTGGAGCATGTATTTTCTTTTAATTTTTTTTTTTTAGTTGTAGTTGGACACAATACCTTTATTTATTTATGTATTTATGTATGTATGTATTTATTTATTTATTTTTATGTGTTACCGAGGATTGAACCCAGCGCCTGGCACGTGCTAGGCCAGCGCTCTATCACTGAGCCACAACCCCAGCCCTGGAGCATGTATTTTCAAGCAAAAAGAGTCACTAACATTTTTCTAAAGTAAAGAAGAAAACATGTGGGCCTGGGGTTGTGGCTCAGCAGTATAGTGCTTGCCTAGCATGTGTGAGGCCCTGGGTTCGATCTCAGCACCACATACAAATAAAATAAAATAAATAAAGGTACTGTGTCCAACTACAACTTAAAAAAAAAAAGAAGAAAAAACTGTTCGAATAAAAAGATAAAATGGGCACTTTCTACCTATTTTCTTTTCCTTTTTTTTTTTTGGATGGTGTTGGAGCTAGGTGATTCGAACATTAACCAAACCATGATGCTACACACACACACAATTTTCTGCATAGTCTTAGTGAAATTACTAAGCTTGCTATTCCTAATTTCCTTTTTCCCCATTCTTTCTTATTCATGAAGAACTGCTGTTTCGGGGTTAAAGTTTTATACCAAAATTAAACTACTAAAAATAAGGGAAAAATTTCAGAGAAACAGGTAAGAGAGATGATCCACATCAACAGGCTAATTTATAGAGCTATTTGTGGTACAAAATCTCCCTGGGCAGAGCTAATTTGCTAAAAAGTCATTTTACCTTTAAAAGTTGCAAAAGCCAGGAGGGAGGAATAAGCTAGGAATTTCACACAACAGAAAGAATGCTGGTGAACCTGGAGTATATAGGGATAGGTCATGAAAGAACCTGAGGTGAGGATGGGGGTGGCAGGAAAAAACAGATTCAGAGAGCCTTGAAAGGAGACTAGGTTTTCTTCTAATTGCAGCAAAAAGCCACTGCAATGTTATAAACAGTGATGATAACACATGATACAGCTCTTTAAAAGAAAAGCACACTGCCTGCACTGCAAAGTATGATGGTGACTTGGGCCAGCAGGGAGATGTTGACAAGTGGCCAGACTAAGTGAAGACTTTGAAGGAAGGAAACTGAAAGTCTGAGGGAAAAGAGAAAGCAAAGGTGGCATCTGAAATTTTATCTTGAGCATCTGGAAAGATGGTGGTCTATTTCCTAAAATGCTAAAGACTAAATGAAATAACATGTACAAGGAAAGGAAGGTTTCTCTTTTGGACATGTTCAGTGCAAGATGTAAATAAAAAATTCAAGTGAGATGTTCAATTAACTGATATATATCTGCAATCTAGGGAAGAGGGTTGGAAATACAAATGTGGCATAGTTATATATATATTTAATTTTAAAATCATAAAACCAGGAGCATTCACTTAAAAGTAAGGTGTTGGTAAAAAAAAATAAGGACAGAAGAGGGAGTACAAGTCCAGTGGCAGAGTGCTTATCTGGCATGCAAGCGGCCCTAGTTTGATGCCCAGCACCACAAAAAAATGAATAAAAATAAAATAAGGACAAAGACAGAGCCCACATAGGGGCTTGAGGAAAACACTGACACAGAAGAAATACCAGGAATGTGTGATATCAAAGAAGCCAAATGTGCAAGGACAAGAGTTTGGAAACACACACAGAATATAGTCTAGTGTGTCAGAGCTATTCTTTTCTTCTAGTTTTAATTTTATCCTGATTCTATTTTGCAAGTTTTAAAAGACCATTTTATTTTAAGTGTTCTTTATGTAAGTTACAAGAAAGAAGTCTTATATGGTACAAAGAGAATTATTAAAAAAGACTTCTAATATTGTTTGAACTGTTCTGGAATTACTTTCCATCCTTCTCTCTAAGAGTTAACCACTCTTTCAAAAACGATTGCCTGATTTATGGAAAAGCAGCTGTGAAAGAAGCCTAATGGAGGGGGGAAATGCTTGAAGGGTTAACTAAAAATTAAACTAACTTCCTTAGGAATGTCTACTGAACAGAAAAGTCACATGGTGATTTACGTAAAAGAAAGCTTGCTATAGCGTTACTTAAAATAGTAGAATAAATAGTAAATTGATTTACTGAACCATTTCTCCACTGTGTACCAGTTAAGGACATAAGAAATGGCTCATAACATTAATGAAAAGCAATTATTTTAAGTCTAATTTATGCTTTAAAACCTAGAAAAAAGTATACTGAAACTATTAGAAGATGAAATTACAAGTATTTTGGTTCACATCTAATTTTTTGCTTTTTCAACAAGTATTAAAATTCCATAATTAGAATTTTTTAAAGTCCTACATGTGAATCAAAAGATGCCAAGAAAGACCGTCACTCAAATGATAACACAATTCAAGCTTCTTCTCAGCAAAAGAAACAATCAGTGAGGTGAATAGAGAGCCTAGAGAATGGGAGCAAATTTTTACTACACACTAATCTTTAGGATATATCAAGAACTCAAAAATCTTAACACCAAAAAAACAAATAACCCAATCAATAGATGGGCCAAGGAACTGAACAGACAGTTCTCAGAAGAGGATACACAATCAATCAACAAATATATGAAAAACTGTTCATCATGCATAGCAATTAGAGAAATGCAAATCAAAACCACTCCTAAAGATTTTATCTCACTCTAGTCAGAATGGCAGCTATTAAGAATACAAACAACAATAAGTGTTGGTGAGGATGTGGGCGAAAAGGCACATTCATACATTGCTGGTGGGACTGCAAATTGATGCAACCAATATGGAAAGAAGTATGGTGATTCCTTGGAAAACGTGGAATGGATCCACCATTTGACCCAGCTATCCCACTCCTCAGTTTATACCCAAAGGACTTAAAAACATCTGACTTAAAAACAGCATACTACAGTGATACAAACACATCAATGTTTATAGCAGCATAATTCACAACAGCTAAATTGTGGAACCAACCTAGATGACCTTCAGTGAATGGATATAGAAAATGTGGTATATATACACAATGGAATATTATTCAGCATTAAAAGAGAATAAAATCATGGCATTTGCAGGTAAATGTAGAGTTGAAGAATATCATACTAAGTGAACCAATTCCAAAAAACCAAATGCCAAATGTTTTCTCCGATATGTGAATGCTGATACATAGTAAGGATTGCGGGTGGGGTGAGGGAGCAGGGGAGGAATGGAGGAACATTAGATAGAGCAAAGGAGAAGGAGGGGAAGGGAGGGGGCAAAGGGGTAAGAAACATGGTGGAATGAGATGGACATCATTACCCTAAGTACATGTATGAAGACATGAAGGGTGTGACTGTACTTTGTGTCCAACCAGAGACATGAAAAATTGTTCTCTATATATGTACTATGAATTGAAATGCATTTTGCTGTCATGTATAACAAATTAGAATAAATAAATAAATTTTAAAAAACAATTCTATGTGATGGAATTTTGGGATAATCTTAACATTGCATAATTGTTTGAATTACTTTTTCCATTTTCATAACATTAGTAAGGAAATTCAAATTATGAATGTGAAGAACAAAATAAAAGTGAAAACTAACAACTTATAAGAAATTGACAAATTCCTACAAAAATCTATCTTGGCAAATTCGATCAAGGGATAAAAAGAAAAAAAATGAATATTCCCATATCTAACCACTTAAAAAATTTAGTTAAATTTTTCCCCCAAAGAAGAAAAGTGGTAGAGTGCTTGCCTAGCATGTGTGAAGCACTGGGTTTGATTCTCAGTGCCACATAAAAATAAATAAAATAAAGGTATTGTGTGCATCTACAACTAATTTTATTATTTATTTATTTTTACTTTTCCCAAAAAGAAAACACCAGTTTCAGTGGATTTATGGGTGAGACCTACTGAACTACTCAGAACCAAACAAAAACAAAACAACCAATTTTATACAAACTGATCGAAAGAGATGAGTCTGAGAGTAACATGAGAAGCTGGTTTCACTCTGATACTAAGCAAATCCAACAGTGCATTAAAAAAAAAAAAATGACATATCATGATCAAGTTGGACTCAGATCAGAAAGGCAAGGTAATTTTTGACATCAGAAAAATCTAGATATATGGGCTGGGGTTGTGGCTCAGCGATAGAGTGCTTGCCTAGAGCGTGCGAGGCCCTGGGTTCGAGCCTCAGAACCACATAAAAATAAATAAATAAAATAAAGGTATTGTAAATGAATGGATAAAAAAATGAGGCATATATACACAATGGAATATTACTCAGCAATACAAGAGAATAAAATCATGGCATTTGCAGGTAAATGGATGGAGTTAGAGAAGATAATGCTAAGTGAAGTTAGCCAATCCCAAAAACCCAAATGTCAAATGTTTTCTTTGATACCAGGAAGCTGATTCATAGTCAGATAAGGAGGGGAAGCATGGGAGAAATAGATGAACTCTAGACAGGGCAGAGGAGTGGGAGGGGAAGGGAGGGGGCATGGGGTAATTAATGATGGTTGAATGTGATGATCATTATTATCCAAAGTACATGTACGAGGACACAAATTGGTGTGAGTATACTATGTATACAACCAGAGATATGAAAAATTGAGCTCTATATACGTAATAAGAGTTGTAATGCATTCTGCTATTATATATATAAAAAAGAAAGAAAGAAAAAGATGGAAAGATCTCCCTTGTTCTCAGATAAGCAGAATTAATATTGTCAAAATGAAAAAGGAAAAAAAAAGATATTGTGTCCAACTACAACTACAAAATAAATCTTAAAAAAAAAAAAAAAGGGCTGAGGTTGTGGCTCAGTGGCAGAGCGCTTGCCTAGCATGTGTGAGGCCCTGGGTTCAATCCTCAGCACCACATGAAAATAAATAAATAAAAATAAAGGTATTGTGTCCAACTACAAGTAAAAAAATAAATATTTAAAAATAAATTAGCAAAATGAAGATATTAGCAAAATTGAAGATATAACTAAAAAAATAGTTAAAAATTTTAAAAAAAGAAAAGAAAAATCTAGATATGTAATTTACCACATTAATATATTATGCAGATAAGCTTTTAATTAATATCAATACCCACAAAAGACAGCTCAACATCCTACAGCAAACATTGTTCTTAATGATGAAATAGAAAAGGTTATCTTCTATTACCACTTGTTTTCATCAGTATACAAAGAGGAAAAAATAAACAATAACAGAAATACAAATTATAAAGATTGTAAAGAAAAATGCAAATTCTCATTATTCAGAGCAGATATCATCATCCATAGAAAATCAAACACTCTGAAGACAAACTATCAGCTGGGCACAGTAGTGGTGTGCCTATAATCCCAACAACTCAGGAGGCTGATGTAGGAGGATCATTAGTTTGAGGTCAGCTTCAGGAACTTAGTGAGGCCCTCAGCCACTAAGCAAGAACTTGTCTCAAAATAATAAATAAAAATGGGGTAGGAGCCAGGCAGTGGCATGTGTCTGCAATCCCAGCAGCTTAGGAGGCTGAGGCAGAAGAATCCCAGAATCAAGAATTCAAAGCCAGTTTCAGCAACAGCAAGATGCTAAGCAACTAAGTGAGACCCTGTCTCTAAATAAAATACAAAATAGGGCTGGGTATGTGGCTCAGTTGTTGAGTGCCCCTGATTTCAATCTCTGGTACCCGCATTTTTTAGGAATATAGTTCTGTGGTAAAGTACCTCTGGATTCAAACCCCAGTGTGTGTGTGTGTGTGTGGTGGTTGTGGGGTTATTAGAATCAATAAAAATTCTGAAATGTTACTAAACATCTCAATATACAAATGCTAACTGCATGTCTTATGCCAGAAGTAATCTGGAAAATAAAGCTTACAAAAGATATGACATGATACCAACAAAAATGAGTTCTTAAAAAATATTTGTTCCTTTGTTGAATAAATAAGACCAAAATTAATATAAAGAAATGCCACAATCATGAACAGAGAAAGTTAATACTGTAAAGATGCTCACTCTTTGTAAAAATTCATTATAATAGTAATCACAATTCAACTTGATGAACTGAATATTTTACATGGAAGAACAGAGGACCAAATATATTCAAGACTCTTCTGATGGAAAAAAATGAGGTGATGTAACATGTCTACCACCTAGCCAGACTTCCTGTTAGGACTGTTATACAAAAGTACAGAAATAAACAGAAATACCCACTTATACATGAAAACTAAGTATGTTATAGCTATGGCCCTGTAGATCATCAAGAAATAAAGTACTGCCACGCGTGGTGGAGCATGCCTATAATCCTAGTGGCTCAGGAGGCGGAGGCAGGAGGATCATGAGTTCAAAGCAACTTACCAAGTCACTAAGCAACTCAATGAAACCCTGTCTCTGAATAAAATAGAAAATAGGCCTGGGGATGTGGCTCAGTGGTCAAGTGCCCCTGAGTTCAATACCTGGTACCCCCACTCCCAAAAATTAAAAAAAAAAAAGAAAGAAAGAAAAAGAAATAAAGTACTATTCAATACTATTCAATAAATGTGCTGGAAAATCCTGTTATCCATGTAAAAAAATTAAACTGGATTTCTACTTGAGTTCTAAGATGATAATATAATGAAAGGCAAACTATGAAATATTTAGAACACAAGAGGTAAGGTCTAACAAAAGAACTAAAATCACAAAGGAAATCATCATCATCATCATCATCATCATCATCTCAACTATGGTAAGATGAGAATGTGTTCATCACAAGATACCACAAAGCAACATGGTATCCTGGAACAAAAAGAGGATATTGGTGAAATCCAAATAAGTCTGTAGTTTAATACCAAAAATATATCAATGTTAATTTATAGTACAAAAAAACTATGGTTATGTAAGAGTAATATTAGGGGAAAACTAGGTACAAGACATATGGAAACTCTCTGTTCTGTACCTTTGCAACTCTGCTATAAATCTAAACTTATTCCAAATTAAGAGAAAAGACCATAAAATGAAAAGGGGAAACAAAACAGGGGAACAGATCTGCAACACAAACCAACAAAAAATTAGTACACAGAACATTAAAAAAAAAAAACAAAACTGTACAAATCATTAAGATCAACAACTCAACAGGAATATGGTCAATTGGAGGGCTGGGGATATACTTAATCATAGAGCATTTGCCTAAAACGCACAAAGCCTGGGTTTTAAAACCCTGGTACTACATAAACAAACAACAGCATTAGAAACAACAAATCAAAAACAGCAGTGGACAGGAACAAGCATTTTGAAAGAGGAATCACAAGAATTGCATCTACAAAGCTTAATGTTATTAGTCTTTGAGAAAGCAAAGACTCTACTTTAACTTGTTTAGTGTTTAATGCTGGAGTGGAAATGGATCAAAGAAAACTCATACACACCACTCATGAACATGTATATAGACCCAATTACTTCAGTAAATACTTTGACACTACCTTATAAAAGTGAACATTTACATATCCTAAAATCCAAAAATTTCACTCCTAAATTTAAACCTTAGAAAAATTCTCAAAAGGACTGGGCACACTGGTGCACACCTGTAATCCCAGTGGCTCAGGAAGCTGAGTTAGGAGGATCATGAATGAGTTCAAAGCCAGCCGCAGCAAAAGTGAGGCATTAAGCAACTCAGTGAGACCCTGTCTCTAAATAAAATACAAAATGGGGCTGGGGATGTGGCTCAAATGTCAAGTGTCCCCGAGTTCAATCCCGGATTGAAAACTGAAAATTCTCAAAAGGGCTGGGGATGTAACCCACACTTGACTAGAATGTGTGAGCCTCTGGGTTCAGTTCCCAACACACTCGCGCAGACATGCACGCACACACACATAAAAGAAAAAGAAAAAGAAAAACTTTCAAAAATATAAAAGAATATTTATAGCAACACTGTAATGACAAAGGAGGGAAACTCAAAAATTCATTTATAAGAGAATGGATAAACTATAGTATAATATTCAATGATACAGTTATAGGAATACATATATATGATTAAAAACTTTAAAGGAAAGAAATGATAAGACTTCAGACCAGTAGTCAGTCATCTCTGCTGTTGGGAGTAGAGTAGGAGAACACTGAGGGAGATGAACCTTAAATATAACATGCTAATAGTCTCAAGCATCAGGTACTCCAAATGCTGGAGTTGAGTTGTGGGTTCACACATAGCTATTTTACTACATTTTAGAACTACATATATGTTGTATATGTCATCATAAAGTCACATATGATTGAGGATGAATGACAGAATACATATAAAATAACCAAAAAGAGTGCTAAAACACCTAAGCACAGTACTTGATTTGTTGTCAGTAGTGGGAAAAGGTGGTTTTATCCTTCAACAAAAATGTATGAAATGCTAAGAGCTGAATACTGGAACACAGATGAATAAAATACTTTCTTCCCATAGAAACATCTGTGGCCTGTTTATATACTTAACAAAGCATGTGCTTCACAGACATCATTTGTTAGGTCTTAACAGTTTATCTTGCCAAAATAAACAGACTGATAACATATCTTAATGGGAACTTCAGAACAGCATCCTCTGACCTATATTTCAAAAGGAAAAGAAACGGACCACTTTCTAAGAACTTTATGTTGTTTTTTTAGTATGTATCAAATACATGTTATCATAGTTGATACATTAAAAATTTTAAATAAAAACATAAAAGTCTTATACAGCTTTCTATCAGTGAAAGAGTTTTCAACAATTCCTTCTATAAAGCCCTGATACAAGCAAAAGAGAAAATCACAGGTAGACTCTAAGTTCCTACTCATTGGATGGCAATTTAAAATAAAAACTATAGACCCCTAAAAAAAAATTCTGGTAACCTGTGAATACCAGTACAAGTAACTCATCAGGCAAAGTGTGAGAAATATGGTTGATGACAATTGGCTACTAGATCTTCCAGTGTAGAAGTATAATCACAGAGAACTGAAACCTAACCTAGCTCTTTTTCATAATCCTTTGGCCCTGCTCCATAGCCACTCTGGCCAAAACCCAGCAGCGAAGCCAGCAGCACGTGCACAGAGATGACTAAGGAGACCAAGCTAGACACTATGTGCTCATGCACCCGGTATTGTCAGGCCTGCTGCCAGAAAGGCTTTGGAGAGGGGCTTAGAGCTTATGAGACTACTTGACCCCACTTTACTCCATTTGGAAATGGAGGGTAGAGAAGGTAATCAAAATATGATATCAGCACTTCTCTTTCAATGCCCATAATTAACTTGCAAGTGCATAAGAAGTTATATGCAGCCCTTCAGACACAGGGGGAAAAAATCCTGTTTTTATGCTTTGGTAATTATGTTGAATATATAATTCAAAAGCAGTGGTTAATATTTTTGTGAAAATGTTGCCAAACGAAGCTTTTGAAAGAAAATTTTCAGTATGTCAACCTGTCCCCAACCCTTGACATACTGAATTTCAGAGATTAAAATTAACGTTGTTGTATGATTCTAATTGTATAACACTCTAGACACTTCAGAAACAGTGAAAAGATTAGTGGTTGTCAGGGGCTAATGGGGTAGGGTGGGATGTATAAGTGAAACACAGAGGATCTGATTTTTTTTGGTACTGGAGATTGAACTCAGGGGCACCTGACCACTGAGCCACATCCCCAACCCTACTTTGTATTTATTTAGAGACAGCGTCTCATTGAGTTGCTTAGTACCTCACTTTTGCTGAAGCTGGCTTTGAACTCATGATTCTCCTGCCTCAGCCTCCCAAGCCACTGGGATTACAAGCCTGAGGATTTGATTTTTAAGACAGTGAAACTATTCTGTATGATACTACAATGGTGGACACAATATATATTTATCCAAACCCATAGAATTTACAACACCAAGAATAAACTCTCATGGATATACAATGGACTCTGGACGATAATGATGTGTCAGTATAGGTTCATTAACTCTAAAAAATGTACCACACTCTGAGGAGGGATAGTATTGGAGGGAGGTTGATGGGGAGGAGGCTGTGCACATTGCTACTGGGGGAATATGGAACTCTGTATTTTCACTCAGATTGTGCTATGAACCTAGAATTGCACTACGATATGTCTTTATATTTTTATCCATCTACATAAATCTAATATTAGGCACTGTAAAAGCATACAAGATAAATATTATACCAAAGGAGTTAAAAGTTTGGTTCTTATATTGAAAACAACTCCAAATCTATTCCTAGCAATGATGGAACTATGGTTCCCAGTAGATATCGGCTATAATTCTTCCCACTACATTTTTTCCCACAAACAGCAAATAACCAAATCTTCTCCATGAATTTGAAAATCTCTTTCTCTCAATCATCAAATCTTACTTTCCTATCACTTTCCTCTCTCCCTGGTGCTGAGGATTGAACCCAGGGTCTCACATATACTAGGCAAGCTCTACCACTGGGCTATATTCCTCAACCCCAAATTATTTTCACATTTACATAACAAGGGGTTATGCAAGAAAAGTATGATTTGCCTATATGATTGTACAAGCCTATAATCCCAGCTACTCAGGAGGCTGAAGCAGGAAGATCACAAATTTCAGACATGCCTGAGCAACTTAGTGAAATCCAGTCTCAAAATAAAAAATAAAAAAGGACAGTGATGTAGTTTAGAAGTAGAGTGCTTAGGTAGCATGTATGAGGCCTTGGGTTCCAAACTCCAGTACAGAGAGAGAGAGAGAGAAAGACAGAAAAAAAAGCAATGAGATGGATGAGAAATTTTATTAAAGGAAAAAAAATTTAAGAAGCTCCTTAGCCTTGTGGAACTCTGGGTTCCATATTTCCAACCTGAGGCTACTGCTGTGTTATGGTTTTTAAGAAATTGAGCATGAAAATCAAATTCAACTACCACAGATGGAAGAAACGGGGATAATGTTAAAAGAACACAGGCTGGGAAGTTCACTAACAGAAAAATCATCTGGCAGAAGCAAGTTATGCAATAAAACTTGCTTACAATAAACAGGATGGGGATAAAAATTCAGGCTCTATCAATATATCATTTTAAAAATCTGGGTGACTAATACAGAATTGTTTATTCTATTATTCTTCATAATAGCATAATATATAAAATTTACACTTTGTATGATGAAATATTTCAAAAAGGTGAAAATTTACAGGCTATAGCACAATCACCAAACTCAATGATAAATCACACACACAAAAAAATTTACACTGCCTAGTATAAAACATTAACAAGGACTTACGAACAAAATGGAAGAGCCATGCTTGTTTATATTGTTACTCCTCTGCTGTAAGTATTTTAGACTCTTGCCTAATATAGTATCATTTTAGATAAATATGTTAATAGACAAAAGTGACAGAAGAGTGATAAATGGATCCCTCTATTTAAGAAAGTAAGAATTTAGAAACCTTTGAAATCAATCCATTATCTAATTATATTGGTTTTTCTAGCTAGTCCTTAACAAAATTAACATAACTTCAGAGTACCTATGCAGCTGACAGTATTCCTGGCTTCTGAAATCCCCCAAGAGAAATTGATTTAATAGACAAGTATTGCAGCTGTCAGTAGAATCCTATAGACAGATGACTTAATTAAAAAAAAAAAAAAAAACTTACCCCTATAAAAACATGAACAAGTTTTAATTTACAGAACAAGTTTTTAAATGTTTTACTCTGGTTAACGTACTTTCTTCCTTTGTAAATGCTCTTTGCATTTTTTGTTTTTTGATTTTGCAATGCTTGGTAGAATCCAAGGCTTGCACATGCTAGGCAAGTATTCCATAACTGAGCTACATCCCACCCCTGAATTTCCAAATTCTTAATGCAAAGTAATGCATACATATTATACATCACACCTGGCACATAGTAGCTGTTAACACATATTTCTGAAACCAAATTAACCTATTAGTATTCCTAAATGGGTTGACATCTGGGGAACTCCTTTGACTTACAATGGATTGAAGGGCAATCTTTTTCACTGCACTCTAGCATTCATTTTTGAACTGGATCCACAGGGTTCATGTTCATATTTATGTTTCTAATGCTAGCATTATAAACAATAACAGGGATGTTGCATGGAACAATATTATCACAGTAAATAAGCTTTATTCTACATCTATCATACACTATCTCAAGTACAAGAATTCTGTAAAATTTAAACACTGGTTATGTATTAGGATTTAAACAATCAGAACTGAGTTATAACCAAATCACAAAACATTGAATAGTAAAATTATAATCCAACCACAATAAAATAAAACATTAACATAATTCTTATTAACACTTCTTATAGTAAGTATATTTTATACTAAGGTATAATGGTAACCAGTTTTTTCCAAATATCATCATAGAGCTAAAACTATGGTTGTTATTATTATAAAGCAATGTACTTTCAATGTATAAGGTTTAAAAAATACTCATGCATCTCATTTCCATTTTTCCTATGATCTTTTATGCTAGAGAAATGCATGCAGGTGAACAGAGTCTGGACAGTCACCTTGCTCTCTCTATTATCATTAAATAATAGCTATCAGAACCACTGAGCAAGGGATGTTGGTAGGGATTCTCAAAAAAGCTTTTCTTTCATGAGAGAAGATGCAAGTTATTTACACTGTACTGACATCACCATTCTAGAAAATAAGGGCTGGGCATGCAGTTCAATGGTAGAGGTATGCCTACCATGTGTGAGGCCCTGAGTTCAATCACCAGCACCACAAAAACAGACAAATAAATAAATTGATTAATTAAATATTTTTTTTCTTATCATGGAAATGCCAAGATTTCTCTTAATCTTCTCAATCTGTAATTTAGCTTTACTATATTCATTTTCATCATATCTTGTCTCCACAAAGTGATCACCCAATGAACAAGACAAGAGTAGATTTTGAATCAAGAATGCTGACCTTTAAATGCCCTCACTTGCTAAATTATTCTACTGCATTGCACTCTTTAAGGAACTTCCTAACAAGTTTATTAAATCCTTTTCTACCTTATCTTGTTGGTCCTGAGATTAGGTTATAAATGTACTAAAACCAAATGTAAAGTTCTTCCTTCATAAAGTAAAATCTACCATCACACCTCCCTTTACACACACATCAAAATACATACACAGAACACATTGCTGTCATTACATTTTATTCAATCTGTTGCATGGCCTCTCTGATGATCCTACTTGTGAAATGAACTAAAAATACTCTACAGATAAAATAAATCAAGAAAGAAACTGATATAGAGTTCAGGTCATATCTTCCTCAAATTTCACTAAATTAATACAAATGCATGTACTAACATAATAAATATTTTGATATAGTTGGTATATTAAAATGAACAATTATTAGAATTTTAATCTTCAAGACAATACTGTTTCATCTCTACTATCATTCTCACTTCCTCAGTCCAGAAACAGATAATAATTAGACTTGGGGATATAATAAAAAACATTTTTATGCGGCATCATGAAATCTCAAGAAATACCAAAAAACTTTAACAGAACAACTTGGCTAAAGACGGGAACTTTTTTTGATTCTCAGTTTACTGCAGGTCAAATGACAGTCATAAATATAATGTTCACGCAAAGGCAAAAGTCACTAAGCAAGGACATATTTCAAAAACACACCAGTATCAAAATTTTTCTTCCTATGAAAATGTTCTTTTTTTCCCTTTTGGTATAGCAATATAGTTACTATCAAAGATAAGATTTGCTTAGAAAAACAGAATCTAGCATTATTCCTAAAGAAATAGCAGTTCTGAAAAAAGTATTATAATAAAACAAGTCTATCTGCAAAACATGTTTTCTTACAGAAAAGAAGCTCTTTCAATATTAAAGACAAACAAAAAAAGTCTTTTAAAATTGAAATTACAAAAAATTATTGGTTTGTACAAAATAAAACTTAATCAGTCTTACATAGTAACAGTACATAAAATACAGAGAGCATCAACCATCTTAAAGGTTCATTTTTAAAAAATTATTATTTTACATTTCAGTGTGCATACTACACAGGAACTTTCATACAGTTAATCCATACCATAAAATATCAGAGATTATCATTCTGACTTTACCAATGAGAAAACAAATTCAGAAAAGGGGAAGCAGCTTGCCTAAAATCCTGCACTTTACAACTACTCAGCTCATGACTGTATTATCTCTCCCACCAAATTTCATGATCTTTCAATACCACACTGGATCCTTTTTTTTTTTTTTAATGAATTAATGTCCCCAAATTTCCTTAAAAAATCATTCCCTCATACACTTTTCCAGCTCAGGACAACTACTACGTGTTATGAACTAATAATGCAACCAGGGGGTGACCAAGGAAACAAAAGATAATACAGTCTGTCCAGACAATCTGATTTGACTGGATTTGTTCATGAACTTTTAGTATTAGCTATATATTCCCCAGACAATAAAACACTGAAGCTGAAATGACATATAGGAGGATTTGTTTAGTCTTCATTCAAGTCACTGTGCAAGGGCTACTACCCCTTCAGATGTCAGCTTCACCAAACCTCCCAATGTGGCTTCCACAATTAAAAAGCTTTAAACAAACTGTTACCCTCTGTTCTTTATAATGGGTGACCAATTACTTTTAAAAATAACCATTAAATATATCAATTAAAATAATTAAAACATCTAAAAATACAACACTTTACTTAAATGAAACCTATGAGGCACATCGGAGCATGCCCTCTTGTGAAACAAGCAGAAGATGTACCTGCTTCTCTGAAAGTTTATATAGGCTTTCCATACCCCAATACTTCTATGTTAAAACTTGACAGAAAAATTGTCAAGTTGAGGGCCTCCTGCTTAAAATAAATAAATTTTCAATGTAAAATTTGCAAACCACTAATGTCATATATCTTTAGCAATTTTTGAAATGTTAGGACTACTCTTAAACAAACAGAAACTAAAAGGTAGCTATGTTTCTAAATATCTGATCAACATGCTAAATCTTTAATCTACCTGGCTTAGGGGAGAAAATAAACCAAGAGGGAAAAGTACAAAAGCCATGTTAAATGAGTCCTAACCAGTTCAAAATCTGGAATCATTTGAGAAGAGTTTGAGTAACACTTGAATACTTAAATTTTCTATGGACTTTCACGTTTAGAACATAAAATTACTTCCCTAGGAAATTCAAACCCCACATATAATGGCTTTAACTTTCTATTCCTCTACTACTTAAATGTTTTCCATCAGATAAATCCTTTTCTGACCCAGCTACTTTCCTCTCATCAAATCACTAAAGTGCCCAATTACATAAACACAATCATTTCCAAGTTCTTAATTTTCTGAAGACCTCTGAAGGGATTCAAAAAGCCGACACAGTGCCAGAGTTCCACCAAAACTACTTGGGATTTAACATAAAATCCTAACAGATATCTACAAATACTGTTTTTAATTTTATAATCTTTTAAAAGACTCACATTTTGATTCATGAAAGAGAATTTCAACAATAACTTTTGTAGGGGAAAAAATCTATTATTTTCCATGATTAATGTAGCTATTCACAGTAACTTATAAAAGCAGCTGTGTTTTCAAGGGTTTTAGTACGTGTGTTCTAAATTTAAATATAAACTTGAAAATGTACATCTGAAAATCTGTGCTAAAAATTATCATTAGTATTATTATTAGTCTTAATTTTAATGTAAATTAGATCCTACCAAAATATACTATTAAGCCTTTCTACCAAAAAATAATAAGCATCTAATCAAAATAAGCATGGCTACAATTTGAACTGCATCATGTTTACATAATTTCCCAAAAAGTCCAAAATAAAAATTATCAAAATAAATACATATACATATAAAATTACACATAATCACACCATATACAACAAAGCAGTACCCTGCTAAATTGTGAAATGGGGTTTTCACAAAACTTTTAATAGAAGTAATGAATTCCAATTATCTCAAAATTAAAATCTTAAGACCAATAACTTTCACCTGTTTTGAACCCCCAAATTTTAAATGTCATGTTTCCAAACACATGTTGCCAACTAACTTACATATATGAACAAATTCGTAATTTAACAACAGCTACTACCACTCACTTAAAATAGTTACATGTCATAAGAAAATGTTACAAAGACAGCATAAATTTCCTCATGAAAAAAGGACACGATTTATTTTACAATAGTCACTCACCACTTCTTCCAATGCAGCACTTCGCCCAAAAGAACAAGTGAGGTGTGTGAGGCAGTTAACAAAGGAGGAGAAAAGTTCATTGGGAATGGCAGTTAAAACATTTCGAGGGAACACAGTTATCAGGTTGCTGATAATGCTGGAGATTCCTACAGCTTCAGAATCTTCTATTTCAATTCTATAAACCAAGTAATGAGGATTATTATTAAGTGGTAGTAGAAGAAAAATTACAACTCATTTCCAAACATGCAAGTATTATCACTTACTCATTTTTAAAAGTATATCTCTGCGTATTAATTCCAAATTAGCCACATGACTTCACTTCAAAATACAAAACGGAGGAAAAAAACCACTACTTTCTTTTTTCCTTCACTCTTAAACACAAGGAAAACTCGGAAAGTTCCCTTTTCAGTTATAAAGGGTAAATATACCTACCCATTGATAGTATTCAGCAATCCCTCAATGAAGTGTGCTAGATAATCAACTTGTGATCCTTCATCTGGGAAGATGGGTCCATGAAGAGAAGCTAACTGGGCAAGGCACTGTAAAGAATCTTGTGCCATATCTGAATCTTCTCTGATTTTTCGATGTACCTGTTAGAAAGAATTACTAATCCATAAAAATAAATTCTTCTTTTGTAAGGGTCACGTGTCTACATGCCGAATGAGGTAAGAGAAAAATTCACTGTAGCTGATTATTTCTAGAAAATTAACTCCTGAATTAAACTAATTTGAAAATTGCCCCTCAGTCCACCTGACATTATAGCCCACGATTTTAAACCTATCAATTAATTTTTAACTGAGGGCTACCTACATTTTGAAAATTGAACCGTCTCCAGCATGTTATGACAAAGAGAGAAACAGATGCCAGCCAGTCAGACATACTGCTTATTCTAAAAACAGCAACAACGACAGTCATCTGTATTATGCTAACTATGTCTCACTACAGCTTCTTGCTAAAGTTAGCAGACAAGTTCAATCAAGAGTATATAGATGCTGCTTTAGTGGAAGTAAACAGTCGCAAATTTAGAAAATCAATATACCATTCAATCCCTTACATTCATTCATTCATTCAAACAACTTGAGTCTATGCTTTCATTAATTCTGAAACTGCTTACAATTTGTTTGAATCTCATTTTATCCTACATCACTGCTTTATATAATACTAAAATTGTTTTAAATAAAAATTTCATTTAAATTATACATTAATCCATTTATTATTTTTATTTTTTTTAGTCATACATGACAGCAGACTGTATTTAAAAATCCATTTAAAAGCGCATCTTGATTTGATTTCTATTGTGCAATACTAATGTGAAATGCTTATACAATGTTCCATATGAAAGGAAATGCTCCCCAAATATTGCATTCTAATTTTACGGTATTATTAATATTCTCAGATATTAAAGGTTTCATTCTATGATATGAAAAATAAATAAACAAAAAATATTCAGTGAAGAATTATATGGCAACTATTCATCTAAGCCCACCTGATATTTACTATGACCATTTTCTATAACCATTGCCCTTCTTCCAATGTCCACACTAGTGTAACCCTTTTCTTTCCTACACAAACTCTCAACTTTGTAAATGCTCAGAGCTGAACATTTATTATTTCAGGTTATATTCACTTTGGCTCTAAAAATAATTTATAAATTACTTGATGTCAGAATATTTCTTTTAAATATTCACTGGTAGAATGCTGGTCACAGTGAACACAATAACTTATTATTCACTGATTGATTCCAGAAATACTTAATCACTGAACTTCCTACTGTTCTAGTCAAGAAATTTAAAACACCATGACAACTCTAAAGATTTCAAAGTTAATCTATTGACATGCTTAAAATGTGTTACACTCTTTGGTCTAGAATGAGACTTGGAAAACCACCACCCATGGTTTTTGTATGATCACGAGGTTGCAACTAGTTTTTTCATGTATATGTAATAAGGAAAAAAAATCAAAATAATATATACCATAACCTGTGAAAATTATACAAAATTCATATTTTAATGACTATCAATAAAGTTTAAATGGAACACTTGGCCATGCTTGTTTATTTATTACCTTAGGCCACTTCTGTGCTATAATGGAGAGTGGAGCGTGACCATATGATGTGCAAAAGTCTAAAATATTTATTATTTGGCCCAATAATAGAAAAAGTTCATCAATCCCAGGTCTAAAATACAAATATTCTTCAAGCTATAGTCCATTGTATTATATGTTTTATATAGTAAATTCAAGATAAAATATATAAATTCAAATATACACTGTCTAGTTTGTGAACTTGAATACAACATTTTGATATGCTCTTTATCAATAAACTATAAATTGAAGTGTGATGTGCAAGGATACATTCTACCAACAGCTACAAAGTAGTCTGGAGCAAGAGAAACCCTGCTTACAAGCTCCTCTACCCACTGAGACAGATGGTTGATCACTGCTGGTCTATTAGTAAGGAATTGAAAAAATATCCTCAATGAACTAGCTAATGTTGATAATGTAAAATTAACTGTCCTTGACAATGTAAAGTTTACTATCTTTGGAGCTGCCTATATTGTGCAAGCTTAATTTATTTTCCCCAAAATATCATAAAATTCATGATAAACAATTCTTATATATTCTTGCCCTTCTTCTAATGTCCACACTACAAAAAGAGTTTCCTTACACACAAACTTGTATTTCAATTAAAAACTGAATTCATCACTTGAATAAAGGAAAGAGGTGAGGGATAAGAGGAGCAGGTCTAGCAGGACTCCCAGAGCAGTTAAGAGTGAGGCTATTCATCAAGACAAGAAAGCAAGTTAGTAAGATGACAAATTCTACTGGAACATGTTAAATGTGAGAAGTCTGTGGTCCATCCAAATTGAAATATCCAGTAAGCACTTGGGATTACGAAGCTCTGGGAAACTGAAGCAGCCTGTGCTGAATATAGATTTGGAAGTCATCAGTGAAATGGTGCCTAAAGTCCTACGCGTGGAAGCAACAGTCCCAAGAAAGTGTATAAAGTCAGCAAAGTTGGAAACTAAGATAAGAACACCAATATTTATGCAATGAGCAAAGAAAGAAAAGACCATAAGCAAGATCAGGTAGAATCTGTCAAAAAAAAAAAAAAAAAAAAAGCAGGAGGAAAACCTAGTAAGACTGGGATTTTTCCCTAAGACCTTATGGAGAAAGAAAAGTCAAGACGTTTATAAATTTCTGAGGGGCACAAGGCAACCAAAAATACTCCAAATTTCAAATGTGATCAACAAATTAGTCTTGACCTCATGTGAGAGTATATTTATGTATATCTATTCAAATCTACCATAATAGTGATGTACACTGGAAAAGTGCTTTAAATTAGGCAATGAATTCACATAAGTGAAACTGAATTTAACAAAAATCAAATTAAATAGAAAAGTGAGCCATTATGATTTTTGTGACAAAATTATTACAAAATTAAATTGTTTATAAACTGTTTAAATGAAAAGGCACAAATAAAACTGCTAAAATAACAAAGTCAAAAAGGGTTAATTTTCAAATTCAAAAGTTATTTGCATGTGGTAGTTCACAGCTGACAGGAGCAGCTGTCTGGTTTGTCTAGACAGCTGTTCAGATTTGGTGGAGTTGTTTCCAGTATTGCGGACAAGTTTTTCACCTTTTCAAAAACTGCTGGAGTGGGATCTACTTTCAGTCCAGTGAATAATACAAAGAAGTGAACTTGGACCCCTATTAAAACAATTCCTGTCAGATGAGGCAGGCAATAGTTTTACATTTTAGTTACAATTATCTCTTTGATCTTGATAGTGTTTTAGTCATCATTTCTCTGATTTAAAACAAAAAAAAATATTAGGCGATTAATGCTCAGGGTGGATAACCTTGTTCCATGTATTTTAAAATATATACTGCAGAACTACAATATTATGCTTATGCATAATATTTTCAAAATACAAAAGAAGGTAAGAAACTATAACGGTTGGAATTCAGCAAACTAGCTTTCTTTTTTAATTGGTCTTTATTTGGATTTTTGTCCAAGTCATCATATCTAACTAACTAGTGTATTCATCCTATAACTGCAAATTAGCACCCAACACACACATACTTTTTGTTTTTTAAATTCTACTAGGGAAACTTTTTGGCAAATATGAATATACTGCTTATTTCTTGTATCTAACCAAAAATAATGAGGAGTATTTAAATTTATACTTGAAATAAATTGCTATTAAATAATACTAACTTAACCCAGCTCTTATGCTGTTCTGTAGTAGTGGAGGTCTGTTCAAAGACATCTCTAAGTGTGGCTGGAGATCACTAAAGGTTCCTAAGATCCTGCCATTTGTCTGTGAGAGCAAAACTGCTTTCATAGTATAAACACAGTACCTGCCTTTTCCAGTCTCACTGTCTCAAATGTATAAGGCCACATGATACAGAATACCAACTGAATGCAAATGAGACAAGAAAATCTATTGTCTTCTATTTAGCCAGACTTTAGAGATTTGTAAAAATACAAAGGAAACAAAAAAGAAAGTAAAACAATGTTACTCTTCTCACAAAATATTTTTTGTTTTCAAAAACAAATGTTTATTTGTTCATTAAAATGTTATGACTATGCCGTTACTATGCAAAGGCTCTGGGTTTTTTAAAAATGAATTAATAAATTATTTTTCAAAGTTAGCTTGAATTTTTAATAAAGCAAATATAATAGCTATGGTTAAACATAAGCTAAACTAAAGCTCTTTGGAATACTCAACTTTTAAGAGTGTAAAAAGTCTGAGAAGCTCTAGGATACCAAACCCTTAATAATTCACAATATATTTTGTAAATAAGCAAGAACCTTTTTATGTAATTTATTTAGGCAAATATATTAATGAAAGGATTATAAAGGAGAAAAGCAATTGTCCTGTTCTATTTAAAAATACAAAGGCATTTCCTCTTTTCCATGGCCCTTGCTATCAGAAATGAAGACTAACACTTACTGTGAAGAAAAGTTCCATAACTCTGCTGTCCAGAAGAGTCTCCCGCCAGGACTCTGTTGGCTTCAACAGCACATTTTGTGAGGATTCAAACATAGCTATATAATGTCTGCCCAGTTATCTGGTGTCAAGGTCAACAACAATAACATTCTTACTTTGTCTAAAGTATAAGTATACCCTAAATATAACAGGAGCCATCCAGAAAGAATGCAATGGAAACAGTTCAAGCCTCTTCACATATGCCACATAATTCATGCATGAAGCTAAGGAATAAAAGGCATTAAGCGCTGAAAGAAAAAAAAAAAAGAATGCTATAGGAATGCAAGATACCAGTTTCATAGTAATTATGTGTCATGCTATAGGGATATGCGAACTCTGATAATCAGAGAACTCCATGGTGGCAACAAAAGAAAAAAACACGACTTGCAAACAGAAGCCAAGACACACAAAAAGAAGAATCAATTTCTGCACATTTGTCCCATCATTTCCCCAATACTTTTAACAGTTAACGATATATAGCCCATTTGGAAAAATAAGCAATTTTTCCAAAAGAAATACATTCACTGGGAAATTTTTAAAAAAAAAGGCAAGAATAAACTCATATCATACTTAAGAGGAAAAACACTCCCATATCATAGTACCAAATATTAAGTCCAAACAAAGAACTAATCAGTTGGCATAAAACTTTATACTTATTTAACATCCCCAGACTACACAGAAATTTATAGGCTATTCAGGTATCAAACATGCTTCAAATGGAATACTGTTTTTACTATAAATAAAGCAACATATCTATAAATTTGTAGGTGTTTGTAACTATAATTCACTCAATGAGGCTTTTTAGAAAAATGGGAAAGCTGTTTAGGGATAAAGATAGTATTATGCCCCTTGCATTGCTAATCAATGTCCAGCTCAAATACCTCTAGGAAACATCCACATCATTCAATGAGAAATTTTAACAATAGTTATCTAAGACTACAGTTAGGAAGGAAGGAAGGAAGGAAGGAAGGAAGGAAGGAAGGAAGGAAGGAAGGAGAGAGAGAGAGAGAGAGAGAGAGAGAGAGAGAGAGAGAGAGAGAGAGAGAGAGAGAGAAGGAAAAAGAAAAAGAAATTAGGTATAAATTCAAACACAATATTTTCACTAAAGCCCAAATCATTATTTTTAGAAGTATTCACAAAGAAAATTAAAGGCTGACAATGACTCAGAAAATATTTTTTGAAGTCAGCTTAACCCCTTTTTAAGAAAGTTAACATTTTCTCTCTGAAAATTGGGAAGGAACACTGAGTTGCTTCTAAAAAATCACTCCTGAAATGTTCTGCAACTCCATTAACTGGATTAACAAAAATGAAACCCAAATCAGGTTCACGTAAACTTCACTTTTCTCTTCCTTTACTGCCCCCTTGTGGGGGTGTAGGGAAAGAGTCAGAGATCAAAGGAAAGGTTAAACCTGAATTTTAAAGGTGGGATAGGGAACAATGAACACTGAGAGTTATAGTGAGTTAATTTTCTTAGGAGGCACCTGTTTTCACACAATACAATATACTACTTGGATACTAGATCTTTTTCCATGGTGAAAAAATGGTTTAATTATCTCCTACAGAAACTGAAGTATTTATGGGTGAAATTTTTCTGACATCTAGTATTTGCTTCAATATACTCTAGGGCTGGCAGAGTATACAAGAAATAAGACTGGCTGTGAACTTATAGCTGTTGAAATCAGGTATTCTATTTGGAATCTATCTTTGAAATTTTCCATAATAAAGGAAGAAAGGAGCTTTAGTACATAAAATAAATCCTCTGATTCTACTTCATAAAAATGGAAAACTATTCCATTTATACTTCTCCATTTTCATTATCCTTATTATCAATGTGCCATTTATTTAATTAAAAGGTAACTTTTGGTATATAAATTGTTCAGGAATGAAATTTATTTACTAAGCTATATTAAATACTGTGTAGAGCAAAATTGTGAGAATTATGCCAATCTAGTTTTAGTTCCTAGGAATTTGCAATCTGATATTAAAATGGTATTAAATTGCTTACTTTTTGAATATCCAAATATAACATACAAAATATATGTTCATAATCGCTAAACATCTTCAATGAGGAAAATTTTGAGTTAAAATTCTATGTGCTTATAAAAGGTGTCATGATTTCATTCACTTATTTATTTACTTACTTATGATATGGGTCCTCATTGTCTTACCCAGGCTGGTCTCAGAACTATAGATGTGTACCAAATGGGTTCACACAATCACAATAAAATGGCAGGTTTCAGAGCAAACCCTACACCATTTTAGTGGCTAGCAGACAGCACAAAGCTTCAGGGTAAGAAGGCAAATACTTCATGTGTTGTAACCACAGGAGAAAGCTAAACTCTCCAAGCTCCAGTCAGTTCAAGTATAGGAGAAGTGGGGTGGCAAAAGCAAAGGAACTAATATGTATGGGTTTTGCTACTTTTAGAAATACAGAAAAATTTATTCCACGTGACTCCCACATTCTAAGCCTGCCAGTGACATTCAGCAAGGAGTGCAACAAAGCTTTTAAGTATGTAAGAGAAGAACACAAAGATTTATTAAAGGAAACTAAACCAAAATGTAGGTTCTTATATAATTCTCTGCCTTTTTTATTCATTATAAAAAGTAAATAATCCACAAATACTTCTGCATCCCAGTTATTCATATTAAGGGGGTCAGAGAGAAGGCTTTTCCAAATATGAAATGGAATTCACTGCAACTTCTCACCTAAAAGTCCTGTTCAAAATCATCAAATCTTACTTCTTTAAATCTTGTCTTCAGGCTCTCCTGATCATGGTCTGTTTTTAAAACACACTATCTTTAATGCCCAATCTGAATGCTTAAAATTGTTTACAAAACTGATGAACAGAATATTAAGATCTGAATTTCTTACATATGGCCAAAAGCATGAGGAGATTTATGAATTTTATGTCTGACACCTATCAGAAAAGACTCTTCTCCTTAATTATTTTAAGGTTCATGTAAGTTTTGTTTTTCACTTTAACTCCAAATCTGGAAAGAATTTTTTCTGGCATGACATTTCCTCTCTATTAAGAAAGTACACTTGAAATGCACCATGTAGAGGCTGCACTTATTTTCGCCAAAAAATCTACACTGAACAACCCTGCAGACCTAACCACCTTCTTTTTATCAGTCAACATAGCGTGCCACTAAGAACACCACTTTTTCATAACAAAAATGTAGAAACAATATAACTTTTATAGCGACATTGAAATGAAAAGCTAAACATTAAAACAATAAAAAGAACAATGTAATGAGCTGGGATTATGGCTCAGTAGTAGAGCGCTTGCCTAGCATTGTGTGAGGCACTGGGTTCAATCACCAGCACCACCACATAAACAAACTAAACAAACAAAATAATGGTATTATGTTAAAAAAAAAAAAAGTAATAATGAATATAACAAATTTAAAGAACTAAGGTAATTCAATTTTTAACTTGGAATTCCCAAATATTCCTGTATACAAGCATTAGAAATCTCAAAAATACCATTCCTTCCCATCGATACATACAACTGTAATGCACCAATAAAAATACCATTTCTATCCCAGATAATTCTTAATGTAGAATACTTTTTTAAAAACAAAACCACTATCATCAGAATTAAAAAATTTAGCACTTCAATTCTTAGAACATTATTTTCAAAAATTATTTAAAGGTTATCATTTCATTTTTACTAAAACAATAGTTTCCTTTTAAAAAGTTTTATAAGTCTTGGGCTGGGGTTGTGGCTCAGTGGTACAATGCTTGTCTAGCACATGTGAGGCACTGAGGTCAATCCTAGCATCACACAAAAATAAATAATTAAAATAAAGGTGTGTCCATCTACAATTAAAAATATATTTTAAAAAAAATTGTATAAGTCTTGGCTTATAGACATTACTTTAATATGCTATAATATCTGGATATCATATTTTTATCTTTTTAAAACAAATATGTCACCAATAAAAGAGCAACTTGACAATGAACTATTATAAGTAATATTTTATTACAAATATTATACTTTTTATACAAATATTATACTCAGATTTATCAGATATCACAACATATTGGCATTGATTAAACAGCTATCATTTTACCAAAATTCAAATTAAGGGTAAATTCAGAAAGTTCTTGGGCTATGGTCAAGAAATACATTTATACATTTTTCTAAAGCAAAGACTTAACTCATTTAATATGTATTTTGTATCAGAGAATTCATTTCTTTGTAACAACAAAAACCCACAATTCCACCAATAAGATAGTCAAATAGAATTGTTCTCTTTTAAGAATCCTATTTCTATATCTTTTTAAAAATTTGTCATATACATCCAATCTTTATTTTCCCATGTTTCACTAACATTAAGTTATACAATGGTTTCCAGGAGTTATACAATGGTTTCTTCTTAGCCAGGGTTCCAGCAAGGGATCCAGCTCTGAGGTGTTAAAACTTAACCATTCTTCTAAGCTCAATGCCACCTTAATCCCCTGGAAAATCAGTTAACAGTAACATGCAAATTCTACTGTACCATAAAACAGTAACTCCCTATTCCCTGCTTCCTCTCCACGAAGACACTATCTAGCTCTAGCTCTAAAATTTTCCATTTAGGAAAGCCCACCAACTTCTGAGAAACACACTTATAAGAAATACACTTATGTCCTATTCTAGAAGT
Organism: Marmota flaviventris; assembly: GCF_047511675.1. Lineage (NCBI taxonomy): Eukaryota > Metazoa > Chordata > Mammalia > Rodentia > Sciuridae > Marmota > Marmota flaviventris. The sequence goes on along the minus strand of NC_092501.1, from coordinate 87,544,308 downwards.
GTATAACCAGAAACAAACACACACTAGGCCAATAGCCAGAAGCACAAGCTTAATGGCACCCTGCTACTGACTATCATTGGATAATCCTATTAAGTCTTTGGTCTCAAGTTCTCCAACACAGACAGTATAATCAGTAGGAGGTTTTGTTTGTTTGTTTTATTGAGTGGTATTGGAATTGAACCCAGAGCTTTAGGCAGCAAGAGCTCTACCACTGGGCCATATCTTCAGTCCCACCTCTCTTTTTAATTTTGAGACAGGGTCTTGCTAAGTTGCCCAGACTGGATGAAATTCCAATCCTCCTGCATCAGGTTCCCAAGTAGATGGAATTACATGCATGTGCCACAAGTACATACATCTTACTTTGAAGAGGAGAACTGTAATCTTTGGAAATAACACAGGACTTTATATATGAAAATAAGTTCTTGTTCATTTACTAACACGTTTAGTAAAAATATTTTGTGGTGGTGACTGACAGTTAAAAAAAATTAAATGAGTCATACAATACCTACAAATCATCCTTGAGCAAATGTGGACAGTCTGAAAATTTCCATTGCCTATTCTTATTAGTATTTTACAATCTAGGGAGATGTTGCAATAACAATGGACATTTTCCAAAGCAATGAATACTTTAATCTCTCCATCTTTCTATATTCTTTTTTAAACTACTTCAGGAGCAAGAGAAAGTCCACTTTCTCTTCTTAAATATTTAACCTTTTTCATCATTAATTTTTCAAAAAATTAAAAACTGCTATTTCTCTGGCACAGCAAAGAACCAATGAGTCCAATCTGATAGATATTTAAATTAAACAAAAGGGGGAAATGTTACAGTCTGTAAACAAGTCAAGATGGCGCCTGGCATTTTGCAGAGGGAGTGGTTTGTGAAGTAATGCCAGCGAGCCATTAAGTGTGGAGATTCCTTATTGGTTGACTGATGTATCTAGTTTATGTTAATTAAGATAAGCTGTGTGGAATGTATATATACCCCTCCTGTCCTACAATAAACGGCTCCCACTCCTGCTGTATCAATGTACACAAGTTGCTCGTCACCCCCGGTTATTTTGCTGCAGCCGGACTGCGGCACATTTGGCCCAAGCAATCAAAAAAGTTCTTAAAATAGATGAGTACTACCTCACTCAAACACTTTCTCAAGCCTTGCCTCCTAAGATTGAGTTTGGCCTGAATGAAAACCTCAAATTTAGATGACTGCTTCTGTTTTCCACTACCAATTCATGATCCAATGAACTTACCTCTAGAGAGTTAAATTAAAGAAAAATCTTCTTTAACTAAAACCAAATCATATCCACAAAAATTGAATGCCAATAAGAGTGATTATAACCAAACTAAAAAAAGAAATATTACTAAAGCCAATATACCTGCCAAACATTGTTATTACAAAATGATACTGTCATTTACCACTGCCACTGCCAAAACCCATAAGCATTTATGGGCACCAGGTGAACTACTACATAAACACACATCCAAGAACTGTCCTAACACTTCTAAACTGCCTTCCTTCAATGATTATTTGTTAAACATCTGTGTAGTTGTTTACAATTCAGTGAGCAAAAGCATAATCCATGCTTTCATAAAGCTTTGTAAAATGGGTAACAGATATTACTTAATAATACTTAAATAAACTAACAAATAAAATAGCAACCAAGAAGTGAGTAAGCCAAATGAGAAGAAATCACATATGACATGCTATGAAGCCACAGCCAAAGAAAGCTGATCTAGTCCAGGGTACACAGCTGAAGTATGAGTAGTGGGTGACTGGGGCAAGGACAGGGAAAATCTATCCAGGCAAAGAAAACACCATGGGCAAAGGTGCCAGGGCAGAAGGAAACCTAACCTGTAAGTGTGACCAGAAAGAGCATGGAGGAAAGATCTAAAAGGAAGTAGAGATAAAGACCATCCAGGACCTTCAAAGCCTATTTTAGAATGAGATCATTTAAGACAGAGAATCGCAGAACAAGACACTTTTGATGGACAATAATCTAAAATAAAGTAAGTAGCAGAAGAGTTTTGCCTTTCAACAGAGATGGGTACACAAAGGCCAAAGAAATTAGTTCACTGGGGTGAAGGGTAATTTTAACATCTAACGGATCCCAAGAGCTATGGACTTTGCACAACCCAGGCCTAGTTGGATGGATGCTTTCATAAATCATCTTCTGTACACAGGAAACCTACATATAGAAATCATTTAAGAAATAATGATTTATAGCTAGGCACAATGGTGTAAGCTGAGACAGGAGGATCTCAAGTTCAAAGCCAGCCTCGGCAACTTAGCGAGACCATAAGCAAATTAGTGAGACCCTGTCCCAAAATAAAAAATAAAAAGGGCTGGGGATGTGGCACAGTTGGTTAAATGTTCAATCCCCAGTACAAAAGGGGGGAGAGGGAGGGAGGGAGGGAGGAAGGTTTACAGATGACATGACATAATCATGTATGTAGAAAATAAAGAAAAGAACCCTAAACATGCCACTAGAGTTAACAAATGAATTTGGCAAGATAACAGACAAAAGATCAACTACAAAAAAAAAAATCATTTCTATTTACTTGCAACTAACAATATGAAAGCAACAGTTAAAAAAAAAAAAACCAACTCCAGAGCTGGGGCTGTAGCTCAATGGTAGATTGCCTGCCTCACATGTGTGAGGCACTGGGTTTGATTCTCAGCACCACATAAAAATAAAAAAAATAAAGATATTATATCCATCTACAACTAAAAAATATATTTAAAAAAAAAACTCCATTTAGTGAGAGGCCAAGTTCAATTCCCAGTTCTGCCTCCCCCTGCAAAAAAAAACTCCATTTATAATTGACTTAAGAATAAAATACTTAACGAATAAATTTAACGAAAGTTCTTTTTAAACTATAAAAACTGTTCAAAGATCACTTGTAAAAATCTTAACAAGCTAATCACAAAGTAATCCCTATCAAAATTCCACAGATTTGGTTTTTGCGACTTTGATAAGTTGATAAACTAAATTTCATATGAAAATATAAGGAACATAAACAAAATAATTTTGAAACAGAAGAATGAAGCTGACACTCTCAATTTCAAAACTTACCACAGTCACAATAATAAAGACAGGATGGTACTGGCATAAAACAGACACAGACCAATGGATTGAACTGAGAGGCATAAATAAACCTTCAACATTTATACTCAAATAAACTTCCAAAAGGGGGCCAAAACAATTCAATTTGGAAAGAATACTGTTTTCAATAAATGAGACTGGAACAACAGGATATTCATATACAAAATAAAGAATTTGAACACCTACTTTATGCCAAATATAAAAATTTACTAAAAAACGACAGACCTGAATTTAAGTTTTAAGAGTCAAAATCATAAAACTCTTTGAAGAAAATATAAGAGTACATCTTTGTGACTTTAATTAGGCAAAGCCATCTTAAATATGACACCAAAAGCACAAACAATAAAATACAGATAAATTGGACATCATCAAAGTTTTACAGTTGCTAAGGGACTTGTACCTAGAACTAGTATAAGGAACTTTAAAAAATTAATTTTTTTCCATTCATCAAAATCTTTTTAGAATCCATCCTCTTTCTAGAAGTAGCAAAATGAAGGAGCATCGTTAGTAGTTATCTAACCAACACTCCCCATTATTCTTTTTTTCAAAAAAATTTAAACAGACATAATACTTTTATTTTATTTATTTATTTTTATGTGATACTGAGAATCAAACCCAGTGCCTCACACCTGCCAGGCAAGTGCTCTACCACTGAGCCATAATCCCAGCCCCACTCTCCCTTATTCTTGACATTAAAAATTGAATGCAATGATTTTTTAAAAAAGAACATTTACTTAACACATTGATTCACATCATTTCCAGTGGTTAGAATTCAGTTATGCTTGGAAAGAACAGAAGACAGTAGCTGAAAAGCACACTTAAATATTATACTTAAGATGACTAATATTAAAGATTTAAACATAATACATTTTTCCTCAGAGAAAACAATTTCAGTTTCTAAAAAACATTCATTTCTGACATCTCAATTCCTAATTTCAGTGGCTGCACCCTGTGCACTTAACTTTGCAGCACATGTGTGACAAGTAAGAAACTATTCTTAACATAGTAAAAACAGAAGGTGTGTTTATGCCCTATGGTGTAAGGCATGGCAGGCCAATCTCTAGAGGGAACTTTCTTTGCCACTGGTGACTATTGCACTGCCACTATCAGAAGCACCAGTAAGAAGGAAAAGATATACCATGAAAATAACTTGCCTTTCAATTTCTGAATATTGCTAAGTGGTATAAGAAAGACCAGAAGCTCAGAAAAACTATGCCACAGAAGCTCATTATTCACATTCTCAAAATCAACTTCACAGATGTTTTGGAACTTGCAAAACAAAAGTGCAAACTTTCCCTTTGAAGGAAAATCAAAAAATTAATTCACCTAATTTCAAAAATCCAACCACAAAATTCATGCACTGTTTGACTTTCCCAATTGATCCTAAAAGAGGGTTTCAAAACTGATCATAGCATCATTCTTGTAATCACCTCCCACCAACAACATAAATAGCATACCAGAGCTTATGATCTTTTTACTCAGTGGCTGCTGACATCTCAAGTTTGGAGGAGGGGAGATTAAAACATTTTTCCTATTGAATATTCAAAACTGTCCCCTCAGTGGCAAATTTTGAAGTAGATGGTGACTCTCCATAAGAAAAGTCACATCAGCGCTTTCACTTTTGGCTCAAAGCAAATTAACAGCCCTGGCTTAAATCTATGAAAGCACTGAGTGAAACAGGAACAAACTAGCTGCTCCAGGACCTTGTTTAGCTCAAACTTTAAACTGACTTATTCTAAGCACTATTTGTATCCTCTATATTCTCTTCTCTGAAAGCCATGTCTTCTCTGACTGTCTCTTCTCCCACTTCCTGCCCACAGCTATGACAGGATTTTTGCTGCAAGTATCAGGAGCCTATGGAATCTACAAAATGTCCACGTTCCATGTAACATTTTCTGAAACATTCTTAGGAAAGCTTGGCTTTTCCTGATGTTACCCAGACTTCTGGAACTGTGGGCATCACAACTCAATTATTTCAAAAAGAAAAACTACCTAATTAGAAACTGGACAAAAAAATCTAAATACACAGTTCTCCAAAGATATATAAATAGTCAACAACCACATGAAAAGTTCATTAGCACTTACCACAAATGTAAATAAAAGCCACAATGAGATATCACTTCATACCCAGTAGGGTAGTTATAAACTACTAGTGAGGACAGAAACTGGAATTCTCACACACTTCAAAGATAATATAAAATGGTGCGCTATTATGAAAAACAGCCAAGGACTTGCTCCAAATGATAAATAATAAATGTGTAGTTACCATACAACCCAGCCAACCGTAATTCTAGGTATTTACCCAACAAAATGAAATATATATCCATACAAAAACTTGTACATCAACTTTCACAGCAGCATTATTATATTCTGGTCACTACCTTCAAAAAGAGTGAAAAATTCAAATGCCCTTCAATGGATGAACAGACAAAAAATAAAATGTTATATCCATCCAATAGAATATTATTTGTGAACAAAATAAAATAAAGATACAAGTTACCACATGGATACACCCTGAAAACATGTCAGGTGAAAGATAAAACTGACTACAAACTATGTATTGTCTATTTCCATTTAATTAAAATGCCCAAAATAGGCAAATTTATAGATATAGAAAGTGGACTAATGGTTGACATGGGTGGGAATGGATAAGAGAATGAGGAAAAGGGGAGGATGACTGCTAAAGCGGGCAGGGTTTCTTTTTAGGGTGATGACTAATTTTCTAATATTTGTGGTGAAGAAATGTATAGTTACTCTTTTAAGAATAAACTTAAAACAGTAACTATACATTTTAAATATGTAACTTATATGTTATGTAATTATATCTCAATGCTTTTCTTTTTTAAAAAGAGACAAGGCTAAGTTTCCTTGTGCCTCAAAATTTTGTCATCTCTATGTTGGTCTTTTGTATATCAATGCTAAAAGGGTTTATTGTGGTGGTGGTGATACAGGGGATTGAACATGCTAGGAAAGTACTCCACTGAGGACCTACAACCCAAAGCTTTTTATTTTATTTTCAGACAAGATCTTGCTAGTTACCCAGACTGGCCTTGAACTTGTGATACTCTCCTCAGCCTCCTGAATAGCTGGCATTATAGGCATGCCACTATCTGGCTTGAACACAAGTTTTAGAATATGAATCATCAATTAAGAATAACACTGGTTTTAATAAGAGATAAGACATAATGCCTCAAATACACATTTTAGTTTACTTGTTTTAATTAGAGTTTAAAATCTTGATCAAGATTACTGTACATGACAATTCTGACTTCATCTGCTCTGTGAAGTTAAAACTGATATAAAATGAAGAATATTTACTAATCTTCAGTAGACTTTATAAATGCAGAATCTTAGGCTGGGGTTGTGGCTTGGTAGTAGAGCACTTACTTTCCATGTGTGAGGCACTGGATTTGATTCTCAGCACCACAAATAAATAAATGAACAAAATAAAGGTCCATCAACAACTTAAAAAATATTTTTAAAAAATGTAGAATCTAAAACTAAGAGTTCAAAGGGGCTACATTAACTCTACTGGCTTAGGAGCTTCCTCAACAAGACTCCAAAAGTGCAAGAAGTAAGATCAAGAATCAATAAACGGGATGAATTCAAAACTAAAAAAGCTTTTTCACAGCAAATAAAGGAAACAATCAAGAACACAGAGAGCCTACAGAATGGGAGAAAATCTTTGCCACCGTACCTCAGAGCAAAAACTTAACGCCCAAAACCCAAATAACAATGAATAAATGGGCAAATGAACTAACAGACACTTCACAAAAGAAGAAACATTTGTGGTTAACAAATATATTTAAAAATGTTCAACATCTCTAGCAATTAGAGAAATGCAAATTAAAACTACACTGTGTTTCCATCTCATTCCATTCCGAATGGCAACAATCAAGAATACAAGTAACAATAAATGTTGGCAAGGATGTGGAGAAAAGGGTGGCTCATTCATAAGTTGCTGGTAAAACTGCAAATTGGTGCAACCACTCTGGAAAGTAGTATGGAGATTCCTCAAAACCTAGGAATGGAACCATAATTTGACCCAGTTATAGCACTTCTCAGTATATATCCAAAGGAGTTAAAATCAACATGCTACAGTGACACAGCCACATCAATGTTTACAGCAGTTCAATTCACAATAGCTCAGCTATGAAAGCAACCTAGTACCCTTCAGCAGATGAATGGATAAAGAAAATGTGGCATATATACATAATGGAATATTACTCAGCCATAAAAAGAATGGCTTTATGATATATGCTGGTAAATGGATGGATCTTGATACTACTATGCTAAGTGGAAAAAAGCCTATCCGAAGAAAGAAGAAGAAAAAAAAAACAACAAAGATTGAATATTCTGATATGTGGATGCTACCACACAAAAAGGGTGAGAGAGGGAAGAAAAGAAGTTCAATGGGAAATGAAGGGAAGGAAGAAGGACGGGAGTAGGAAAGACAGGGGAATGAATCTGACATAACTTTCCTATGTACATATATAGGAAATACACCATAGTGTATCTCCACATCATGTACAACCAAAAGACTGGGATGGACCCTAAAGATATATTCCATGTTTGTATAAAAATGTCAAAAAACTCTACTGTCATATGTAACTAAAGCTCATTAGGGAGACTTTTTTCTAGCATTCAGTGATTCTTCCCTGCTCCTCCACTATTTTAAACTATATAAAATAATAAGTGAAAAGTCTGTGAGCTTGTAAAAAAAAAAAAAAAAACTGCATATCACAGCTCTAGCAGTAGCAAACACCTTAGAAGATCTTCCCTTCTCTTTCCTCTGATCAGCTGCAGTTCAATTGCCAAATGGCAGTTTCATTTCCTTTTATACTTCAACGACCTTCTCATCTGTGGTGGTTACAGTGATTACAGTGAGATACAGCAGGTTATGTAACTATGAGTACTGCAGGTCATATCACAGGCAAGGGGAGAGGGATGGGGGACACCAAACAAGTACAGAACTATAAAATTAAACAATGTTTATGAAATGTTACATAGGTTAAGTTCAGCAGAGTCAACTATGCCTGAAGTCTAAAGGAACTCTTATTCCCCAATATTTCCTCCCAGGTGATTTCTACACTTCATTCCTCTACTTCAACTAGACAAAGTTGATCAAATTACCTTAAGAACATGGGTCATCAAGGTTGGCAACATCTATCAACACATGGCTTTTTACCTTCCTCACTACCTCAAGTAAGCCTGACCTATCTCAATACCCACATCATTGGTAACACTACAATATCACATTTTCTTTCCTAAATCCTAACTTCTCCCCTTGGGAAATAAATAGATCACTTAAACCACAAAACATAACCTTCCCTTGGCCAAACTCCCACTCCCTGAAGCCATCACAGCTGATGCTCTATGAAATAACTACACTTCATTCTCTACTTAATTACAATCACTACTCAATCAGAAGTGTATGGCTTTGGCTTTTGCACCTGTCCCTTAACACAAACAGATCTCCCGATGATCAACTATACCTAACTAATATCAGATGTAGACTGCAAATACCCTCCAATTTACCCTTGGGTAACAGATGATACTGACCACCTTTATTGTTTGAAATTCTCATCTGTTTCTCAAATTCTCCTTGTCTGGTTCTCCCCTCCACTGTGTTAACTGGCCTTCTCCAATCTCTTTCGATTCTTCTTGCTTTTTGACTATTGCTGCACCAAGGGTCCCGACACTGCTCCTCTTTGCTTGTTTTTGGATGACCTCTCCCACTCCTTTTTAGCTTCAATATTCTCATCACAGGAATGACTCCCAAAACTCTAACCTTAACCTCCTCTATAATGTAATTCCACTGACAGGAGGCAGCTGACCTGCAAAGCAGCATGAAGGATAAGGAAGGCTCAAGAGATCATCTGAAAGGCTTCACTAAGATATAATTCACAATTTTCTCAATAAGCATATAACTTTTGTATATTCATAGTTTACTATATTCAGAACCACAAATCTAATTTTAGAACATTTTCATCACCTGAGAAAGCAGCTCTTTATGCTTTAGCAATCATCTCCTATGTCTTCCCAACTACCTCCCATTCTATATAACCACTAATTTGTCTCTGATTTGCTTGTTCTAAACTTTTCATATAAATGCAGGAAGACAACATGAGGTCTTTTGTGAATGGCTTCTTTTCTCAGTACAATGTTTTCAAAGTTCACCGACATTGTTTCATGTATCAGAACTTCCTTCATTCCTTTTAACTGACAAACAATATTCTATTTTATGTGTTTGCTGCATTTTGTTTATCCATCTATTAGTCAGTGAACATTAGGGTTGTTCCTACTTTTTGAAATTATGAAAAATATTGCTTATTGTATAAGTTTTGGTGTGGATGAATATTTACATTTCATACCCAATAACTGCATGTTGTAGGGTTCTTCTGCACACTGTGACATGTTCGGCAATATCCCTGGCCTCTATCCACTAATTGCCCATAGCACTCTCCCAGTTACAGCAAGCAAACTTGTCTCCAAACACTGCCAAATGGCCCAACTGGGCGGCATGTCCCAGCTGAAAGCCTGGCAACACATACCAACACATGGCTTCTTCTACTAGAGAACTATGATTTCTTTTGTAAAATTTTGTGTCTACATAAATCTTAGCCTAATATCATAAAACAAAATTTAAATATGACAGCATTAAGGCCCTTAAATGTTAATATCTAAATATTTAATCCTTACATTCTTTTGTTACTATCTCTCTGCATATCCCAGTTCCACTGGCCAAGTCAGCTTCAACTAGTTTTCCCAATGACATTTTATAGTCACACTTACACACTACTTCTCCATCAAAAATTTCCAAAATCTTTAGCTAAGTCCTCAAATTTCCTTCTAATCAATCTAATATAGATGCTGGTCTACAGTCAAATTATTTTATTCACCAACAAATACTGTGCAATTCCTACATATAAAGGTAAGTTGAACATGCATATTTAACCTCATAAACCAGTGATTCAAATAATTACCTCCTGAAATGCAAATGGTTGCATTTTTGAATTGAAAATTAGCGTTAGAGCAACTAAGTTACATCTTAACTTATGCATGTATTACATATATTAACAGAGACAGCGACCAACATGGCACCATAGGTATTTATTTCTTACTTTCCCAACCTCTTCTAATCTTTCTGTTCAATAGTCAGTTATCTGCTGAGACACTCTGAAGTTGAATTAATACCTCACACCACACATAAAAGTTAACTCAAAGTGGACCAAAGACAAATAAGAAGTCTGTCACAGAAGAAAACAAAAACATGAATCTTTGTGACTGTGGACAAAGCAATGGTTTTTGAGATATGACATCAAATTTTAAAATTACATAAAATTAAAAATTTCTGGGCTTCATAAAATACAATTAAAAAGCAAAAAAGACAACTGACAAAATGGAAAATATTTGAAAATCACACATCTGCTGACAGACATATCTAGACACATCTAGATTATAAAGGAACTCTTGCAACTCAGTATTTTTAAATACAAATAAACCAATTAAAAAGTAAAAAGGGCCTGAAGAGATGTTTCTCCAAAGATATACAAATGATTAATAACCACAGGAAAGGATACTCAAGCTCATTTATCATTAGAGCATTGCAATCAAAAATACAATGAGCTACCCCTTCACACCAACTAGGATAGCTATAAACAAAAATAAAGGTAATAAGAATTGGTTAGGAGCTGGGGTTGTGGCTCAGCGGTAGAGCGCTTGCCTAGCACGTGAGAGGCCCTGGATTCGATCCTCAGCACCATATAAAAATAAATAAATAAAATAAAGGTATTGAGTCTAACTACAATTGAAAAATAAATATTAAAAAAAAGAATTGGTTAGGATGTGGAGAAATTAGTAATGTCATATAACGCCTATGGCAATGAGAATGTAGCACTACCACCTTGAAAAACAACTTGGCCATTATTCAAAAGGTTACACATAGAATTACCATATGACCCAACAATTCCACTCCTTGGTACATATAGGAGAAACAAAAACATAAATTCACATGAAAATCATACACAAATACTCATAACAGCATTCTTTTTGTTTGTGTGCTAACGAAACAGGGTCTCCCCATGTTGCCCAGGTTGACATGAAACTTCTGGGCTCAAGCAATTCTCCTGCCTCATCTTTCTGAGTAGCTGAGAATAGAAGGGTACTCAAATGAACCCAGCAGCAACATTATTCTTAATAGTTAAAAAGTGAAAACAACCCAACTACCCATCAACTGATTAATAATAAACACAAAGTGGTTCCCAGAAAATGAAATACTATGTGTTACTAAAGAGGAACAGAATAGTAATTAAAGATGCACACTATGTCTAAGAGTAAGCTATATACTATGATAAGAATATACAATACGAACTTGGAAACTTTACACTAAGTTAAGCCAATGACCAAGACTATAAATTATGAGATCCTATATACATAAAATGTCCAGAATAGGCAAATATATATTTTTAGGCAAATGCATATTGAGACAGATGACAAAAATTGAACACAGAATGTAAGGCAGATAATGGTATTTTATCAAAGCTATAACTTCTTGTATTGAAAACTGCACCTACAATCTTGCAAGACATTCTCATAACTTCTTAAAACAGTACAATTTCAAAACAATTTGTTGTTGTTGTTAAGTACTGGGGATTAAATCCAGAACCAAACAATTGCTAGGCATGAACTCTGCTACTGAGCCACACCACCAACCCCTTTAAAACTCAGTGTGTGTGAGTGTGTGTGTGTGTGTGTACACACATGGGGGATTGAACTCAGGGGCACTCAACCACTGAGCCACATCCCCAGCCCTATTTTGTATTTTATTTAGAGACAGGGTCTCACTGAGTTACTTAAGCATCCCACTGTTGCTGAGGCTGGAATTGAACTCTTGATCCTCCTGCCTCAGCCTCCTGAGGCGCTGGGATTACAGGTGTGCGCCACCACGCCTGGCTCCTTTAAAATTCTTGATCACAGAAAAATGTACAGTGAAATATTCACAGGTAAATAGGCATAATGTCTGCAATTGGTCTCAAATGGTTCAAAGAAAAAATAAAGGTATATTTAAATATATATGTACATATACATAAAAATGTACATTTGTGTACACTAATAAATGGAATAAAATGTTAACAACTGGCAAAAATGGAAGTTCTCAGAATTATTCTTTATGCTTCAAATTACATCAAAGTAAGAATACAAAAAAGAAAGCAATTACAAAAAATTATGAGGACAGATTTAAGTAGGCAATTTACAACAGTTCCAATTAACATGATACCATTCTAAATGATCAAATATATTTGACATAAAATATACAAACACATTTTACAAGGTTTCTTAGTATTCATGTCTACCCTAAAAGACAAATCACCTTTTAAAAAAATCATCAACTGAACCCATTTTTTTTCTAAGTTTCAATCTTAGATCCTTCTCCATGGTACAAAAGCTAAATAATTATTCAACTTTCCTTAATGATCAAACGGGTGATCGCCAGATAATTGCTAAAATTAGATATTAGTCAAAACTGGGTTTCTTGATAATGATTTTTCCCTAATTTGCTGCAACAGCAGCTATTGCTAAGTTCTTTCTCGTATGCTTAAAGCCAATCCACTCAAAGGAAGGAAAACTTGATTGTAGTGCAGTTTGCCAACAAATGGAACTTACGGTCACATAAGCACTCACCCATAAGCCAGTAGAAGACCATCCTTAAGATCAAGATAAACTTTCTTTAAACAAGGAATTACTTCTTTGGCAACACTGCAATAGTGCTTACCATTTTCAGAGGACAGGTTTTCCAAAGCTTTATCTAAGGACTTTATATGCAACGCAACTTTCATTGATTTCCCTTCATATATATATATATTAATGTTTTGATAGCTCCATTATAGCCTGATACTTCTAAAATCTGCCCAAGATTTTTCAATCTTTTTTCTTTCCAAAAAAAACTAGAGCAGGAAGTGTTATCTCTCTCCCCAACTTCAAGATACCATTACAATGATCCCTAAACTTATAACCAAAGTCTGCCTTAACTTTTAAAAACAAAACTAAACATAATCTGGAGCAAAAATAAAAATGCAAACTCAAAGAGGAATTTAAAAAAAAACAAGGCTAAGAAAATATTTGCTTCTTAAAAAGAATTAAGTTAACATACTAAAAATACAAAATTGGTTATTAGGAGGAAAATGATGAAAGAATAAGGGACAAAGGAGAAAGTGATTAAACTCAGTGTAAGCCTCACCCCTCAAAGCAGTCACTATTGACTGTCCGTAACTCTGTGTGAGAAGTCACAGACACTTTACCCCATACAACCTTTCATAGTTTTCTATTACATATATACAGTAACTTGAAAATAAAAGAAAAGGTTATGACCCACCACATGCCTTCAAATCCCAGTTTTGCTTTCACAATTTGTTAAAATTCTATGTACGTGAATGTAGTAGCTCCTGGCTCTGATAGAATAAAGATGAGTTTCATCCAAAATCTCTGATATGACTTAATATCTATTTGCTTATCACCAGACTTTTTCTCCTGAACATAATCCCAGCCCCAGATCCCTAAGAAAGGCCTGATTAAATACATCTAAAACAAGTTACATTAATTTTCCATACCATATAAAAGTGTATTAGATCAAGGAGAATCATGACATAGCTAGTTACCCAATGAATTATTTTATTCAAGATGCTATCTCAACAGTAGCTAATCCTGGATGTTTTAAATGTACTATATCATTTAAACCATACAACAATCCATATCTTCATCTTACATTGATTAAAAACTAAGATTCAGTGGTTCAGTAATTTGCCTAACATCAGCTGAGGCTTAAACCCAGATTTGTCTGACTGAATTATGCTACAAATGGGTAGCCATTATATATTACTGTTCAGTCTACCAAAAGGCAGCAGATTTTCTAGAATAGCAAATTATAAACTTTAAGAAACTGCTTTCTAAAATAGAAATTTTCCTACTTTAGAAACTGATTTTAAAAAGCAGATGTATGTACCTATAACACATTTAATTTTATATTATAAATAATTTCCTAAATATGAAATATTCATCTTTTTAAACTGGTAAGGCCTTTGAAGAATAAACATATTACTAACTTATATCTATATTTGAATAATATCCATAAAGTTAACCAAAGTAGATTTAAAATTTAATATAATCACAAATACAGGGAGAAAATGGTTGTTTCTTAATAAAAATGCTTTTACCACCTTTTCCCTTTTAATTGTCAAGGATTACTGCTCCTCCTTAAATTAGCAATAGCCCCATTAGTCACCAAATGCTTCCATGTATTCTACTCTCTTCTATAAAATAGTAAATGGAATTTAAAATCTTCTAAGCAGTCCACTGTAATGTGGCATGATAAAACAAATTTAAACTTCATTTCTTAAAGAAAAATAAACTTTTCTTTCAACAACACATTTTATAAAACCTGCAGACAAATGATTTTTGAGTTATAATTAAGTTATCCATGAATATTAGCACAAAAAAATACTGTTCAATTGTTAAAAGGATATAATTTGGAGGAAGAAAGTTCCAGCTCAAGACTTGATTGGCGAGTGCAAGGTAACGCTGAAACACTGAAGACATCTGCGCATTGAGGTTTTCCCGCCTGCTGAACTCCTGCAGAACTTCAACAGTTAACATGAAGATCTGACGAAGGTCTTCTTCCTATCATCAATAAATCACAAGCATTTTTGTATCTAAAACTTATTTAAAATGCATTCCCTTTTAGAACCACAAAATAAAACAAATAAGAACCTTAAAATTCCCACTGGAAGACACTATTTCCTTAAGAACGTTTTCCATCTTGAGGACTACTCAGAATTTTTACATTAGAGTATGCTTTCAAGTGACACGTTTTACTATAATATAAATGCTACTCCATAGAGAGGAGTCTTTGACAACTACTGCAGAGCTGGAGTCAGTTGCTATAGTGCAGAGCCCTAGGATTTAAGCCAATGCCTTCACATAACTTTACTCCAGAGCCAAACAATACATACTAGAGAGACAAAGAGCCCACACCATCTGCAATAACATTTTAAATACATGGCCCTCTTTGGCATTCTGCCAGTCCTATTTTTAAGACCAGCAGAATCCTATCAATTGAATCACTTATATATAAACATGTTAATAACAAAATAAGGCATCTTTATAGTCATATCTTCTGTTTTGTTTCAAGACTAGAATTAAATAAGTAATTTTTAAAACTGTCAACTACATTGCCCAAACTTATCACTTCACTATATTCTATGAAATCACAACACAAATCCTTGGATACTAGCAATCATTCAATTACATAAATGTTCTCATTTATTAGGAACAAACAAAAACGATCCAATAATTAAAACACAAGAACAAAAATGCTAATACCTGAAATACTCTCTTGCAGTTACCATGGAATTCCATACTCAGTCCAATGTTGCTAGTTTTACTTGAACTTGAGAATTCACTCAATAGTGCAGTTAAAATAGAACAGGCCAGTGTTTGCTGTATTTGGTAAGAAATAATTTTAAGGCATTATTTTTTTTCAATGCTTTGTTTCAATACAATATTTGTTCAGACATAATAGAACATATTCTATCTTAAAAAGATTATCCATTACATCTTCAGATCTTATATCAGTCAGAAAATCAGATATGACAAAACAAAGATTAGCTCTCCTTTCTGGGTGGCCTGGTGTTAACAATACTTGTCAATTCCAGCTGTACAAATTCATTTAGGCCTTGAACTTAGGATACACTCCTATTTAATCACAAAATTCAAATGGTATTTTTAAATAATCAATCTTAAATGCATTATTTTATTTAATTCGCACAACAAACTAGATCCCATTTTACAACTGAAAAAACTGAGACTTGGAGAGGGTAAGTATTACCTAAAGCCAGCTGAGATTTGAACCCAAGTCTGTCTGACTCAATGTTCTGATGCTTGTAAGATGTATCTCAAAACAGATGAAAAGTAAAAGACTTTTTAAATTAATTTTTAATTGACACATTATAATTATATAAAATGGTGGGAGACACTGTGGCACATTTGTATCATGAAAATAATTTGGTCAATTTCAATCTCCAAAAAGATGGAACACTTCACAAATTTACATGTCACCCTTCACAGGGGCCATGCTAATCTTTCTTTTCTCTGTATTCATTCCAATTTTAGTGTAGTGCTGGTGATGAAGAGAGCACTAAAACAGACTTAATAGTCTCCAAAGTTTCAATCAGGTACTACTCAAAAAGGTTAAAAATTAAAAATGAGGATTTTTCCTTCTTTCTAATTCCAATAGGCTCAGAATATCAACTCATTAATTTTATTCATAGATTATTTAGAATCAAGGTGCCAAAGATGGAGATAACAATACAAATTATTTTGGCATTTTTCCAGGGGTTAAAAAGAAATATGCTTGCTACCTCTGAACAACCGAAAGATGAAAGTCAAGATGATACTATTTTTGCAAGCTTATACAACAGCTGAACACAGTCAGACCCACCCACCAACTGCATGCAGCATCTTTGCTCAGAAATGCTTCTGATGTTAGTACCTTGACCTTACAGATGCTTATCTTGGCAAATCTTAGCAAATATATATAAAATTAAATTTCTAAAGACTGGAAAGAGTTGATATTTGTTGAAGGTGAGCAATGATTACATGGGAGACTGACATAGTGCTCATCTATCTTTATATACATCTGAAATTTTCCTTTAAAAATGTAAAAACAAAAAAGAAATTCCTATTCTTTTTACCACCTTTTTATCTCAACCAAAATAAGCATGACTATATAACTAATATGTTTTAGCAGGCATACAATTCCACATATTAAAGTGGTTTCCCAGAATTTTCTACACCAGGAAGTAACTGTAAATAATCTGAGGAATATGAAGGTATCCATCAATGGTGCTTTCTATAATGATAAAAGTTCTCTGAGTGCTCCTGATTTATCTTGAAACACACACACACACACACAGAGGTGTTGGTGTTCGGCTGGTTTTTGTATGGACACCTGCACACCCTTGCTGGGGATGGAACCCAGGACCATGAACATGCTAGGCAAGCGCTCTACCCACTCTCACACTTTGTAAATTTTACTTTAAAGTATATATTTATTTTTAAAATATAAGTTTCCCTCCTCCCCAAATCTTCAAAAGAGTGGCTGTTTAACTGCTTTTGCATGTCTCAAAAAAGAACCATGGTCTGAGAAATCCAGCACAAAAGCCTCTCCTAGAAAAAAAACTGTTTATGGCATGTCATTTTACTAGAGGGACTTCAATTTATTGAGTAAGATAACTTTGGTTTTTGTTTTTTCTAAGAGTAGAATTTATTGAAGAACAGAACTCTTACAGTCAAGAGGGGACCCAATGGCAGGTTTTCTCCTAATAACTTCATTTTTGAGTTAACAAAATTGATAATGTGGCTCATGGTTAAGCGCCCCTGGGTTCAGTTCCCAGTGCCCCCTCACCCCCCAAAAAGAAATGAGTTAACAAAATTATAATTTTTAAAAAGTCTTTCTTTTAAAATGGTGATTAAAAATTAAAGTGCCAGTAATTGAAACCTCACAAACACATTTAAATTATATCAGATCAACTGTGAACATTAATTTCTAAATATAGCCAGAAAAATAGGTATAAAATAAAGCAATAAATAGGCACAGTAAATCAAATTAATAAAATTCAAATGAAAGCTAATTCATAAAGATCTAAAAAAGAGAATTTCAAGATCTTTGATTCTGGAGACAATTTTTAATATCCTGTATTTTTTATAAGTGTTAGTCTTGGATTTTGACCTAAAGTTTGTAAATAAGAATTCAGTGAAAAGGACCTTGGAACAGATATCTAAATGTTTAAGAGACTCTAAAATGAGATAATTTATTGAAAATAGAATTCACACACAACTTATACGAAAAAACAGGCAAGCATAAAAATTCAGAAGCATCCTTAGACAAACCATCATCCTTACAAATAAACAATCCATAATAATTTTGCACAAGTAATTTACAACTTACCATATATTGAGTGTCTTCACAAAATGGCACATTTAAACTATGATCATATTAATATTTTCAGTAAAACACCTCTAGTAAATGTTCAATACATACAATAAAGTTTTAATTAAATGTGAAATGAGTGTTTCCTTAAGATTATACACATATGTTTATTGTCAAGATATGGAACAATGCCAGGCATGGTGGCATACACCTGTAATCCCAGAGGCTCCAGAGGTTGAGGCAGGAGGATCTCGAGTTCAAAGCCAGCCTCAGCAATTTAGTGAGATGCTAAGCAACTGGGTTAGACCCCATCTCTAAACAAAATACAACATAGGGCTAGGGATGTGGCTCAGTGGTGGAGTGCCCCTGAATTCAATCCCCAGTACCAAAAAAAAAAAAAAGATATGAAACAAATTAGTGGAAAAAACAGATAAGGCAAAGACAGGTGAAAGGTTACTGCAGTTCAGAATCAGGAAAGATTTTTAAGTCTCCTTTAGCTATAAACTTCAATGAACAAACAAGGAGTCCCCAGGAGCATAAAATTGCTTTTAAGCTTTGGCAATAAATACATTCCTCCAAGAGAGAATATTCATACTAATGATGAACAAATTCATCCATAAAAGTATACTGTTCCTCCTACCCCTGAGTACTGGGGATTGAACAGTGATGCTTAACCACTGAGCCAGATCCCCAGCCCTTTTAATTTTTTTTTATTTTGAGAGCCTCGCTAAATCGCTGAGGCTGATCTTGATCTTTCGATCCTCCTGCCTCAGCCTCCCAAGCTGCTGGGATTATAGGCATGTGCCACTGCACCTGGCTAAAAGTACTTTTTTTTTTTTGCCTGTGGTGCTGGAGATTGAACCCAGGGCTTTGTACATGTGAGGAAAGCACTGTACCAACTGAGCTATAGCCCCCCAGGCCCATTCTTAATATATGAGAATCAGGAACAAAATGAGTTTTCATTACAGACAGCTCTCTGAAAAAAAAAAAAATTTTCATTCTTAATTGTTTTATCCAGAAAAATAATACAGTATATCTTCATCTCAGAAAAGCACACGAAAAAGTGAATATTGCCTATTATCCTATCATTCCTATTTCTTAATGCATATGTTATTTATATACTATTACTATTAATCCACATATATTATTTTATAGTCTACTTTTTATACTTATGGAAAAGACAAATCTATAAAAACGTTTTCTATCCACATACTACTTAAGGAATACATAAAAATTATGCAGCATGAAGAAATATTGTTTATAACTATGTAAAAATTATCAGCATCCAAAGAACTAAAATTCAGAAAGAGATCTGCATCATTAAAATATATCAAGTAGTTTGATCTCTCTTTAATTTGGAAAACCTGTAAGGATATGAGATTAGCATCATAAACAATAAACACTATACAAAAGGGCCAAATGAATAAATTCATTCATCAAAGAAAGATGAATAATTAAGCGTTAATTATACATTAAGAGAGCAAAGTATTTCAACACATATCAACAAACATTTCTCCCTATTCACAGGGGTACTAAACATATCACAAAATGTCTACGGCTCAGTAACAAAAGTTTACTCATTTTCAGTGTTTGTCAATTAAATCCCCTTAAAATTAAGCTACCCTCACATTGTATTGTCATGAAGATAGGTAGGGAAACAAGCCAAAAATGAGCTCTCTAAGGAGAACAGAGGGCAGCTCCTTTCCAGGACAGAGAAAGTGGGAATGGAGAAAAAGCATCAAATCTGCCAAGAAGAGATCACAAACTTTAACTCGTGCATACCCTTGTAGAAGTTTTCTAACTGCTTGTCTCAGAAATTTAGGTCTCAGTGGCCATCCTAAGTGTATAACCTCTTAACTCCCCTTCTAACTTTAAGCGGCAGAACCAGAACTAGATTCTATAATAGAGATAAGAACTAAATATTATCATATTGGAAATAGTGACTCCAATATTGAGGAGGCTCAGAAACAAACACTCTTGTAAACAGCTTCAGTGAAATCAGATGAAAGTTGACTGAGAAAAGCAGTATGAGACTGTCATACTAAAGTTACCAGGAATTTGACCAGAGTCCAAATCTCAGACTTCTAAGAGGTTAACAAATAATGCTTTATTTATGCCAGATCACAAAGAATTAAATTTTTAAGTGCAGTGAGTAAACTGTATTAATGAAATCATACACTTTTGCAAAAGAATTATTTCAGTAGCAATTATTACCTAACGTTAGAACAAAGTAACTACTCGGAACTACAGTGTAAGCCTCTGACAAAGTGGTGTCAGATTCATACTTTTTGATTTATGTTTGCTTCACAAGCAGCTTGTCTGTCACTCACTGCTGCTGGCAATTTACCACCAACAGGTAGCTCTAAATTTATCATTTTCATTTGCAGATAAACTAAACAAAATAACAAAATGTATTGAGCCTGTATTGTAAATAAAATAAGTGAAAAACACTGTAATAAGTAAATAAGTAAAAAACACTCTAAAGGACTCTTTGCATCCAATATGAGAATCCTACTGTTTGGCCCAGGTGCCAAAAAAATCTGGGTTCTAACAGGCCAAGATTTCCCACTTCAAAAAACTGTGGACAAGGCACTTTATTGAAGGTAGCGACAGCTGTCTACTGGTTACTACCCTCTGCCCTGCTTAATTTCACATGATTGCCCTAAGTTTCAATTTAAATAATACACCTGAAAGTGCTATATCAATGTAGCAGGTCATGGTGAGATAAAGTGGAAGGGGTATTTTTACCATTACCATAAAATAACTACCGTCTGTTTTGTCTTCACCCCCCCCCCCCCACACACACACACGCCTCTTGATTGTTATCTATGTTCAAGCAAATTAAAAGAGTTGTCATTTTAAAAGATAACCATAACTACAGCATCATTAAAGTAATATAGTAGATGCTCAGTAAATATTCCTTGAATTACTTAATCAATGCTTATTTCTATGCTTATCATTATGTTAACACAAGAGGAAGGTGGAAAAGAAATATATGATCTTTATTTTTTTCTTTATAAAATTTCAAAGAGAAAATTTAAATATGTAAAATAAATAGAAGGCAATGCCATAAGGTCCCAAAGTTATGAAAAAGTCTTCACAGAAGTCTTCTTTCACTGAAGTACTGAAAATTCAAATTAATAAACTGGCTAACAATTTTAAGTAACTCTTGTCTTCACATCAAAAGCTTTACAGCAGCATTCTCATTTCTAATTAAAGCCATTATTTTCATGCTAGTGGGGGTGGGGGAAGGCCCTTCAGAGATAACTTGCCTTACTCACCAGCTTACTGTCACAAGCACAAGAAACTCAAACACTAACTCCAGCTGACAAAATAAAATGCTCTTGTTCAGAGAGAGGATTGTCTCTTATAATAGCCTGGCTCTTGCCCCAGGAGCCTTATTACCAAGAATAAACTATGAAAGGTTGCCATACATAAAGGAGACTTCCAGCTGCTCTTCTAAGCAAACATCAATGAGACTTTGTGATAAGAGAGATTAACTTGGCTATCACATCCAGGGGCAGCAATGCTGTAGACAAGTGAATTTCTCACTCACTTCTCTTTAACATGGCAAAGAGGAGTGAAGGGGCTTAAATGCTGAATTAAACACCTTTAAAAGTGATTTAGTCTTGCTACTTACAAGGGAAGACAAACATGAAGCATTAAAAATTTTAGCTTAAATCTTAGCTTAAAATTTTTTTAAATGTAGTTGCTTCCCTAGGAAAGAAAGTTTCCATACGCCTTTCAAACTAGTAGGTCTGACAGTTGCCAACTGAGATGAGGTAACCACGGTAACTTTTATAAGCATAGAAGTAAAACAGCCTGCCCACAAAGACAGGCATAAAATAACATATTACTTAATAACCATACATGCATAACTACACTAAGAACACACCATGACACATGGAAAACTATACTAAGGAATAGAAAAAGTTTTATGAATTGAATGTAATCTTTCCATAAAACTCTCTGGAGTGAACCAAGACTGTAAGTTACTTCTTAAAACATTTAAAGGAAACTCATCTAATACTTATCTGTATCTTTTAAAATATAAAAATAATTAGTTTTCATTATGGATACTTTCTTCTGCTTTTCAATATTTAAAAGTTTGATAGAGATGATTTACTATAGTTCACTTTCTAAAGATTCTACAAAAATGGGGCGAAAGGCCACACGGGAAGAAGCACAAACACTGCTTAGTGAGCAGTCCCTGAAATGGTATCATCACATTTAGTTTACATATGCCTATAGTAGTTAAATAATTTGTTCAAGTTACATAGGCAGTAAATGGCAAAGCTACACTTTAAACCTAAGTAGAATTCAAAACCAGTGCTTTATTACATATACTACATTACCCTTAAACTTGGATAAAACACATTCATGAAATTAGCACAGGAGAACAACCAACCAAAACCCAATACTCTTCCAAAGGCTGAATGAGCTAGTTTCAAGCTACTGAGCAAGGACAAACAGGGAAGGCCAGTGTGTGTATTTCACCTGCCATAGAAATTATTTATTTAAGTTTTAATGTTTTCATTGTAGTCATCAAAATCAATTTATCTTACAATGTTGAAATGAAATTCTACCTCTAACTATTGATTCTTACTACTATACAAGTTCTTGGCCCTAATATTAGAAATTTGACTTTGAAAAGAAAGTCTTTGTTGTGGAGTATTTTATAAGATTTTTAAATTTACCTACTTATATTCTCAAAGTATACACACTGTGAATATAGCAAAATCTTCTCTAACTAAACAGCTCCATCTGTTCTAATCATTCTCAGAACATCAGTTATTTCAGTGCCTTGGAAAACCCCAATTGTCAGTTTGCAGTGGACTACTTTTTGTGCTGGGTCAAATTACCCCAGAGGAAAGGAAGTAGAGAACACAATTCCCGAGTATGTGCTCATTCCTGAGAGAGGCAAGGGACTCTTTATCCCTTGCTTGCAGTGTCCTAGTGCCAATAGGTTACTTGTAGCGGGTGAAGACAGGCTGCAAATCTCAACAACAAAATCCCAGCTGGAATGATCACTAAACTAGCACAGAAAGGGCATTAGTTATAGATAGATCTCAGCGTCACTGGTAAAGTTCCTCAAATTTAAATTCAGTCCATTGCAATAAGCTAGACTCTTAACTACAGGACTGTCAAAATGAAACAAGATGTGTTAAGCAAAATCTAAAATATGAGAAGTAACTTGATTCAGAGCATTCAGGGCTAGTATGCAGTAGGACTTTCTGTTTTAAACCTTTTCCCTGCCCATAGTAGCTAGCACTTTTCCTCTAAGCCCTCTGTGACAGCCAGCATTGGATTGCACACATGCCATTAAATTTGGAAGCAAACTACTATCAAAATCTGCACAAATAACAAGACTGTCATTATGCAACTACTGAGGTATCCTTAAAGCATCAACCTTCAAGAGTTAAGTTCTCCATCAGAAATGAAGAACACATCTACCAATAAAAGCGATCTTTGAGACTATAGAGAATAATGTTAAGTAAAAAAGTATCTTCTCAATAATTTTCATCTCAAAACTTGTAAATTGACTCTTATCACAGGATCATTTTCAAGAAATTTCCACTACATAAAATCAAAATGCTTTATAAAATGTGGTGATTAAAAAATGTACGTTTTTCTAGTTTAATAAACAATTAGATTAATTTAAAAATTAGATTTCACAATACTAAGATATTCACAATATTAAGGTAAAAGGGCATAAAATTAAATCCTTGGATTATCAATATCTCTAGAACTGCCCTGTTCAATATGGTTGCCACTAGCTACATATGGTTACTTGAATTAATTAAAATTAAATAAATTTAAAAATTCAGTTCCTTGTCACACATTCCAAGTGTTCAAAAGCTACATATCACTAGTGTACCTACTACATAATGAAAAGAACAGATATAGTTCCAGACACAGTGGCGCATGTCTGTAATCCCAGTGGCTCAGGAGGCTGAGGCAGGAGGATTGCGAGTTCAAAGCCAGCCTCAGCAAAAGCAAGGCACTAAGCAACTCAGTGAGAACCTGTCTCTAAATAAAGTACAAAATAGTGGCTCAGTGGTTGAGTGGCTCTGAGTTTAATACCCAGTACCAAAAAAAAAAAAGAACAGATATAGAACATTTCTACCAACCAATAAAATTCTACTGAACAGCACTACTTAAAGAAATCTGCCACAAAAATGGCATAACACACAAATGCACACAATAAAAAAATCACAACAAATATTCTGTACCTTTGATTCTGGTAATAATTTAATGTTATAAATAATTACAAAAATCTCCTGAAGTGTACATTTTAAATAAATGCAGTAATGAATGCAAATTATTCCTCAATAAAATTGATAAGGGAAAAAAATAAACACTTGATCACTGGTGAATTCCAACGGGGAGGAAAGAAACTTAGGGCGTGTTTAGTAAGTGAGTTCCATAGTTCTAACAAGCTTGCTTATAGATTCCTTCAGTCTAGACCCCAGCAGATGTCCAGAGCAGTGAGATAAGTATACAGTCATGTATGGTAAAAGGCCAGACGTAAAAGTGAAAAGTAAAGGACAATGCACACAACCCTCCTAAAATGTACAACTACATCTTAATCTCAAAGCATCAAGTATATCATTAAAATCATACACTTGGGGTGGGGGTATAGCATGCACAAGGCCCTGAGTTCAATCCCCAGCACCATGAAAAAAATATAAAAACCTCAGCCCTTTACTGAGAGGCCACTGAAGATGCAAAGGAATTCCAAAAGAATTGTATGATGTATGGGCTCACATAGATCTCTCTCAAATGATTCAAGAAAAAACTGTGGAAAGCAAAAGGAAAAAATAATAATAATAATAATAACTACTCAAAAATATTTAAAGATTTAATTCTTGAGAATCAGAATGAACAGGTATTGCCAATATAATTTATGGGTGAGTTAAGTATTAGAAACAGTTATCATATGAGTTAAGTATCTGCAGCTCAATCCCAGGCAACTATTAATGATTTTTGTTTTGCCAAATGTCATTTTATATTTAATTCAAACAGTTCTATAATAAACAGTAGTTGTCCAAGGTTTATTTAAAAATGGGAAAAAATATCAGACACAAAGGCACAGACCTATAATTCCAGCTAATCAGGAGTCTGGGGGAGGAGAACCCCAAGTTCAAGGTCAGTTTGGGCAACTCAGACTTTATCTCAAAAAAAGAATTTTTAATGGGCTATGGATGTTAAGAGCACAACAGAAATGACTAAGAATATTATAATATATTAATTTAAGATATTTTACAACCAATTAAAATGATGATTATGAATATTATGGCAATATATAAAAACAATCAAATGCAAAAGCAAAATACACTACATGTAAATTATATATACACATTAAAAAACAAAGAAAACTTGAACAGTGAAAATTTCTTGATTTATTAGCACACTTTTTCTTTT
The DNA here is from genome assembly GCF_047511675.1 of Marmota flaviventris. Lineage (NCBI taxonomy): Eukaryota > Metazoa > Chordata > Mammalia > Rodentia > Sciuridae > Marmota > Marmota flaviventris. The sequence goes on along the minus strand of NC_092501.1, from coordinate 87,518,796 downwards.
ATGTAGAAATCCATACTACTATTGGTATAATGCTAGCTGTGAAGTAAAAATAAAAAATTTAATACTTATACATACAAATTGCATACTCACCACAGTGGGATTGCCACTACTTATCAACTGGCTGACTTCATGAAAAATGCTTTTGCAGTCAATTGATTTATCTAATGATCCTCGTTTTACAATTACTGCTACGGCTAATAGAATCTGTTCCCGAACATACTTCTGGAGGCTATAAAACATAAAAATCATAATGAAAACATTTAACTAAATTTAAAATAAAAATATTCTCAAGCTTCTCACTAGGCCTGAAACTACTAATAATACCCTTTATATCTGAGACCAGGATACCCTCCCTACTAGTTATGTACAGATTCCAAAGCCAGAAAACCTATGTTCAAGTCCAAGTTGCATAATTTATTGTCTGTCTGACCCTGGGCAAAACAGTACCTCTGTCTTCTCTTCTGTACAATGAGGGTAACATTAACAGAATTATTATAAGGATTAAATGTCCCTCGGATTGTGCCTAGTATCAAGCACTTTAGGCAGTGTTCAATATAGGTTAAATGAGTTCCCTGGTAAATATTTGGGGAAAGGGGATTACTGATATTAAGAAAAATTATGATCTAATATCCATCTCCAATCAGTAGCATAATCATAAATCCCATCACCATCCACATGAAAAGGCAGAATTCTAGCTATCCAAGGTATAATATTATGGAAACATACATATTCTAAAACAAACTTAAAGTTTCCCATCTAGGTTCTGCTCCTCTGTATGATGGCAAAAATACCTATCTCTAGTCGAAGCATTTTACAAAACCCATTTGGTAACAAGGGCACTGAGATTTAAAACACCTTTTCTCGACTTTTTCTTAAAGGTAAGGCTCATAAAACATGAATTTATATACAACAGCCCTTGGGTTACAAGCAGCTCTGGGGCCCATCCTGATTTTCCTACAGCAGGCTCAATTTACCTACTCTCCACATAATTATTAACAATGCTTACTTTCACTCTCAGAGCTGTCCCAGTTTAGACATAAGTTATATGGTTATCCATTTGGAAGGCCTTTCATGGCCAGGTGCCTGCTCCTCTTTCCAACCTCACTCCTTCCACATACACTCAAAACTGCAGACCTACTGAACTTTTTTCAGTTCCTAGATCCATGCTCTTACACAGTTCTACTCCCTCTGCTAAGACTGTGATTTCACTTTGTCCAGGAAGTTACTACTAAGGGCTCCCAAGGCACCCCCACATAACATGATACATCTGTTAATACTGTTTAACTCATCTCCCAGATCAACCACCATTCTAAGAACACTATTATAAGCAAGACACATTGTCTGCCATATAATAGGTATTTATTCAACATTTATACAATGAATAAATATGTCTACCTAGGTCAAGCCTGAAGTGAAAAATATTGAAAATATTAGATTTGAATGATTCATCCTTCATTCAGTAGGCAAATAAGTGCTTAAGTACAAAAATGTTTGTTGACCAAAGAGAATTTTATACATATATATTTTTTTGGGGGGAGGGGGGCAAAATACTTTCATAATACACATATAAAAATTTAAAAATATACATAAAGCCAGGCATGGTGATACATACCTGTAATCCCAGCAACTCATGAGGCTAAGGCAGAAGGACTACAAGTTCAAAGCCAGTCCAGACAATGTAGTGAGACCCTGTCTCACAATAAAAAATAAAAAGGGCTGTGGATGTGGGCCTTTTACCTAGTGGTAGAGCACCCCTGGGTTCATCCCTAGTACCATCACTAAATAAACAAACAAATGAAGTTGAAAACTACTACTAAAAACATACATAAAAGCTAGTTTTATAAATATCCATCAACAAGAATTAGAAACCATTAAAAAATAAATAATAGCATTGAGTTCTTATGATATGCAAGGCTTTACATACACTTCACAAAAATTAACACATTTAATCCTTATGACAATCTGGGGTTAAGTACTACTGTTCACTCATTTAATTATCCTAAAATGAATGCACAAAAAATTAGTCAAGTAATTTGCAGGGGTTTCAGCGTGGCAGAAGTCAGGTACAAGTCCCTATCTCAACTACTATGCTATCTATACCTGCCTCTCTAAAGAGGGGGTTGGGGGGAGGGCGCTGGACTGTGGAATGTGGGATGTGGCCCAGTGCTAAGCACTTGTTGAGCATGCCCAAGGCCATGAGTTCAATCTTCAGCACTGAAGGGATCTCCTATGGAAGAGCACTATGTATCTCACGCCATATAAATTTTACCATAGGAGAGGAAAAAATAGAAAAGAAAAAATTATGAGCAAGAAATGTAAAGTACACAACTATACTAGACAAAGGTATACTAGTCAATACAATACAACCTGTAGTGTTCTACCTATGTAGCAAGCCAAAAATTTTTGGTTTGACTCACATTTTAGGGCATTCTATAAGATTAAAATGCCTGTGACATGAAAGATGAAAAGGGCAGAATAATTCTAGATTTAAAGAGACATAACTAAATACAATGTATAATCTATGGTTAAATTCTGGATTTTTAAAAATAACTATATGTAAAGCACACTTTAATAGATCTGAAGGAAGAGATAGACTGCAATATTTTTTAAAATAACCTAAAAGAGGAAAAGGGATATAAATAAAAATCAGACAAATGAACAACTCCAAATAAGAATTAGAAATATATTAAATAATAAAAATATAAAAGTTATGTCAACAGTACTGAGATTATGCTCATGTAGTTAAGGATATGGTATTATGATGTGTGAGGCATACTCTCAAATGGCTCAGAGAAAATGTGATGAAATGTTAACTGAGCCACTACTAAGAAAAGGGTATATATGTGTTCAATGTACTATTAAGAAGTTTCATTTTAAATTGTTTCAGATAAATGTTTGGAGGAAAATTTATAAGTGAACTATTTTAATATGGAACCCTATAATCCATTCTAAAAAGTTTCAAATTATTATTTTGGATAATACAAGAAAGCACACACATAAACACCATGCAAATCTGTCACACACTGAAGTCTATCAAGTTGTACAGAGTTCTGAGTTCCCAGGCTGGGAGTTATGTTGTGTTAACAAACAGATCTAGCCAGAAGCTCCCATGTGATCCTGACTTCTTAGGAAAGGCTGCTTCACAGAGATGGCTACAGCAGCTAGAGCGCCAGAACTCAGTCTCATGTGATCTGGATCCTAACCACAAGACATGGCTACCAAGTCCCTGTTTCACGGTCAAAAACGAGAATATTCAGGTTTTACATCAATTCCCCAAGGTTACATAAATAGACTGCTTTTCAGAAAACACTTTAGGTCTAGGGGACAAAAGATTAAAAAAAAAAAATAAAACTTCCTACATATAAACTCATAAACATAGAAGCCTTGGCCTATTTTCTTTTCTTTTACTACATAACTATAAATGTGCAAGCTTATCTCAACTTCTGTTCAATAGTATATATTATCAAAACTGATTTCAACATATTTTACTAGGGTAAAGAATATATCAAAATAAGTATCCTTCTCTGTAAAATTCAACAAAATATACATCATATCTCTAGGTGAACCTGTAATAGAAATTTTAATATGCCCTAGTTGTGGTGTATGCAAAAAAAGGAAATAAAATAATGCAACGAACACTTGCTGACACTGTCAAGACTTCTATTTACTTATACTTACCTCTAGTTACATACAGAAGGATCAAAGAAAAATCTTGTCAGATCTAACAAATATGGTCAAATGGCAACAATAAAAGGGCAAGCTAGTATCACACCCAAATGGCCTCACCAAATAAAAACCAACCAAACAAGCAAGCAAGGAGGAAGGAGAAAAGTTTAAAGCCAAGAGTAAGTCTCCCTTATTCTATAAAAATCAGAAAAATAGGCAATAGCTGCCCCCCCCACACACACACACACACACACAGCTCATCTATAGGTCAAATTGGTAACGCTAAAACCTAAGCAAACTCTGGCTCTTCACTCATGCATTTTTCTGTATGCAAAGAAATTAATATAAATGCTGAAGTCATATCAGTAACTATTACTAAATAAGATGAATTCAGAGACTGACAGTCAACAGTTGATAAGAACAAATGCATGACAATAATGTTCTGCATTTAAGTTTTTATGTATGTTTATCATCACCATTCCCAACTTCGTGCATTTCTGATTACATAATAAACTTTTCTCATTGACCATGGAAAGGTCAATGAGAAAGTATTTAACTGCACAGTGAACATATAATGTGCACTGCCTGTTCTTGAAAGAACACTTGGTGTTTGGGGAGACATTAAAAAATTAGTAAATCAAGTTCTCCCCAAAAGCTGAATAATTATTTTTCTCAAGAAATCATACAAACAATAAATACATAGTCTTATAAAATGTTTAAAGTACAGAAGAAAAATTCACTTTCACCTCATTTCTCAAAGGAAACTTAAAGAATGTGGTACTTTTTGTCATATAACATTTTCTATGCATGTTTCTGTGTGTGTGTGTGTGTGTGTGTGTATAAAATATAAACCTAATACGGTAAGCTTAAGAAAAGGTATTATAATCTCAGCAGCTTAAGAAGCTAAGGCAGGAGGATCGAAAGTTCAAAGACAGCCTCAGCAAAAGCAAGGCACTAAGCAATTCAGTGAGACCCTGTATCTAAATAAAATACAAAATAGGGGTGGGGATGTGGCTCAGCGATCGAGTGCCTCTGAGTTCAATTCCGGGTATCCTTCTCCCCAAAAAGAAAGAAAAGGTATTATTAAATTCCAAAAACCCTACAATCATATGTGCATGAGGGGGTTTTTTGGTTAGTCTTTTTAAAATTTTTTAGACTTTTTACTGGTTTATATTAGTTATATACAACATTAGGATTCATTTTGACATGATTATAAAAGCATAGAATATAATTTGCTCTAATTCAGTCCCCAGTACTTTCCCTTACCCTCCCCTCTTCTCTCCCCATTTCCTTTCCTCTACTCTTCGGATCTTTCTATTTATTTAGTTTTTAAAATTAATTTTTAAACTGTGAGTCCCATATAGAGTTTAATCACATACACCGATCATTAAAGGAAAAAAAAAAAAAGCTCACTCTAAAAAGACAGATACATAAGTTTAACAAAAGTATTTTAGCAGTACTTCCTCCATGTACTTACTTAGGCCTTTGTAAGACATAGGTTAAAAGGAATGTTCGCAGTGACTCGATGCTACCTTTTTCCAAGAGAATCCACTCTCGGACAACTGCTTCCATTATGGCTGTGGCAGCTTGAAAAAGGACATAGTCCACTTTACTAGTTTCTGAGGAAAAAAATTGAAAACTTTCTTTAAACTGTAGTTCACATTACCTTGGGCATTTTGCATTTATTAATTTTAGAACTTTTCAGACAAGGAATAAGATGATTACCTGTTCATTTTTTAATCCAGTGACCTTGCTCTAGCACCACAAAGAGGTTAGTTCCTCTCAGAAGACACCTCAGGCAGGTGGCAGCTAATCACCGATCACAATTTTCACAAACTTTCCTCACCTCTCTTCAACTGTTACTTCCAAAGCATGAAGAACTAAAAAATAACACAGCTTTAAAAAAAATAAAAATAAAAAATATAAAGCAATCAGAAAATATACTAAGAGATTCTCACCCCGTGCAAAAACAAAACTTTGTATCTGAAAAATCTCTTATTAAATTGGTCCTTAAACATTACTATTTGTGATGAGCCATGCTGTTAAATTATTTTGTTTTTTAAGTAATTAAGCCTTTAGCAGGATGACCCATCTCCAATAGCAAGTTCAAAAATAAACACAAGCATGCTGATGTTATTTTTCTCAAAATATTAAAACAAAATGAGCCACATTTACACAAGGTGAGAAGTTCTCATGAATTTTCTGATTGCGCTACTGATCAAACTGAGTAAAATCCCAAGCTACTAGAAAGACCCAGCCTTAACTAGTGAGTTATATTTTCTATACTAAAAACTGAATTGGGGGAAAAAATAGAAAATTAACATGTCTAATAAATATTTTATATTAATTTTCTATTTTTTCATCTCTTCACCAATGACTACTACAATCAGTTTCCAAACAGCATTATCAAAAGGGAGAAACAGTCAAAATGAAGTCAAGAAAAGGTAGAAGTTTTCTGAAGGTCTGAAAAATAACCATAATGTGAAATTCTTGAAAAGTCTATAATTAGACTCCAGATTATTTGCCAAGATCACTGGTCATGAGCATTTAAAAGCCATGAGAAATTAACTCTTTGAGTATAGAATGGCACCTTCAAGAATTTATCAGAAGAGCATGAAGACACAATCCAGGCACACTGTTTTCTCTCTTGTTCAAAAGCTCAGGTCATTTAAAAATCTTGTGAATAGTCTTGACACAATTAGCTATAAAAATAAGGGGGAAAAGTGTGGCCTACATAAATTCCTATCTATTGTACTACTGTATAGGAGGTCTAAACATAATAAAACTAGTAAGAAAAACCAATCTGGACCTTTTAAAAAACCTTTTATTATTCCATACTACATTAACATAAATTCTAATTGAGATAATTAGAATTCACAAAACTTTAAAACATTTAAAAATATAATAGTTAATAAAACAAAGCAGTAACTTTTAAAAGGTGTGATCCTATTATAAAAAGAAATGTTTAAAGTTCCAAGAAGGGTGGGGGGCGGGAATGAGGATTTTATTCAGAGAAGATTTAAAACAGAAACAAGCTACATTTAGGACATTTAAGGAGAAATATAGTACTGTCTCATAAAGTAATTCAAATAATCTCTCACTTATGACCCTCTTCTGAAAGAAATTGATGATTGTTTGCCTGTCTTTGTTTTCCTTGCATTTTTAAGGGCAAGGAAATATTTAACATAGATTTTTTAACAAGGAGGTAAACTCTGTGGAACTCAGAATTTTAGAATTAGATCTCCACAGATCACCTAATACAATTCCTACATTTTATAGCTGAAGAAACTGATGCCAGAAGACTAAAGGGAGAAAATTTGAGGTCATAAGCCTAGCAAATGTTCCTAGCAATACTAATCCACCCCTAAATGCATATGCCACTGAAGACAAGATCAAATAAGCACCTTCTGATACTCATGAGCACTGAAACATACTTATTTTTAACTATTTATACTTATATCCTAGTCTTTTTGTGCCCTTTTGGTTGCTATTATAAAAGAATAATGACATTTCAAAGTTTTCAAGATACAACAAAGTTTCATAACTTTTTCTTAGCTATCTGTGCATGGTATTAAAAGAAGACTTCTAAATTACTACTCCTACAAGAAGCTGTTACTGAGAATGGAAAAAAGAAAGCCAAATTCCAATTTAAAGTAAGAATTTTCCTAAATATTATCTTCTCATAAAAAAAACATTATTAGCCTTCAGCTGTATTTATACACACTATAAAAAAATGTAAGAGAAACTAAAGGAACTTTAGAAGCCTACTGATAGGAGATAGAACACCTATGTCCATGAGGCTTATTTTTACTCCTTGGTAAAAAGATACATGAAACTGTAAGATTTTCATAAAGAACATAATTCATCTAGAATTTCTTCTTTAATTATTTTTAAGAAGATCTGTCACTGACTACTACACTGCCAAGATGATAAATTATTTGAGAACACTTTAGCAGGAATGCCTTCCCTTGTCTGCCACCACATAACTTTCTTTAATAATCATTATGAACATAAAATTCATTTTTATCTTATCAGCCATCTAAAACTAGACCAAACCATGCAGACAAAAGTTCAAATGAAGTAAATATGAGAGGAAGAGCACTACATTCTTATCAAAAAAAGTTTTTAAGAGAATAAAAATAAGCCACTGATGCTCAACTACTACAACCTCTTCTCTGGCCTTAAAAGATTTCTATCCAAAACACAGAAAAAATAAGGATCAAAAAGTCTTCTTTTTTGACTTAATGGTATTTATGCCCACCAACCAATAATAAAGTCTCAGATGAAAGAAGACAAAATTAATAGCTTTACTGAAGAATTTTTCCAAATACAAAGAACTAATAAGTCTCACTGACTTTTTGTTAGTTTATTTCACTTTGTTTTGCCTAGTTCTGAGGTAAGAGGTGAATCAAACTCATTTCTCCCTCTGAAAGGACAAAAGAATGTTACAAAGTTAACTCCAGAAAAGGTAAGCCAATCCCTCACAGTTCTTAGTTCTTTAACAAGAACAGAACTGACAGGTTTTTTGAGGAAATAACTGACCCTAAAAAATTTACTAATTCCAAAGCACCAAAGATTTCTGTGGTGAAGTAGGCTACAAGTACTCTTCTGACAAAATACACAAGCATGCAACATGCACACACACATAGGCCACACACATACACACAGAAAAGAGTAAAGAAAATAAAAACTAGAATGAAAACAAAAGAGAAAGAAATGAGGAAAAATAAGAACATATAAAACTCAAGTTAAAGAAGTTAGAAGGAAGAGCTTTAAGAGACCAGAAAAGGGAGACATCAAAGAGAAAATCTCCCCTTTATCAGAATATATTTCCCAGACATTCTATAAAAATGACACATAATCCCTAAATAAGAATGTGAAAATTCTGAATTGTGATTGACTGCCACTTGTATGAGAAGTCTTCTTAGAGGAATTTGCCCTTCTGTGCTGGTGGCAACTGAGTAAGGAGTTAAAAAAGGATTTTTTTTGTGAAGTTTAGATGTAAACATTAATGTAACACAGGGCTATGCAGTACATTAATGATTATGCTTGTCATACATGCACTCCACCTTTTAAATAGTTAATGTCTCAAAACCCATACTATATTAAAAGCACGGCCAGAACTAGCAATACTACTCTTTAGAAAATTTTATCAAGAAAACAATAATAATCCAAAACAAACTCAAATCATAAAAAAGCAATAATGGTTCATAAAATATATATACTCTAGGAAGGAAAGAGTGATATAAACAAATAGGCTCTAATAAAATACTTATAACTTAGATCAACTATTTCCAGCCAATCTAGAATGACAACTGCATTACAACAGAAAGTCAGATGGAACACTGATGGAATTCTAGTCAATGTAGGTAAGGCATAAGCCATAAAAACCAGACTAATTTTAGGTTAACAGTTTAATACAATAGTTTTCTAAATCTATTGATGATGAACAATTTCAAAGCAGTAAGGATGAGGTAAGCCTCCCTTAAATTCTCTATGCTAACGTTTTACTTCTTTTATTTTAATATTAAATTAAATATTCTCCACAGGTAAAGAAATTTTCTTAGTAACACAAATCCATCGAAGTATAAAAACTAATGACTTATAAGTAAATTAATTAAAATGGCCTCATTTAGAATTGAAAGAGTTGTTAAAACTGTTGCTCTTAACAGTAAGAATTCCTGAATGATATAAGAGCCAGGTTGACCATTACTGTTAACTCCTTGCCAACAGAAAAGAGCATTTTATAAGCCAGTCATATTCTTAAAAAACTATCTTAAATGAGATAATGTGGATATGACATTGACCAAATTGTTCACAAAGTGTTTTTAAGTGTAATTACACCTGCATCTCACAACAACTTAAGATAGCCACATCCCTTAAGGCAAATGGTATCATTATTCCCACAATGCAAATGAAGAAGAGGCCTGGAGAGGCTGGCTTCCTAAAAGTGACAGTCGCAGCCAGATCTCACAGTTCCAACACCAGTACTCTTTCCATTACAACTTAATGCCTCTCATATACTCTTTTATATAAAGCATTTTAAACATGTAACCATAATTATGGCTTATTTCAATCTGGAAACCAGAGTATTGGTAACAGATAACCCCTATTAAAAGCACAAGAATAAAAAATCAGATGTTTTAGCTCCTAATGCTCAACTAACCAATTTTATGTTCATAGATGACTCAGAGCCTTAAACATGTTATATAAAAAATGGCTCCAACTAAGAAAACAGTAAAAAATAATCAGCCTATAAAATAACAATAACCAGTGAAATCTCCCTTACTGTTATTGAAAAGCATCTAAGAAACAGATGGCAATGTCATATACAACTCTTAGAAAATGCCACCTTTGGACAAGAAAATTTTAATTCTTGTGATTTTTTTTTTTAGAAGAGATCACTTCTGTACATGTAAGGTACTCATAAAACAAATCTCACAAAAGTAAAAAAACAGTGCTTTATTTTATGATATACAGTGATAACCTATCCAAAAGTATCTGATAACTGCTAAGCAAGTAGAGTTCAAATTAAATGGCTTAAAAATTAAAAAAAAAAAAAACCCTATGGGAAAACAACTAGAAGAAAACAGAACTCTCTAAAAGCAATTTTAATTTTCAAACTAACACTGGGGAAGAGATATATTATAGTATATGTCTTGTAACAAATGATATGACACTTAAGAACAACTGAAACAACAGTTTTCCTCCCACCATTAACAGTTTTAAATTATTGAACACCATATCTAAGAGGGAAAAATCCAAAGTATAAATAAAGTTTCCTTTCTGGTTTCCCAGAATATCTTCAGAGCCACTGCAGTATGATAATTTTTAATAGAAAATTATTAGCTAAAAGAATCTGCTTATTGTTAAAAGGAATTTAAAATAGTACATGTTCAGGACAGGAAAACCATATTTGATTATGTCAAAATATTTTAAAGTGAATACTTACCCAAAATATGCTTGCAAACTGCAAATGGTGATTTTGATTTTCTAAATGATAAGAATATGTGCTCTGCATGTTGGCGTTGTTCATTATTGACCATGGAAGGTGGTGCCTTGAGAATTAAAAACAAAAAAAGAGTAACTTAATAAGAAAGCTTTTACAACAGCAATCCCACAAAAGAAAATGTTTTCACTGCTGAAAGAGCAACAAGGGAACAAATTTTCTCTTGACTCTTAAAGAAATTATAGTATAAAATAAAACTTCATGATAAAGATTTAAAATATAGTTTCAGGGAAAAATAAATTCCTGGCAAGGTTTGAATCAGAATTCTTCAAAGCTGCCTGCATTTTATAACATAGATGCCTAACATTAAAAGATTGGTGAATTATTATCAACTTTTATTCCAAAATATACCACTCAGTCTAACTTGACCCAGTTCAAATAAGGCCTAAATTCTTCAGAACTGGTGAAAATCCAAGTTACTAAAAAACAATTTCTAAAAGCAATTATTTATGATAAAAGATCAAATAATTCTATCTTAAATTTCTAAAATCACCACTAAACCAGGGAACAGTTAAAATTTGGAATTTATAGAACTGTTCTCTAAATAATAAATTTATCAATCAAAAAAGCCAAGACTTCTATCTAACCAAAAATAACTTTTAAAGTCTGTTCACGTTTTTAAATTCCACTTTGGTTTAACAATCTTTCTTCTAAACCAATCTACCTAAAATATATAATCCCATTATATGGTTTGGTTATCTTTTGATCCTAAAATATCTGAAGAGAAGAGGAAGAGATTGCTTATACAGCCTACCAATCCCAGTTTGGGAATAATAAAGATTTATTCTTCTACCATCTACCCAAAATTGTTTCTGAAGCTCATGATTCAGGTAGATGATTAAAAAAAAAAACTTTTTATTCTTACTAACTTAACTACGTGAGAGGGTCATAATTTCAACCATATCAAAGAATCTGAAAGATGAAAAACATTTTTCAACCAAATTCATTAATCAAATTCATTAAAAATAATATCAATTTTGCAATATTAGTCACTCTAATTTCAGTCAAAATAATAATAATATAATAAATATATATACAAATATATTTATAAAATATAATAAATATATAGGGGCTGGGGTTAATGCTCAGTGGTAGAGCGCCTGCCTAGCATGTGTGAGGCCCTGGGTTCGATCCTTAGCACCACATAAAAATAAATAAATAAAATAAAGGTATTGTGTCCAACTATAACTAAAAAATAAAATATTTTTTTAAAAATGTATAACCAAGAAAAATGAATTACTGTGATAATGACTTAAGTGAATTCCTATAGAACGTCAATTCTGATTATTCCTAATGCTCTAGCACCCTCTACAGTTTTCTAGATAAAAATGAAAATAATTTTTCTTTTTATAATTATTTTTTATTTGTTTTCAGAAAAAATGAAAATATTTCCATTAAAGACATTGTTTATTTATAATAAAATTCTTTATTACTATTTTTTAAAAGGCTTTAGTAATAAAATATTATCAATAGTTTATATCCTGTAAGTATTTTTGTCCTTCCATTTGTAATTCTTTATTCCCAACATTTTCCCTAGTACAACAAGATGAGTTTATATTTTTACAAGGTATCTCATCATTGTTTGCTCACTTTACCCTGCATATATGACATATTAGTAAACATTACTACCCATGTTCTACTGCTATGTAGAACAAGTCAATTCTGGATTACCTAGGCAATTTCTGAATCATTCTCATTATTCTATGCAAATTAATATGCTTATTATTCTACAAATAAAAATTGTTTCTAAAGCAAATGATCAAAAAGACACCATGATATAGTCATATACATTTACTAAGAACTGGTGTGAATAAATTGTTTATACAGAATGCAATGAGGATTCTATAAATAATGAAGTGTAATCTAAAAGTTTATATTAACCACCTAGTTGAATACTATCACACAAACAATAAAATCATCAAATCAATATATTAAATGGCAAGATGACACTCCTAACACCAAAATTTCAAATTCCTTCTTGAAAGCAAGATGTGGTGGTGCACACCTATAGTACCAGCTACTCAGCTGGTTAAAGCAAACGATTGCTTGAGCCCAGGAGTTGAAGCCAGTCTGGATAACATAGCAAGATCCTGTCTCAATAAATACACAAAAATTCCTTCTTGAAATTAACCTGGCTATGGTTTCCAAATACAAAGTCCCAAAAAACTTTAAAAAGAAAAAAAAAATGCAACTCTCAAAGATTCAAAAGATTGAAACTCAAAACCAAAAATACACATTTTTCCTTCAAATTTCCCCAGGTGGTACTGACCTGCACAACACACCTGTCAAACTTCTTAACCTTCAGAAACCTCAATCTCTTACTGGGCCTAAAAACTTATAAATTATATTTTATCATAGATATATGTATGTATAGGAAAGAACATAGTACACAGAGGATTTAGTATTATCCACAGTAGGCATCTACTGGTGGTCTTGGAATGCATCACTTGTAAATAAGGGAGGGTACTACTGTGTAATTATTATGCTCATTTTACAGATGAGGAAACTGAGGCAAAGAAGGTGAACATAAAGTCACACTATTAGCAGGAAATTAAGCTAGAAATTAAATCCAGGAAGTATGAATGCAGGTTCCTAACTGTGAACAGAAATTATATTTAAAAGGCTCAAATGTAATCACACTAGAGACCCTGCACCTAATAAAGGAAAAAGTAGGCCCAAATCTTCATCAAGTCAAATTAGGCCCTGATTTCCTTAACAAGACTCCTAAATGGCAAGAAATAAAATCAAGAATTAATAAACGGGATGGATTCAAACTAAAAAACTGCTTCTCAACAAAATAATCAATGAAGAGAAGAGAGAGCCTACGTTTTTGGAAGCAAATTTTTGCCACACGCATGTCAGAGCACTAATCTCCAGGATATATAAAGAACTCAAAAAACTTAATACCAAAAATACAAACAACACAATCAATAAATGGGCTAAGGAGCTAAACAGATACTTCTCAGAAGAAGATATACAATCAATCAACAAATATATGAAAAAAATGTTCAACATCTCTAGTAATTAGAGAAATGCAAATCAAAACTAAGATTTCATCTCATGCCAGTAAGAATGGCAGTTATCAGGAATACAAACAACAATAAGTGTTGGTAAAGATGTGGGGGAAAAGGGACATTCATACATTGCTGGTGGAATTGCAAACTGGTGCAACCAATATGGAAAGCAATATGGTAATTCCTTAGAAAACTTGGAATGGAACCACCATTTGACCCAGCTATCCCACTCCACAGTCTATACCCAAAAGACTTGAGAATCAACATACTATGGTCACACAGCCACATTAAAGTTCATAGCAGCACAATTCACAATAACTAAACTGGAACCAATCTAGATGCCCTTCAGTAGATGAATGGGTAAAGAAACTGTGGTACATATACACAATGGAATATTACTCAGCATTAAGAGAATAAAATTATGGCATTTGCAGGTAAATGGATGGAGTCGGAAAATATCATACTAAGTGAAGTTAGCCAATCCCAAAAAAACCAAAGGCAAAATGATAAGTAGATGCTAATCCATAATGGGGGTGGGAGGCATGGGAAAAATGGAGGAACTCTGATTGGGCAAAGGGGAGGGAGGGGAGGGGAGTGTGTATGGAGGCAGGAAAGATGGTGGAATGAGATGGACATTATTACTCTAGGTATATGTATGACTGCACATATGGTGCAACGCTATATCCTGTACAACCAAAGAAATGAAAAGTTGTGCTATAATTGAGTACAATGAATCAAAATGCATTCTGTTATCATATATACCCAATTAAAATAAATAAAAATTTTTTTAAAAGGATCAAATGTACACTAAAACTCATCCTTCTTAAGACCTGCAAGTAGAAAGGAAGCAAATCTTCCCTAAGTCTTCCTCCAGGACCCAATACAGACATTAGGGTGTTTTACATAGATTGTGACATTTCAGTAAAGAAATTAGAACAAAGGAGCCTTTTTGTAGTCCATTCATGTTCTACTGTGGCCACTAACAGAAAAAGCTTTTAAAGGGCTCATACTTCAGAATTGAAATGAAATAAATCAGAAGAGTTGGGAGCAATAGGTAGTGAAACAGCAGGAAAAGAACTAGCAGGTGACCAATCCCAGAATCCTCAGGAAACTAAAGACAGGGATGGGGGAGAAACTAGGTGTGCTTCTCAAGAGTCACAATAGCACAAAACCCAGAATGCATAAATCATAACTCAACTGACTGATGTCTATGGCTCCAACTGCACCGTGTCATTGATGTGGCCCAATGCCTTCAGTTTACAAAATCTCCTAGAGAACACAACCAATGGCTCAGAGCTGAAAACATTCAAAGTGGAACTCCGGAGATTATTTACTGAAAAAAGGATTAATCTCATGTTTAATTATTTGCTTTTTTTGAAGTACTGGGGGTATGGAATGGAGGAAAAAAGAAAAACAAAATCTTTGGTTTCTATTCTAAAAAGTATATGAGCACTGATTATATGACTACCACTTTTCCAAAATCAAGGGATACAAAAGAAAGGAAAAAAGTCCCTGCCTTTTTGGAATTCTATTGGGGGGCGGGGGGGGGGGGGGGGAGGTATTAGTCAACAATTACACAAATAATTAGGAGTCCATAAATTCTGCCTCTACTTATTCTGGCTTCCTCCCCACCCAGGCTGCTTAAGCCTTTCCTCAAAAAAGTCAGAAATCCCAATCATCAAATCCCACAAATATTATACTTTTTTTTCTTGAGAAGCAATGATTATAACTTTAGTAACAATGGCTACCATCTATTTACCAGAGTGCTAAATTCTTTACATATGTTATCACATTTAATCCCAACAACACCCCTGTAGGAATAATCTCCCCTCAAAAATATATAGAGAAACTGAGATTCAAAAATTCTTACATATCCAAGATCACAAAGTTAATAAGTATTTTACCAGATCTTAGTCTATGTAACATTAAAGTCCATGCTCTGAACTTCCTTAATATTACTGCTGGGGACATGCAGTTCGGTAGACTAGTAGCTGTCAGGTATCTAGTAAAAAAACCAAAATAATAATTCTTTTTAATTTTATTCATATATATTAATTGCAGGGTTGCCAGGGATTGAACCCAGGGGGGCACTTAACCACTGAGCCACATCTCCAGACCTTTTTTATACTTCATGAATGGTGTGACTCTCCTTTTGTACAAACCAGAGAAATGAAAAATTGTGCTCCATTTGCTTACTATGAATTGAAATGCATTCTGCTGTCATATATAACAAATTAGAACAAATAAATTAATTTTTTAAAATAACTAAATAAATGGTGCTAAAGAACTGGATATTTTAAAAGCAAAACATAAAATCATCTTTACTCAAATTGTACCTAGTAAAAAATACTATATGAATTTAAGATCTTAAAAAGAAAAGCAAAACTTCTAACAAAACATTAGAAAGAAAACAGGAGAGTATACTGTAAGCGTAGGGA
This sequence comes from Marmota flaviventris, assembly GCF_047511675.1. Classification (NCBI taxonomy): domain Eukaryota; kingdom Metazoa; phylum Chordata; class Mammalia; order Rodentia; family Sciuridae; genus Marmota; species Marmota flaviventris. Next base: position 87,502,669 of record NC_092501.1, on the reverse strand, counting down.
AGGCTTTCTTAAGCAATAAAAACTACAAATTCTTTTTAAAATTAATAAATTTGCCAGCCACAGCGGCACACGTCTGCAATCCCAGCAATCTGGGAAGCTGAGGCAGAAGAATCCCAAGTTTGGGGCCAGCCTCCGCAACTAAGCAAGGCCCTTAGCAAGACTGTGCCTCAAAATAAATAATAAAAAGGGCTGGGATGTGGCTCAGTGGTAAAACCTCTGGGCTCAATCCCCAGTACAAAAAAAAGAAAAGCTAATAAATATAATAATATATTCAACCTCACTAGTAAACATGAAAATGCAAAGTTAAAAAAGTACTATCATTTCTGACTGATGGTTAGACAAAAATTAAGTACAAAAACAAGTGTTTGGGAACTCTGATGTGTGGTAAGCCACTGTTATAGATCGTGGCCGCCATTAGAAGATGGCGCCGGCTTCCACTGTGGCCTGTGGTAAACAACTCCTTTTATGGAGAGTTGGCGCGCAATCCCTGACCACCCTATGAGAAAGATCCACGTGGCGGCTTAAGATTGGTATGCGGGAGGCTTTATTAGGCTATGCTTGGCCCCTCGGCGAGGGGTCGCTAGAAGATGATACTTGAATCAAGGCCTGAATAAACTGCTGAAAGAAGAATCCTGTGTCGTGTTTTCCCTTGCCGGCGAGGGGTCGCGACACTGATGTACCACGGACTATTATACACTGTTGATGACAAAACAGAACATTCATTGAAATTTAGGATCATCTGTTGGGTCTTGAACAACAGGTATGTACTAGTCCACTTCTAGGCATGTATTCCCTAGAGAACTTCTCCCCACACACATTAAAGTCACAAAGTTGTTCCTATAGCACTATAAAAGCAAGGAAGAAAAATAAACAATTCAAATTCCCATCAATAGAGAACACACCATAGTATAGTCATGCAGTGGTTTATAAGGCAGTTAAATGATTGAGCTAGAGTTATAGTTATCATTATGAGTAAACTCTGAAAATTATTCTGAATGGAAGAGGCAAATGACTATATATATATATAATGTATCATTTACATTAAAAATTTTTAATTAACTTTTTTAATTTATATGACAGCGGAATGCATTACAATTCATATTATACATATAAGCATAATTTTTTTATATCTCTGGTTGTATACAAAGTATATTCACACCAATTTGTGTCTTCATACACGTACTTTGGATAATAATGTCCGTCACATTCCACCATCATTTCTAACCACATGGCCCCCTCTCTTGCCCTCCAATCCCTCTCCCCTATCTAGAGTTTGTCTATTCCTCCCATGATCCGTCTCCCTACCCCATTATGAATCAGCCTCCTTGTATCAGAGAAAACATTCAGCATTTGGTTTTTTGGGATTGGCTAACTTCACTTAGCATTATCTTCTCTAACTCCATCCATTTACCTGCAAATGCCATGATTTTATTCTCTTTTATTGATGAGTAATATTCTGTTGTGTACGTATGCCATATTTTATTTTATCCATTCATCTACTGAAAGGCATCTAGGTTGGTTCCACAGTTTAGCTACTGTGAATTGTGCTACTATAAAGATTGATGTGTGGCTGTGAACCTGTAGTATGCCGTATTTAAGTCCTCTGGGTATAGACCGAGGAGAGGGATAGCTGGGTAAAATGGTGGTTTCATTCCCAATTTTCCAAGAAATCTCCATACTGCTTTCCATATTGGCTGCACCAATTTGCAGTCCCACCAGCAGTGTAGGAGTATACCTTTTTCCCCATATCCTCGACAACAAGTATTGTTGTCTGTCTTCATAATAGCTGCCATTCTGACTGGAGTGAGAAGAAATCTTAAGAGTGGTTTTGATTTGCATTTCTCTAATTGCTAGAGATAATGAACATTTTTCCATGTATTTGTTGACTGATTATATATCCTCTTCTGAGAAATGTCTGTTCAGGTCCTTGGCCTATTTATTGATTGGGTTATTTGTTGTTTTGGTGTTTAACTTTTTGAGTTCTTTATATACCCTAGAGATTAGTGCTCTGATGTGTGAGGGGTAAAGATTTGCTCCCAAGATGTAGGCTCTCTATTCACCTCACAGATTGTTTCTTTTGCTGAGAAGAAACATTTTAGTTTGAGTCCATCCCATTTATTGATTCTTGATTTTAATTCTGTGCCAAAGGAGTCTTATTAAGGAAGTTGGGGCCTAATCCCACATGAATGAGATTAGGGCCTACTTTTTCTTCTATTAGACACAGGGTCTTTGGTTTTATTCCCAAATCCTTGATCCATTTTTGAGTTGAGTTTTGTGCATGGTGAGAAATAAGGATTTAATTTCATTTTGCTGCATATGGAGTTCCAGTTTTCCCAGCACCATTTGTTGAAGAGGCTATCTTTTCTCCAATACATGTTTTTGGCACCTTTGTCTAATATAAAATAATTGTAATTTTGTGGGTTAGTCTCTGTGTCCTCTATTCTTTTTTTTTTTTTTTTTTAGTATTTTTTTTAAAGAGAGAGAGAATGAGAATTTTAATATTTATTTTTCAGTTTTCGGCAGACACAACATCTTTGTTTGTATGTGGTGCTGAGGATCGAATCCGGGCCGCATGCATGCCAGGCGACCGTGCTACCGCTTGAGCCACCTCCTCAGCCCTGTGTCCTCTATTCTATACCACTGGTCTACCAGTCTGTTTTGGTGCCAATACCATGCTGTTTTTGTTACTATTGCTCTATAGTATAGTTTAAGGTCTGGTATAGTGATGCCACCTACTTTACTCTTCCTGCTAAGGATTGCTTTAGCTATTCTGGGTCTCTTATTTTTCCAGATGAATTTCATGATTGCTTTTTCTATTTCTATAAAGAAAGTATTGGGATTTTGATTGGAATTGCATTAAATCTTTATAGTGCTTTGGAAGTATGGTCATTTTGATAATATTAACTTTGCCTATCCAAGGGCAAGGTAGATCTTTCCACCTTCTAAGGTCTTCTTTGACTTCTTTCTTTAGGATTCTATAATTTTCATTATATAGATCTTTCACCTCTTTTGTTAAGTTGATTCCTGTTGAGAGCCACAGCCGAAGGGGCCCCAGCAAACTTCCAGCTGATTGGCTCACCGTGGCCCCAGCAAACTTCCAGCTGCCAGCTGATTGGCTCCTCTGCGGTGATGCTCATTGGGCTGTTTCCCTGCCCTTTCAGACCACCGAGCTGCTCATGGGGGGACTCTTTTGGCTCCGCCCACATAACCCAGCCAATCGGCCTCAAGAGCAGGAGGAGTGGGGGGTTGAGAGGCTCGCCAGAAGCTGGTGATGGCAGTTGGGCTCTGAGGGAATTCCTGAAGTGCTCTGTGGTGCAGCGTGTTCTAAAAATAAAGTTCGTTTCTGCTTGACAAGTGGCTCGTGAATTGTGCCCAGTCAGACTGCGGCAGATTCCCAAGTTTTGGGTTTTTTTTTTTTTTTTTTGAGGCCATTGTAAATGGGATAGTTTCCTCATTTCCTCTTCAGAGGATATGTCACTGATATAAAGAAATGCATTTGATTTATGGGTGTTGATTTTATATCCTGCTACTTTGCTGAATTCATTTATTAGTTCTAGAAATTTTCTGGTGGAACTTTTAGGATCTTCTAGGTATAGAATCATATCATCAGCAAACAGTGCCAATTTGAGTTATTCTTTTCCTATGTGTATCCCTTTGGTTTCTTTCATCTGTCTAATTGCTCTGGCCGGTGTTTCAAGGACTGTGTTAAATAGAATTGGTGAAAGAGGGTACCCCTGTCTTGTTCCAGTTTTTAGAGGAAATGCCTTCAATTTTTCTCCATTTAGAATGAAGATGGCCTGGGGCTTAGCATAGACAGCCTTTATGATGTTGAGATATGTTCCTGTTATCCCTAATTTTTCTAGTGTTTTGAACATAAGGGGTGCTGTACATTGAAATTTTTTAAGTAGTACATGATTTATCTTTGTTGGAAAGGGATAAAGACACAGAAAGAAAGGATAAGCAACTTTAAAACTGTAGTTACCTTTGTGGAAGAAGCACAGGCTGGAGAATAGCATCTAAAGAAACTCAAAGAGGGCTTCAAGTATATATGGGATATATGTTTAACAAAATGAACATATATTATTTACTAATCTGGCAGGTTGGCATATGAGTATGATTTATATGATTCTATGTGCTTTTCTGTTCATCTGAAACACTGCATTTCTTTAAATGAATGGACCTTTCATTCTCCACAGCACAGCTAACTAGGTACCTTAAATAACTTTTCTGCTGAAAAATCAAATAAAAATGATACATAATTAAGTATTAAATGTTTTTCTGAGCTTTCTGGAAATTAAGGAATTATAAGAAGCTTAAAAGCAGGATTTACAAAGATTCAGCACATACTCATTTGTGCCAATCCCTACTGACCTTGAGTTTCCTGTTTGACAACTGCCTAGGCTATAAAAGATAGGATAAAACCAGGGTCCACCTAAGGTGGGGATCTAACCAAACATCCCTCCACAAAAAACTGGGATCCTTAGCACAAGGTTAAACTATTTAACAAACAAAATTCCATTAGGAAGGAAGAAGTGAGAAAGGAAGATAGAAGGAGGAGAAAGGGGATTTGCCAGTCTGGATTTCCAATGACAGATGAAAAAGGGAAAATTACATCAAACAACAAATAATAATAAGTAAGCCCCAAAATAGAGCTCCTGCCCAATTATAATAGAACCTATATACTCCAAAACACTTGAACTCAGTTAAGTTTAAAGTAGTCCTGTGTTGGTCATATTCCTAGACACTTGGAAAAACACATCTTAATCCAGGTTTCAGAGTTTCCCAGAATTACTTCCAAGAGTTAATACAGTAGTGTCCCAGCTTATCCACAGTTCCACATTCCATGGTTTCACTCTCCCATAGTTTCAGTTACCAACAGTCAACTTCAGTCTGAAAATATTATGTAAAAATTGAAGAAAAAAATAATTCATAAGTACTACATACTTTTATTACATATATTATTATAACTGCTCTATTTTACTACTATTGTTGTTATTCTCTTATGACTAATTATAAATTAAACTTCATCTTAAGTCTGTGTATTCAGTATAGGAAAAAATCTAGCATATACAGTTCAATCTTATCTGCAGTATGTCTTGGAATATATCCCCCATGAATAACAAAAGAGGGGGGACTACTATACATAAATTTTACAAAACACACAAGAATGTAAGCCACTATGAATTTGCAGAGCAACAAATTAAGAAATCAAGCCAATAAAACTCACAGATGTTGGAAATGTCAAACAGAATATATAGTACGTTTAAAAAGACAAATTAAAACTGTTAGAATCAGACTTCATCAAAATTAAAAACTACTGCATATCATATGACACTATTGAATAAAAAATCCAAGAAATGAGAGAAAATGTTTATAAATCATATATCTGATAAGAGATTAATACCTGAAATCTATAAAGGACTACAGAATAACAAAAACCAAATAACCTGATTAAAAGATAAGCAAAGGACCTGAATAAATAAGATACACAAATAGTTAATAACCACATCACTAATCTGGTGATTAGAGATGTAGTTATTAATTTCATATCATATTATTAATCATATCATATTTTCATCAGAAAAATGCAAATCAAAATAAGATACCAGTTCACCTCTATGAGGATGGTCACTATTAAACAGAAAATATGACATTATACATTATATACATGAATTAAATCATATGCTTTATGGAAATATGTACAATAATTATGTGTTAATTTAAAATTAAATTATGTATATATTAATTTTAAAAACAATAAGTTTGGGTGAGATATGGAAAAACTGGAACCCTGTGTAATACTTATGGGAAGATAAAATATTGTAGCAGCCACTGTGGAAGACAGTTTGGCAATTCTTCAAAAAATTCAACACAAAATTACCACATAATCCAGGAATTCTCCTTTGTGACACATATATTCAAAAAAACTAAAAGCAGAACTGTGATAGATTATTCAGAATGTTCACAGCAGCATTATTCACTATGAAAAGGTAGAAGCAACCAAATATGACCACTGATAAATGAATGGATAAACAAAAAGTGGTGTAGTTTTATAATGGAATGTTATTCAGCCTTTAAAAAGAATGAAAATTGTGACAGAAGCTACAACATGTACCTTGAAAACATGCTGAATTAAATAAGCCAGACACTGAAGAACAAATAATGAATGACCCCATATATGCTAAAATAAGTCATATTCATAAAAGAAAGTAAAATGGTGGTTATCAGGGGATAGGAGAAAGGAGGAAATGAGAAGTTAGTGTTAAATGGCAGGAAGTATTCCAAAATTGATGTGAAACACTAAAACTAATTTCAGAAAGACCAATGAGTTCCAAGCCAAATAAAGCCATATTACTAATATCATATTGAAACTGAAGAATTCAACAGAGAAAAACCTTAGCAGCCAAAGAACTATATTACCTTCAAAGTAGTAAGACTGAAACTGATTTCTTAAAGCAACAAGAAGTCTGAAGACAGAAAAGAATAACGTGCTTAGGGAACTAAGGGAAAATAACTATTAACTTAGAAATATGTATCCAGCTGGGCACGCTGGTGCATGCCTGTAATCCCAGCGGCTTGGGAGGCTGAGGCAGGAAGATCAAGAGTTCAAAGTCAGCCTCAGCAACTTAGTGAGGCACTTAGCAACTCAGTGAGACCCTATCTCTAAAATAAAATATAACAAACAGCTGGGTATGTGCCTCAGTGGTTGAATGCCCCTGAGTTCAATCCTCGGTACAAAAAAAAAAAAAAGAAAAGAAATGTGTGTCTGGGGGGTAGATGTAGATATGCAAGACCATGGGTTCAATCCCCAGTACCACAAAAAAAAAAAAGAAAGAAAGAAAGAAAGGTATATCCAAAGAAGCAATTTTTCCCCCTAAGATTAGTGTATTAAAGGCATGATCATGCAAATAAATATCACTTGAGCATACCACCCAAGCACTCTCCTTCAAGAAATTCTAAAGTTATCCCAGATACAAAGTCTTGAATGCAAAGGACTATGGAATAAAGAAATTGTTGCCAAGCACGGTGTTCCATGCCTATAATCCAAGCAACTAGGAGGCTGAAGCAGGAGGATTACAATTTTAAAACCAGCCTTGACAACTTACAGAGGCCCCAAGCAACTTAGTGAGACCCTGTCTTAAAAGAAAAAAATAAAAAGGACTGGAATGTGGTAAAATGCACCTGGGTTCAATCCCCAGTACTGAAGAAGAAGAAATTGTTACCTATGTTGACTCAATCTAAACAAATACTGATTATATTTTTAAATTGGAATTTTAAAAAGATAAAACTTTAGATTAAGGTGTTTTAAAATTTTTAGTATGTTTAAAAAGACAAACTACAAGAAGCAGACTTCATAAAAAAACTACTATATATCAAAGACACTATCAAAATAATAAAAAAATCCAAGTAATGAGAAAATGTTTAAAAATCATATATCTGATAAGAGATTAATACCTGAAATCTATAAAGGACTACAGAATAACAAAAGTCAAATAACCTGATTAAAAGATAAGCAAAGGACCTGAATAAAGAAGATACACAGATAGTCAATAACCACAGCACTTTTCTGGCTGAGAAAAAATATAAGATTAGGACTGGGATATAACTCAGAGGTATAGCACTCACCTAGCATGTACAAGACCTTGAGTTCCAGTCACAGCACACACACATTAAAATATATATAAAGTTCATCTGTATAATCTTTTTTTGGGAGGTGGGGGCAGTGCTGAGGGTCAAACCTGAGTGCTCTATTACTGAGCTACACAGCCAGACCTAGACTCAAACAGTGTTGAGCATGTTAAAATGTCTACTGTAACCAGCAAAAGAATAAAATTAAAAATTAGTAACACTGTTCATGGAATGATTAAACAAAGGATTACCAAATTTCAAATCCCATAAGGAAGGGGAAAAAAATCAAACACAAAATAAGATAACAAAACAGTGATTTATCAAAATCACAAATGAATGTAATAAACTAATACTCTAAAAAAAAAAGATTATCAGCCTGTACAAAAAAGAAAATCCAAATTTATGTTCTTTATATGAAACGCATACAAAATTCAAGGGCATGGCAAGGCTGAAAGTAAATGGCTAGAAAAAGATAAGCATTCTAAGCAAAAAGTCAATTAAACTGACTTATCAGAAAAAATCAGAATATAAGGCAAAATGTTACCAAAATAAGTCAATTCACAATTATAAGCAAGTCAACTAAAATGGTATAAATAATATATAGCCTCAAATTAAAAAAAAAATGGCAGACTCACCAATCAATCCACTAAAGTGGAAAATTAACATGCCCCTTGTTAGGTGTTAGCTTATGAAGGAAAAAAAAAAAAAAAAGATTTAACAAGCTTGATTTTATGTATGTATGTGGTGCTGAGTATCAAACCTAGTGCCTTACCTGTGCTAGGCAAGCGCTCCACCACTGAGCCACAACCCTAGCCCCCCCAAACATTTTTTAAGTAAGTATTTTATACATAACAATCTTGGACCACAACCAATTAAGAGACAGATTGATTTAACAACAAAAACTAGAAATGAATCAAGAATAAAATTTTAAAAATCATAACAGAAATTAGAAAACAAATATTTAACTAGTTTAATCCCCAGGATCACTAAGAAAGTATTTACAACTGACGAAAAATATTTCATACCAAAAATCTGTATTATACAAAAATGAGGAAAATGTATAGGCTGAAAAGCCTACATGAGAAAAAGACACGAGTTAATAACCTAATAACTAACCTAATAACTCGGAAAAACAGCAGAATCTACCCCCAACCAACAGAAATAGAATTAAGGAAGTACTGATAAACCTTTGCAAAATTAGTCAGGAAAGGGAGGTAGGGGAGGAAGAATACAAATAAACAAAAATTAAAAGAATTCAACTAAAAATGCTCCAGAAAATAAGGCTTCTAAGATGACAGCAATCATTTACAGTGATAAATAAAAATTTAAGTGATACAGATAAATCCTTAGAAAAATATAACTTAAAAACACTTAAGATGAAATAGAAAATCTGAACATTCCTGAGGCACTAAGTAAATTGTATTAGTAGTTTAAAATAGTTTTTTGTTAAATAAACACACTGGTCAGGTAATTTTACTAAACAATGAGGAACAAATAAATCCAAACATACACACTACTTCAAGATACTACCAAAAAAAAAAAAAAAAAGAACACTCTTGAAATTGTTTTAGAAGGTAAATATATCATCATAAATATGCCAATATAAAGACCAGGTGAGGATAGCAGAGGACAAAGTCAGCTTAAAATAATATTAATATACTAGGTGTGCTTCCACAAACCTATAATCCCAGTAACCCAGGAAGTTGAGGCCAGCCTCAGAAATTCAATAAGACCATTTAGCTCAATAATTGTTTTTTTGCTTGTTTGTTTTGGATTTTTGGTGATATTGGGAATTTAACCCAGGGTGATTTACCACTGAGCTACATCCCCAGATCTTTTTCTTTTAATTATTTTTAAATTTTATTTAATTTTTATTTTTTAATTTTGAGACAGGGACTGGCTTTGAACCTGTGGTCCTCCTGCCTCAGCTGCCTGAGTCACTGTGTTTACAGGTATGCACCACCATGCCAGAGGAGACCCTGTCTCAAAACATTTAAAAAATAAAAAACAAAAAGAGGAGCTGGGGTTGTGGCTCAATGATAGAGTATTCACCTAGCATGTGTGAAGACCTAGGTTTGATCCTCAGCACCACATAAAAATAAATAAAATAAAGGTACTGTGTCCAGCTACAACTAAAAAACATTTTTTAAAAAAAGAGGGGCTGGGATTGTGGCTCAGTGGTAGAGTGCTCGCCTAGAACGTGCAAGGCCCTGGGTTCGATCCTCAGCACATAAATGTAAAATAAAGACATTGTGTCCATCTAAAACCGAAAAATAAATATAAAAAAAAAAAAAAGGAGCTGGAGATGCAACTCAGTGGTAAAATGCCCCTAGGTTCAATCTCCAATACTACAAAATAATAATAATAACCACAACAATTATAACAATAATAAAAAATATTTCCCAAACCACAATCAATAAAATAAATAAAATACAATTAAACAAAAGTTGTTAAAGTAGTTATTCAGGAAATGCAAAACTAGGTTAACATTAGAAAATCAACTAATATCTTTCAAATTAACATGTTAAAGGAGGCAGATCACATTATCAGAAAAGGAGAAACATATTAAGTAAACGAAGATCTTTAACTAAATTTTTGGTGAAGTAGAAATTTCCTTAACTTCATACAAAAGAATTTACACAAAACCAATAGCAGGGGTTGGAGGTGCAGCTCAGTGGTAGAGAAGCTTTGGGTTCAAACCCCAGCACCAAACAAAGACAAAATAAAAATGTGGGCAGGGTACAGTGATATGCACTTGCACCCACAAATTCAGGGCCAGCCTGAGCAGCATAGTGAGATCCAATCTCTTTTTTAAGAGAAAGAAAAACTATAGCAAACATCATACTACTGTTGAGACAACAAAGGCATTATTTTAAATTGTCCACTTATCTTCAGGGTACTAGATCAATTTTTAAAATTTTTCAAGTTGCTGAGTTTTTTGTTTTTATTCTATTTTAAATACTTGCTATTTCATTATTTTTAATTTTTCTTACAAATATGGAAATTTTTCTAAAAAAATAGAATAAAACTCATTCTATCTTGAAATTACTTTGTAGGCCCAATGGACCCTTTTTAATTTTTTTTTTAATAGTTGTAGATGGACATCATGCCTTTATTTGTTCTTTTTTTTTTTGGTGCTAAGCCTTGGACCCAGTGCCTCACATGTGACCTACAACCCCAGCCCCCCAATGGACTCTATTTTAAAATCTATAATACACAACAGAAGCACAGTGATCTCACTTTTTCTACATGTTGAAACACTATGCTATTTCATCATCTTAGGAATTATTTCATCAGAACTCATAAATTATTCCCAACTATGCTAAGAAAAGACTAACAACAGAAGGGTTAAATAACTTAGAAGAGGGAGGCAATAAATAAATAAACTATCACATTACCCTTAAAATTTTTGCTATAATTTCTAAGTTTAAGAAGGTGTGAATTCACGAAGGTATGAAATCTAGAGACACTATCTACGTGGTCTAAAGATTAATTATTTCAATGGGGCGGGGCACAACTATAATCTCAGTGACTAAGGTGGCTGAAACAGGAGGATCACAAGTTTGAGGCCTGCCTCAGCAACTAAGTGAGACCCTCAACAATTCAGCAAAACCCTGTGTCTCAAAATAAAAAAAAAAAAAATGGGTATGTGATTCAGTGATAAAGCACTCCTGGGTTCAATCCCCAATGATAAAAAATAAAAATAAATAATGAAGGTTTCAATGGAACAGTATTGAGAAACAGGAATTTTTCATATTCCACCATAATGACAAAAAAAAAAAGCAGACAGTGGAAGACATTTCAATTAAGAGGAAAATTAGAAGAAATCTGAATACAGAATAACATCTAGCAGTACTCTCCATGTTTCCAATATAGTAGCCACTAATCACATGATACCATGTAAATCTAAGACAAATTAAAATTTTAGTTCCACATTTTATTAGCCACATTTCAATGCCTAACCTGCAGGCATGGCTAGTAGCTATCACACTGGAACATTACTATCATCGTACAAAAAAATTTCTTGCAGGCAGAGCTGTTTTACACTCTATGGATGATGGTAAAAGTGATCATGTAAGTATAATCTCAGATGATTATACTTACATTAGAGGTTATTAATTAAGGGCAGTTTTCCCTCCCCTCTCAGGGACATCTGGCAGTATCTGGAAACATTTTTGGTTGCTACAACAGGGGAGTGTTACTGGCAACCAGTGGATCGAGGGAAGAGATGGTGCTAAACATCCTTCTTGACAACAAGGAATTATCCAGCCCAATGGTGACAAGGTTATGAATCCTGCTCTTCATGAATTTTCTCAAACCCAATTATAATGAATAAACACTGTAATGAGGACAAAAAGGAAATATGGTGTTCTTATCCAGTTAGTCATTAGGTAAAAATTACTTCATTACTCAATACCCTGTGACAAAAAGTGGGACATGCCTGCTTTGCTAAAGGATATGTGACACTATTCTTTCAACATATGTGCTGTGTGAAAAAAATTTACTTGAGACAATTCACAAATGAAAAAAATGCTAAAGGCAGATGTGTATATAAAAGTGAAGAAAAAAAATGTTTTGATCATTCTAATTCATTTTATAAATCTAAAAATGAAAATTATTTATAATTATGAAGCAAAGAATATACCCATCCTCTGAGCATTATATGCCATCAATGTTATCAAAAGTATTGTTTTGATGATGCTAGAGCAAGAAAAATAACCAGAAGTGCTAAAAAGCAGAACATTTTAAAGATGTGTTGAATGCCTAGAATTAGTACTGTACTTTTTTTAATATTTATTTTTTAGTTGGACATAATATCTTTATTTTATTTATTTATTTTTATGTGGCACTGAAGATCAAACCCAGGGCCTCACATGTGCTAGGCGAACGCTCTACCACTGAGCCATAACCGCAGCCCAGTACTGTATTTTCACAGTGGGAATAGCAACAACCAGAAGAAATGATAAGCTAGAATATTTCAAATGTGAATCAGTATTTATAAATCAGAAGAAAAATGCCAGGAGACATAGAGCCATATTCTAGACATGTGCTATCCAATAGCCATTATTACTACTTATGGTTCCATTACACTACATTTCAAGCCACATGTACAAGTAGCTAGTGGCTACTATACTGAAGAAAATGAACACAGAACATTTGTATCAGCACAGAAAATTCTATTCTATCAGTCAGCACTGCTCCAGAAGAAATTTGATTAACAAATATTTACCTACTGAATGTTATTATAAGGTCATCATGACTTATATGCTTTGATGCAAGGTCATTTGATACATTAAAATATAAAATAACAGCTAACATTTATACAGCACTTTCTATGTGCCAGATGCTTCTTTTTTCCCCCAATACTAGGGATTGAACTCAAGGGTGCTCGCTTTACCACTGAGTTACATAGCCAGCCTTTTTTTCTTTTTTTGAGACAGGATTCCACTAAGTTGCTGAGGCTGGCCTCAAAAGTTGCAATTCTCCTGCCTCAGTCTCCCAAGTTACTGGGTGTGCCACCAGCAACACTTTCCTCAATGTAAATTAAATCATTTAATCTTTACATTAACCGGAGACAGTTATTATTATTACCCAATTTTAGAGATGAAGAACAATACAGAGATTAATTTATTTCCCAAATGTCACACAGCTAGTCACTGATGGAACCAAAAGGAATCCAGACAGTCCAGCCCCTCTGTTATACTGTCTTTCAATTCCTATAGTCCCAATAATCTTTCTACATGGGCTTATTAACATACCACCAAGGTGATTTTTCTAAGAACTCATCTGATTAGGTCACTACCTTACTACTGATTTGTTTTCTAATTAGTTCCCTAATCCCCACCTATCAAGAAACCACAAAATAAAAATAGACCAGCCTTCTAAAATTAGTGGTCTTATTCAAAGACTGAGGGCAAATAACTTGTATTAAAACATAAAACTTTATATTGTATATTATAATGAAATTTTTATTAATTTTTTTAGTTATACATGGTCACAATATTTTTTTATGTGGTGCTGAGGATTGAACACAGTGCCTCACAAATGCAAGGCAAGCGCTCTATCACTGAGCCACAATCCAATTTTTCTATTAATTTTTAATTTAATTTTTCTATTAATTTCAATCCAAAATTTCTATTAATTTTTAACAAAAAAGTTGAGAAAACAAATTTTGAGCCTGCTCTGGGGTCAGAGCTTCCCCCAAATATATACATTCACTCTTCTTCACCACTGAGAATTACTTTGGCATTTAAAAAAATTTAAGATATCTATATTCCCTCTATACTAGTCTTATTCAGAACTTCATCGTTCTTGTTGACCAACTTCAATGGCCTCACATCTTTCCACCTCATATATTGCTTCTCTCAAATCAGATTTTACCACCTGTTAACAGTTAAAAACATCAAAACTGCAAATCTCAGAGAAGTTGCACTAATGAGTAAACTCAAACTAATCTTTATGGCAACAAGGACTTAAGATAACCCAGTCCCTATTTCCTCACTTATTCTTTTTTTTTTTTCATTCAACAAATATTACTTAGTAACTGCTATGCATCAAACTCTGCACTAGATGCAAAATACACATCACCAAAGAAAAGCAAGCAAGATTCCTAAACTAATGTAAATTAAAGTCTAGCAAAGGAGACCTACATCCATCAACTCTATAAATAAATGTGTAATTCTAAATGTGGTAGGTGATATAAAAGAAATACTTGGTTATCTGAGTATAAGAGAGATGAATTTTACCTTCCAGATAAGCTAAGAAGGCTCCCTTGAAAAGTGAGAAACCATTCTCCCCGCAGAAGGAATAGTAATATGAGGGGCCCGGGATGTAGCTCAGAGGTACAGTGCTTGCCTAACATGCACAAGGCACTGGGTTTGATCCCTAGCACCACCAAAAAAAAACAAACAAACAAAAAAAAAAACTTGAGAATAAGAGAATAGTATATAATAGTATATGAAAGGCCCTGTGGTAGGATGGAGGACAAGAATGGAAAGGATTGAAAGAAAGCTGGAGTGGCTGATTCAGAGACAAAGTAATTGGAAAGGAGTTCCAAGAAACTGGAAAGGTAATAACTTATTTAAAAAAAAAAAAAAAAAGTCCCAAAAAGCAAACAGTAAGTAGTAAAATCTCAGTTCAAACCTGGGTAATCTATCTCTGGACCTAGCACTATACTTTATGCCTTCCCCCCACAGGAATTTATGTATTTCAGCCCACAAATTTATAAGTTTGCAACTTATATATTTATTGTTACTCATAAATCACTATATCCCTATTATGAGTTAAATAATTTCAAAAGGAAATGCTTTATATTTTACAATCGTCAGGTTTAAATGTGCTAAATATTTCAAAATAATTATCACATGCCCATGATGTTCCAAAAATATGCTAGATGCTGTGGAACAACAAAGAATCAACAATAAATAAAAGTAGAATACCTACATTCAAAGAGCTTTTGATTTATTGGGAAAAGTCAGTCACATAGTCATATAGTGTAAAACTGTAGGTGTAATAAATGTTACCAAAGCAAACGGTGTTACCAAACAACAATGTAGACCAAACAGTTCCACTGAGATTCAAGGCATCAAAGGCAGGAGAAAAGTATTTTAAGCCAATGGAATACATAAATATAAGGTTCTGAAAGAATGAAGAACAATGAAAACACACAGAAGCCCAGTATGCTAGAGCTTAAGGTCAGCTTTATGGATATCTGACCTGTGCAATTGAACAGGGCCCCATTCTCAAAAGGACCACATGCTTAATTTGATGTGTTGTGGTCATAAGCCTGAAATTCTTTTTTTTTTAGAGAGAGAATTTTTTAATATTTATTTCTTAGTTTTTGGCGGACACAACATCTTTTGTTTGTATGTGGTGCTGAGGATCGAACCTGGCTTGCACGCATGCCAGGCGAGCGCGCTACTGCTTGAGCCACATCCCCAGCCCCTGAAATTCTTAATAATTATTATCTTCAAATCTGTTTTGTAAGTGAAAACCAATGGGACAATGGAACGGATGTTTCATTAGTAAAGACAGGCTGATAGCCAGCCAAGTACAAACAGGCCTTAGAGCAACCTTGGAGCACCACAAGTTCCCCCTGCCCCAGGTACCTGGGTTGAGACCTACATGTAGACTGGCAATAATAAGGGGACTGGGGAGACAATGGACACAGCCTGATGGTCCATCCCCAGAACCTGTCCCCAAGGCAGTTACACAAATGTTACTCTGCAGCCTGAGCACCTGCACCTGAACAGGAACTGCTGTACTCAGGCAGTAAACTTGGTCAGTAAACTCCAGAACAAGGGCTAGGAAGGAGCATAGCTCAGTGGTAGACTGCCTGCCTAGTACATGGAAATTCCTGGGTTCCTTCTCCAGCACTGCAAAAACAAAATAACAACCGAACAAAAGTGGGCACATGGACACTGCAATAAAGCACTCCAGGAAGTTATTAAAATCTGTCATAGATTTTAGAATCTGTGGCTTTTATTTTATTTTTTATGTTTATTTTTTTAGTTATAGGTGAACACAATATCTTCATATTATTTTTATTGGTGCTGGGGATTGAACCCAGTGCCTCACACATGGTAGGTGAGCGCTCTACCTCTGAGCCACAATTCCAGCCCGAATTTGTGGCTTTTAAATCTGCTACAACAAAGCAAATATCTACAAGCTTAGAAACAAAAATTAGGTTTAAAGATTGTCACACTCAAAGAAAAGAACACTATTTTAATATAAAGCTTTGAGTGAACCCAATTACTAACGAAGAATATAATTTTAAAATTATTTATTATATCATTGAAAATACAGCAGCAAGATGAGGGTGACTGTAAATGCCTGTGATCCCAGCAACTTGGGAGGCTGAGGCAGGAGGATCAAAAGCAACTTAATGGTAGAATGCTTGCCTAGCTTTTGTGAGGCCCTGAGTTCAATTCTCAGCAACTTATACAAATAAGTAAAATAAAGGTCCATTGACAACTAAAAAAATATTAACAAAAAGCAACCTAGTTGTAGCCTCAGCAACTTAGTGAGAGCCTGAACAACTTGGTGAGATCTTGTCTCAAAATGAAAAATAAAAAGGGCTGGGCTGGGGCTGTAGCTCAGTGGTAGAGCACCTGCCTGGCACATGTGAAGCACTGGGTTTGATCCTCAGCACCACATAAAAATAAATAAATAAAAATAAAGGTTTTTGTGTCCATCTATAACTAAAAATATTTTTAAAAGGGAGGGGGGGGCTGGGCATATGGCTCAGTATAAAGCAGTCCCTGGGTACTACTACTAATAATAATAATAATAAACAAGCATTTAATTATGTACAAATTGTGAAACTACTTTTGATTTTTTATTTGACCTGTATTAATAAGAATCGCCAGAAAAAAATTTTAATACTCTATAAAATTTCATGTAACTAAATGCAAATTTACATAAAGCTAATTTTATGTAGTTAAACCTTCCTGGAAAAAAAATTCTGCAAGAATCATCAGCTTTAAATGTGCTAAATATTTCAAAATAATTAGAAAATTATCCTATTATAACCTATAAATATAACAGCTCTAGCTACAAATGCATTAGTGAAAAGATCCTTCTCAAAACCAAAACTTGTGAATCATATTTTTTTACATGCTCCAAATATATATGAAAAGAATTTACTTTCTATCTTTGGTTGTAGAGATATATACACATACATACACATGTAGGTTAGCATAGGCTAACCTAGTTATAAAATGTTTAACTTACTATTTAGCAACAGCAATTGATGTCACTCTCAATTACACTAAAAATAAATTTGTTAAAAGTAAAAACATTGAAAACCTAATAAAATGAATTTACAGAAAAAACAAGCTGCAGAAAAACTGCATGACCAATCAAGATAGCACATAAAAGTAATATTAGAATTATATAAAATTTTTACCAAAATGTTTGAAACTTATAAATTTATTGTTACTCATAAATCACTATATCCTTATTATGAGTAAAATACTTTCAAAAGGAAATAAATGCTTTGTATTTTACAATTTTAATGGCACTTTTCCCCCTGGTTTTTGAACTACGCTGGACCTTGCAAATTATGTAGCCAGGGCTGGCTATAAAACAAAGACAGTAAGTAGTTCCAGCCTTAGGAGCCGATAACTATGCTGAGCTTTCAGACCTACTAAGAAAGCCACTAAAGATAAGGAAATGGAATAAAACATGACTACTAAATCAGACCTTTATAGGTAAGGCAAAAGAATCTGTCAACCTCAGACCAACTATGCACATTCTAAACTTTGAAAGCCCCTACTATAAAATATTCTGTCACTCAACAGTTGACCTAATTTTCCCCATGATTAGAAGTAAATACAGTAAATCTCTCTTCTCTAAAACAAAAGTGTATTAGTTTCTATTCATTCTTTGTTACTCAAGATATTTTCCCTTTTATTTGTGAACAGTCATACCTAGCAATGATCAAAGAAATCATTGATAAATAGGAAGCCACAAATGTAGTCTTAATTCAGTCTGAGCCATGGCACACTTTCAAATTTTCTTTAAGATAAAAACAATTACAGACCCTAGTATGAACATTACACATTATACACATGCATAAAAACATTATATAGACTGTTGGGCATAGCTTGTAACCCTAGCTACTCAGGAGGCTGAAAGCAGAATTGAAAGTTGGATGTCAGTCTCAGCAATTTAGTGATATTTCAAAATAAAATTTTTTTTTTAAAAAAAGGCTGTGGAGGTAGCTCAGTGGTAGTGTGCTTGCCTAATATGTGCGAAGACCTTAGGTCTATTCCCCAGTACTACAAAAAAAAAAAAAAAAAAAATCACATGGTAACCACATATATACAATTTTTATGTCAGGGAAAATAAATTCCATGTTTGCAAAAATTAAACATAAAATAATAAGACATTCAAGAAAACAGTCATAGATTTTTCTAATTACATGTAATATTCAAATTTACTAAAATGATGTATTCATTATATATGACCCTATTTTTGTTTTCTAAAAAAAAGAAATGACTGTGTATATCTGTACACACAAAAACAGAATTGGAAACTATATACTGAAATCTTTAAGAATGGCTGGGTACACATCTGTAATCCCAGCTACTTGGGAGGCTAAGGCAGGAGCAAAACAAAGATGGAGATCAGTGTGAGCAACTTAATGAGACTTTCTCAACATAAAAAATTAAAAGGGCTGGGGATAGCTCAGTAGCAGAGTGCCACCTGAATAGTTTCATAGTCTAAGAATTTCAAATTATATTAGAACATGAAAGACTTTTGTCCTGGGACTGGAGTTGAGCAATAGAGCGCTTGCCTCGTACGTGTGAGGTACAGCATTCAATTTCCAGCACCACACAGAAAGGGGCAAATAAAAAATAAAGGTCCATCAACAACTAAAAAAATATTTTAAAAAAAAAGACTCTTGTCCTTCCAATCCCATTCCTCAGACAGCCATTCTCTCCCATCCCTACCTTCAGGTACAAGGGATTAAATTCAGGTGGCACTCTGCTACTGAGCTATCCCCAGCCCTTTTAATTTTTTATGTTGAGAAAGTCTCATTAAGTTGCTCACACTGGTCTCCATCTTTGTTTTGTTCCTGCCTTAGCCTCCCAAGTAGCTGAGATTACAGATGTGTACCCAGCCATTCTTAAAGATTTCAGTATATAGCTTCCAATTCTGTTTTTGTGTATACAGATATACACAGTCATTTCTTTTTTTTAGAAAACAAAAATAGGATCCCATATTCTGTTCTATACCTTTTAATTTTTTTTTAAAGAGAGAATTTTTTTTTTTTTAATATTTATTTTTTAGTTTCGGTGGACCCAACATCTTTGTTTGTATGTGGTGCTGAGGATCGAACCCGGGCCGCACGCATGCCAGGCGAGCGCACTACCGCTTGAGCCACATCCTCAGCCCTACCTTTTAATTTTGAACATCTTTCCATGTACATCAAGTCTTACCATTTAAAAAATCTACCACCTGAAGCAATGGTATATACCTGTAATTCCACATATCAGGAGGCTGAGGCAGGAGGATCATGAGTTCAAAGCCAGCCACAGCAACATCGAGAGCAATCCTGTCTCTAAATAAAATACAAAATAGGCAGGGGATGTGGCTCAGTGGCTTAGTGCCCCTGTACCCCCCACCAAAAAAATCAAATATATAGGGCTGAAGATGTAACTCAGTGGTAAAGCACCCCTGGGTTCAATTCCCAGTACCACAAAAAAATAATAATAATAATTAATTAAATAAGGGGCTAGGGTTGTGGCTCAGTAGCAGAGAGCTTGCCTGGCACATAAGACACACTAGGTTCAATCCTCGGCACCACATAAATAAATATAGAATATCACAGTTTATTAAACCATTTTCTTATAACTAGACATTTACATTGTTTTAGTCTTCACTACAGCATAGTACAGGAAGCATTCTTTGTATATATAAAAGTATTTGCACAGGCTGAATAAATGGCTAGAAGTGAAACAGCTGGGGTCAAAGTATTTATTTTTAAGGCTTTTAGAACATACTATGAAACTATCTTCTAAGACTGTCACATTTTATACTTCTACTAACAGTATCTGTTTCCTCATACCTTTACAACCTGAAATACCTTTTTATTCTTAATTGTTTCTGGCCTATTCTATTCCAACTTTCTATTCTTTTCCAGTGTCAATGCTACAATGTTTCAATTATTGTCACTTTTGTACTCATTTTAATAATTGGTATATAAAGTCCCCCAAACCCTTCATTTTTTTGGTTTTAAAAACATTCTTGGGAGCCAGGTGCATGTAATCCTAGCATCTTGGGAGGCTGAGGCAGGAGGATGGCAAATTCAAAGCAAGCCTCATCAACTTACTGTGGCCCTAAGCAACTTAGTAAGACCCTGTCTCAAAATGAAAAATAAAAGGGTTGGGGATGTGGCTCAGTGGTTAAGCTCCCCTGGGTTCAATCTTTGGTAAAAAAAAAAAAAAAAAACTTAGTAATTCTTATATAATTACTCTTCCAGATCTTCCAGATATATTTTCTAATTAATTAGTCCAGTTTTTATATGTAGTGCCACACCATGGAGTAAAATAATTAAAAATCATTACTCAGTATAATGTATTTTTTCAATAAAAGTAAAATATAAATCTATCATGTTTAATATTGCCAGGCATGGTGGTACACACCAAGAATCTCAGTGACTCAGGAGGACAAGGCAGAAGGAGAGCAAGTTTTGAGGCCAGTCTAGGCAACTTAATAAGACTCTAGCCTCAAAATAAAAAATATAAAAAGGATGTATCTCAGTAGTAGAGCACCCTTGGATTCAGGCCTAGTACCACACACACAAAAAAAGTTTGATATTATGAAGTATGAATTAATGATTACAAAAAATTGAAGCAATGAACCTTATACATAAGAGGGGCTCAGGAAATATCCATTAAATGGATGCTCAAATATCTCCTAAAAAAGTTATATTATCTTGGGCCTTAATAATACATATCCCTTCACCTAGGATATCCTATATCCAACTAAAAAACTACAATTTGTCTTCAAGACTCAAGTTAAGGATCACCTGTTCCAAGAGGCCCTTTCTAGATCCCCACCGCAGTCTGGGATAGATGTTCATCATCTTTACTCTCACAGAACACTACTACATAGTACTTCTAATATTGCCACCCAACAACTCCTAAAATTTTTGCCTTTCTCTCCCAATTCGCACTACTTTTTCAATCATTGAAAAGGTGGTCTTTCTCCCATCTGTCAGCATACACAGCACTGTGCCTAAGTTATACATACTAAAAAAAAAAGTGGGGGATATAGAATGAATGGTCAGAGATTGAATTCCAGATCCAGACTGGTTTTAAGTTCACAGGCAAATTACTATCTCTGAAGCTCAAAGTTTTCTCATGTACAAAATTTAAGACTATCTCACCATCCTGTTTACAGAATTGATGTGAGAATCAAATAAGAATTTGAATATATCCCTACATATCTGCAGATACTTTCAAAGATATTAACCAAATTCCAATACAATAAAAACTAGGAATAGCTGGGATATATAGCTCATGAGACCCTAGGTTTGATTCTGAGCACCACAAAGGGGAAAAAAGTAGAAAGAACAGTCATGAATCCCTCTTGCCTAGACTTACTAAACTCATTCTTGCTTTAAGACAAATAAAATTATAATATATCAATTAACATGTATGTTCTAAACTGTCTCATATTATCACTTATATTATATAACCACTAAGAACAACTATAAACAACCTAAGGGATATGGGAACAAAACCAAGGAAATTCAAGGAAAAAAGGAAATAAAGCACTCTTTAGACTCATGGTTTAAATGAATGTGGTATTAATACCGTAAGAACACTAAAATTTTGATTATGCTTTTCTCTGAAATCAAAATGCATCCTACATTTTATACCGACTCCCAAACAAGAAAATGGAAACAAATTTATAGATTATACAATCTCATTTTCAAAAAGATACATTTTTAAGATTTATATATGTATGCTTTTATACAATTAGAGATTTCCTATCTAGACACCAAGAAAATCATCCCTGTGGAAAGTGAGAATGGGAGCTTACAGAACTTTTACTTCTCCCTATGTACCCTTCCGCATAGTTTGAATTATGTACTTGTTCACAAAGGTATCTCTCAAGTTTTGTTTTTGTTTTTTAAATCAGGAACAATGTTTATAGTGTATTTTGCTTAAATGTTAAAAAGAAGAAAAGCTACATAATACATATATATGTATTAAAACTGATAACTGGGAGGGGCACATGAGGAAATGAAGAGGGAGACTTTTTATTCTATGTATCTGTGAATTGTTAATATCCTTTAAAAAATGAATTTGGGCATTACTGCTGTAACTTGTAATTACATAATATGCAGCTATATCACCAAATTTTTAGGTTTACATTTTACATAACCTGCTAAATTCATAGGAGTCAGGAAGATTCTCACCACATAGAGTTACAGAATGAGTGGTTAGCTTTACTTACTCTGATAATTATCTAAAGTCATCTAAAAAATGTAGGATTAGGTTTTTTAAGCAAAACCATCAGAGTATTTTTGGAAAAGACCCTATTTAAACAATGTTACTTGTGCACAATGTTTTCAAAAGAATTTTACTTGCATACTGTGACTAATTTACAACAACAGTCCTTCCTCATTCTAGTTTGTTCACCTTTAAATTTATTTTGCAGAAAGCAATCTCACTGCCTTGAATAGAAAGATGAAGCAGTAGTTACAAGTATCTACAAAAAAATTTAAAAACTCCCTGATTACTATACCTTTGGGTAGAAAAATCCTGGTTTATGCTGAGATCTATAAAAATATCTTTTTTACCTGACAGGACCAACATATTGGCACTTCATATTTGGCACTTTATCCAATAACCTCGGTAGAACTGGATATAAATGTATTACATTTAGAAATCTCTCATCAAACAATAAACTGTAATGTTCATGTTATTATAATATGTTGGCTTTGAGAAGATATGTGAATAAAAAATTAAAAGATTAAAAAAAAAAGAATTCTTACAAATAATAAAAAATGCTGATGAGGATGTGAAGGAAAAGGTGTACTCTTACACTACTGGTGGGACTGAAAATTAGTGCAACCACTCTGGAAAGCAGTGTGGTGATTCCTAAAAAGACTAGGAATGGAACCACCATACAACCCAGCTCTCCTGCTCCTCGGTATTTATCCAAAAGGTCTAAAATCAGCATATTAGAGCAATATACAGCCACTTCAATGTTCATAGCAGCACAATTCACAATGGCCAAATTATGGAATCAACCCAGATGCCCATCAACAGATGAATGGATTAAGAAAATGTGGAAATATATATGTATATACATATATACACATACACATGCACACAATGGAGTTTTGCTCAGCCATGAAGAATGAAATAATGGTATCTGCCAGCAAATGAATGGAAATAGAGAAAATAATGCTAAGTGAAATAAGCCAGACTCAGAAAATCAGGGGTATAATGTTTTCTCTCACATGTGGAAGCTAGAGCAAAACAATGGAAAGAAGGCAGTTGGGGAGGGGATTGAATATCATAAAGCAGGGAAGGTCAGGAAAGTAGGACAATTAAAGTGAGGAAGGAAGGAAGGGAAAGGGGAAGAAAAATGGGATACATTTAACAAAGTCATGTTATATTAATATATAAAGGTACCAAAGGGATTTCACCTTTATGTATATGTAGAACAAAGGAAGTTTAGAGAAATAGGGGAGGGAGAATAAAGGGAGATGGGGAGAAAAGGTGAGGGAAGGATGGGGACTGAATTCAAATTCCTTCCAGGTACGATTTTGTCAAAATGAACCTGAATACTATGCATAATTATAATGCTGTAATAAAAAAATTAATTAAAAAAAAAGAGTTCTGGAGCCAGGATATAATTTAGTCAGTACAACATGTGCATGGCCTAGGGTTTGATCCCTGGCATTAGAGGGGGGAAAAAAAGTTCTGAAATGGAAGTCATAATGATCAGAGCTCTAGAGCAGCCCATCATTAATTTGCTCTGTGACCTACCTTGGACAAATCACTTTTACCTCTTTGAACCCTAGTTTTCCCCCAACTATAGAACAAAAGACAGAAGGCTTAGAGAATCTTATTTTCCAGAATCCCTAGTATCTAAGAGAAGTTAGTAAATCTATAGACCCTAATACTAAAAGTGTTTGCACCAAAAATTTTGCTTACAATTTCCTTTGATATCCATCCTGAACTCTCAAAGACTTTGTGCTAAAAGTTCTCTTAAGATTGTTCTATGCACTATAATTCTACTAAGTTCATAAAAGAACTATATGGCTAACCTAATGGAAGAAGTATGCAAATAATATATTAGTAACAAAATATATTACTAATTATCTTGAATATGAAATCTTATTAACAGCTTAAGTATAGCAATTTACTATATAAAAAAGTCAACTCACAGCCAGGCACAGTGGCACATGCCTAAAATCCCAGAGGCTCAGGAAGCTGAGATGGGAGGGTCTTGAGTTCAAGGCCAGCTCATCAAAGCAAAGCACTAAACAACTCAAGGAGACTCTATCTCTAAATAAAATACAAAATAGGGCTGGGGATGTGGCTCAGTGGTCGCAGGCCCCCGGAGTTCAATCCCTGGTACCCTCCGAAAAAAGTCAACTCAGACACATAGATAGATAGATGCTAGAATCATCATTTTTAGTTATATATTTTAATGCTTAATAATCGAAGGATCAATAATAATTTTAACTATCACTAAATGCATTAATTTATATCCTGTCTGGTTCTACTATCCTATAGGTTAAGAACCACAGGCTAGTAACAGACAAACCTGAGTGTGAATCCTCAATCTTACATTTTCCATGTAAATTACTTAGCGCCTACATGTTTGAGTTCCTTAGTCTACAAAATGAAAATGAGAGTAATAATATCTGTAGCTCAGAGTTACTGAGAATGCACTCAATAAATGATAGCTATTAATAATAATAAATTTGAATATAACCTTTACATTGAGGAAGTAAGGATGTAATTCCAAAAAAGTAATTTCCTATTTTTAATAACATTTTTTCAATACTCTTCTCTGAAATGATAAAAAGCATGTAAACAGGTATCTATATAACATATGAGAGGTAGTGGGGTAGAATGGAAGGAGAGAAAATCCGGCTTTAGAGTCAGACCTGAGTTCAAGACCTAATTCAGTCACCTAGTAGTCATATAACCCTGGCTCCTTAAAGCTGAAGAAGGACTCATCAAATAGGTAAAGTATGTAAAGCATCAAGTTCAATATCTAGGATTCATTAAATAGTACTTACTATCATTTTCTTACCTGCCTTTCATAGCTTATAAAAAAACAGTACAGGAAAGGTACTGGTAAGTACTAACACAGATTATAAAAGGCCAATGATGAACACTGATTTTATCCATGTAAGTAAAAAAGTAATGTTGTTTGTCTGGGTCATATACTCCTTCCAGACTCTAATGAAAATAGGGCCACTAACTCACAGGAAAAGTTCAATAAGACCTATATGTCAGGGACTTTAAGAACCTTGTATTAAAGGGGATACTAGCTAGTTTATCAAGAATTTGGAAATGTTATCTAGCCAGCTTTGTAGCAAAACCATACATTATCTTGACTCATAAGCAAGCAAGTAAATCCTCCTTTTATTAGACTTGTCAATTTCTTAAGAAGCTAAAATATCTAGTGGTGTGTATTGAAACAAAACTTGATAGATGAAACTACAAACCATGCTAGTATGATGTTAGATCACATAACCTTATCATCGAACCAAAAGGAAAAAAGAAAATTAAGTCTGGCTGCATTCAATTATTTGAACGTTTGAACCAATTCAAGTAATCAAATAAACATCTACCGTTCAAAAAATTACAAACATGTCTTAATTTACAAAAACAAAGCTGAGCCAGCAAACATAAAAGTTTACTGAATGACTGAATGTAGTTTATCCTTACTTCTACTCCCTGAATGGCTTCTCAAACTCCCTGAGTAAATAACCTCATCAAACTATTTACTGTAGCATAAGAACGAAGTTAAAGAGTACCAAAGACTCAATTCTCCGAATGAGCGACCCAGAAGGAGCTCGGTACTGGACCAAGTTTTGCCCCAGTGACCTTGGTCCCAAAGATTCCGGTCCCTCCCTCCAGCCGGTCTTTCCACGTGCTGCCGGGCGCGGTTACCCCAAAGGTGGCTGGCTGCACGTCAGGGAAAGCGCTAGAAGACCCGAAAGCACGAAGGGAACAAGGGTTGCTAACAGCACCTGGACGGTGCCATCCCTTCCCTCCCGGCACCGACTCCTCCCGCGGCGCGCACACTGACCCACAAATTTTCTTGACCTCCCTGCCAGCTCCTTGCTCTAAGATCCAGTCTGCCAGGCACCGTGTAAAGTGAAGCCCGAAACACAGGAAACCTTCTACGTTCCAATACCCTGCTAAGGAGATGGACATCCAGGAAATGGGGACAGTCCTAGAAAACGGGGACCAAGGCAGGAGGAAAGTAGGATGGAGACTCCTGCGCCACGCCACCTCCTCCTCCGCTTCCAAAGCTCCCCGGAGGCCCTTCCAGGTCGCTGGCCCAGCGGGCGGCAAGGCCTGACGTAGCAGAGCCAGCCGGCGGCCCGTGGATCCCGGGGTCCCGTGGGGGCAGCGTCCTCACCATCAGAACTTTGGCCGCGTTCTCCAGCTGAGCGATCACTTCTGGGGGCCCCAGCGCCGCCGCCATCATGGTCTCTCTTCAATGACGCGCCATGCGCTGCATTATGGGAGCGGGCGCCGCGACCGGCCAATCGCCGCCACGACCCCGGAGCCTCACGCGCTCCCGAGGCCGTCGCAGCCGTGGTCGACGCCGGCGTGGCGGCCTCGGCGGGGCTAACAGTGCCGCCGGGTCCTAGGCGGCCAAGAGGAGACGAGTGTGAGCCAGGCCGCCGCGCTACCGTGAAGGCGGCTGCAGCCGGCGCCAGGCGAGACCGGGCTATCCGCCCAGACCGCGACGGCCGCACGTCCCACTCGGCTCTGAGTTCCGCGCATGCGTGCTCTTCTGCGCGCGGGTCTCCTGGCCCCCAGCTGGTGCCTTGAGACCCAGGTCCCGGCCACGCGCGGACGCATGCTCCCTCCCTCAGGGTCCTGCCATCCACCTCGCGTGCTCCTGCTGCTCCTTTCCTTTCCAAACTTTAATGCTAAGCGGGATTTCTTAGTGTTGGAACTGCTGTGCCCGCTTCCCGATTCTGAGAGCGCACCTCCTCTCAGAACGTCTGTTTCACTGCTCCTTCTTACCACAGGAGGAAGCATTCCAGGATAGAACTCTTCGTTTTCTTAATGGAACTCCTTTGTCCCGAGAGTTATCTAAACTTATATGGACCGCGAGTCGCTGAGAGACCCTAACAGGAAAGCCCACCCTTAGCACCTAACCATTTTCACTTCCCAAGGGCTGTCTCCTATAGAAGGAAAAAGCAGGGACGCAAAACCTTGACCTTGACCGCCTGGTTCCTTGAATGCAGTAAGACCTCAATTGCCATCAGCTTTGTCTTGTTTAGGGAATTTATAATCGTAATATTAAATATACAATATGTGATGAAAGGTGTATTCAAGTATCTGTATCCCTCCAGCGCTTCAGTCTTTTTTTACAACATTCCAATTCAAGTAATCAAGTGCTATTTCATTGTTCAAACTAGTTTTAACCGCACGATGGTTTGAGTAAGGGGCTTGTTTTAAGTTGACATCTCTTCTGTAACTTGTACCTTTTGGTGCCTGTTCTGCTTTTTGGAACTGCATCAGAATTTCATTATTAACTCCATTGTTTCTTGTATTTGACTTGTCTACAACTTGAAATTGAGAAAGTAAATTAATGAGATTTCTATTGTTTGAGAAAGGAAATACCTTTTATTTCATTACCAAAGAGTAAAGTGATCCAAAATGCAGTTAATAGTCCTTTTTTAAGAAGTGTATGAACCTAAGTGGTTATCATAGTACCTGACAAATAGTACTCAACAAATATTCTACCAAGTTTAGAAATCTTCAAAAAGATTGCATAATGACTAGCTTCAACCAAACATAATTAACCTAAGATCAATTATATATCTGCAGATATATAATAAATGAAGTTTGTGACATTAAATGTTTGAGGCTTAATAAATACTTCAGATTGGGCCTTAGATTACAAAGCATTTGTTTTGTGCAATTATGTAAGAACTTCACAACTAGGCATGCTTTAAGAAAGAGGAGGAAAGTGAATATACCACAATGAATCCTTTTATATATATAATGTACTATATCTTTATATTACATATAGTGTATATATATATATATATAGTATTATATATAGTATATATTGTAAATAATATATAGTATGCATAATATTTATAATTTTAGTATATATCACATATAGTATATACTTATAATGCACTAATTAAAATAGTAATAATAATAGAAGGGATATCAGTACAATAAGTGAATCAGTAGAGGGGAGAGGGTAGGAAAAATGAAGGTACTAGTGAATAAAACTGATCAAATTAAGTGCATGTATAATTATAGCATAAAGAATCCCATATTATGTATAATTATAATGCACCAATAAAAAATACATTTAAAATTTTTTTAAATTTTTTAAATTTTTTTTAGTTGTTGATGGACCTTTATTTTTTATTTATTTGTATATGGTGCTGAGAATCGAACCCAGTGCTTCACACATGTAGGCAAGCACTTTTCCACTGAGCTACAGTCCCAACCCTCAAAAACATTTTAAAAGAAAGAAAAATATTAAATATGAAGATGAATATGCTTCCTTTCACATTAACATTGTTTTTAATTTGAGGCTTTTTTTTTTTTAAGTGGTACTGAGCATCAGACTTGGGGCCTTGCATGTGCCAGGCAAGTGCTCTGCCATTGAGCTACATCACCAGCATGAACTTGAGGCTTTATAAAGTAAGTTATAGCATCTCACATAACTGGGAGCCATAACTTCAGTGCAAAATTGAAGTTGTAGAATCTCAATATCGGAAGCACTTTAAATGTCACCTTTTTATATTTTAACTCTCTTCCAATACCTAACACTTGTTATTCTTTGACTCATTATTCAATAATAACATTCTAGGAATCATTAGAGTAGTATTTCAGCCTATCCTGCTTGTTCTTCACATCCTAAAATAGAAGAAGAGAAGAAATTTCAAACAATTTGTCACTAGGCATGAGAGAAATGTTTATAGTCTAGAAAAGGGTAGATGCCTGGTTAAAATTAAGAACATTTTACTAATATTCTATTTTACTAGTATTCTTTGTACACCTGTGATGCCTTAGGCTCCAAAACATCCCTTTTTATTCTTTGCCAATGGGATTTGCTTTATAGGCAAATTTATTTTCTGTCTTTCTTAAATAGTTACTTTCTGGAAACATTTGTTAAGCCAAAATATAGCTGCTCACCATCCCTGCTACTGACATTCTGGTGCAAAAGGATAGCCAATTGTTGTACATAATAGATAATGCTAGTTTAAAACTAGAAGATAATGTAGAGAGTATAGAATCTTAAGATTTGGGGACTGAAAATACTTTTAAGGATTTTCTGGTTTTCAGATTTAAAAAATAAGACCAAAGAAGTTAAATGACTTAGGAGGTACAACTTAAAGGTGTGAAGTCAAATATGAATGCAAGGTTTTGCTGTTATTATGGAATGCCAATCACTTGAGTATTTATTTATCACAGTGCTTAATGCTGTAAGTTATTGAAATTGGAGACATCTTTGCTTCCAAAGAATTTGAAATATATATTAAAAGATAAGACTAACATTTAAAATAAGTGCCAGGGGTGTAGCTCAGCAGCAGAATGCTTGCCTAGCATGAGTGAGACACTGGGTTCGATCCTCAGTACCACATAAACAAATAAATAAATAAAATAAAGGCATTCTGTCCATCTACAACTACAAAATAAAATAATAATAACAGTTAATTCATTCATATTCCATCACTTCTCTCATTTCTTTCCATTTTCTATGCTATAAAAAGTACATTTGTCTTTGCCCCTGATTCTGGGAAGAATGCACCTGGATGGTAGGATATTTTTTGTTATTCATGACAAGCCCCTTGTAATCACACCTGAGTTTGAGCTAATGAGGTATCCTAGGATGGACTGGTCATGAGAAAGACAAAGTAATTAGAAGGTTAGAACTTTGTCTCACCCACTGGCCTCTGAGAAGGAAAGGGGGAGAAGAATACACTAGAAATTTGAGTTATTCAACAAGGAGATGGAGGTTGATAAATCCATCCCCCCATGTGTATGGACACACCCAAACTTAGTGAAGACAGAGGCTCCTGTGCTTAAGACTCTTCCACACCTCACACTATGTGGCTCTTCATCTGGCTGTTCACTATGTTCTTTATAATAAACTGGTAGATGTCAGTAGTGTTTTCCTGAGTTCTGTAGGTCATTCTAGCAAATTATTAAACCTGAAAAGGGGATTTTTAGAATCCTTAGCTTAGACTCAGCACATCAGATCTGTGAGTGGCCTCCAGGACTTGTTACTGCCAACTGCCTTCTGAACTAAAGAAATTCTGTGAGACTGAACCCTTGGCTTCTGGAGTCTGCAGTAGCTATAAGTAGTTAAGGTCAGAATTAAATTGACCTTAGAATACCCAGTTAGTGTTGGAGAATTACAGACCAACATATGGATTATTGAAATATTTAAGAATTTGATATCAATAATGAATATCCTAAGGGGTGAGGCTGTAACTCAGCAGTAGAGTGCATGCTTCACATGTGTAAGGCCATGGGTTCAATCCCTAGTACTGAAAAGGTAAATAAACAAAATATGCCAATCAATTTGATACTGATACTATATGATAGTTTATGTTTCCAACACAATTACCAAATGAAGGACACAAAGTCATTTCCATCTATTAACTCATTCAATTCTTGTAAAAACCTTATGAGATAAATAGTTATTTAATTCAAAATACAAATGAGAAAATTGAGGTAGACAATAGTTGAGTAACATGCCTCAGAAATAGTGGAACTGGGACTTGAAATCACACAAATTATCTTTTCCAATTACAATGAAATGAAACTAGAAATTAACAGCATAAGGAAAATAAGAAAATTCACAAATATGTGAAAATTAAACACCATACTCTTTTAAACAATGAAAGGATCGAAGAAGAATTCAAAAGGTAAGCTAGAAAAT
The DNA here is from genome assembly GCF_047511675.1 of Marmota flaviventris. Taxonomy (NCBI): domain Eukaryota; kingdom Metazoa; phylum Chordata; class Mammalia; order Rodentia; family Sciuridae; genus Marmota; species Marmota flaviventris. The sequence continues at coordinate 87,471,391 of NC_092501.1, read as the reverse complement.
ATTTTGATACAAATGTAATAAAAACACAACATATCAAAAGTTGTGGGATGTAGCAAAAGCTGTGCAAAGAGGAAACTGCATAGCTGTAAACAAAAAGAAGAAAGATCTCAATCAATATCCTAACTTTACACTTTAAAGAAATAAAAAAAAAGGCAAAACTACACCTAAAGCTAGCAGAATTAAGAAAATTAAGATTAGCTGGGTGCAATGGCACGTACCAGTAATCCTAGCAATTTTGGAGGCTAAAACAGGAGGATCACAAGTTTGAGAGCAGACTCAGCATTTGTGAGACCCTTTCTCAAAATTTTTTGTTGTTTGTTTTAATATTTTTTTAGCTGCAGATGTACACAATATCTTTATTTTGTTTATTTTTATGTGGTGCTGGGATAGAACCCAGTGCCTCACACATGCTTGGCAAACTCTGTACCACTGAGACACAGCCTTGGACCATGTTTTTGTTGTTGTTGTTGTTGTTGTTTTGGTTTTGGTGGTGCTGGGGACTGAACCCAGGGCCTGGTGCATGCTATGCAACTAAGCTATATCCCTAGCCCCTCTTTCTCAAAATTTTAAAAAATAAAATAAAAAGAGCAAGAATTATAGTTCAGTAGTAAAAGGACCCTGGGTTAAATTCCCAGTATCCCCTCTTCCCCAAAAAAGAAAAGAAAAAGGTTAAACAGATAAATGAAATAAAAAATAGGAAAAAAAGCAATGAAATGAAGAAGTTGTTTTTTGAAAATATCAACAAATTAGAAAAATTAAGAAAGAAAATTTAAATAAAGTAAGAAATGAAATGGGATATTACAACTGATTTTACATAAATAAAAAAAGGATTATAAGAAAATATTATAAACAATTATATTTCAATGTTAGGTAGTAGCTAGCAATGAGCAGTGAAATGTGGGCAAGGTCACAAGTGTTCTTTTAATTACTTTAGGGTCCTTCTTTAAACTACTTCCAAAGTAGACAAGAAAGCAAAGGGTGGAGTTAACTTGTAGAAAATAAACAGAAGCTAAAGGAGTTAAGCTAAAGGAGTTAAAGGAAATATGTCAAGAGAAAAGGATTAATGGGACTAACTCTTGATAGTGCCCATTGATATTGACATAAAGCTAGAAATTGTGGCTATAAGTGTCTCCAATTTTCTGGGAAGGAAGATTTCCTTTAGGTAGCTCAGGCACACTAAGGTAACTTCTGACCCCAGCTATGTCCCCAGCCCCTCTTTCTCAAAATTTTAAAAAATAAAAAGAGTGGGAAGTATAGCTCAGTAGTAAAAGGACCCTGGGTTAAATACTCAATACTCGATCCCCCAAAAAGAGAAAAGATTAAACAGATAAATGAAATAAAAAATAGGAAAAAAAGCAATGATAATTAGGGTCCTTCATTAAAATTGGGGTCAGTTGTTGACCCCAGCACCCACATTAACATGGTATTGACTTGTAGATGAAGCTCCCCTAAATAGGATGGCCACCATGACAGTTCCAAAGAGGACCAACTAAGGTCAAAAACCCCACCGCTTGAGGTGAAGGAGTTGAACACCTGATTGGCAAAGGATTCAGAAGGTGGTCCCCAGTTCTCCTGGTAAACATCAAACAGTAATAAAATTGGGGACAACATTGTCTCCTTTGTCGTTCTCTGCTTGGAGACAGCCAACTCTCTCCCTTGAGAATGCTTTTTGCTTAAGCCTCACTTTTCTTTTATATTATTTTCACTTCACTTTCACTTCTAATAAAGTTCTTTTGCATGACTTTTGGTGTCTGACTTTAAATCTTCTTTTGTTGGAACACAAGAACCGAGGTTTGGAGTTTCAGCTCCCTGCTTTCCTGTGACACCAACAAATTGGATAATGTAAGTAAAATGGAAAAATTTCTAGAAACACAACCTTCCAAGACTGAATCACAAAGCAATTGATAATCTGAATAGACCTATAACTAGTAAGAAGATTGTATCACAAGTCAAAATCCTCCAAACAATACCCAGCAACAATCAACAACAAAAACTTCTAAAACAATAAAGCCTAGTACCAGGTGGTTTCACTGGTAAATTCTCTCAGACATTTAAGAATTAAAATTAATCCCCAAATCTTGAAAAATCTAAGAGGTAAGAATAAGTCCAAACTCATTCTATGAGACTAGCATTACCCTCACAACAAAGCCGAAGACAACACAAGAAAACTATAGACCAATATTCCTCATGAGTATTTCCTCAGAAACATACTGACAGAATTTGAGTACATTAAAAGAATTATATCATGACCAGGTAGAATTTATTCCTGGAATTCAAAAACAGCTCAGCATTGCTAGGGTTTGAATATGGGTAGTGTCCGTCAAATGTCCATGTTAAAGGCTTGTTTCGCAGAGTGGTGTTATTGGGAGATGCTGTGCACCTTTAGAAAGTGGAGCCTTGTGGGAGGTCCTTAAGGCATTGAGGGTTTGCCCTTGAAAAGGATTGTGGGACCTTGCCAATCATGGTTTTTGTTTTTGTTTTCGTTTTTTTTTTTTTTGGTGCTGGGGATTTAACCCATGCACACATAACTACTGATTCACATCCTCAGCCCTTTTGATTTTTTAAATTTATTTATTTATTCTAATTTGTTATATATAACAGGAGAATGCATTTCAGTTCATAGTACACATATAGAGCACAACTTTTCATGTCTCTGGTTGTACACAAGGTAGAGTCACACCATTCGTGTCTTCATACTGTACTTGGGGTAATGATGTCCATCTCATTCCACTGTCCCTCCTACCCCCCCTTCCCTTCCCTCCCCCTCCTTCCCCTTTGCCATATCTAAAGTTCCTCAATTCCTCCCATGCTCCTCCCTCCACTCATTCCCATTATGGATCAGCATCCTCATATCAGAGAAAATATTCAGCATTTAGTTTTTTGGGGATTGTCAGCCCTTTTGATTTTTTATTTTGAGACAGGGTACTCCTAAATCTCTTAGGACCTCAATAAATTGCTGAGGCTGCCTTTGAACTGCTATCCTCCTGCCTCAGCCATCTAGTCACTGGGATTACAGGAGTGCATCACTATGCCCAGCACCAATCATTTTTGGTTTTTAACTTTGTAATAACAACATTTCATATTTTTTCTTTCCACATTTTTTTCTTAGTGCATTATAGTTGATATGATGATGGGATTTGTTGTTACATATTCATAAATGCACAGAATATAATAATAAAATTTGTCTACTATCACTCGCCAGCACTTCCGCCAATCATGTTTTCACATAAGAAAAACATTTGTCAAAACAAACACTCTTTCATTATTTAAAAGAAAGAAAACAAACTAAGAACATTAAGAAACAAAAGCTACCTCAACATAATAGAGGCATATATGAAAAATTCCACAGCCAAAAATACTGAAAGTATTTTTCTTCTAGATGAAGATCTAGAAGTGATTTGGGAATACCCTGTCTTCAAGATGAACACAAAGATGCCCACTTTTACCACTTATGTTCAATGTAGTACTGGAAGTCCTAGTCAGAATAAATAGGCAAGAAAAAGAAAAGTTATTTAAATTGGAAAGGAAGAGGTGAAATTATCTGTTTACAAATGACATAATCTTACATGTAGAGAACCCTAAAAGTTCCACAAAAAATCTGAGAGAACAAATAAATCAATTCAGCAAAATTGCATGTTACAAAATCAACATACAGGATTGGGGTTGTAGTTCAGTGGTACAGTTCTCACCTAGCATATGTGAGGCTCTGGGTTCAATCCTCAGCACCACATAAAAATAAATAAATAAAATAAAGATGATATTGTGTCCACTAAAAAATAAATATTTTTAAAAAATCAACATACAAACATTAGTTGCATTTCTATATATTAATGAATCATCCAAGAAGAAAATTAAGAAAATGATTTTATTTATAGTAGCATCAGAAAAAAAATGAAATATTTAAACTTAACTGAGGATGTAGAAGTCTTATTCAGTGAAAATCACAAAATGTTGCTGAACAAAATTAAATACAAATAAATGGAAAGATAGCTAATATTCGTGGGTTGCAAGATTCAATATTATTAAGATGTCAACATCACCTGAGTGATAAACAAATTCAATGCAACTGCTAAAAATCCCAGTGGTATTTTTTGCAAAGATAGAAAAAAATCCATCCTGCAATTCATATGGGATTTCAAAGGACCTCAAATACCCAAAACAATCCTGAAAAAGAAGAGCAAAGTCAGAAGTCTTCCACTTCTAATTTCAAAACCTATTACGAGGCTACAGAAATCAATACAATGTGGCACTCGCATAATGACAGACATGAAATACATGGAGAGCCCCTAAACGAACCTTTACATATCTGATCAATAATTTCTGTCAAGAATGCCAAGACTATTCAATGGAGAAAACAATCTTTCAATAAATTGTATTGGACAGAGCAGGGAGGAAGAGCAGGAAGAAAAGATTAACATTAAACAGAGACATGAGATGGGAGGGAAAGGGAGAGAAAAGGGAAATTGCATGGAAATGGAGGGAGACCCTCATTGTTATACAAAATTACATATAAGAGGTTGTGAGGGGAATGTGAAAATAAACAAGGAGCTAAATGAATTACAGTAGATGGGGTAGAGAGAAAAGATGGGAGGGGAGGGGAGGGGGGATAGTAGAGGATAGGAAAGGTAGCAGAATACAACAGTTACTAGTAGGGCATTATGTAAAAATGTGGATGTGTAACCGATGTGATTCTGCAATCTGTATTTGGGGTAAAAATGGGAGTTCATAACCCACTTGAATCTAATGTATGAAATATGATATGTCAAGATCTTTGTAATGTTTTGAACAACCAATAAAAAAATAATAAAAAAAAAATAAATTGTATTGGGAAAACTAAATAGACACATGCAAAAGAATTAAGTTGGATTTTTACCTTGTACCATATTCAAAATGGATCAAAGCGCTAAATGTAAGACCTAAAATTCTTAGAAGAACGCATAGAGGTAAAAGTTCATTATCTTGGACTTGGCAATGATCCTTAAGGTAAGACAAAAAGTAAATAAGAAAAAAAGTAAAAAATAGATAACTGGTGTTAGACCACATCACAAAGAAAAGACCACTGACTCCAACTGAAATCAAATTAAAGCAAGCTTATAATTTTGACCAGCCAGGCTGCCTCTCCCAACAAAAACTGTGGAAACAAAAGACAGCCTCACAGCTCTTTCAGAGCGCAGCTTTATAGCCCAGAAAGTTACACAAAGGAGGGATTGAGAACTTACAGATAACAAAATTTTGACAAGCACAACACAAAGGCAAGAAGTAGATCTCAGCACGGAATTTATGAGGCACCATTAGAGTTTCAGAGAGGGTCCTTATCTGGCCAGAGAAAGCCAGAATTTGGGCCACTAAAGTTTCAGAGGGGGTTGTTATCTGGTCAGGGAAAGCCAGGCATGGGTGAGTTCAAGGCATGGGTAGGCATTCTAAGCAAGTTTAGAAATCACAGTAATTTATAGTAAAGCCGAAATTAGCTTTTCATGCCTTTGTGGCGAGATGGCTCCCAATCTTAAGAGGGAATTAAGCTGGGTTTATCACTGGATTACATAAACATTTAAAAAACTGTCCAAACATATGAAAAGATGCTCAACATTATCAGTCATTAGGGAAAAACAAATCAAAACCATGAGATAACTCACACCCATGCAAAAAAAAAAATAGCAATAATGAATGAGTATGGGGAAATATTGGAACCCTTGTGCAAGGTTGGTACTGGTAGGCAATATGCTACTTATTGAGTGTGTGGGAGACCTTGCCTTTTGGTTTTGTTTCCCCCATCCAGTTTCTCTCCACTGAAGTTAAGTTTCCGTCTCTGGAGAAGAACATCACCTAACCCCGCACTCCTCCCCCTCCTCTCTGAAGGGTGCCAAGCCAAAGGGTGCCAAAGTCAAAAATTTTCTCAACCAATCCCTGCGGGACACAGTGTCCACTCACGCGTTCCTGAGTCACCCTGCCAATCAGCACCTCTTCCTGTGTCACCCTGCCGTGTGGCCAAAGCAACCCTTCTTAAGCTGAAGGTTCCAGGCTCACACTGCTGCTGCTGCTCTCTCTCTCCTTTCTTCCCCTTCAGGCAGCCCCCCAATAAAATCTCTTGGTTGAATTTCAGTCACTCATCTTTTACCACTGAGTTACATTCCCAGCCCTTCTCATATTTTATTTTGAGACCTGATCTCAAAGTTGCCCGGGCTGGCCTTCCACTTGCAATCTTCCTGCCTCAGCCTCCCAAGTTGCCAGTGTTAACAGCCATGCACCATTGTGCCTGGCTAGAATTTCAGTTCTGTAAGATGAAAATTCTAGAGATCTGTTGAACAATAATTTTAAATTTTTGAATATATTTAACACTTTTGAACTGTATACTTAAAAGTGGTTTAGCTGGTAAATGTGTATATTCTTTATTGCTTGTAGAATTTTTTAAATAGTAGTATATTAAGCAAATGATTTTTTATGTAAAACTTGACTGCTTTGCTTAATAAAATAATAGAGGGTACTTAGTTCTCTTTCCCTTTTTGCAAGATGGCGAGTGAAATGGCTGAGAAGAAACCCAAGAAAGGGAAGCCCCACTGCAGCTGAAACCCTGTCCTGGTTGGAGGAATTGGCAGATACTCCTGATCTGCTATTTATTCCCAAAAGGCCATGTACAAAAGAAAGTACTTCACTGCTAAATCCAAGGTTGAGAAGAAGGAGGAGAAGGTCCTTGCTACTGTTACAAAACTAACCCGAGGTGACAAGAACGGTGGTATCAGAGTGGTTAAGTTGTTGAGCCACGACAAACAAACAAACCAATCTTCAGTCGGCATGTGAGAAAACTGCAAGCCAGCATCACTCCTGGACCATCCTGATCATCTTACCAGGCGCTGCACAGGCAAGAAAGTAGTGTTCCTAAAGCGGCTGAGCAGTGGCTTGCTACTTGTGATGGGACATCTTTCTCAATTGAGTTCCTCTGCGTTGAACACAACAGAAATTTGTTATTACCATCTCCACAGAGACTGATAATAGCAACGTGAAAATCCCAAAACATCAACTTCCAGAAGAAGTTGCAGAAGCCCAGACACCAGGAAGGTGACGACAACTTTGACACTGAGAAAGAGAATATGAGATTACAGAGCAGCATAAGGTTGATCAGAACGCTGTAGACTCACAAATTTAACCCCAAATCAAAGGGCTACATGTGATCCATTTGCTCTAACAAATGGAATGTATTCTCACAAATTGGTGTTCTAAATTTCTTTCCAAGAACCTAATTAAATAACCAATATCTTAAAAAAAAAAAAAAAAAAAAGGAAGAAAAAGATAATAGGCACGTACCTGTAATCCCAGAGACTCAAGAGGCTAAGGCAGGAGGAATAATATTCTTGACTTACTATAAATATCATTATTTACAGAACCATTAAAAAAGTGGGAGTATTAAAGTCAGGTTTAAAATCAGTTACTACTCGTAGATAGAACATAAATTACAAAACTTGGAGAGAAACATGTTTTGAAATCATTTCTTAGAGTTCATAGTAAGAATTTCTTAGCTTTGGGGCTGGGTTTGTGTCTAGTGGTAGAGGGCTTGGCACCACATAAAAATAAATAAATTAATTAAAGGTATTGTGTCCATCTGCAACTTAAAAAAATAAATGGAATCATGTGATCTTAAAAAAAATAATTTCTTAGGTTTAATTCTAAAATTAAAAATTATTTAGCTGGGAGAAGTGACAGAGTGTAATCCCAGCAACTCAGGAGGCTGACTCAAGAGGACTGCAAGTTTAAGGCCAGCCTCTGAAAACTCAGTGAGGCCCTAAGCAATTTAGTGAGACCCTGACTCAAAATAAAAAATAAAATGGACCAGAAATACAGCTCAGTGGTAAAGCACTTCTGGGTTCAACCCCCCAGTACCAATAAATAAATACCTATTTTAATAATTAAATTAAGATACTATCTTTCAGTATCTTTCTCTCAAGTGAACAGTGGAATTTTCCACATGCTATGGGATATGGGGTATCACAGTAGATTGAATGCAGAGACATTTATAAAAATTCAGTGGTCTTCTAAGACTGACGTTAAACTGGTAAAATTATAACACAATATCACTCCTTCACAAAATGTTGTTTTATTTTATTTTTTTAATATTTATTTTTTTAGGTGTAGATGGACACAACACAATACCTTTATTTTATGTGGTGCTGAGGATGGAACCTGGGTCCTGCCCATGCTAGGCGAGCGCTCTACCGCTGAGCCATAATCCCAGCTCCCAAATTGTTGTTTTAAAAAGTGACTTTTCTTAAAATATCTTAACTTGTAATAGGTTTAAGAAAAATTTTTAATTTCTTAAAACTTGTAATGGAATAAGAAATTCTTCTTTTTTAAAGTCATATACCACATGTTTCCTTTTTTTTTTTTAAAGTTTTCCATTATTTTAAATGAATAAATATATGGGGGCTGGGGTTGTGGTTCAGTGGTAGAATGTTTGCCTCACATGAGTGAGGCACTGAGTTCCTCAGCACCACATAAATAAATAAAATAAAGGTATTGTGTCCATCTATAACAAAAAATTTTTAAATAATTTTTTTAAAAAATATTTTTCTAATTTCTTAGTTTTTATTTTTTAGACAGTATATATCAATAAGTATAATTTACATAAATCCTTTGCATCATCAATAAGGTTTAGGGATTTTAATTGTTTTTTTTTAATATTTTTAGTTGTAGATAGACACAATACCTTTATTTTATTTATTTATTTATTTATTTATTTGGGTACTGGGGATTGAACTCAGGGGCACTCAACCACTGAGCCACATTTTGTATTTTGTATTTTATTTAGAGACAGGGTCTCACTAAGTTGCTAAGCTCCTCATCATTGCTGAGGCTCAAGATCCTCAGCAAGATCCTCCTATCTCAACCTCCAGAGTTGCTGGGATAACAGGTATAGGCCACCACACCTGGCTTTATTTTATTTATTAATTTTTATTTGGTGCTAAGGATTGAACCCAGTGCTTCCCATGTGCTAGGCAAGTGTTGTACTGCTGAGCCATAACTCCAATAAATTAATTAAAGGTATTTATGCTTTATTTTTAATGTTCAGAATATTTAGGAGAGTATAACTTTAATTTTGTTTTGCATTGTTTGGGTTTTTGTTTTCGTTACTTTTGGTAGTGGGAATTGAACACAGGTGCACTCTTTTTTATTTTATTTATTTATTTATTTTTAAATATTTTTGTAATTGTAGATGGACATGATACCTTTATTTAATTTATGTATTTTTATGTGGTGCTGAGGATAAAACTCAGGTCTTCACATATGCAAGGCATGTGCTCCACCACTGAGCCACAACCTCAGCCCCCTTTTTTATTTTGAGACAGATCTCAAAGGCATAGGGCTTCACTGAGTTGCAGAGGCTGGCCTCAAACTTGCAATCCTCCTACCTCAGCCTCCTGAGTTACTGGGATTATAGGCCTGTGCCACCATTCCCAGCTAACCAGCTAACTAATTTTTAATGTTAGAGTTAGTTATGAGATAGTAAGAAAAAGAGCATGGTATTGACACCAAAACAGATATGAAGACTAATGGTACAGAATAGAAGACACAGAGACAAACACACATAAATACAGTTATCTCATGCTAGACAAAGGTGCCAAAAACATTCACTGGAGAAAAGATAGCCTATTCAACAAATGGTGCTGGGAAAATTGGAAATCCACATGTTACAAAATGAAATTAAACCCCTATGTCTCACCCTGCACAAAAATCAACTCAAAGTGGATTTAAAAACTTAGGCACTAGAACAGAGATCCTGAGCCTAATAGTAGAAAATGCAGGCCCAAATCTTTACCATGTTGGCATAGGAACTGACTTCCTTTTAGGCAACTATTAGCAATTTTCTGATACTTCCCCTTTTTCTCTCATTTTTTTTTTTTTTTAAATTCTTTATCCTTTGCAGTTCTTCCTGGGAGAGTGGATCTTCTGGATATGGCTTTCTATGCACAGGACACAGCCCCCTTTCATCAGCATAAATCTGATGCCCCAGGACTGGCCAATCTGGTTTCAAAAAGCTGCCTCCCTGCGTTAAGACACCCTGAACAAGAGTTGGGAAAACTCCTCATCCAACCTGAAGGCTTCCAGGAGGAAGCTATTTGTAGTCTGAGAGAGACTATCTTATCAGTTAGTTGGAGCCTTTGATCAGTCATTTTTTAAGATATAAGGAGTAGTCAGATCCACAGGCACACGCCGGAAATCCCAGTGATTTAGGAGACTGAGGCAGGAAGATCTTAAATTGGTGGGCAACTTGGTAAGACTCTCTCTTAAATTAAGAATCAGAAGGGCTGGTGATGTAGCTCAGTGATAGTGGGTCCCTGGATTCAATCCCTAGTACCATAAATAAATAGTTCCAAAACAAAAACTTTGAAAACCCCCTCAGTTGAAGGTTTGTGGTTTGAAAGAGTGTCCTGACACATTTGGTCTAGTGGGAAGGAGAGATGCAATTTGCCAATAGTCCATGGGGGTTTTTGTAGTTGTAATTGTTCTTCAAATATGAAAGTCATAGGCTGGGGATATAGCTCAGTTAGTTGGTAGAGTGCTTGCCTTGCATGCACAAGGCCCTGGGTTCAATCCCCAGCGCCACACCACACACACACACAAAAATACATGAAGTCATGGTCTGGCTTGGTCAGGTTGACTTCATTTCCCGAGAAACCAGTCATACCTTTTGCGTTCTGGCTTCCACCTCATGAGGTAATTGTTGTTCCCCTCATACATGACACTATCCCTGCCTCCTCCTGTGAGGATTTGCATTCTGTTTTTCCCCAATAAAAGCTCCAGCCCCCCTCTTATCAAAGACTTCCCCAACCAGTTCTTCTGACTCCGTCCCTACATATTTACTTAAAAGGAATAGTCATATTTGAAGCAAAACCATGGTCTTCCTGTAATCTTAAAAATAATTCTTTCTTCAAAGTTCTAAATTCTAAATCTGGAAGCTAAGTACTGCAAATTTCAAGTTTAATGAAAGTAAATAATTATGACCAATAGAATGTAACTGAATTAAATAATTCTATCTGCTTTATATACAAACACTTCTATCAATTTATGTAAATAATCCCTATGAATTTTGCAAACATTCAGGCTTCAATTTCAAGCATTCAATATGTGCAAAATAATGTTCAATACATTCATCAAATATCTTGCTGTTCAATATTTTTTTGTTAATTTAACATAGGTTCCCCTAATGGTTCAAACACAAGAGGTAGCCATGGTATTCAAGGTTATTTACTGTTTTGTTATGTTTTGGTTAGGGAAGAGGGGCAGCTCATTATGCAAATTTGACAGAACACAATAGAAATTTGCAAAATATGTCTTGTTTCTAAGTGGCCATGTGGGTTCAACAGTACTCTCCTGGACAACACAGATGAAAACAAATAACTAAAAGAAAATGTTGCAGTCTGCAGGTAGCTTGATAAAGAATGGCTACCTTGGGCAAGGGCTGTAACTCAGTGGCAGAGTGCTTGCCTAGCACATGTGTGGCATTGGGTTCGATCCTTAGTACCACATAGAACAACTAAATAAAACAAAGGCATTCTATTCATCTGCAACAACAAAAACAAATTTAAAAATTAAAAAAAAAAAAAGAATGCCTACCTTCCTTTTGGTGGAAATGATATGCCAAGAAATTTTGTAGACCCTTGGAATGAGCACAAATCTCACTTGCAAAAGCAAATCACCAGCTCCCTCTGCTGTTTGTTAGTTCTGTTTGAACTTGGAGAAACAACAGTAGTACTTTCTGAGCTAAAACATTGTGTATAATTCATCATATATTATTTACCAGATTAGACACAGGCTAGCAGTTGATGTCAGCATGTTCTTTTTAATGTATGTATATATGCATGTATTATGTATTTTTTGGTGGTATTAGGGATTGAAATCATGGACTCTCTACCAGACAGACTTTCTGAGCTAAACATTGCGTACAATTCAGCATATATTATCTACTAGATTACACAGACAGGGTCTCACTAAATTGCTAAGGCTGTCCTAGAACATCCTTCCACTTCAGCCTCCCCAATCATGGGGATCACAGGCATGTGACACTACACCCAACTAATGTCTGCATATTCTATTTGTATATTCCAAATTGAAGAAAATCAAACCACCAAATGCATTTGCATAAAGTAGTTCCACCTTTAGTATCTGTTTGTGTTTCAGATATGATCATGTAACCTGTTATGAGAAAGAAAGAATGCTAGAAAATTTTATCTATTTACATTTATTTAGTACAATCTTCAAAGGCTCAGAAGAGAAGCATGCAAAAAAATCCACTAAAGACTCTCAGATAATCATTGGAAACGAAATGTATTGAAGATCAGGAACCAAACCCCATTTAGAGAGTTCTAAAGACTTTGTGAATCCCCACTTATAGAAACAATAGCCTGAATAGAAAGTTCTGCTCTGATCACACAGCCACCTGTCAAGATGGTGCTACAGAAAGATAAGAAGCCTAAGAGAACAACTTGGAAGTTGAATTTGGACCTTTTTCATCCTGTAGAAGATGGGATTTTTTTTGATTCTGGAAAGTTTGAACAGTTTCTGAGGAAGAAGGTTAAAGTCAGCGGGAAAACTGGAAATCTCAGAAATGTTGTTTACATTGAATGCTTCAAGAATAAAATCAGTTGTTTCTGAGAAACATTCTCTAAAAGGTATTTGAAATATCGTACCAAGAAATACATTAAGAAGAATAATCTTCATGATTGGCTTTGTTTGGTTGTATGTGACAACGAGACTTAAGAATTTCGATATTTCCAGATTAGTCCAGATGAAGAAGGATCAGAGTCTGAGGACTAACTGGTCTCCCATTTTAGGGCTTTGCTTTTTAATAAAACAAATGAAGTATTCATGAGAAAGAAACATCTAAAAAAGGGACTACCAGTAAATAAAAAAATTGTTCTCAAAAGAAAAAGAAAATTTCCCAGCTGTCCACGGAGATCAACACCATGAGGCTTCCTCTAAGTTTAATTAAAAGTCTTATCAATTCTTGAAGTTCAAAATTCTGAAACACACACACACACACACACACACACACACAATTTAATTAGGGAGAAAATCTGAAGTCATATTCTAGGTAACACATTTATTTTATTTCTCTAGTCTGAGAGTATTTCTTATCCCACATATTAAAGCCTTCTTGACTCTGGAGTGTAGATTCTAACTTATTTCTCCTTAGTAAAAATAAATAATTTAAAAATTACCCATAGATCTAGCTATAAAGCACATTATTATTAGTTTATAGATGGTTCTTTTGCTAAAATTTATATACCCTAGTATATCATAATACTTTTTTTCTTTTTTCTTACTAGTACACAAAGACACAGACTTAATTTGAAAAACTTTTATTTGGAAAAAGAAATCCATTATATTTTTATAAAATAATTTTTGGATAAAGGAACGAGACAGAGCTTATCTACGAAAAAGCATTCTCAATGGAAAAATCTTTCTTGAAAGTCTAGACTACAGTTAATATGAGGTTGTTAGGGCTATAGTTTAGTTATCTGTACTAATCAGTAATATAATAAAGGAAGCTATTACTTGAAAAATTTACATTCTTTTGACATCTTAAAAATATGATTTTTGCAAGTTTAAACCAGCCTCAGCAATTTAGCGAGGTTCTAAGCAACTTAGTGAGATGCTGTCTCAAAATAAAAAAATAAAAAAGGGCTGGGGATGTGGCTCAATGGTTCAATCCCCAGTACTAAAACAAACAAACAAGTAAGGTTTTGAGGAGGATATTTTATTTTTATCTTTAGATCTCAATTCCTCACATAAACAGGAGCTGTTGAGTTCATTTGCTCACTTTTTCAACTCAGATGGGTTGAGACTTACTGAATCTACTTAATTTATGCCTTTCAAATTCACCTGAGATCTTGAATAAGATCTCCACATAGAGGAATAAAGAACAGTCAGAAAAGACAAATTGTAAACATCACTAAGACTTAGATAAGAAAATGTCATACAACATTGGTTTCTTCCTGATACTTTGAAAAAAAATCATTTATTATTAAAAAAATGCATTCAGTGATTTCTGAAGCACTTGCAGACTTTGTCAAATGACTAAACCTTTTGAGGTTTCTCTAATGAGGTAGGACAATTCTTCTCTTTTTATCTTTCTCAAATAATCATTTTTATCCAGAAGTGATGAGGAAGAAGCTTGATTTTCTGTCTCTGAAAATTAGACTTATAATTTTTTTAAATGGAAAATTTGAAATTTAGAGAAGACACAAGTTAGCACAAAATTTAGCCTTTCTCTGATTTCATACTTCAAAAGCATTAATTCATTAATTTTTAAAGAAACTTTAGAAAATATTGACAATTAAAAATCCTTTAAAATGTTCACATTGGGGCTGGGATTGTGGCTCAGCGATAGAGCGCTCGCTTCGCACGGGTGGGACCCGTGTTCGATCCTCAGCACCACATAAAAATAAAGGCATTGTGTTGGGTCCATCTACACCTAAAAAATAAATATTTTTTAAAAATGTTCACATTGAAGGAAAGTGATGGAAGAATAAATAACAGATTAATAAATGTAAAAAATTCTTGATTTCACTAATATGCAAACAACTGATTTTTTTTTCTATTAAATTGAAATGTTGGAGCTGGATTGTGGCTCAGTGGTAGAGTGCTCACTTAGCATGCACAAGGCACAGGATTTGATCCTCAGCACCACATAAATGTAAAATAAAGATATTGTGTCCACCTAAAACTTAAGAATAAATATTTTTTAAAAATTAAAATGTTTTTACAAAATATTTTTTAGTTGTCAATGGACCTTTTTTTATTTTATTTATTATATGTGGTGCTGAGAATTGAACCCAGTACCTTGTGCATGCTAGGCAAGTGTAAGCTCTTCCACTGAGCTGCAACCCCAGCCCAAATTGAAATGTTTTTAAAGATAATATCCAAACTCTGCACAAAGGTAATATAGAGCAGGTTGAAAAACTCAGATTCTGTGAATTTATACTTAAATATACAATATAAGGTTCTTAACATTTTTTGACCAGAGTTTTGGGTTTCAGCTGCAATTCTGAAAAATAAAAAGAAAGAAAACCTGCATGAAACATTTTGTCATATATGTTTATTCAGAATATAGAAACGAAATATCTAATACAGAAAAAGATTAGTGTGCAAGGATGTGTATTGTGATGCTATTTATAAGGAATATTTATATATCCAATTACTTAAAATAGGAAATAATCCACATTTTCAATATTAAGTAAACAGGGAAATTGTGTTCTATCATTATAATTGGAATATTACAGAACCATTCAAAGCCATAGTTTTATTGAGTTTTAGTGACTGAGAAAACAATTACCATAGGTGCCTCTTCATTGTGATTTCAAAGGGTTCTAAGTTTTTTCCAGTGAATTTTTTTTCTTGCTGCTGGAGATCAAATGCAGGGCCTTGCACATGCTAAACACACGTCTTACCACTAAGCTATACTCCACCCCTTATAGTGAAAATTTCTATTGCTAGTTTCAATACTAGGCGCAAGTAGGAAATAATAGGGCCTTCGCAACAGTGGTTGATAGGCGAGGGCAGGTGAGCCTGATTCTGTCATGGAGCAGCACTGAGACAGTCTAAAAAAAGTGTAAAAGCACTTTGGAGGAATATCAACAAACTGTGTTGTTCTGAGTGCTTGCTCAGGCTAACAAATGAAGCTAATATAATAGTTCTCAAAATTTTTGATCTCAAGATCCTTTATATTCTTCAAGGTTATTGAGGACCACAGAGAATTTTGAGTGTGTATATGAAGGGTGGAAAATGGGATTATATAGTCACTTCTCTGCATCTGAGGCTTCTACACCCTTGGTTTCAACCAACCACAGGAGGAAATTAACTGGGAAAAAAATTGTCTGTACTGAACATATGCAGACTGTTTTCATGTCATTATTCCTTAAACAATACATTACATGACATTTATATTGTATTAAGGTTTTTTCCTTTCTTTCTTTTTTTTCCCTGGTACTGGGAATTGAACTCAAAGTTACTTTACCATGGAGCAACAACCCCTTCCCCCTTTATTTTTTATTTTGAGACAGAATTTTGCTAAGTTACCCAGACTGTCCTCAAACTTGTGATCCTTCTGCCTCAGCTTCCTGAGTAGCTGTGGTTACAGGTGCAAACTATTGCACCCTGCTCTGTATTGGGCATTTTAAATCATCTGATTTAAAGTATATGGGAAGGGGGCTGGAGGTGTGGCTCAATGGTAGAGCACTTGCCTCATGTGTGTGAGACACTGGGTTTGATTCTAAGCACCACATATAAATAAATGAATAAAATAAAGGTCCATCAACATCTAAAAAATATTTTTTAAAATACTTAAAAAATAAATAAATAAAGTATATGGGAGGATGTGGGTAGCTTCTATGTAATACTATGTCATTAATATAAAGTATTTGAATATCAGAGGATGTTGGTATCTGTAGGAGAGCCCTAGATTCAATCCCTGGCTGATACTAAGGGATGACTGCATTTATCAATGTTCTTCATACTAGAAATTAAAACTGAGAAATTTAGAGAATATGCATTAATTGAAAAATAGCAATTATAAAGCCATTAGATGTTAACACAAGTAATGGTTATTGGCAGCCAAGCAAGTGAATTGCCTAGAACCTGGCTGGCAGAATTCAGTCATTTTAGCACATAAGAAACAAGCAAATGATGGGCTGGGGTTGTAGCTCAGTGGCAGAGTGCTTACCTAGCACGTGTGAGGCACTGGGTTTGATCCTTAGCATCACATAAAATAAACAAATAAAATAAGAACATATAGTTTTTTAAATTGTTTATTCTAATTTGTTATATATAACAGCAGAATACATTACAATTCATATTATACACATAGAGCACAATTTTTCATATTTCTGGTGGTATACAAAGTATATTCACACCATTCATGTCTTCATACATGTACTTAGGGTAATGATGTCCATCTCATTCTATCATCTTTTTTATACCCCTTACCCCCTCTCTTCCCCTCCCTCCCCTTTGCCCTATCTAGAGTTCATCTATTCCTCCCATGCCGCACCCCCTCCCAACCCCACTATGAATCAGCCTCCTTATCTCAAAGAAAACATTCGGCATTTGGTTTTTTGGGATTGGCTAACTTCACTTAGCATTATATTCTCCAACTCCATCCATTTACCTGCAAATGCCATGATTTTATTCTCTTTTATTGCTGAGTAATATTCCATTGTGTATATATACCACATTTTCTTTATCCATTCATCTACTGAAGGGCATCTAGGTTGGTTCCACAGTTTAGCTATTATGAATTGTGCTGCAATAAAGATTGATGTGGCTGTGTCCCTAGAGTATGCTGTTTTTAAGCCCTTAAAAAGACCAAGGAGTGGAATAGGTGGGTCAAATGGTGGTTCCATTCCAAGTTTTCCAAGGAATCTCCATACTGCTTTCCATATTGGCCGCACCATTTTGCAGTCCCCCAGCAATGTATGAGTGTGTTTTTTTCTCTACATCCTTGACAACACTTATTGTTTGTATTCTTAATAGCTGCCATTATGACTGGAATGAGATAAAATCTTAAAATAGTTTTGACTTACATTTCTCTAATACCTAGATATATTTGTTGATTGTATAACACCTTCTGAGAAATGTCTGTTCAGTTCCTTGGCCCATTTATTGTTTGGGTTATTTGTTTTTTTGGTGTTTAGCTTTTTTAGTTCTTTATATATCCTAGAAATTAGTGCTCTATCTGATGTGCAAGTGGTAAAAATTTGCTCCCAAGCTGTAGGCTCTCTGTTCACTTCATTGATTGTTTCTTTTGCTGATAAGAAGTTTTTTAGTTTGAATTCATTCAATTTATTAATTCTTATGCTATAGGAGTCTTATTAAGAAAGTAGGGGGCCTAATCCGATATGGTGGAGATTTGGGCCTACTTTTTTATATGAATCTATACTAGAAGACCCCAAAAATTCCACCAGTAAACTTCTAGAACTAGTGAATGAATGCAGCAAAGTAGTAGGATACAAAATCAACACCCATAAATCAAACACATTTCTGTATATCAGTGACAAATCCTCTGAAGAGGAAATGAGGAAAACTACCCCATTTACAATAGCCTCAGGAAAAAAATAGAATACTTGGAAATCAACCTAACAAAAGAGGTGAAAGACCTTTACAATGAGGTGAAAGACCTTTACAACTATAGAACACAAAAGAAAGAAATTAAAGAAGACCTTAGAAGATGGAAAGATCTCCCTTGTTCTTGGATAGGCAGAATTAATTTTGTCAAAATGACCATATTACCAAAAGCATTATACAGATTTAATGCAATTCCAAGCAAAATCCCAATGACATTCCTCATAGAAATAGAAAAAGCAGTCATGAAATTCATCTAGAAAAATAAAAGATCCAGATAGCTAAAGCAATCCTTAGTAAGAAAAGTGAAGCAGGTGGGCTGAGGCTGTAGCTCAGTGGTACAGTGCCTGCCTTGCACAGGTGAAGCACCACATACAAATAAATAAATAAGGATGTTGTGTCCATCTACATCTAAAAAAAAAAAAAAAAAAAAGTGAAGCAGCTGACATTGCTATACCAGAACTTAAACTACACTACAGAACAATAGTAACAAAAACAACATGGTATTGGCACCAAAATAGACTGCTAGATCAATGGTACAGAATAGAGGACATAGAGACTAACCCACATAATTACTGTTATCATATATTAGACAAAGGTACCAAAAACATACATTGGAGAAAAGATAGCCTCTTCAACAAATGGTAGGAAAAATGAAAATCCATATGCAACAAAATGAAATTAAACCCCTATCTCTCACCATGCACAAAACTCAACTCAAAGTGATCAAGGAACTAGGAATTAAACCAGAGACCCTGTGTCTAATAGAAGAAAAAGTAGTCAGGAAGCAGAGAGAGGGCAAGGAGCCATATAAATCCCAAGGTATACCCCAGTGACCTAAATCCTCCAGCCACAGACACACCCCACTTGCCTACAGTTACCACCCAGTAATCCATTCAGTTTTTAATCCATAAAGTGAATTAACCCATTGATTAGGTTTCAGCTCTCATAATCTATTCATTTCACCTCTGAACATTCCTGCATTGAATATGAGATTTTGAATGGACAACTTATATCCAAATCATAACAAAAATAACCATCTTTTCCACAACAAAACAAAACTTGTGGGAATAGTGGCATTATAAAAATTTTTGCAAAGCTCTTGAATATCTATTTGGTTTAATGGCAGACAGTGGGATTCTTACTTTTGCTTCTGCATGCATTCTCTTGTGATGTATTGTTTTGGTTGAAGCAATAGAGAAAGTCCAGCCTCCCTCAGGTATGTAGATAGAAAACAGAAGCTGGTGGATATCCTGAACTCCACAGACCACACTTTGAGACTTGTTACTCTAGTTTTAAATTACAAGTTTTGCAATCATATAAACAATTCTGTAGCAGAAACTAGTATGGTAAGCTCTTAACAGAGACCAGAACTAAATCTGTTTGGAAAAGGGTTTCTCACAAGTCATTGTAAATCACATGACTCTTTTTTTTGGTACTGGGGATTGAATCCAGTGGGGCTTAACCACTGAGCCACATCCCCAGCCCCTTTTTATATTTTATTTAGAGACAGGGTCTCACTAAATTGCTTAGGGCATCGCTAAATTGCTGAGGCTGGCTTTGAACTCGTGATCCTCCTGCCACAGCCTCCAGGCGTGTGCCAACATTTTTTTTTATTACTTTGAAAATGACTGGGGAGATTAGTCAAATGGTGGTTCTAAGCACCACATATAAATAAATGAATAAAATAAAGAAAGAAAGACAGTAGAAATGAATTGGACATAACTTTCTTATGTTCATATATGAATACATGACCAGTATAACCCCACATCATGTACAACCACAAAAATGAAAGTTATGCTCCATGTATATATGATATGTCAAAATACACTCTACTGTCATGTATATCTAAAAAGAACAAATTAAAATAAAAGAAGAAGAAAAAAGAAAAGAAAATTACTTCAGCTCTGTAGCCGGTTGGTTCCTTTTTCAAACCACCTAGAGGTTTTTTGCCTCATTGTACAGCTATAGTCTGTGCAGCTCTGGCCACCAGGGGGCTCCCACTAACAACTTTTTCTGGAAGAATCCAATTCAGATAATTTGTCCTTTGAAAAATTGGCTGCCCAAGTCACCAGGGCTAAATTTCTTTGATTGGTTCAACTTGAAATCAGTCAGTTAAATAAATGGAGAATTAAGTCAAGTAAAAGAGAAGTTAAAAAAAAAAAAGAGAGAGAACAGCTGTTTTTTTAAGGTGGAAGGCTGTTTTTAAAAATCTCTTCTAAACAATTTAATGACACCCTGTCTTAAAATAAAAAATAAAAAA
Organism: Marmota flaviventris; assembly: GCF_047511675.1. Lineage (NCBI taxonomy): Eukaryota > Metazoa > Chordata > Mammalia > Rodentia > Sciuridae > Marmota > Marmota flaviventris. The sequence goes on along the minus strand of NC_092501.1, from coordinate 87,451,020 downwards.
GGCTGGGATGTAGCTCAGTGGTAAAGCACACCTGGATTCAATCTTCAGTTAAAAAAAAAAAATCCCCAAAGGGTCATTCTGGATATTAGAAGAAGTACTATTTGGCACAAAACTATTTTACCAGCTAGTGCGACTTTCTCTTATATTTAACTGGCATGCTTAAATTGGGTATACTATCTCCACTAACATGATTCTCTCCCAAAGCAAGACATCATACTTGGAAACCACATGGGATAAGAAGAGAAGTAGTAAGGAATGAGCCATTCTACCCTGAAAGATGAGAGACCTGTTTTTCATTCTAGCACATTCTCATCTGACACTGGAGAGTGACTTAATCTCAGAGCCATTCCACCTAAAAACTTAGGGCTAATAATACCTCATCTGTTTAGAAGCTTCATTCTCAGTCTGATTGTTTCTCGAGTTCCTCCCTAGATTTGAGATGTATAAATCTATGATTCAATTTGAACCTGGTAGAGTTCTTCAGTTGCATGGACAGAAACCAACTTTGGCTAATGTGTCCCAATTTGTTTAGTAAGACTTGAAAAATGTTCTTATGACCTGAACCCTATATCTCTCCCAGGTGATCCAGTTGCATTTTCTACTTCTCTATCATACTTGCTACTTGCTTTTTTTTTGTACCAGGGATCGAACCCAGGAGTGCTTAACCACTGAGCCACATTTCTAGCTGTTTTTTTGTTTTTCATTTATTTATTTTTATGTGGTGCTGAGGATTGAACCCAGGTCTCACACGTGCAAGGCGATTGCTCTACCACAGAGCCACAACCCCAGCCCTTGTTTTTTTGTTTTTAGATAGGATTGCTTAGGGCCTTGCTAAGTTGTTGAAGCTGTCTTTGAACTTGTGATCCTTCTGCCTCAGCCTCCTGTGCCCAGCCTCCCTCATAGTTTTGACACTACTACATTATAATTTCCTCAGTGTTTTTCCCAACACATAGTGCAGTATCTGGCACATAGTAAGTACATAAAAAAATATTGGTTGATGGAGGAAGAAGAGAAGACATCTCTCTTTAGATAGTGTCAATCATATAGTAAGGGTTCATTAAACATTTGTAAAACTGAACTGAGAACACTGACACCCTTAACAGGATAGTTAATACTCAATAAAAAAGGTACAGATACTAGTAGGATTTTGATACAGGGGTGATTGATATAGGGATTTGCCTATATCACAGAACTAATAAATGACAGACCTGAGCTCTGATTCACAATTTTGATATCTCTCATAATAATTTTGTTTAGAAAGGGGAAATGCTTTCTTCCTTCTTTCCCTAGGCACTAACCAGCATAAGGAGACTCTCATGACACACAGCTAAGCACATATTGCTACCTTGAGTTTAATGCTCCAGAGATGTAGAGACACTTGGAAAGACTGAAAAAGGATGCCTAATAAGTGTATTCTAACAAGATCAGAGAAACCAAGGAGAGGAGACATATGCTAGCACAGTGAACAGATGCTGCCTGATTTGAAGAGACAAGAACATAAACACATAGAAGCATTCTTTGCATGACTGTACAGCACGCATGCCTTGGGAGAGTGTACCCCACCCTCATACATCTCCTGCAGGGACTCTATGGTCTGCAGCTCTGAATGGGACCTGGGCATATACCTGGCAACTAAGACCATCAAAACCCTCTTCTGTTAGAGGTCAGCAGAAATGGTGACAGGGATGCAGAGATAGCTGAACTCCCTCTGCCAAAGGCTTCTGATGACAACTTCCCAGAAGCCAGTGACCTGGACCACACTCCTACACAGTGCCAGGCTGCCCAGGCCTGCATTCTCAGGCTCAGGAACCCTCATTCCTTCCTTCCTTCCTTCCTTCTTTCCTTCTTTCCTTCCTTCCTTCTTCCTTCCCTCACTTCCTTTCTTGATTTCTTTCTTCTCTGCATAACATAAACTTCACCATCTTAACTGTGGAGAGCAGTGACTTCAATCATGGTTCTTTGACTGCCTGATGGCTGTGTTGCACTGGGAATTTCCTGTGCAAGGATGCAGGTCAAGATGACCAGTTGCTATGGTGACACCCAGCCTGAGGAGGCTCTATGCAAAGACGCAGAGCTGTATCAGTCTGCATCTTGAGCTCAGGCACCAACTCCCAGGATAGAGAATTCTGAGCATAACAAGATAACCCTAATATCTTGCCAGTCCTGCGTCCTTCAGATTGCTTGCTTTGCTGAAACTTTCCCACAAATAATGTTTTGATAACGAAACCTAGGTAATAAATGTACTGTACCAAATATGAGTCATCATTATTCCTCCATCAGAGGGTAATGTCCCATCTAGCCCCAGCTTTCTCCTCTCTCTCTCTCTCTCTGTTTATCTTTTCTCAATCCCCCATCACCCCCCTCACCAGTTTTTCTGAATTAATGGTTGTGGCTGAGAGATGGGGCCACAGCACTTAACAATTCCTTATTTTTAAGGCTGAATAATATGTGATTGTATGGATAGAGCACATATTCTTTATCCATTCATCTGCTGATGGACACTTTGGGTTATTTCCACCTTTTGGCTATTCTGAACAAAGCTTCTGTGAACAAAAGGTTATTTATTGTGAAGAAGAATGTATTCTCTTTTCAGAACAAAAATTTTGACTGGCACACAGGACTCTGAAGATTTGAGTTCAGAGCACAAGGTGACATGTTTTAGTTTTGGGAGGCAAGTCTCCCAGTCTTTAGTTTCCTCAACTGTAAAATGAAATGCTGATATTTACTAGCTTTTAAATCTTTAGTAAATATTACATAATATCATGGATATAAAAGTATTTTAAGCTGAAAAGCCTCATCCAGTCCACATGGTTATGGATTTTGTGACCAGCCATTGTGATCAATGGAAAGTGTGATCTGTGATGGTCATTCATGGTAAAGGCAGATGTAGAGATGTTTTGTGCAACAAAAACTGATCAACAGTTATTATCAGATTAATAGCTGAAAGTAGTTTTTTTTAACGTAGTTGAGATCTATTTTAAATATTTTTTTTTTAAAAATTTTTATTGTTGGTTGTTCAAAACATTACGTAGTTCTTGATATATTATATTTCATACTTTGATTCAAGTGGGTTATGAACTCCCATTTTTACCCCGTATACAGATTGCAGAATCACATCAGTTACACATCCATTGATTTACATATTGTCATACTACTGTCTGTTGTATTCTGCTGCCTTTCCTATCCTCTACTATCCCCCCTCCCCTCCCCTCCCCTCTTCTCTCTCTACCCCCTCTACTGTAATTCATTTCTCCCCCTTGTATTTTTTTTTCCCTTTCCCCTCACTTCCTCTTGTATGTAATTTTGTATAACCCTGAGGGTCTCCTTCCATTTCCATGCAATTTCCCTTCTCTCTCCCTTTCCCTCCCACCTCTCATCCCTGTTTAATGTTAATCATCTTCTCATGCTCTTTGTCCCTACTTAGTCACTCTCCTTATATCAAAGAAGACATTTGGCATTTGTTTTTTAGGGATTGGCTAGCTTCACTTAGCATAATCTGCTCTAATGCCATCCATTTCCCTGCAAATTCTATGATTTTGTCATTTTTTAATGCAGAGTAATACTCCATTGTGTATAAATGCCACATTTTTTTTTATCCATTCATCTATTGAAGGGCATCTAGGTTGGTTCCACAGTCTTGCTATTGTGAATTGTGCTGCTATTGAAAGTAGTTTTTATGCTTTCTTTCTTTTTCTCAGTTTTTCTGTTTTCTGTAGACATGTAAGGTAATTTTGTAATAGTGGTTATTTTATGCCCTATTTTATATTTATAGCCCTTGCTGTTCTGCCACTGCAATTTATTTTTTAAAGAACACGTTTCTTTCTCTTCCTCTCTCCCTGTGCCTCTCTCACCTCTCCCCCTCTTTAATCTCAGGGGAAACAGGATTACCTTTCTTCTCCATTCTAGTCAGAGTTATCTGTCCTCAAGCACTCACCCACCATAGGAATGAAGTCATTCTGACTTTGGGGATGGCACCAGAAGATCTCAGGAATAAGTGATCTCCAGATTAACAAGTGAATTACTACTCCAACGGAGAATATGTGGAATGTAGACTTTGAACTACCTCTTTAAAAAACCTGTGTTTCAGAGGTTGGGGATACAGCTCAGTTGGTAGAGTGCTTGCCTTGTACCCACAAGGCCTTGGGTTCAATCCCTAGCAATAAACAAACAAACAAACCTCTGTTCCTAAAAAGCAGAATCATAGCCTTTTAGGAGTCCCCTGTGTTTCTCTTTTGGTAGCAAAGCAATAAAACTTCTTTTTCCTTTTTCTCAAGAGTATGTCCTTGTTATTGGATTGGCAATGGGGACAATGACCAAGCTTTTGCTAACACTTTATTAAATAATTAAAAAAAAAATCACTTCTCTAGGCCAGGCGCAGTGATGCATGTAATCCCAGAGGCTCAGGAGGCTGAGGCAGGAGGATAGCAAGTTCAAAGCCAGCCTCAGCAATTTAGTGGGCACTAAGCAACTCAATGAAATACTCTCTCTAAATAAAATAGAAAAATAAAATAAAATAAAAATTACTTCTCAGATATATTCCAATGAAACTGCTTTAGACCTTATCTCATGTTCTCATGTCTTGAATTGTAGCTCTCATATATGCCCTTCCTAAATTGTATGCATGTGTTAAACATCAGTTTAAAATGGAGTTATGGAATCTTTTTGTTTTCTTATGGTAGAAAGCATATAAAAGTTTCCATCTTAACCATTATTAAGTGAACAATTCAGTCACGTTAATTATATTCACACTGTTGTGTGACAGTCCACCAGAGGGGTTCCCAGAGAGGGGGACCTTGACTTGTTATGAGCAGAGGTGTGGGGGTTGTGTTTTATTTCTCAGCTCTGTGTTTTGTTTTGTTAGTGCCAGGGATTGAACCCAGGACCTCTTAACCACTGAACCACATCCCCAGCCCTTCTTAGTTAATATTTTGAGACAGGGTTTTGCTAAGTTGCTGAAGCTGACCTTGAACTTGTTATCCTCCTGCCTCAACCTCCCCAGCTGCTTGGATTACAGGCATGCACCACTGTGCCCAGATAGCTCTGTGTTCTTGCAGGAGAAAATCCAGACAAGACATAAAAGGTTGTAAAAGTATAGCAAACAAAGCACTCGCAAGAGGGAGAGAGTAGATCGGGCCTCTAAGAGGAGAGAGAGCTAGCATCCTCTTGTTCCAGTTTTATTGGGGGTCTTAGGAAAATTTCTAGAAAGTTATTTATTCAATAGATCTTTTATTTTATTTATTTATATGCAGTGCTGAGGATCGAGCCCAGGGCCTCATACAATCAGCCTCATACATACCACTGAGCCACAACTCCAACCCCACTTCTCAACTTTTGACTGACAGTAAACTGCATCAGATTTTTAAAGTCCCTACCATGCATGATTTTACCCACCTGTTCCCAAGTGGGAGGGAAAAACTTTATTAATATAATATTAAAGTGATATATAAAGATATAAAGACAACTCTTGGCCCCTAATGACCAGCTTAAATTAAAACTTTATTTTTTTTTTTTTTTTTTTTATAGATTTATGATCCTGGGCTTTGATAAAGGTCATGAATGTTCCCCCTTAAGGGGCAACTTTGTGTTCTTATCAGCAGGGAGGAGTCTTACTATCAAGAGCCTCAAGCAAGAAAATTCTACAGATAACAAGTTGTTTGACTAGGAATGTTACATATTCTATTGACTAAAGGCAGAGTAGGGCCAGAGTGGCCTGAGGTAAGTTGATTTTTAAAAGAAAGCACATGGTAGAGCAGCTCCTAGGCGCAGGCTATAGGATCATCCCCTTAACTCAGGTTCCTACCTCTCATATCTATCTGCTACCTATCAGATGCAGAACAAATGAGGTCCTTGGTATATGTATCACAAAAGATCTTAGCACACACCAGATACACATTTAGGAAAGCAGATACACATTCAAGGGAGAATGCTGGCTCTCTTGAGAGTGATCAGCTTTTGGGGTAGAGCAAGGAATATACATTTAAGGGAGAATATGAGCCATCTCCAGAGGGAAAAACAGACCCCTTGGTATGGCACGGTAATCTTTACAGAAGGATAGGGGCTGAACCAGAGGTGGAGTCAGAGAGGAGTTACACAATTTTGTGACACTTCTTCTAGTATTGCACATTGTCTTGCATCATGTTACTTTTTGCAGGCAAGGATGTGGGCCAAGGGCTCAGGTCAAGGACATGGGCTAAAAACATGGGCTGGGTTGCTCTGGAATTGCTTGTTTTGCATTTCAAAGGTTTCAGCTCTTGGGCTCCTGTTTTTGAGATTCAGTGTATCTTTCTTTTTTTATATCCCCAAATTCCTATCTCACAACCAATTGTTAGAAGGCTTTTCATTTTACAAAACTGAAACTCTGTATCCATTAAACAATTCCCCTTTCTCCCCTAGTCCCAGCTCCCAGTAGACAGTCTGAAACCAATATGTTTCTTTGTTTTGAAAGAAGGCTATCTACTACTTTCTGTCTCTAATTCTGTCTTTGATTCTGACTACTCTAAATACCTCATATAAATGGTATTTGCGCCTGAGCACAGTGGGCTCTCCTCTTGGTAAGTGCAAACCAACAACCACACCAGGAAATAAAACAGTGAAGAAAAGAGACTATTGGGGATAATGTCCAAAGTATTCTCTTCCTGAACACAGGAAGCAAGGGAGTTCTAGTAGGGAGATTGAAGCATATTCACACTGTAGAGACCTGTCATTGCATATAGAGGCAGCTATATGCCTAAGCATGTGCATGTTGAGATCAGGTTTCTTCATATATCACAGATCACATGCTTTTTTGTTTTTTGTTACTGGGGATTGAACCCAGGGGTATGTAACCACTGACCCACATCCCCAGCCCTTTTTTATATTTTATTTAGAGACAGGACCCCGCTGAGTTGCTTAGGGCCTCACTAAGTTGCTGAGCCTGGCTTTGAACTCCCAATCCTCCTGCCTCAGCCTCCCCAGCCACAGGGATTACAGGCGTGTACCACTACACCAGGCTATCATGTTTTATAATGGTGGACAGAACCACTCCTGAAGTGGAGGATTTAGCATTATAATGAAATTATAATGAACAAAGTTAACTCTGTGAAACCCAGAAGAGGAACTGGATGGCTTTAGCTGATTTAAACCTGTTCCTTGTGGCCTTTTTTGGAGAGCCTTGTCTAAAACAACAACAGCAACAAAGCAGCTTGAATGGATATTAACAGTTGTCAGGGGAGGCGGCAGCTTCTTCCCCAGCAAGCACATGTGCTTGACCCTAAAAGTTCCTGCCTAACAGCTAACAGTATTTGTCTTTTTTGGGGGGTGGGGGGGGGTGGGGACTGGCTTATTTTCACTTTACCTCCATGCTAGTATGAGGTAAAGTTTAAAAAGAAGGTTTTTTCCCAAGGAAAACAAAGGAATGGTCTTAGCTTATAAACAAAACTATCTTTAAAATTCAGACAGACCTGCAAACCAAAGGCCAGCAATGAGCTTCTCTAGCGTGTGAAACCCCAGGAAGACAGGACCAGAGGCTGGCCAGGAGGCCTATTTGGGTCCATTTCCCATGGCTCTCAGTTGCTGTAGTGAGTTCAGAGGCTCTTCTCTCCATCTGTAGGAAGTGCCTGGAAGGTCTTGAGTCCTGGGACAAAGAGAGCCTGGCCTTTGTTCCTAGGTACAAGGAAGAAACACAATTATGACCTTTGTACTGAGATTCTTTGGGCACCTCTTCATTAAGGGTTATTATTATGTATAGCATTGTGTTAGGCATTGGATGGTAGGAAAAGCACAGAGAAACAAAGAAATCTGTAACACACAGGCCCACATCCAATGGAGCTTATGGAAGAATACATTTATTTATTTATTTATTTAAAATTACAAGAGCCCATTCTGTGCTAGGTACTGGGGCATCTATGGGGAGTGAGACACATTCACTTTAACAAAAGTTACTAAACAGAAAATTTAGTTTGACACGGATCTTGGATCTAATATAGCTAAAAAGCTTCTAGAAGAAAACATGAGAATTTCTTCAAGATCTTGGAGTGGGAAAGGATTCCTTAAATAGAATACAAAAAGAACTAACCACAAAAGATAAAATAAATTGGATTTCATTAAAATTAAAACCTCTGTTCTTTAAAAAAGACATCATTAAGAAAATTGGGGCAGGGACTGTGGCTCAGTCCTAGTGTACTTGTCTAGGATGTGTGAGCTCCAGTATCACAAAAGGAAGTAAGGAAGGAAGGAAGGAAGGAAGGAAGGAATGAATGAATGAATTGGATGAACACAATCACATGTTTATAAATGTAGCACCGCAAGTTCTTCATCTTAGACATGAACTCATTAATTCCCATTATAGAAGGCGAGAGTGTAACTCTTTTTAAACCCTCTGCTCTCACTACTCCTGCTTGATCCTGCATCCTAATACAGTATTGTCATAATTTTAATGAAATCAATATTCCAATATTTCATTATTATGACTATGTAGATATCATTCCCAAATGAACCAAATCGTAGTAAATGATAATTCCTTTTACTTTTCTACACAGTGGTGATGGTTTCAATATCAGGTACCCCCAAAAGGTCATATGTGAGACAATGCAAGAAAGTTTAGAGGTGAAATGAAAGTTTAGAGGTGTTATGAAAGCCAAAACTCAATCAGTGAATTAATCGCCTGACAGGTATTAACTGAGTGGTAACCATAGAGAAGTAGGGTATGGCTGGAGGAAGTGGGTGGTTGGAGCCATGCCTTTGGGGTTTATATTTTATCCCTGGTGAGTGGAGTCTTTGTCTCTCTCCTGCTTTCTGATCTTCGTATCCTGAGTTGTTTTCCTCTGCTACATACTTCAGCTATGATGTTCTGCCTCACCTTGAGCCCTGAGGAATAGAGTCCACTATCTATGGACTGAGACCTCTATAACTATAAGCTCCCAAATAAACCTTTTCTCCTAAAATTGTTCTTGTCAGGTCCTTTGGGCACATAAGTGAAAAAGCTGACTAAAAAGCAGCCTTTAGTGTTCTCTAGAATTCATAATTGTCTTGTGTTTTCCATTTGCCTAATTTTCAATGTACTTATCCCAAATCCACTCCAACATCTTCTTTGATCATCTCTCCTAGCGCTTCTGATACATCCCATGCAAATGGCTTGCTCTCTACAAGAAGTGTATGGCTGTCATCCCAGATGGCTTTAACATCCTTTCTTTTGTTGACTATAATTTCTCAGACCCCATTTCTTCTTCTAGGTTGGTTTAAGGTCTGGCTTTGTGGAGCACATCTTCCAATAGCATTCTGAAAAAGAACATATAGAAGAAAATGTTTTTAATTGTTGGATGTCTGAAAATGTCCTTCATACTTAATTAAGAACTTTTCTGTGTATATACAGAAACAATTATCCTTACACAATTTGCAGGTTTTGTTCCATTGTTTTCTAGTGTCTAGAACTATGTTTAAGTACAAAGCCGTTCTGAAGCTGGGTGCAGTGACCCATGCTTGTAATCCCAGCCATTTGGAGGCTGAGGCAGGAAGATCTCAAGTTCAAAGCCAGCCTCAGTGACTTGGTGAGTTCCTAAGCAACTTAGCAAAACCCTGTCTCAAAATTAAAAATTAAAAAAAAAAAAAAGACTGGGGATGTGGTTCAGTAGTTAAGGGGACTTTGGTTCAATCCCTGGTATTTAGAAAAAAGTCATTCTAATCCTTGATTCTTTGTATGTCAACTGTTTTGTCTTTCTGGAAACATGTAGGATTTTCTTTTTTTTAATTTAAGATATTCTGAAATTTTGTGATGATGTGCATTTGTATGTGTTTCTTTTTAGCCAGTATACTGAGGCATTTTAGGCCCCTTTTAGTTTAGAAACATGCCCGTTAACTTTGGGATATTTTCCTGAATTATTGAATTTATGATTTTCTTAATTCCACTTGAATTTTTTTTGCTTTTTATGAAACTTCTCCAGTGCAGACAGTAGACATGGACTTATCTTCTGATTTTCCCTTTCTTCATTTTTGGTACATTTGTGTGTATATGTGTGTGTATGTGTGTGTGTGTGTATAAGAGTTCCTTAATTTTATTTTCTAAATTTCTATTAATTTTTTCATTTTTATGTTATCATTGTTTATTTAATTTCAAAAGGTTCTCTTGTTCTCTGAATATTATTATTATATTATCATTATTATTAATATAATAATATTATTTAAAAATATTATTATTATATTATATTAAAGATATAACAATATCTTTATTTTTTAATTTTTATGTGGTGCTGAGGATGGAACCCAGTGCCTCATGCATGCCAGATGAGTGTTCTACCTCTGAGCCACAACACCAGCTCTTTGAATATTATTTTTAAAAATAGTATCCTGCTTTTGTTTTGAGGTTGTAACATCTACTGTTTTTTATTTACATTTTTATAAAATAATTTTAATGTATATAAATCTGGGTATAGTATAGCTTTGGACAGTATTCTATAATCTCAATTTTTCAACAGTTGACTCTGTGCAACTATAACAAACAAAAAGAGATCACTTGTCTCTTGATAATAACTAAAATGAGATTTTAAACATAATAGAAGAGTGATAATTCATACCTCAACATTACTATTTAGACTAGCTGTAGATACTCTACAATGCATTATAACACTTAAGCACTATTTATTAGGCAAAAAGGAAAAAAAATTACAGTGAAACCTAAAATGTTTCCTCGTTGTTTAGTTTCCAACCCAAGTAAATTTTTAAAAAAATCATTATGAATGAGAAAGATAATGAAATAAAACAAGATCATTTGCCAAATGTTAAACAGTTGCACCTTTTTTTTTTTACTCACTTATTTTTTATGTGGTGCTGAGGATCGAAACCAGGGTCCCGTGCATGCGGGGGCGAGCACTCTACTGCTGAGCCACAACCCCAGCCCAGGTGGGCCCTTTTCAATACTACAGTTAAGTCAGGGCAAATGTCATTCTTAGGTAATTATCTTGAAGTCATATTTTCAGTATACTTCAGGAATACTATTAAATATTTTATCACAAGAAAAATTATGAGCCCATTACCTTGAGAAGGGAATTTAACAGGTGTGATATGATAAGAAGCAATGATGAATTATGAGATTCTTATTTTTGAGCTACTGGGAACTGAGTCCATAAGTGCTTTACCACTGAGCTATATCTCCCCTCTCCTTTTGTTGAGACAGAGTCTTGCTAAGTTGCCCAGGCTGACCTCAAACTTGTGATCCTCCTGCCTCAGACTTCTGAATAAGATAATTTTTTTATGTGAAATAACTGATATTGTAAATGTGCAGATTTACTGTGTAACAACTACTCTTGTCATTTTGAAAATATCATTGATAATTTGTTGAAGCTTTCTTCTCCTTCCATAGTCTCCTTCATTCAGGGTGCATTTTTTTAAAAATATTGTTTTTAGTTGTAGTTGGACACAATACCTTTATTTTATTTATTTATTTTTATGTGGTGCTGAGGATTGAACCCAGGGCCTCGCACATGCTAGGCGAGTGCTCTACTGCTGAGCCACAACCTCAACCCCTGGGGTGTATTTTTTATTTGTTTGTCTCTCTGTGGCTTTTTTTTGTCAGCATAATTCATATTAGAAGCTTCCTTTAGGTTCATATTAGTTCTCAGAGATTTATATCTTAGTTCATTTCTGTTATTGTAACTGAATACCAAAAACTGGATAATTTTTAAGGAAAAAGATGTTTATTTGATGTGTGATTTTGAAGGCTGGGAAGTTCAAGATCAGGCAGCATCTGATGAGGTCCTCCTCTGGAGTCCTGAGGTGACATGTAACATCATATAGAAAGAGTATCTTAGCTTAGGTGTCTCCTAATCTTAGAAAGCCACAGTGTCATTAGATTATAAAGCTGAGCTAATTTCTATCATCAAAGTATCCAATAAGACCAACTTAGAGGAAGAAAAGTTTATTTTGGCTCATAGTTTCAGAGATTGAGTCCATGGTCAGCTGACTCCATCGCTCTGGTCCTGAGGTAAGGTAGAACATCATGGTACCAGGGCAAAGCAGAGTAGCACTGCCCTGCTCATGGCAGCCAGCAAGCAGAGAGAGCAAAGGAAGAGGCTGCAGGGAAGATGTGTCCTTTCAGGGCCCATCCTCAGTAACCCACCTCCTCCATTTATGGTCTACCTGCCTACAGTTACCACCTAGTTAATCCATTCAAACTAGTATGGACTGATTCAGATATAGCTCTCATAATCTGACCATTTCACCTCTGAATATTCCTGCATTAATTCAGAGCTTTTGGGGAATACCTGCTATCATAACCATATCAAAAGCCATTAGATTCTAAAGATACAATGCCATGAGATTAGAGTCCTACCCTTATGACTTCATTTAATCTTCATTACTTACCAAAGTTTTCCCCCCAAATACCATAGTCAATTAAGTTCTTACCCTCTTAATATCTCACAATAGAGATTGAATTTTCTTTCTTTTTTTCTTTTTTTTTTTTTTTTTTCAGAGTGGAAAGTAGAAGTTTATTAAAGGACAGCAGAAAAGACTTTTCCCGGAGGAAGAAGGGGACCCAAGAGATGGAATCCTAGAGATTGAATTTTCATGAGTTTGTTTGGGTGAGGACATTCAAACCATAGCATTTTTCTTCTGAGAGCTGGATATTCAATGCCACCTGGATGTTCCAATGTGTGGCTGAAGCTTCAGCGTAAGGCAATCTTGCAGGGCCCTATGGTTGAAGGATCTTGATATCAATATTTTCAAGTCTTTCCTTATAGGAACATCTGGAATCATAGGCTACAGAGAAGACCATTGATCTTCTGCCCAGAGGATGAAGGTCTTGTTGCTAGGAGCTAGGTTGGGGGAGAGGGGTATGAATTGAATATGCATATATCCACTTGATTCCATTCTGGACAGTCCTGTAGTTCTGCCTAAACCTCTGGGTAGTAACTGCAGCTGTGTGTAGTAACCCTCCAGTTCATCATCGTCAGACAATACCTTTCCTTTCATTTTTCCCACTGGAGGCAGTAACTTGTTTGACAAAAGCTGGGAGATGACCTGGGTATCAGACTTGTTTTAGTCAGCTTTTTCAGCTGTTTCTCTGTTGTAACTAAAAGACCTTACAATTTTAGGGGAGAAAAAGTTTATTTGGGGGTTCACAATTTCAGATGTTTCGGCAGGCTCCATTCCTTGGGGTTCAAGGTGAGGCAGGACATCAGTGGCCTAAAAGTCTGGTAAGGGAAGCAGCTCACATGATGGTCAGGTAGTATAGAGATCTCCACTTGCCAGATACAAATATACCCAAGGCCACGCTCCCAGTGCCCCACCTCCTCCAGCCACAATCCACCTGCCTTCAGTTACTGCTCCATCCCATCAGGTGATTAATTCCCTGATTGGGTTAAGGCTCTTGTAACCCAATCATTTCTTTTCTAAAACTTCTTGCATCGTGTTTTGGGGACACCTCATATCTAAACCATAACTAGACTGTTAGCTAATCCTCCTCATTGTAGCAATCTTTTCACTTATGCCAGGTACTAGGTACTGCCATTTTCTGAGCCTTTCAAGGATTTTATGGAATAAACTGGGATGGTTCTTAACTTTTTTTGATGTCTGCTTAGGACTCATAATTCTTGAGTTCAACCATCTATGTTCAAACTCCTATAATTGTGTTGCTTTTGGGGCTGGGGCTGGGGCTCAGTGGTAGTGCACTTGCCTGGCATGTGTGAGGCACTGGGTGTTTCTCAGCACCACATATAAATAAATAAATAAATAATAAGATCTATCAACAACTAAAAAAAAAAAAGTTTCTCTTTAAGAAAAAATGGTGTTGCTGGCTAGGGTTGTGGCTCACTGATAGAGCGCTCACCTAGCACATGCGAGGCCCTGGGTTTGATTCTCAGCAACTATAAAAATAAATTTTAAAAAAATAAAGGTATTGTGTCCAACTATAACTAAAAAATAAAATATTAAAAGAAAAATTGTGTTGCTATTGTCTTTTCTCCAATTCTGTGTTTATATCATTTTTTTAAAATCTCTTTTCAGAAATCCCTGTTTTTGGTTCAGTATATAGGAGCTAAACAGTCACCACTCCATTCTAATAACAAGTAAAAAACTGGACAAAATTAAAAAATTAACAAGTCTTTTTAGGTTTAGAATAGTAGTGAGGTCACTGGGTGTAGTGGTATACACTTGTAATCCCAATGGCTCAGGAGACTGAGACAGAAGGATTGCAAGTTCAAAGCCAGCCTCAGCAACTTAGTGAGGCTATAAGCAACTTGGAGAGACCCTGTCTCAAAATAAAAAATAAAAGGGGCAGTGTTGGGGCTGTGGTTCAGTGGTAGAGCGCTTGCCTAGCATGTGTGAGGCACTGGGTTTGAACCTTACACTACATAAATAAATAAAATGAAGGTATTGTGTACATCTACAACTAAAAAATAATGTATTTTAAATTTTTTTTAAATGTTTAAAAAATAAATAAAAGAGGCTTGGAATGTGGCTCAGTGGGTAACCACCCCTGGGTTCAAACCCTGTACAAAAAAAAAAAGTGAGGTTACTTCCCAGGAAAGGAAATAGTGCTGGGCTGTAACTTTAAAAAAATGATGTATGCAAACATGAAAAAATGTTCAACATCTCTAGCAATTAGAGAAATGCAAATCAAAACTACTCTAAGATTTCATCTCACTCCAGTCAGAATGGCAACTATTAAGAATACAAACAACATAAGTGTTGGAGAGGATGTGGGAAAAAAGGCACATTCATACATTGCCCTCAATATGGAAAGCAGTATGGAGATCCTTGGAAAACTTGGAATGGAACCACCATTTGACCCAGCTATCTCACTTCTCGGTTTATACCCAAAGGACTTAAAAACAACATACTACAGGGACACAGCCATATTAATATTTATAGCAGCACAATTCACAATAGCTAAATTGTTGAACCAACTTAGATGTCCTTCAATATATGAATGCATAGGGAAACTTTGGTATGTATACACAATCGGACATTACTCAGCATTAAAAGAGAATAAAATCATGACATTTGCAGGTAAATGGATGGAGTTAGAGAAGATAATGCTAAGGGAAGTAAGCCAATTCCAAAAAACCAAAGGCCATGTTTTCTTTGATATAAGGATGCTGACTCAAAATGGTGATGGGGCAGGGGGAGCATGGGAGGAATGGAGGAACTTTAGATAGGGAGGGGAAGGGAGAGGTCAAGGGGGTAGAAATGATAGTGGAATGAGATGGACATCATTACCCTAAGTACATGTATGAAGACAAGAATGGTATAAAAATACTTTGTGTACAATCAGTGACTTGAAAAATTGTGCTCTATATGTGTAATATGAAATGAATTGCATTCTGCCATTGTGTATAACCAATTAGAATAAATAAACAATTTAATAAAAAATGGTGTACACTTACTATATTTATAAAATGAAGAATTTTAAACACAAAAGATAGTATCCCCAGCACCACCATCAAAAAAAAAAAAAAAAAAAAAGATAGTACCAATCACTTAAGCAGTGATCTTTAAACTTGTTATGCTAGCAGAATGTCTTTTTTTTTTTTTAACCTAACAAAAAGTAGAAAAAATAAGAACAGGTGCTCTGATACTACAGGTGAGTCTCACCTCACCCACTGCTGAGACACTTCTTGGAAAACAGCTCTATACTCAGAGACTAGTGTAAAACCACCAATTCAGACTCCCTCTGCCCCATTAGAACTAATATACCTGGCATAAATTCTAACTTAACCAAAGTTACAGAAGTTAGACTTAGAATCAAGGCCCAGGACTCAGAATTTAAAGAGTACAGAGGCATAAATGTAAAACAAAGAACAAGACAAAGTTGATCTCATTGGTGCTGGGGTCAGGGGAAAGTGAAAATGAGTTGAGACTTTGATAGGAACTCAGAGAGATCAGGAGCAAGGGAGGAAGAGGGGACATTAAGAGGTTACTCCAAGAGTGGCAAGTAGATTTTATCTCAGGTGCTTAGTTTGATCAATTAATAAGACCTGCTCTGAGAGCTGAGCTGGATTTTGAGGCTAACTCTGGGTTTGGCCAAGTGTGCCTTGATTGATGGGTGCTGTCTTTAGGAGAGGGTGGGCATACCATATGTATGTTATTTTTATTATATATGGTTAAGCTATCATGATTTATGCTAAAGTTTGGATGTTTGTTCCCTCTTTTTTTGATAGGCTGCCTAGTCTGGTCTTGAATTTCCAGGTTCAAGTCCTCCCACCTCGGCCTTCTGAATGCTAGGCCTAGAGGCTTATGCTACCATGCCCAGTTCTGAAGGTTAATTGACATTGTAACAATATTAAGAAATGGGCCTTTGAGAGGTGATTAGTCTATGAGAGCCCTGCCCATGTTGGTGGGATTAATGTACTTATTAAAAGGTGAGTCTGGCCGCTTTTTCCTGTTTTCTACCTTCTACAACATGATAATGCAGCAAGAAGGTCCTCATTATATGCTGGCACCTTGATCTTGGCTGTCCCAGACTCCAGAACTGTGAGAAAATAAATTTCATTTAAAATTACCCAGCATATGGTATTTTGTTATAGCAACACAAACCAGAAAACACTTTTAGATACATTAGTTGCCAGCTCAAAGAGTCATCAGAAAATTGGTGATTGTTGGAGGTACCAAGTAGTTCGAGCAACAAAACAGAAAAGGAATAAAGCACAGATGCAACTGAGCCTGACAGTGTTGAATGCACCCTACATCTTCAGACCACCCTGCTCCCTGGGGAATAGTGTGTACTATTGCCCAGGTGTCACAATCCTTGCTTGCACTAGTCTCCAGATTCAGCAAGATGTTTGTCAATGCAAAGATCGATCCTCTCAAAATGGTAGCCATCAACTGTATGTAGCTTCTGCACTATGAAATGTGGCTGGTATGACTAAGAATTTTAATTAAAGTTAAAATTGAAGTCAAAACCCAATTTTACTTCCAGGAAGATGGGGTAGATGTAATTTTCCTTATTCCTTCCACTAAGAACAACTAAAATTCATATAAACACAAGACACTAAGAAGTGGGGAGAAGAAGGCAAACCAGCTAGGAACTTCTGTACCTGAGGAATGACACGGGGATGAGTTTTCTGTTTGCCTTTTTATACCAGGCTTGGATGTGAAGAAGTTAGCAACCCAGAAATGCCAACAGCATAGACAAAGAGTCCCAACAAAAGTCTTCTCCCTCTAGTCAAAGGACAAGGAAAGGGAGAGAGATAATAGCTACACTATTCCAGTCAACCCGTGCTTGCAAAGACTGAATGGGAAGCCTTCAATTCCTTGAAGGCCCCGACATTCCTGCCAGAGTGATGTCAGAGCATTCCAAAGTAGGAAGCTGGGATTTACAACCTCATTGACTATTAATGCTTTACCTCTGGAAGGTCTAAGTAGAAAATAATGTGAGGAGCCTGGATTTTGATATCTGTCCAGCAGTAATGGGGTGTTGCTCTCATTTCCTGCTAGGCCAGTGTCAGAGGAGGCCAAGTGGAGAGTCCAGACTTTGCTTACCATTGTCAAGTGGTGATTAGGACATGCCCCTGTGGTGGACACAACATGGATTCCAGGCACTCCCATCCCTGTTCAGTAGTAACAAGAGGCCTTTCTGAGGACCCTAACTGTCAAAGAGAATGAGTCATCTCCTTCTCCTTCTCCTCCTCCTCCTCCTCCTCCTCCTCCTCCTCCTCTTCCTTCTTCTTCTTCTTTTTCTGAGTGGAATCTTCCACCTTCTCAGGCAATATTGAGGTCACCTGCCTACCTTTTCCTTACAAAGCAATGTCACTGCAAGCCAGCTAAAACAGAAGATCCTTGCCAGGTGTGGTGGCTCATACCCATAATCCTAGCTACTGGAGCAGGGGGATGAAGCCAGAGGATTGCAAGTTTAAGGCCAGTCTGGACAACTTAGTAAGAGTCTGTCTCAAAATAAAATGTAAAAAGAGCTGATGTAGCTCAGTGGCAGAGCACTTGCCTAGCATGTGCAAGACCCTGGGTTCAAACCCTAGTACCGCAAAAGACAAAACAAAAACAGAAGATCGAAAGTCTCAAAATACAAAAATGTATTAATTTCCATCAATAATCAGTCATCATACCAGGAAGAGCTCAAAACTGAGTGGAAAATATCAGTGGATGACCACACTAAGATGACAGAGATGTTAGAATTACATAGATTTTAACAGTGGTCATCATAACAAGGCTTCAGAGCACAATACAAATACTCTAGGAACAAAGGGAAACAGAAAACCTCAGCAAAGAAACAGACACTGTAAAGAAAAAAAATAAAATTTCTAAATGGAAATTTTAGAATTAAAAACCATAGTAACTAAAATGAAAAGCTCAATGGATAGGCTCAAGAAAGTGAGAGCAAAGAATCAGTGAACTAGGGGCTGGGGTTGTGGCTCAGCGGTACAGTGCTTGCCTCGCACGTGTGAGGCCCTAGGTTCAAACCTCAGCACCACATTA
The DNA here is from genome assembly GCF_047511675.1 of Marmota flaviventris. Lineage (NCBI taxonomy): Eukaryota > Metazoa > Chordata > Mammalia > Rodentia > Sciuridae > Marmota > Marmota flaviventris. The sequence continues at coordinate 87,432,621 of NC_092501.1, read as the reverse complement.
AAAAAAATAAATAAAAAAGTGAAATAAAGGTGTTGTGTCCAACTACAACTAAAAAAAAAAAAAAAAGAATCAGTGAATTGTAAAATAGAACAATAGAAATTTGGGGCTGGGGATATAGCTCAGACAGTAGAGTACTTGCTTCGCATGCACACACAAGGCCCTGGGTTCAATCCCCAGCACCACCAAAAAAAAAAAAAAAAACAAAACAAAGCAAAACAAAACAAAAAACCCAGAAATTTCTCAAATTGGAAAAGAGAAAGAAAGGAAAAAGAACTGAATCTCAAGTATTATAACAGAAGCTCTATATTGTGCTATTGGAGTTCTAAGATGAAAGTGGAAAGGCAGGGGTCATGGGGATAAAAATGCTATGAATAAAATAATAGTTGAAAACTTTTCAAATTGGGCAAGAGAATGAACCTACAGATTCAAGAAGCTGAGCTGAGTGAACCACACATGGGATAAATACAAAGAAGTCCAAAGTACACAATCAAATTTCTGAAAAGTAATCCAAGAAAAAAAAATCATGAAAACTGCCAGAGAAAAGCAATACTTTATCTATCTTTAGAGGAAAAATAATTAGAACAATAGATTCTCTTCCAAAGACAAAATGAAGTGGCTTGATATTTTTCAAGTGCTGAAACAGAGAGGAAAGAAAGAAAAAAAAGAAAAAAAGAAGAAAGAAACCTTAACCTAGAATCCTATAGCCAGTGGAAATACTTTTCAGGAAGGGAGAGAAAATGAACTCATTCTTGGATGAAGGAAAACAAAATTTGTCAACAGTAGACCTAACTTAAAACAATGATTAAAGGACATTCTCTAAAAATGAAAGAAAAGGAGAAATGAAAAACCATCACCACAACAAAGACCCCTAGAACATCAGGAAGAGAGAATACAGTAAGCAAAAATATTAATAAAAGCAATAGACTTTTCTTGTTCCTAAAGTATGTCGAATGGTTGAAACAAACATATAATGCCATTTGATGTGAATTGGAAACAGAACCATGTTGCCATTCAGGGTAGTTTTCTATCTTAAGTAATAGGCCATGAGTATTTCACCCCAATTGCAATAGATTTTTATTTCTAAGGTGAATAGATTTATTTCCCCCAGTATCTTTGGCTTCTAGTTTTGGAAATGGAAAATTTTACTAAGGAAAATATTCATTTTTTTCCTTCCTTCTTTCCTTCCTTCTAATGGGGACAGAACCAAGGAGTACACTACCATTGAACTACATCCCTAGTCCATTATTTATTGTTTCTTTTCAAGACAAGTTTTCCCTAAGTTGTTGATGCTGGCCCTGAACTTGCAACCCTTTAGTCTTAGCCTCCCTAGTAACTGGGATTATAGTCATGCACTACTATGACCCATGACAAAAGCTTCTTTACTGATGAAACAACATACAGTAGTTAATACTAGCACAGTACTACTTATAAATATGCACTTAATAGGAAAAAAAAAAAAAAAAAAAACACTTTTGGGACAGGTTTCACTATGTAGTGTTGCCCAGGCTGACTTCCAACTGGTGATCCTATCTTTTGTCTCCCTAGTAGACATGCACCACTGTGCCTGGCTAATCGTTTTTATTATGCTGAATTTTGCTAGTAGAAATAATTGTTAGTTGATGAGACTATATTATATAATGCACGTGTTAACAGCTAGTCATTCCTCAATGTATATGTACTTCAAAATATTATATAGCAACTGGTAAATATATACAATTCTTTGTGTGAATGTAAAAAAAAAGTACTGAGGCTTTAAATTGGGTTTACAAATCATAGCTGGAAAAAGTAAAAATATGCAACTTGAGTTGGGGGTGTAGCTGAGTGGTACAGCACTTGCCTAGCATGCACAAGGTCCCCTGGGTTCCATCCCCAGCACCTGCAGAGCAGGAGAAGCAAAATGATTTAGATCACAGAAGATTTGGAGGAAGCTTACCATACTGGCTAATGTTTTTGACTTTACAACTTGCATTTAGATTTGACAAGAAACACATAGCATGAAAGTGTGAAGGAAACTGAAAGGAATGCAATAAGCTATTTCTTCTCTCCATGGACTCCAGTCACACCCAAGCATGACCACAAATATGCAGAAGCCAAACCTGGCTATGCCTCTGTGCTGCCATGAGCAGAAGCTTCCTTTCCTATGGAATCTGGCAGAAATGCTGCAGGTCTGTCTCTGTAATTTATTATCTGGCTGTGAGCCCAATTAGTTCACTTTAATCGAAAGAGAAGATGAAGAGGATGGAAATCTTTTTTTTTTTTTTTTTTTTTTTTTATACTGGGGATCGAATCCAGGGGCACTTAACCACTGATCATATTCTATGTTCCCCATCCCTGCACTTTTTTTTTTTTTTTTGAGACAGGGTCTTATTTTTTTTTTTTTTATTTTAATTTTTTATTGTTGGCTGTTCAAAACATTACATAGTTCTTGATATATCATATTTCACAATTTGATTCAAGTGGGTTATGAGCTCCCATTTTTACCCCATATACAGATTGCAGAATCACATCAGTTACACATCCATTGATTTACATATTGCCATACTAGTGTCTGTTGTATTCTGCTGTCTTTCCTATCCTCTACTATCCCCCCTCCCCTCCCCTCCCCTCCCCTCCCCTCTTCTCTCTCTGCCCCCTTTACTGACATTCGTTTGTCCCCCTTGTATTATTTTTCCCCTTCCCCTCACTTCCTCTTGTATGTACTTTTGTATACCTCTGAGGGTCTCCTTCCATTTCCATGCATTTTCCCTTCTCTCTCCCTTTCCCTCCCACCTCTCATCCCTGTTTAATGTTAATCTTCTTCTCATGCTCTTCGACCCTACTCTGTTCTTAGCTACTCTCCTTATATCAAAGAAGACATTTGACATTTGTTTTTTAGGGATTGGCTAGCTTCACTTAGCATAATCTGCTCTAATGCCATCCATTTCCCTGTAAATTCTATGATTTTGTCATTTTTTAATGCAGAGTAATACTCCATTGTGTATAAATGCCACATTTTTTTTATCCATTCATCCATTGAAGGGCATCTAGGTTGGTTCCACAGTCTAGCTATTGTGAATTGTGCTGCTATGAACATTGATGTAGCAGTGTCCCTGTAGCATGCTCTTTTTAGGTCTTTAGGGAATAGACCGAGAAGGGGAATAGCTGGGTCAAATGGTGGCTCCATTCCCAGCTTTCCAAGAAATCTCCATACTGCTTTCCAAATTGGCTGCACCAATTTGCAGTCCCACCAGCAATGTACAAGTGTACCCTTTTCCCCACATCCTCGCCAGCACTTGTTGTTGTTTGACTTCATAATGGCTGCCAATCTAACTGGAGTGAGATGGTATCTTAGGGTGGTTTTGATTTGCATTTCTCTGACTGCTAGAGATGGTGAGCATTTTTTCATGTACTTGTTGATTGACTGTATGTCCTCCTCTGAGAAGTGTCTGTTCAGGTCCTTGGCCCATTTGTTGATTGGGTTGTTTGTTCTCTTATTGTCTAATTTTTTGAGCTCTTTGTATACTCTGGATATTAGGGCTCTATCTGAGGTGTGAGGAGTAAAGATTTGTTCCCAGGATGTAGGCTCTCTATTTACCTCTCTTATTGTATCTTTTGCTGAGAAAAAACTTTTTAGTTTGAGTAAGTCCCATTTGTTGATTCTAGTTATTAACTTTTGTGCTATGGGTGTCCTATTGAGGAATTTGGAGCCCGACCCCACTGACTGTAGATCGTAGCCAACTTTTTCTTCTATCAGACGGCGCGTCTCTGATTTGATATCAAGCTCCTTGATCCATTTTGAATTCACTTTTGTGCATGGCGAGAGAAAGGGATTCAGTTTCATTTTGTTGCATATGGATTTCCAGTTTTCCCAGCACCATTTGTTGAAGATGCTATCCTTCCTCCATTGCATGCTTTTAGACCCTTTATCAAATATAAGATAGTTGTAGTTTTGTGGATTGGTTTCTGTGTCCTCTATTCTGTACCATTGGTCCACCCGCCTGTTTTGGTACCAGTACCATGCTGTTTTTGTTACTATTGCTCTGTAATATAGTTTGAAGTCTGGTATCGCTATACCGCCTGATTCACACTTCCTGCTTAGCATTGTTTTTGCTATTCTGGGTCTTTTATTTTTCCATATGAATTTCATGATTGCTTTCTCTATTTCTACAAGAAATGCCGTTGGGATTTTGATTGGCATTGCATTAAACCTATAGAGAACTTTTGGTAATATCGCCATTTTGATGATGTTAGTTCTGCCTATCCATGAACAGGGTATATTTTTCCATCTTCTAAGATCTTCTTCTATTTCTCTCTTTAGGGTTCTGTAGTTTTCATTGTATAAGTCTTTCACCTCTTTTGTTAGGTTGATTCCCAAGTATTTTATTTTTTTTTGAAGATATTGTGAATGGAGTGGTTGTCCTCATTTCCATTTCAGAGGATTTGTCGCTGATATACAGGAATGCCTTTGATTTATGCGTGTTGATTTTATATCCTGCCACTTTGCTGAATTCATTTATTAGCTCTAATAGTTTCTTTGTAGACCCTTTTGGGTCTGCTAGGTATAGAATCATGTCATCTGCAAATAGTGATAATTTAAGTTCTTCTTTTCCTATTTTGATGCCTTTAATTTCTTTCGTCTGTCTAATTGCTCTGGCCAGTGTTTCGAGAACTATGTTGAACAGAAGTGGTGAGAGAGGGCATCCCTGTCTTGTTCCAGATTTTAGAGGGAATGCCTTCAATTTTTCTCCATTCAGAATGATGCTAGCCTGAGGCTTAGCATAGATTGCTTTTACAATATTGAGGTATGTTCCTGTTATCCCTAGTTTTTCTAGAGTTTTGAACATAAAGGGATGCTGTACTTTGTCGAATGCTTTTTCCGCATCTATCGAGATGATCATATGGTTCTTATTTTTAAGTCTATTGATGTGGTGAATAACATTTATTGATTTCCTTATATTGAACCAGCCTTGCATCCCAGGGATGAATCCTACTTGATCATGGTGCACAATTTTTTTGATGTGCCTTTGTATCCGAGTGGCCAGAATTTTATTGAGGATTTTTGCATCTAGGTTCATTAGAGATATTGGTCTGTAGTTTTCTTTCTTTGAAGTGTCTTTGTCTGGTTTAGGTATCAGGGTGATGTTGGCCTCGTAGAATGAATTTGGGAGTTCTCCCTCTTTTTCTATTTCCCGAAGTAGCTTGAAAAGTATTGGTATTAGTTCCTCTTTAAAGGTTTTGTAAAACTCTGCTGTATACCCATCCGGTCCTGGGCTTTTCTTAGTTGGTAGTCTTTTGATAGTTTCTTCTATTTCCTCAATTGATATTGGTCTGTTTAGGTTGTCTATATCCTCCTGACTCAATCTGGGCAGATCATATGACTTAAGAAATTTATCTATGCCTTCACTATCTTCTAATTTATTGGAGTATAAGGATTCAAAATAATTTTTGATTATCTTCTGTATTTCTGAAGTGTCTGTTGTGATATTGCCTCTTTCATCCCGTATGTTAGTGATTTGAGTTCTCTCTCTTCTTCTCTTCGCTAGCATGGCTAAGGGTCTGTCGATTTTGTTTATTTTTTCAAAGAACCAACTTTTAGTTTTGTCAATTTTTTCAATTGTTTCTTTTGTTTCGATTTCATTGATTTCAGCTCTGATTTTAATTATTTCTTGCCTTCTACTTCTTTTGCTGTTGTTTTGCTCTTCTTTTTCTAGGATTTTGAGATGAAGTATGAGATCATTTATTTGTTGGTTTTTTCTTTTTTTAAGGAATGAACTCCAAGCAATGAATTTTCCTCTTAGAACTGCTTTCAATGTGTCCCATAGATTCCGATATGTTGTGTCTGTGTTTTCATTAATCTCTAAGAATTTTTTAATTTCCTCCTTGATGTCTTCTATAACCCATTGATCATTCAGTAACCTATTGTTCATTCTCCAAGTGATATATTCTTTTTCCTTCCTTCTTTTATCGTTGATTTTCAGTTCCATTCCATTATGATCAGATAGGATGCATGGTATTATCTCTACTCCTTTGTATTGTCTAAGAGTTTCCCTGTGACATAATATATGATCTATTTTTGAGAAGGATCCATGTGCTGCTGAGAAAAAAGTGTAACTGTTTGATGTTGGGTGGTATATTCTATATATGTCAATTAAATCTAGGTTATTAATTGTGTTATTGAGTTCTATAGTTTCCTTATTCAACTTTTGTTTGGAAGATCTGTCCAGTGGTGAGAGAGGTGTGTTGAAGTCTCCCATGATTATTGTATGGTGGTCTATTAGACTCTTGAACTTGAGAAGAGTTTGTTTGATGAACATAGCTGCACCATTGTTTGGGGCATATATATTTATGATTGTTATGTCTTGTTGGTGTATGGTTCCCTTGAGCAGTATGTAGTGTCCCTCTTTATCCCTTTTGATTAACTTTGGCTTAAAATCTATTTTATTTGATATGAGTATGGATACTCCTGCTTGTTTCCGAAGTCCATATGAGTGATATGATTTTTCCCAACCTTTCACCTTCAGCCTATGTATGTCTTTTCCTATCAAATGCGTCTCCTGTAGGCAGCATATTGTTGGGTCTTGTTTTGTGATCCATTCTACTAGCCTGTGTCTCTTAATTGGTGAGTTTAAGCCATTAACATTTAGGGTTATTATTGAGATATGGGTTGTTCTTCCAGCCATATTTGTTTATTTATGTTACTAAACATGGTTTGTTTTCCACTTTGATTATTTTCCCCCCTTTAGTGTCCTACCTCCCACTGTTGGTTTTCATTGTTATTTTCCATTTCCTCTTCCTGTAATGTTTTGCCAAGGATGTTTTGAAGAGATGGTTTTCTAGCTGCAAATTCTTTTAACTTTTGTTTATCGTGGAAGGTTTTAATTTCATCTTCCATCCTGAAGCTTAATTTCGCTGGAAACACAATTCTTGGTTGGAACCCATTTTCTTTCAGTGTTTGAAATATGTTATTCCAGGATCTTCTAGCTTTCATAGTCTGTGTTGAAAGATCAGCTGTTATCCTGATTGGCTTACCCCTAAATGTGATCTGCTTCCTTTCTCTTGTAGCTTTTAAAATTCTCTCCTTGTTCTGTATGTTGGGCATCTTCATTATAATGTGTCTAGGTGTGGGTCTCTTATGATTTTGCACATTCGGCGTCCTGTAGGCTTCTAGGATTTGGGGTTCTGTCTCATTCTTCAAATCTGGGAAGTTTTCTCGAATTATTTCATTGAATAGATTGCTCATTCCTTTGGTTTGAAACTCTGTTCCTTCCTGTATCCCAATGACTCTTAAATTTGGTCTCTTGATGTTATCCCATATTTCTTGGATGTTCTGCTCATGGTTTCTTAACAGTCTTGCTGAGCTGTCTATGTTCTTTTCAAGTTGATATACTTTATCTTCATTGTCTGATGTTCTGTCTTCTAAGTGTTCTACTCTGCTGGTAGTATTCTCAATTGAGTTTTTAAGTTGGCTTATTGCTTCCTGCATTTCTAGGATTTCTGTTTGTTTGTTTTTTATAACCTCTATTTCCCTGTATAGTTGATCTTTTGCTTCTTGGATTTGTTTATGTAATTCATTGTTGAAGTGATCTTTCATTGTCTGATTTTGCTGTCTGATGTCTTCCTTGAGACTCCAGATCATCTGAAGCATGTATATCCTGAATTCTTTATCTGACATTCCATCAGCTGCAGCTATTACCTCTTCTAAAGTTGAGTTGACCTGCAATGCTTGTGGTCCTTTCTTTCCTTGTCTCTTCATACTGTTCGCGTTCCTTTCTTCTTGGTGAAACTGTTGTGCTATTGAATTTTCCCCCTATATATTTATATTGGTCTTGTATAGTTGCAAAGTCTCCCTCGCAGGCACGGGCGGCGGCTCTGCCCCTCCGCCAATTGGGGCAATGTGCCTACCACGCCGGCAGGCCGCTGGGCCTGCTCTGCCAGTCGGTAGCAGGTCCGCCGTCCTTGCAGGCGCGGGCGGCGGCTCTGTCCCTCTGCGGGCCGCTAGGCTTGTTCTGTCGGTGGTCGCAGTTCTGCCTACTTAGCAGGCGCAGGCAGCGGCACTGCCCCTCTGCAGGCCTCTGGGGCTGTACTGCCAGTGGGTCGCAGGTCCGCCTACTTTGCAGGCGTGGGGGGGGGGCGCGGCTCTACCCTTCCTCAGGCCACTGGGCCTGTTCTGTCTCTCGGTTGCAGGTCTGACCTGTTCTGATGGTGGTCTCAGTTCCGACTACCTTGCAGGCGCGGGGGGGAGGGGGCGGCTCTGCCTCCCAGCAGGCCGCTGCTCCTCTTCTGCCGGTGGGTCGCAGGCCCGCCTACCTTGCAGGAGTGATTGGAAGCTCTGTCCCGCCGCGGGCCACTGGGCCTTTTCTGTCGGTGGTCACCCTTCCCCTACCTGGCAGGCGAGGGGGGTGGGGGGCGGCTCTGCCCCTCAGCAGGCCGCTGGGCCTGCTCTGTGTTTGGTCCCAGTTCCCTCTACTATGCCGGCGCAGGGGGAGGGGGCGGCTCAGCCTCTCAGCAGGCGGCTGCTCCTCTTCTGCCGGTGGGTCGCAGGCCCGCCTACCTTGCAGGAGTGATTGGAAGCTCTGTCCCGCCGCGGGCCACTGGGCCTTTTCTGTCTGTGGTCACCCTTCCCGTACCTGGCAGGCGAGGGGGGTGGGGGGCGGCTCTGCCCCTCAGCAGGCCGCTGGGCCTGCTCTGTGTTTGGTCCCAGTTCCCTCTACTATGCCGGCGCAGGGGGAGGGGGTGGCTCAGCCTCTCAGCAGGCGGCTGCTCCTCTTCTGCCAGTGGGTCGCAGGCCCGCCTACCTTGCAGGAGTGATTGGAAGCTCTGTCCCGCCCTGGGCCACTGGGCCTTTTCTGTCGGTGGTCACCCTTCCCCTACCTGGCAGGCGAGGGGGGTGGGGGGCGGCTCTGCCCCTCAGCAGGCCGCTGGGCCTGCTCTGTCTTTGGTCCCAGTTCCCTCTACTATGCCGGCGCAGGGGGAGGGGGCGGCTCAACCTCTCAGCAGGCGACTGCTCCTCTTCTGCTGGTGGGTCGCAGGCCCGCCTACCTTGCAGGAGTGATTGGAAGCTCTGTCCCGCCCTGGGCCACTGGGCCTTTTCTGTCGGTGGTCACCCTTCCCCTACCTGGCAGGCGAGGGGGGTGGGGGGCGGCTCTGCCCCTCAGCAGGCCGCTGGGCCTGCTCTCGAGACAGGGTCTTATTAAGTTGCTTAGGGCCTCATTAAGTTGTTGAGGCTGGCCTTGAGCTTGTGATCCTCCTGTTGCACCCCCTGAGTCCCTGGGATTGCAGGCAGCGTGCCACCAAGCCTGGCAGGGAATAGAAATCTTTTGGGATTCTCCAAAGTAAGCATTGAACATCAACACTCAAATCATAAAATTAGGATTATTACTTTTAGGGATATTTAGATGGACGTTAAGCATATAGAAAGACGCTCATGTTTTTTTCCAAATAAGAGAAACATCAAGTAAAATTACACCAAGATTTTTTTTTTTTAAAAAAAGTCAATGGGTAAAGATCAAAAAGGTTGATACTACATTGTGTGGTTGGTAAACTGTAGGCAAATGATCCCAAGTATTTAATTCTATTGGGAGTATACATTGGCACAATACCTATTGTCAGGTCTGAGATTTTATTTTTACTCTTAATTCTTCCATAGATGCTGGGATAAGATAAGAGACTCCTGGATCAGAGACAAAGCACTTTCTCATAGCACAGCAGGTAGCATGAACATTCACATGTTTGTCAGTTCCTCTTGCCCTCAAATGGACAAGACCCACTGTGTTAGACCCAGATGGATCCAAACTTCTTTGTCCTGAAGAACACCTTCTTCTTTCAAGCTGCTCACTGCAAACTAAACCATGATAAATGGCCCAGGTAGAAGACCAGGTCCTGCTTTCTTGGCTTATGCAATTAGGTGTGCAGAAGGCTATAGAGTATTTTCTCCCAATATCAGTGTGGGACAGTTTGGCAATAAAAATTGCAAATAAACCTAATTTTTGACCTAGCACTTCCACTTCTAGGTGGACACATAAGTTTATTTTATTTTTATGTAGTGCTAAGGATCGAACCCAGTACCTCACGCATGTTAGGTGAGTACTCTTCCTCTGAGCCACAACCCCAGCCCTTACAATTCCACATCTAGGAGTCTGTCCTATATATTTACTTTCCCATATATAAAATGACAATAAGGGCTGCGATTGTGGCTCATTGGTAGAGTGCTTGCCTAGCATGCATGAGGTACATAGGGTTTGATCACGTAAAATAAAAACTCAACAAACAAAATAAAGGTATTGTGTCCATCTACAACTAAAAATATTTAAAAAAAATAAAATGACAATAAGAGGTTATTTATTCTAACACTGCAATAGATCAGAAGTGACTGAATGCTTACCAATATGAGACTGCTTTGATTACAACAGCATCTCAATGGAATACTATGCAGGAATAATAAAAAATGAAGAGGGCTGGGATGTAGCTCCGCGGGACTGTTTGCCCTGAGTCAGTAACACTGCAAAAAAAGTTTCCATGCTGAAATAGTTGCCAAGACACATTGTACATTGTCAAGTGAAAAAAGTTGCAAAAAAAAAAAAAAAAAGTATAACAGTTTCATATTTCTGTAGGTAGCAATAAAGAACACATACACTTTTTCTTATACTGTGTACTATGTAAGATTTCATTTCTCTCAGAATGCACAACAAACTACTATCATTTGTTGTAAGAAGATGAATGACAGCAAATTTTTCTGTACATTCATTTAGATATTTTTGATACCGGGGATTGAATGCAGGGGTGCTTTACCATTTAGCTATTCCCAGTCCCTTTTATTTATTTTATTTTTTTTGAGGCAGGGTCTTGCTAAGTTGCTGTGGCTGGCTTCAAATTTGCAATCCTCCTTATTCAGCCTCCCGAGTTGCTGGGATTACAAGTGAGGGCATATATCTTGATTTTTAAACCATGACTATACCCATTTGAAAGGCTAGCACAAACAAATCAATCTTTTCCAAATTTTTTCATACTATAGTTCATACTATTTTTTCATACTATTGTCAGGTCTGAGATTTTACACTCATCCTTAGTTTAATTGTATCATGATGCAGAGGAATTAGCTCCTATTCATGATTTATTTTATCATCTACAAAAATATATATTTGATATTCCACTTATGCCACTCAAAACCCTAAAAAGAGGTACATTTTACCCCCATTTTATAGAACAGAACGTGGTCACAGATCCAGGATCATAGATCCTGGTTTGGTCTTTGTGTCTGACTGAAAATCCATTTTTTTTCCATATTCCAGGCCCTTTCTGAGACAGAGCCTTGTCTGGGAGACAGCTTTCCATATTCTCTCATGACAGTGACTCTATCAGTAGTTTTTAAACCTGGCTGTATGGGAATCACAAGTGTGTGTATATGTTTTGTGGGGAGTTATAAAACGCTGATAAAGACAAGATCTTACAAATTCCAATAAAATTTGACACCAACTAAGGCATTTGGACTCAAAATTTTAATAATAAATTGTGCCAGTAGAAGCTTTTCAAAGGCAAATGATATATCAATAAATAATAGTTAAATTGAGTTCCTGAGAAAGAACCTACCACATGAAAGTATGTCAGAGCGCTGTAAATAACAACATGGCATTACTATAAAATAGAGAAAATACTGTAAGTCATGATACAAGCACAGCAGACTTCAGAATATGCCATTCATACAAATGTAAACCAGTACACAGGAATCGTTTTTTTTAGACATTGATAAACTTATATAAGTGTTGTTGCTAGATATATACTAAATAATGGATACATTACACTAAGAACTTCAAGGAAAAAATATGTGGAATAATATAATGAAAAATATGATGCATCAGTTCTTTTAAAAAGCAAAAAAGAATTGAACTTTTTACTCAAATATAAATCACTTTAAATAGGAACCATACTAATTTGAAATAAGGAATATTTTGTGTTTATCTATATAGTTATATATACACCTATACATCTAAGAAAATATGTATGGCTTAATTGTTTTTTTATTCCAATGTTACTTTGAAGAATTTTTGTTTTTTTACAAAAGAATACATTTAGAAAAATGTTTAAATGATTTAAACAATACATTTGTGTAAATAAACTGTTTAAACCAAGCTTTGATACTTCAAAGCACACTAAAAAAAATGTGGAAAGAACCATAAGATTGTTCAATTTCATCTCAGCTGTCTAAAAACAGGAGGACTAATGTTCATTTAAGCTTTCAGTGTGGGCTGTTGGTGAAAAAGTTAAGTTGTAGGGTAGCTACTGGATTCCACATGCCAGCTATACCAAGAATGAAAAGAGCAAGAAATAGACACAGATCTATGATTAACTTAAAATGTTTTGGTATAGCTGAATTAATCCCTTTTGATGTATATAAGTTTAGTACATGACAAATGTTTATGTTTACTCCCCAAAGAATCCAATCATACCCAAGACAACACACAAACAAAAATCACTTCTCAGTTACACATCTGCATTTCTTTAACAAAACAATAAGGGATACAATCATAAGGAAGAATTCACCCACACAATACATTATCAGCACATTGTCTAAAATACCTCATTTAAAAACACTCAGTAAAAACATATTCACAGGACCTGCTGTGAATGGCAAGATACGGTAATTTTATAATAGAAAAACCCTGCTCATGCAGTACTTTCCACACGCCAGACACCTGAAATCACACCCATATCACTTTGCTCACACTTTCTATTATACTATAATATGCAAAAAGCAAAAAAAATTATAATAAAAGCAGCTTTTAACATTATATCACAATTTTGAAATGTGGGAAAAAATACAAAACAAAAACCATTATGTGGATAAAACAGTCTCCGTGACATCTGAGCAGAGCTTTATCTTTTTTTTTTTTTTCAAACATTATTGCACAGAGATTTCTTATCACATGTTCTTCAGTTTTTTATGTCTTTTCCTAAATGTGAATAAGTGCTATGGATAAAATACAAATGTAGAAAATAACAGCAGCATGATTTGTCGAAGTTAATCCCTATAATTTAGTAAGAAAAATTGGATATCAACAAAATAAGTGCTCTTTCTAAACTGTACTAAACTGTTAAAAATCTTATTTTAATGCAGTGAAGGCCCTCAAAGCCAATCCCAAGACCTGTTGAACCTTCCTGACACCCATCAAACAGAATCTAGAAACGAAGATCTGCTAGACTTCAGTCTCTCTCTCTCTCTTTTTTTTTTTTTTTCAGTTTCTTGTTGGTTTGGGGTTTTCTTGGTGAAGACCAGAATTTCAAGTGATTAATCAATAGACTTATTGCAAACAAAGTCACCCTGCACTTCCCATCTGCCTGTTCAGGAACCTGCTGTGGCTCCCGGGCTCTGAAGACACGAGCTGTGGGCACCTGGTCACAGCCTACACATACACTGGCTGGCAGCTTTCGCTCTGGTCCACCAGATCAGAAGTTTCTAAATCTGCATTCTCAGACTTCGAAGCTTCTGCTCCTGAAGGCTTTGGGCATCTAAAGGGGTAGCCATTGTCATCAAAGAACCTCCGGAAGGTGAATTCGTAAAACGCATGCTCAGGGTGCTTGTTATTGGGGGAGGTGAGAGTGTCCCAGGTCTTGGTGCTGCCTTCACTATTCTCATTCCAAGGGCTTTCTTCATCTACGGGATCAAAATTTGAGGTGTCCATGGGGTGGCTGATGGTGGGAACGTAGGGGGCGGGCTGCTTCCGGATGTCATTGGAGAAGTCGATTGAGCTGAAGAAAGGGTGGGCCTTCAGGTCATCTGCCCCATCCCGCCCCAGGCGGCAGTCAGCAGAGCAGCAGAGTTTGGTGATGAGGTCCCTTGCCTCTGGGCTCAGCTTGACCTGGGATGGAATGTGCAGCGTGTTCTCCCAATTTATCACCTAAAGAGACAATAGCACCAAAGTTTTAGTTTCCCCTTTTGACTCAAGGCCCAGCTAGGGCAGTTCCCCTGACAGTACTCGATGATGTGGCTGTTAAACCATTCCAGTTTCATAAGGCGAGGCAGTTAAAACAGACAACAGAGGATGCAGTGTTCATCTGGGCAGCTGGAAGGCAGTGTGGTTTGGGAGGTGGCTCACAGGCCAAGGCTTGGGATGAAGTGAATATAGACAGAAAGATACTTATTTTCTTTTATCAGAAATACTGTGTAGCCAAAGAATTTTGTGCTTTCCATAAAGATGAAGCGACTGATGTATGAGTTGCTTCTATAGCTACACAAATGGATTTCTGCTGGGCTATCACAGAAATCACTAAAACTCACTATCACTGAGAGATGGTTGGTTGGTTGGTTGATTTTTCTGGTACTGGAGATAGAACTCAGGGCCTTGAGCACTTTAGGCAAGTCCACTGAGCTACATCCCCAGCCCTAGGAAATGGTTGATGAGTATTTTGTATGGGCGAGGAGGGGAGAAAGGATCCTTGGCCTTAGCCTCATGTTCATCATGCTCAACCACGGTACACAGCCATCAGGAAACTGATTAAATACATTTGTCAAAGAGGTGTGTCTACTGTGAACAGAGACTATAAGGGATTTCTGTATTGTGTTTTACTCTAGGTGAGACAAGGCCAATATAACTGGCTACCACCTGGGGTGACAGGACAGTGGGTGAGGCATAGAAGGAGGTGGGCATTTGTTTTGAGAGGGCTGCTTTAAATCTTAGGAGTCTTTTTTTTAGTAAAACTATGAAACTTAGAAGAAAACACAGGGTAAATCTTCCTGATACTGGATTTGGTAGTGATTCTTGGAAATGATACCAAAACACAGGCAACAAAAGAAAAACTAACCTGGATTTCATGGAAACCAACAACTTTTATTATGCATCAAAGGACATTGTTGACAGAATGAAAAACTAATCTATAGAACAGAAGAATATATTTGCAAAGTATGTATTTGAAAAGGAGTTAATGCCTAGAATATATAAAGAACTATAACATAACAACAAATCATCTAATTTCAAAAAGGTGACAGAGGTCTTAAAAAAGCTATATGTCTGAAAATATACAAATGGCCAATAACTACATGAAAATCTGCTAAATATCACCAATCATTAGGGAAATAAAGTACACTGAGCATTTTAAAACAACAATGAAATACCACCTCACATCCACTAGGATGGCTACTATTTAGGGAAATGTTGGGTATAGGGAGGGTGATAAGCACTGGCAAGGATGTGAATAAACTGAAACCAATAAACCCTGGTGGGAAAGTAAAATAGCACTTTAAGGAGGAAGGAAATTAATCTTGAGGATGTTAAGCTAAATGAAATAAGGTACTCACAAAAAGACAAATAATATATGATTCCACATATGTGAGGTACCTAAATTTGGCATTCTTCACAATTTGGCAGTTCCCTAAAAGTTAAACGTAGAATGATCATATGATCCAGAAATTCCACTTGTGGGTATATATCCAAAATAATAGAAAGTGGGGACTAAAAAAGATATGTGTACACCTATGTCCCTTCACAAAAGCCAAGAGGGGAAAACAACCTAGATGTCCATCAATTGAAGAATGGATAAATGAAGTATGGTACATACACACAAGGATTATAAATTCAGCTTTAAAGAGGAAGGAAATCCTGACACATGCTACATCATGGATGGAACCTTAAGGATGTTATGCTAAGTGAAATAAGGTAGTCACAAAAAGACAAGGAACATACAATGCCACATATGTGAAGTACCTATATTTGGCAAATTCAGAGCAGAAAGGACAGAGGTTAGAAGAGGCTGAAGGGGGCAAAGGGGGAAAAGGTTGTTGTTATTTCATGGGTGAAATTTCTGTCTGGGGGAATGTTGAAAATATTTGGAAATAGAGAGTGGAGATGGACACACAATATTGTGAATATACTTAATGACACTAAATTGTATATTTCAAAATGGTTAAAATGGTAAATTTTATGTTACATATATTTTACCACAATTCAAAAATAATCTGGGTTATTATGCAGTCAAATTAGTGAGTTTCAGCATTCAATAAATATGAAGAAAAGGCCAAACTGCAAATGTATTATTCTTAGAGTGAAACTAAGCCTTAATTTAAGGTTTTCCTAGACTACACTTGGGCTCTATCATGGACTGGAGGGCATATGAAAACTTCCTAAATTGTGCATCAGTGGCTAAATCCACTGAAGATTTCAGATGCTCAATTCAACCCCTAACTAATAATTTTTTTCAGAAACAAATGGTTGTCATTTCTAAAATTATTTAGTATTAAATGATCAGTTGGCAGATTTAATGATTTCAAATGAGTATTAAGAATACACACAACTAGCCTAACCACCTAGCTGATAATTTGCAAATAGCAGTGTTAACATCCAAATAAACACACTGATTTCATTAGCTTTAAGTTACAAAGTTCGGCTTGTTCTTTGCAAAGTAGGCACAAATGGTGGCGAGACGTGATTTGCCTTGGGCTCTTACTGCTTCTCACTGTGTAGTTCTGGCCTGGGAATAACAAGATGCCATACCAACAATGGATTAAAAATTTCAGATACACAAAAATGTGGGACTCAGGTCTAATTTTGTGGCTTTACTGTACCCTGCTTCAAATAAAAAATGAAAAGGACTGGGGAGGTAGCTCAGTGGTAGAGTGCTTGCCTAGCATGTACAAGGCCTTGGGTCCAATCCCCAGTACTGGAAAAAAGAAAAAGAAAAAAGATAATAATTTTTTTTTTTTTTTTTTAAAGAGAGAGAGAGAGAGAGAGAGAGAGAATTTTAATATTTATTTTTTAGTTTTTGGCGGACACAACATCTTTGTTTGTATGTGGTGCTGAGGATCGAACCGGGGCTGCATGCACGCCAGGCAAGCGCGCTACCGCTTGAGCCACATCCCCAGCCCAAGATAATAATTTTAAAAGACAATATTACTTTAAAATACCCTCAGTATATAGAACTGCAATTTCCATCCTACTCAGAATAGTAAGAGGTCAAACACCAACCAAGGATCCATGGATGAATCAGAAAAGTCTGGTGCTCTGCGAAAAGCAGGTGTAAGTTCCTTTCTGCTTACCTTTAGCTGGGTTTCTGTGGGAGTAGGAGCCAAAAATGGCGGCTGTCCCACCAGCATCTCAAAGAGAATCACACCAACACTCCACCAGTCACAGAGCTGAGTGTACCCTGAAAGACAAAAGTCACTCACTCAATTCCTGCACTGGCAGATTCTTCTCAAAGGTAAGTTCTATAAGATCCTGCACATACAGATTTACTGTGAAGAGAGAAAACAAGCTAACGTAGTATTGTAATAGAAGAAGAAGAGACACACCTACATAAATGCCTGGTCTTGCACAGGAGGACTGAGAATGGTGGGCTGGAAGGGGTTGGGATCAGGGTGCTATAGTCATCATGGGGGGAGGCCACAGTCACTTATTTTCTATTATTAGCCTGTAATAAATACAGAATACTTTTATAGTAAGAAAAGACTTTTTTTACTTAAAAAGATTATTGGTATTATTAGCAATAATACAAGATGTTAATCAGAATTTTAAATTCTTGCCAGGTGCAGTGGCACACACCTATAATCCTGGCTACTCAGAAAGCTGAGGCAGGAAGATCCAAAGTTCTAGGTCAGCCTCAGCAACTTTATGAGACCCTATCTCAAAATAAAAAGGGCTGGAGATGTAGCTCAGTGGCAAAGCACCCCTGAGTTCAATCCCCAGTTTTTTTTAAAGGAATTTTAAGCTCTTAAAGATCACATAAAATAAACACTCACAAAACAAAGTGCCATGACTGGGATATGGGCAGGTAAGGACACGGAGAGGGTTTCCTGGGGAGGCTTCCAAGTCAGTTTTGGAACAAGGTGAAGAACGTAAAGATGAGGAGGATGAGAGTAGGCTATTTTGGCAAAGGGGACAATTGGAAAGTATTCACTATAATCCATATAATTTACTATGAGACCCTGTTGGAGCCAGGCATTTCTCCCAGAGTCCCCATCTAGGGTAATCAAGGACAGCCTCAAGGATTCTGTGAAGTGAGTTTATTTATCTTTGATTTTCTCCCACTTTTCTTTCAGAGCTCCAGGTTCCAATCAAGCCAGGATAGGCTTCATGTCACCTAATCCTTCCTAAGTGGGAAACACATGTGAGGTCAGCAGGACCCCTGCGCACTCCCACCATCTCATCTCGTCCTGCCCCAGGTGGCACTGGAGGCTACAGAATAACCCTGACCACTGGCTCCTCTGGAATGGTTCACATGGCAGGAGACCTGAGGCCTTTTCTGGGCACCAGGATTAATATTCACATGCTTTTGAGGAGTTAACTGCCACATTCGTAATGCTGAGTGGTACAGTAATCTGCCTTGGATTACCACAGCCAACAAAGAAACTTCGACTTGAACTGGTCTTGCTGGCTGCAAACACTTCAAACAAAATGTGTGTGAAGGAAAAGGCAGCCTAAGTCTAGATTTATTATACGGAATCAGATCATCAGCATAATGTCACTACAGGTTACGCAGGATCACTGAAGGACCCTCCTGGTCTGAACCAGATATTGTATTTGAAGGAATGAAACCTCCATCTAGGAGACAAATTTTATGAGTACTGGTGATTTTATGCCCACTATTGTCTGCAAATCTTATCTCCTATGAGGTTTTGGGCTGGCAGGGAGATTAGGTGGAAAACAATATTTGTGTGTTGAATATGGTATAACTTGGTTGAGAACTTGGACAAGGGAGAGTTAAAAGAGAGCCTACAAATGATGGTTTAGGCAGACTGAGTAGTGTCCTGTGGCCCCAGAGTTGTTTCCATCATTTGACTCCGTAGAAACCAATTCTAAAGCCATTCCCTGGGTCCTAGGTAGAAAGCCTACACCCCACACATCCCAGCTGGAGGAAAAGGCAAGCAGACATTGGCCTAATGGTGTGTGAAGCAAGGGTATTTTCAGAACAGAGATGAGAAGCAGGAGGCTTGTTTATTAGGGATAGTTTAGTCTTGGAAAGCTAGAGCTGGAGAGAATTCTTAGAGGTCACCTGGCTCCATAGAGATGCAGGTAAGGATGGCCTTCAGCCAGAAGCTGGCTGTGGGGTGGGAGGAAGTAGCCCAATGGCATACCTTTGCGCAAGAGCACCTCTGGTGCGATGTAATTTGGGGTTCCAACCAGGGAGTGTGCCAGGCACCTCTGGTGCTGCTTCCGTGCTCTCTGCTCCAGGGTCTTCAGTCTGTCCCCACATCGACAGTTAGACACATCATCCCAGAGGTCACTGGGCTCCATGCTATCCTGTCTGATGTGGTTCCCTTTGCCCAGGAATCATGGGTAGTAAGAGAAAAGAACAAAAAATAAAATGAATGTTCACTACTGAACAATGAAACGAAATTCATAGCTTAGCCGAAAAGTAATTCCAATCAGCTGCTGACATGTTAGGACAAAGGATCCTCTCCAACTGCTCCACAGGGACAACTGTTGTTCCAGGGCTCTGAGAAACAAGTTGTAAGGTAACATCAGTGCCAAGGCAGAAATGATGGCTGGAGCACTAACAGCCAACTACACTGTGCTGAGCTGGCAATGAGACAATGTGAATAAGAATACAGGCTGGAAGAACTTTGGGGCATCAATTTCAGGTTAATATCAAAAGGCTAACACCTGCTGGGCGCAGTGGCACACACCTATAATCCCAGCCACTGAGAAGGCCGAGGCGGAGGATTGCCAGTTCAAAGCTAGCCTCAGTAAAAGCAAGGAGCTAAGCAAGTCAGTGAGACCCTGTCTCTAAATAAAATACAAAATAGAGCTGGGGATGCGGCTCAGTTTTGAGTGCCCTTGAGTTCAATCCCTAGTCGCCCCCCCCCACGCCAAAAGCTAACACCTGTCTAGCAAGACATTTTGTGATAAGCATGGAAAAATTAAAGAGAATTTAAAAAGTATGAACAAAAGTAACAAATTCCAGAAAAAGTGAACGAGTCAGGTTCATTTTGAGTTTTTAAAGTCTGAGTTATGGGATGAAAACAGCTATTTCAAGCATCCCAGCCATTAGAAAGAGAGTGACCAACTGTTTTTGACTTTTCCAAATAGCAAACCTAGAAATGGAGTTGAACTATATATTAGATCCAGGTTAGCTATGAAAGAGCTAGCCTTGGGAGGCTGTGAGACTTTTATTTTGAGATGGGATGTTGTTATATTACCTAGACAGGCGGCCAACTCTTGGGTTCAAGCAATCGTCCTGGCCTAGCCTCCTGAGTAGCTGGGACTACAGACACGTACCACTGTATCCAGCTCTAAAACTTTCACTTTTTAAGGCTTGTTTAAATAGGCAGAGGGATGGTTCTTCACAAAAGCCCCATGACAACATATCTACAATGTAGTAAAACTTAAATCCACTAACAACAAATTTTGTCCCATCAGCCCAGATATGGAACACCTATATAAACTTAAATATAGTATATAATATATAAAATATATAGAAACTTAATTGATATAATATTAATATAATAACAATATATGCTCTAGAGTATGATTTCCAATTTACTTTAATGTACTTGTGTCAATTTTTTTGAAGTATTTATAGTTGAAATGTGGGACTTAATGGGTTAAGAAAAAAATCTCACACATATCAGATCCTTCCTTTAGGGAGGGAAGGCTATCACACCGAGTTATACAATAATAATAATTTGTTATACAATAATGGATAATTTCAAAGTGATTAGGAGCCACTGGGATGGGAAGATACATCAAGATGTAGAAACTGGACAGAGCACGCCTAAGATAATACCTTTCTGGTAGTATTTGGAATTGTGAGTCCACCTGAATCCAGTGCAGAGGCCAAAATCTGTCAGTTTGATGTGACCATCCAGATCTATCAAAATGTTGTCAGGCTTAATGTCTCGGTGGATGAAGCCCATCTTGTGGACACTCTCGATGGCCAAAGTCAACTCTGCAATGTAGAACCGGGCCAGGTGCTCAGGGAAGACCTCCATACGGATCAGCAGGCTCATCATGTCCCCTCCAGGGATGTAGTCCATCACAAAGTACAGGCTGTCTTTGTCTTGGAAGGAGTAGTAGAGTTTGACCACCCACTCATTGTCTGCCTCAGCCAGGATGTCCCTCTCTGCCTTGACATGGGCCACCTGATTCCGGTTCAGGACGTCTTTCTTCCTCAGGGTCTTCATGGCATACAGGGCATGAGTGTCCACCTTACAAGCAAGGCATACTTCTCCAAAGGCACCGATCCCCAGGGTTTTGATTTTCACAAACATGGATTTGTCCATCTTGGCCCTCTTTAGTCTGTTATAATTTGACTCCTTCTGGTAAAGGATCTTCCTCATCTGTTCCTGCTCAGCCTCACAGAGTCCAGCCTGCACACAAGGAAAATGAGAAGAAGTCACCTTAGAGGGATTCTATAGTAGCAAGTGATGGGAGCAAGGGAGGCCCTGGAATTGAGTGGGTTCTACAGAAAGGAAAAAACAGAAGAATGGGTCTAATCTACTACAAGCAAAATAATCATCAGTTTGTTCCTTATGTTCAAATGTAGATACGAACCTGGAATCCAGAGTATGACAGAACAGAGTTCTTTCTTTAGGTGACTTTAGGCTCTAAAAACTAAGGAAAACCTCTATTAATGAAAGTTGGTGGGAAAAGGGACCACAACATTCCAGGAACTCCAAGAACAATCTAATACTTAGCTCAGAAGAGATGGGAAAACAAAAACAAGTCAAATACATTTGATTTTTAGAATTTGGTGTGATTTAAATTTAGTGTTACACTTTAATTTGAATAACTTTATTAAAAATCATCTTTTCTAGCACTTGAGTGTCAATTAAAGTATGTTTAAAATATTCTTTATTAGTTAAAAACTTAAAGGATGGCCAACTGGATTATTACTAGATATATTTTTATTTATGAATCCTAATTTTAATTTTTAGAACTTCAGACTTTATTTCTACTCTTCTAAAATGTTACATTAATAAATAAGCCTTGATGAAATTTGTGTAAAGACACACCATAAAAATCAATTTGCTAATTTGCCTTTTAGCAACATTATGGACAGCTATCACAGTCTCCTGAAGTCAGAGGGAAGAGGAAATAGAGAAAGGGAAGTATTCACATTTGTGAGTATTCTAAACTGCTGGTCCCATAACCAGATTATGACCTGTGATACAGGGTTTATGATAAAGGTATATAAATTAGGAATAGTACTTCTCTGTTGTGATTCCTATTACCAGTAGAGAGGAGCCAGGGGCAAACAGTGAGAATAAAATGAGAAATTACTTTGGCCATTTCTTGTTCAAGCTGCAACCTCCGGTTGACCTTCTGCTGGTAGGTTTTTATGACATTTTCCACGTGTTGTTCCATGAAGAACTTAAAGGCATAGGGGGAGTAGCTCTTGATGCGGGATTCCCTCTTCTCTTCATCTCTGCTATTTTTGCGGACTGGTACTGGAGAAGTCTGGATCTGCTTTTTATCCTTGCCACCTTTGTCCCCCTTGGCACTCTTGTGGCTCTTGTCGCTCCTCTCCGTAGGCTCTGCAGTTGGGCCCGCACGGAGGCTCTGCTCCACACCGGCACATAGGCTGTCCAGGTCGTATTGCTCGGACTTGCTGTGCAGCAGCAGGTGTTTGGGGTAGGGTGGAGGTGGGCATCTGCGGTCTGGGCCACTGTACTCCACATCCAGTGGGTAGACAGCAGTGGCTCCCAGGCCCAGGGCGTGCTCATCCTTCGAGTCCAGGCCTTCAGAGGCTGGGGCAGGTGCGGGCACCCAGGCAGGGTGGGAGGGCCCCACGGCTGTCTGTGGTTCAGGTCTCAGTACCCGCACGCTCTTAACTGGGTGCAAGATGTGCGCGGCAGTCACGGCTGTGACAGTGTTTGGGGCAGGCAGGGAAGGCTCGGCCTGGCCTGGTGCACCAGCCCGCGGCTGCTGACTGTTGAAGGAGTTGGTCCTGCTGGGTCCTGGGCCGTCAGGCCGGAAGGCCACGTGCTGGCGTGGAGCCTCCAGGCCTGGCTTCTGTAACGAGTCGCGGCGGGCCAGTGTGGTTGCTGGCCACTGTTGCACAGGGGGGCCGCCCAGCTCATACAGATCCACATTGAGGCTGTTTCTTGAGGGGACCAGCAAGCTTTGTGGTGGGCTGTCGCCAGTGAACACCTGGCCCCGGGAACCCATCACATGCAGCTGGTGGGCTGCGGGGCCAGCCTGCTTATGGTGCGCATGCGGGCCATACAGTCCAGCAGTGGGCGTGGGGAAGGCGATGCCCGCGCCTGGCGGGGCCCCCTGGCCCTTGGCAGTCAGGCCGGCATAGCCCCCCGACTCGGGCGGCGTCTTGTTCTGAAAGGAGGGGCTGCGCTGCACACCGTAGCCCAGAGGCTCCCCGGGTACTAGGAGGTGCGTGCGGCCATAGTGTGCACCTGGAAGTGGCAGGGACGGACCGGTGGGGCAGGTGGCCGGGAAATGTGCTCCCGCTGCCTCCATGCTGGCACCATAGGCTTTGGGGGGGTGCTGGTGGCCAGGCAGGCTGTGGGGACCAACTCCTGGGAAGAGGAAGTCCATATACTGCCGTGGCACCTCCTCCAGTCCCGCGGGGCCATCTGTGCCAAAGCCTGGGCCCTCGTAGGCTGCACCTCCCAGCTGGTGGTAGGATGAGAACGCTTCGCCTGTGCCTTCGAAGCTGGGCCTCCTTGTTACTGGGGTGGACACAATGCCCTTTCCTGCAGTGGAAAGAATGGGAAGGTAGCATGAGGAGTGTGGTCAGCCAGTTCTGGCACTTTCAGATTGATCCCTACACTGGCAATGTCCTAGAGGCTGAGTGGCTGCACAAGGTCTTCAACTGAGGACTCCCCTTAATATAGCATGAGGGTGTGGGGAACTTCAGGAGTTCAGGAGGGTTACTGGCCATAGGAAGGACAGTTTCCCAGTCCTGCTGGGGTGTTTCCCTCACACCTTGGAGGACATAGCACCCAGGATCACCATCCTGCCATGCTAGGGAACCAACTGAACAGCCAGCTCTGTTTTCTCCATGATATGCCCAGGTTGTTTGGGACAGCAAGTTTACTGCCACATGATTCCCAGTCTCCTTTTCTCTAACAGTAGAATCATAGCCATTGTCCAAATGTCTACTTTATTTTCATCTATTTTTCAAATTAAAGATTTTCTGGGATTTTTGTTTTTATTAAAACCAAACAAAACAACATATATGCAACAACAATAAAAACCACACAGAATCCCCCTACAAATACCCAGATGGATTTCTGCTGTTGCTTCCTTATTCCTGATTTTTCCATTCTGAAAATCTCTCTTCATTTAAAACAGACGCTTGGAAGGAAGGACAAAGGCTCCTTTCAGTTTCGTACAATGACTGCTTGATTTGGCAGAGGGTGCTATAGTCCAAAGGCTGTGTCCCCTTCACCCTCCCTGGACTACCTGGCAGGGTGAAGGCCTCAGTAGCCTGGGCACTGAGTAGAAGTCAGAGCCCAGTGATGATGGCTCTGTGTTGCCAGGGCTAAAAAGATGCATCAGTGAGCACATCACACCAAAGGCAATTAGGAAGGAAATCATAATGGGGCGGTTGTGTGTGTGTGTTTCCCTTTGGTATCATGCTTAAGGTCACAGAACAAGAATCATAACATAGATGGCCAGCTGGAGGCTAAGGAAATTCCTTCTCTCAAGAAGAAAACAGAAATGTATGTTCTCCTTAACAACAGAGACAGAACTTACAAAACCTGTAAGATTTTCTCATTCATTCCATAAAGTGAGCTTCACACCAGGTCTTCCACAGATAGGGAAAATTCCTTTTGGAAATTATCATGAATCCTTTATTATACCCCAGGGACTTCAAATACCAAAAATAGGGTTCATCTATTCCATCCTCAGAGAGGAACATCCCTTGATAGTCACTGAAACAGAGCAGATGCCTTCAGCTGTTCCCAGGGGACACTAGGGGGAAGCCCAGCATACTGCTCACAGCTCTGGCCCGGAGAGGTGCCCTCCACTGGACAGCTGCTTTCAAAGGCTATGATGTGAGAAAAGGTTTTTTTTTTTTTGGATAAGCCTCCCTTTTCAAAGACTTCTCCAGGCCCAATAGCAAGTAAAAACAACATTTTTACTCACTTTAATTTTTCAATCTTTCATAAAACAAAACAAGCAAACTCTCCAGATTGGGAGCACCACAGGTTATTTCAGATTGGGGTGGGGTGAGCACCCAGGAAAGTCCCATGATCTACTACTTGTGGTAGGTCCCTCCAGGTCCTTACTGCTGGGGCAGAGCAGGCTCAGCTTACCTGTTAAATGCATAAGACAATGTGCTAAGAGACTATCTATTGACCAAGGGCAGGCTGGACATTTTCCTGCTAACTGTTCTGTGTTTTCAAATCACAAATCTTCTTCATACACCATGCTACTGGTTTGGGCTCACCTGGGGAGGTCTGCTTAATGACGCGTACGATCTGCTCATTCCTGGGGTCCAGGTAACCCATTTTACTGATGTACTCTAGGGCGGCTTCAATACTCCTGCTGCCGGTCTGCTTGAGCGCTCTGCCTGCCATC
Organism: Marmota flaviventris; assembly: GCF_047511675.1. Lineage (NCBI taxonomy): Eukaryota > Metazoa > Chordata > Mammalia > Rodentia > Sciuridae > Marmota > Marmota flaviventris. Next base: position 87,407,173 of record NC_092501.1, on the reverse strand, counting down.
TCCTGGGAGGGAAGCATGAAGATGTAAGAGTGTGTCATTATCATTATAAAACAAAACCACAGGTGACTTCTCTCCTTACTCTGTGCCTGACTGTGCTATGATACTTTGCCTCTCTGTGACTGCTAGAGCCTGCAAGGTGCTACAGATGACTCAGAATGTGCATGTCCTACAGATGCCAAAAGTCAAGCTCATATCACACCCCAGACGATGTAACCTATTATCAAGAACAAATGTGGATTTGAAAGAAACTTAAGTTCTTCTCTTTAGTGCTCTACCACCGAGCTATAACCCCAGCCCCCTATGAAATGTTGATCTTAAAAAATGTTTTTTATTAGAGCATTATAATTATACATATTAATGGGATTCATTTTGACATTTTCATAAATACATATAACTTGCTCCATTTCAATCCCTAGTACTTTTCCTTTCCTTCCCTTCCTCCCTCCTACTGAATCCCTTCCTCTCCTCTACTGGTCTTCCTTCTATTTATTTATTTATTGTTTTTTAATTGGTGCATTATAGTTATATATAAAAGTGGAATTCACTACAATATATTCATACATGCACATAGCATAATTTGGTCCATCTCATGCCTGTCTTTTCCATCTTCCCCTCCCATTCCCTTCCTTTACTCCACTGTTCTCCCTTATATTTCCATGAGAATGAAATGCTTATTAAATGCCTACTGTTTACAATGACCATTGTTGGCTATAGCAGTAAAGATTTACCCTTAGTGATATGACTAGAAAGAAAAAAGAAGTAGGAGCCCTGGAGCCTAGTAGGTACAGGACAGGTTTCTTAAAGTTGTTTGTGGGATAAACAGAAGACAGAAACTGGTGCTCACTGCAGGAGAGGTACAGGTGGGGTGAAAGAGGGTCAGAGGAGAGGGCTCCTTTCCACCCAAGAGAGGGGGTCGGACAGCTGCCTTTTCAAAGACTCATGGTCTTTGGGCAGGTGAAAAGTCCAGGTAGAGGATAGGTATTCTTAGCAGAGGGACTGGTCAGAGCAGAGGAGGCAGGAGGAGTGGGCTGAATGGCAGCAGCACTCAGAGACATGAGACAGGGGACACAGAGCCACAGACCAAGGTCAGACTACCCTGGGTTTTTCCCCGTTTGCAAAATCATGGGAGATTTCAAACAGAGACATGTGCAGTATGATCTGAGGACAGCTGCAGGGTGCCCAGAGCTCGAGGCAATCTGAGGCAGGGAGGTGAAAGGGGCAGGAGGGGACTAAGAAACATGGCTGCAGGGTGACAAGGAGGGCAAGGAGAGGGAAAGAACCCATGGAGGGTCACTTCTGCACTAGGATGAAGCAGGCAGAGGCTACAAAAGAGGCTTCTATAGATGGAAATGCTGAGCAATGTGAGGGCAAGGAGGAGGAGACTGAAAAGACCCTGTCATTCAGGAGGGAATAAAGAGGACACAGGACAATGATCTCAGTGGAGGCTGCACAGGGCCACTTGGTGGCAGCCAGTCACCGTGGGAGTACAGAACCATTTTGTGGAGAGACAGCACTGTCCCCACTGCCCCTGGATAGGCCTGTGGTACTTCTGACTTTTATCCCGCTCAGCTGTCTGACTGCTCCATTAGGACCAGGAGAAACTGCCAGGCTCTTAAATACCATATTACTCATGGTTATATCCGCCTACCTCACACAGTACCCAGAACAAATTAAGTGTTTAATATCCAATGATCATCTAACATTAAACCAAGTTTTCTCTTCCTGGTAGTATCCTAGCTGAGTGGTAGGACAAAAACATTGAATGGACTTGGCTACAGAGTCAGTAATGTGGGTGTGGGGTCCTGCAAGGTGGCAGAGCAAGAGAGGGGATCAGGGAAGAGTGAGATGGGAGGCCTGAGGAGGTGCCACCAACATACAGGTGGCATCAGAGGGAAGAAACAGAAGTGACAGCTTAAGAGGCAGATTGGGAAGTGGTAATAAGAAGAGGGCTATTCTGTAAGGCAGCACTTGGGCTGACAGGAAGGGCACATTGTATACCATCTGGAAGAGCCACGGGGAGAAAGCACCAGAGTTCTGGCCTGAAGTACTCCTTCTTCACCCAGAGACAGGTGATGACACTTCACCTTCCCTACTTCACAGCTGTGCTATTTGATGAGATCATGTCTGCAAGACTCTCAAGGGCTTAGAAGAAAGCATGCTTAAGACCACATCTTAGCAGGATAGCCCTGGAGCGTTTGGTGCCCATTGAAAAACATGCCAGTCAGAGTCAACACTAACCGCAAACCTTTCAATCAGCACTGACCGTTCAGCTTCCTGTGAAACATGACCACTGACCTGTCTCCTTCAGAGGGAACTGCCAGCCCATGCTCATTACTTAAGCACCTGATAACAGTCAAGGAGGTGACAACTTCATGAAAGGCCACGACACTTACATACAATTCAAAACTCTCCCACTACTTTAAGATCTGTGCTTCAAATCTAGGAACTTAACCAAGATAAAACAGAAGGAGACCACAAGTGAAGACTTGTGCTCATAGGGGTGTTTCAAGTTGTAAAACAACCACATTCATGAGCCAGCTTGTTTATAAATAAAAACTTCAATAGTCTAAGTCAGTCGAGGCTTGCTTTTGTTATCTGTGCATAACCCTTCATGGAGCAAATATGTAGTTTCTTTTTTAAAAAAACATTTAAAATGTAGATGGACACAACACAATGCCTTTATTTTTATGTGGTGCTGAGGATCGAACCCGGGTCCCGCCCATGCTAGGCGAGCGCTCTACCGCTGAGCCACAATCCCAGCCCCAAATATGTAGTTTCTATACATTACCTCTCAGAAGATGCTACTACACATATCTATAAAGCTATTGTGTTCTGTTTTTTGTGGTGACAGTGATTGAATTCTGGGCCTTGCATATGCTAGTGGAGCAATCTACTATGAGCTACGCTCCCTCCCTCTATAACATCTATGTTTTAAGAGCTGAAGGAAATCCAGAATACATTTCAAATCCGTCAGGAACACAAGTCTTAGGTTGACAGAGAGTATGGGCAGAGGCACAGCAGGGAGCAGCAGGGAGTGGCAGGGCTCTCCTGAGGAGGCGGCATAACAGAGAGGTGAGCCTGAAGTCCAGCTGAGGAGCCTGGCCTTTCACCTTCCTTTCTCAACAATGTTTGGAGATCACTGTTGAGAGTCCTGATCTAGAATTGTACGAAGCCATTCGGAAAATAGCAGAATAGTGCTGAGCCTAGATAGACACCAGACACCCGATTTCATGTATCCCCTCTGCTGTCTAGCAGCTGTTCAGTCTTTAGCAAACTCTTTACTTACTTTGAGCTTCTATTCCTCATCTGTGAAATGAGGTTAACCGAGTTGCTGTAGGGATTAAAGGGGATAAAGGCACATTTAAACACTATTTCAGGGTTAGCTGTTGTAGTTCACAGAAGGATCTTAGGTGCCTCTGGCATAAAATGAAGAGCTGGCCCAAAGACACTCTAATTCCAGCAACCTGGCAAGCTGAGGCAGGAAGATGGCAAGTTCGAGTCCAGCCTTAGCAATTTAGTAAGACCCTAACTCAAGATAAAAAATAAGAGCTGGGGTGACTGTAAGAGGGTAAGTTCCCCCCACTGCTAGGATGCCCAAGAGGAAGGTCACCTGGGCCAAAGGAGATGTGAAGGAGGAGGTGAGCTCTGCTTCTCTCTGGGAGGTAGGGTGGTGGGTGGATGGTCTATGAACTCCTCTGCCTCAATGACAAGTGCCTTTTCTCTCTCAAAGCCCAAGAAGAGACAGGTGAGGTGTCAGCTAAACCTGTCCCTGCAAAAGTGGAAATGAAACCCCAAAAGGTAGCAGGAAAGGATAAATGTTTGTATGAAAAAGTGCAAACCAAAGCGAAAAGGGGAGAAAACGGAAAACAGACTGAAGCAGCTAATAGAGAAACTGAAGATTTACCTGCAGAAAACAGAGAAACTGAAAATCAGGAAAGCCCAGCCTCCAGTGAAGCAGAAAGAAGCAGAAAACACACACACACACACACACACACACACACACACACTGTGTCTTATCAGTGGTCTCTGACTCCCTTCTTGTATAATCCAGAGGATATTTTTAAACACAATTGTTTTAGTAGTCTAGAAACAATTTTAGAAAGGAGAAAATCTCACCTCATCCCATTTTTTTAAGAGCAAATGATCTTCTTTTTCTTCTTATTATTATTTTAGAAGTGAAATCATTTGCTGGTTGTTTATTTATTTATTTTTTTGGCACAGCTATTCAAGTAGTTTTCTTTAGGAAAAAACAAACATGTGAATGGAAGTAATTTAAATATTCAAGACATTAAATGCGGATCTGTGACTCCAAATTGCCATTTAATATGCTTTGCATTATAGAATATAAAACTACCCCAGCCTACCTATAGATTGTCAAGCTGACAGCCAAGACTATTGAAGCTATTCAATGGGCTATTCAATTATGGGAAGCTTCAATAGTGAAGCCCTGCCCTGCCAGCCTTGCCGCCCACATGACAGGAAGCTGACAACCAGTGGGGAAGATCCTGTCATGAAGAACACACGGGCCACCTCTGTTCTCCTGACATCACCCTTTCTCCTCTGTGTGCTTCCCTAACACACACAAGTCCTGCAGGAATGGCTGGGGTACCCAGATCTGCTTCTACAATCTCACTCCGCTCAAAGAAGGCAAGAGCTGGGACCACAGTTTCTATGCAGAGAAACATTTTTTACCGGCATCACTACGTGACTGAGAGTAATTTAAATTCAGTGACAAATTATTATGTATGAAGGAAGGAATTTCCTATGGAGATCCTCCCTCACCCCCTCCTGGTGAAGAAGCATTTTTCAAACATTAGCAAAGTCATATCCCAATGTTTTAACATTCCAACTATGAGGTTTGGCTAAAAAACTGGAAATGAGCACTCTGGACTTGCTGGGTCTCCCAGGGGCTCTCGTTGTCTGTGTCTGCCTATCTTGCCTCTCTTAAGTAGCTTGTGATTTCAGCTGGGAGGTGTGGACTAAAGGAGTTCAGCCCCCAGGCCCTGCTGTTATGAGACCCAAAGGACTCAATTTCTTGATGAGAACTGAGGAGGAAAAGAAAGAAGAAGCCCAGTGTTTCTAAAAGGTACTGCTCCCCAGCTGGGGCAGGGTGAAGCAAAGTGAGGTTTGTTTGGCAAAGGCCTCCTGCTCAGGCCCCAAGCTGCCCTTCCAGAGCTGGCCGCTGTGCTTCATTCCCTGAGCAAAGTGCTTCCAGGAGCCCTTTTGGAAACACTGTGTTCCACTTTGTTTCCAAGCATCCTGCTGCCAGTTGTCAGGCCTTAATCAGAAACACAGCCTCAGGCAGAGTGTGTGAATCACGGGGCGCCCACCCTTCTTTGCATTCTATGTACTTCCTGAAGAGAACTGAGAGAGTTCAACATGGGCTCTCACAAGCTGTGTGTGTATGTGTGTGTGTGTGTGTGTGTATATATATATGTGTGTGTATGTGTGTGTTCAAGCTGTGCCTGAAAAAACAAAGTGAAGGAAAAATGGAAGTAATCTTTGAATTTTCAATGAATGTACATGAAAGGAAAATGTACACCAGTGCAACAAACAGAAATTTCAGCCTCTGACAGTGGCCTCTTAGTGCCTGCTGGGGAAGCCACAGCCCTTTCATCTTAATGTATTCTTCAGGCAGTGCACAGAAGAGGATAAATGCTTAACACTTCTGAGGGGAAAAAAAAATATATTTTTAAAAATAACTTACAGGCAGGGAATGAAGAAATATGGCCTAAAACTAAACCAACATGAAAAATTGTCTCCGTTGCCAATATCAGATCAAAGAAACACCAATAAAATAAAATAGCATTTTACAACTATTGTTAGGACCAAAATTGGTGATTATAAAATAAATGGGCTGGTGAAATGCTTTACAGCTATATACTTTTGGTGGCAGTGTAAACCCTAAAACCTTTTTCGGGTAAATATTTGTTAACTATAAAAAATTTTTAAATTTTTTGGTATCCTAAATTAAATAATTTCGCTTTTGAAAATTTATCTTCAGGCTAATTTAAAAGAATTCTATTTTAAAAATCAATTTCCTTAATAAGATATCTGTCAGAGTTAGGTGTAATATATTAGCCTCTCAAATACGATTGTGAGGTGGGAGTTAGAGCCTGACTACCCAGTAATGGCAAAAGTTAGCTGTAATTAATATATTTCTTAGGATCTATTTAACACAGTTATAGAAATACTTCTTATAACTGCAATTATTTTACTTGGCAAATTTTTGCTGAGTCTCCACTATTGTTCTGGATACGGAGCACGCAGCACTGAATAAAACCCAAAACTTCCAGCCGTGTAAATAACATGGAAAAACGTCACTCAGTATCTTAACAAAATACATATCACTGTGTCTATGAAGAAGGAGCCAATTTAGAACATGAGGAAAATAAAAATTTGACTTTACCTTTCTTATGCTGAAATAGCAATGATTTCTTTTTGTTAGACAAGAATACTTCCACATATGTCAAATTCCATTATAATAAAAACTGCCTATACTATGTAGTTAGCTACATAATTACAGGCAGATCACAAAAATTTTCCAGGTCACAGTTGAGTCCAATGAGAGGATAAGATAAAATTTCACATGTTAATTGCAAAGTTCCTTTAACTCCAGAACTCCACAATCAAGAGATACTTGTTAAAATAAGATTTAACATTTTCCACCATTGATAGAGGAGAATAGAGTGATGGGGCACATTCCATGGAAACTTAATATGCCCCAATTCCCTACTAGTTTTGACATACCCACAGTTTCTATTTTGTGTTAATATTTAGAAAGAAGCACCAGCAATTCCTCCCATATCCATATATGCAGGTTGCAGCTCTGTGATTTGCCCTGACCAGTCGAATGACAGGAAGTGACACTGTCAGTTCTAAGCCCAGCCCTCAAGAAGCCTGGCTGCTTCCACTTTTACCCATTAAATACCAGTGACTGGAAAGACTTGGCAAGGTCCAGCTGTTCTAGCCAGCCCTGCTGTGGTTCTGACCCATGAGTGAAGAATCCTGTGTGTCCAGCCCCAGCTGAGCCCTCAGGGGGATAAGCTATACAAATCCTAGCAGACACCACACGGAGCAGAACTGCCCAGCCGAGTCCAACCGACCACAGGGTCATAAGAAATAATAAATTAGCATTGTTTTTAAGACACACAGAATGTTACACAACAAATAATTGATAATTGATCCTACTTCTTTCTCTGCTGTGTATAATCTGGATAATAACTCTATTTATCTTACATTAAATTTTTAATGGTTTGGTCTCCCCTAAGTTTTTGCCCAAATAAACTCAATTTACTGCTAGATCAGAAAGTTTTCTGAAAAAGTTAAGTTTACATGATTATTAACACAGAGATTAAACAAAATGCTAAGAAATAATATTTCACCAGAAAGTAAGATAATTACCCAATACTGATGGCTGGTGTGAGCAGTGAATTTTGAAACCCTAAATAAATGTTTTTTTTTTTTTTTTTTTATTCCAGTATATTAGGTTATTCTAGTTTTCCTGTAACGACCCTAATAATAAAACAACTACTTTAATTTATTTATTATAATTTGGCTGTGTAGTCAGCAGTAAGGAGTGCCTTTTTACATGGTCTTGTCTCTAAAATAAACATTTGGTTGAATTAATATGTTACTACAAAATTATTACTACTGTATCTTTAAATGCTTTTGTTCTTAAAGATATGCTAAACTCTTAGGTATGGATGCTATTATTACATCCAATCTCTTTTTGAGAAAAATATACTCCAAAAATTTTTTAAAAATAATAAAAACCAACAGAACATGACCTACAAAAGCACTTTTCAAAAATGTTTCAGGAGCCAGGCGCAAAGGCACATACCTGTAATCCCAGAGGCTCAGGAGGCTGAGGCAGGAGAATCCAGAGTTCAAAGTCAGCCTCAGCAATGGAGAGGCGCTAAGAGACTCAATAAGACCCTGTCTCTAAATAAAATACAAAAGAGAGCTGGGGATGTGGCTCAGTGGTTAAGTGCCCCTGAGTTCAATCCCCGGTCCCTACCCCTGCAAAAAAATGTTTCAGGAAAGGATAAGAATCAACCTTTAATAGTATATGTTCCACTCAGCTCCAGTGTTTTGTATAAAAACATAACTGGGCACAGAGACCAGTAAGAATGTGTGGGTACATAAGTGTAAGCTTGAACTTGTGCACACAGCCAGCCTGTCATTCAGGGCTTAGGAAACTGGCTCCTGCCCTAGGCTCCAACCTGGAAGGACCCCTCTGCTTTAACAGCACCAGTGAGAACCAGGTCCACCTGGGATTGTACAGGGGCTTCGCCAGGCAGGATTCTGTCTCCTTCCAGAACTGGTCCCCACCAAGAAATCCCTGTTTTTATTAGGAGGACATCCATCAGGTACTTTACAATCTGGCTTGTAGAATTCACCAAAAAATAGTACGCAAAATCCACAGGGGGGATGATCATGTGCCTCATTTTCACTGGAAACAACCTCTATTTTCCAAGAAAACAAAGAAGGAAATTTAGATCAGTGCAGGCCAGGATCATCATTCCAGGGAGAGAGACCAGCCTGGTATTCCGAGTGCTTATGGAAAGCCAGGAAGCCTTCTGCAGACAGCACAGAAGCAATGCATTCTAGGTGGAGGAACTGTGGTTCCACAGAGGATGGAGTTCTAAGGAAAATTCTAGGAGCCATCTCCAAAGTAGGAAGAGCTCCATGTTTTCCCAACACAAGAGAAAACCTAATACTAAGCTAGGGAGGCAGCAATTGCAAAAGAAGCTATCAGATGGAGGGTGGGGGCTGGGTGGCTTTCAGAAGGTGACTCCATACATGTCTGAGGGAGAGGAAAGGATTGCATGTAGAGAGCAAATAGAAAACCACTTGACCTGGATAGTGTGTGGGGTCTGTAGCAGAGAGATGCTGAGACTAAGAGCCAGCCTCCTGGCCCCTTTGCTGGCTCATACTCAGGCTGGCCAGGGCTGCATGACCCCAGGCTGAAGGGATCTTTCTCTCCCTTCCCAGGTAGGTTCAGGCTGGGAGTCAGAAGGGCTTGCCCAGCTGAGAGAATTCATCTGTAAACTTTGTTCTGGACTTACAATGTTGTCCCTGACATGGGTAGAAAAAAAGATCAGGTAAGACAAAGGCCACCTGACCACTTGTCTGCCAGGGCTCATACACAGTGGTAAGGGTCAGAATTAAGAAGGAAATTAACCATCTGGAGGTGTAGTTCAGTGGTATAATGCTTGCCTAGCATGTGTCAAACACTAGGTTTGATCCTCAGCACCACATAAAAATAAAAAAAAATAAGATAAAAGTATTGTGTCTATCTACAACTAAAAGAAAATAAATTTAACAAGGAAATTAATGAAGGTTTTGATTCACACTCTTCAGAGGAAAAAGGTCTACATAAAGGAAAAGATTTCATTTCTACCCATCAGGCTGCAGGGAGAAAAATCATAGCAAGAAAGGTGATAGGGGAGTGGTCTATGAGAAGGCAGGGAAATCTGTCATTGGTGAGTGAAGGAAGAAAACTGTGCCTGAGACATGCGCACAGTTCTCAAAGGCAGCCATTATCTGTCCCTTGTGCCCCTGGTGCGCCTGGTATCCAGCACCCACCATCCATGTCTTGGAAAAGGAGAAGAGGATATAGCATGTTCACCTCTACAGGTGGACTGTTTTGCCACCTAAGTTCCATGTTGTGATGAGACTGAGTTTAGAAAGGACTAACTTGTGCCATAACCAAGCACTGAGAGAGTCAAAAAAACAAGCCACAGAGTCATCAGAGCCAAAGCACGAACAGTTTCAACGTGACTCTGGAAGAACAGATTTTCTCCTATTTGGGCTACAGGCCAATGCTGGCTCTTGAAATTAAGTCGGCTGAGTATGTGGGAAGACTGGCTGGTGTGCACATCTATACAAATGACATACTGCCTGCAAGATGCTACCATCATCTCTATTAGCAAGATCCTCTTACTGAAAACAGCACAGAGGCCTATCTCATCCAGACACAACTTTGGCCCTGACTTGAAGGATTTTTAGAAACCTGCTACCTACTTCTTCACTTTCTAAAGAATTTTTTTCCCCCACTTAGGGCGAGGCCTTGCTATATTGCCCAGGCTGATCTTGAACCCCTGGGCTCAGGTGATTCTCCCATCACAACCTCCCTGGGAGTTTTATTTTTTATTCACATTTCCAAAGGCCCAGAATCTATACAACAGCTTCGGTTTTCCATCATTTTGTTTAAGATCTAGCTGTGACTTGCCCGCTGGAATCTCAGGACACATATCACTGAATTAGTGACTCTGGGCATCTGAAGAGCTTTCAGAGCCTTCTGCAATGGCATGTCTACCAGGGGCAAACACAAGCCAGGCCACCTTAGCCTCCTGTCCTTCCAACCTAATCGTCTCACAAAACTTTTCATAACTGGAGAGAAAGGATTATACCCAGTCAGGGAGAGAGAACTGGCATGATGGTGTGAGAGAGGTAGAGAGACACACAGAGAGATGGATAGGTGAGTTTTTGAAACAATGGACCTGAAATAGATATAATTCTACATTTGGGGACAAGGCTAAAAAGTGCCTTTGAAAATTACAAAAAGGACCCCAGGTGCCATGGTGCATGCCTGTAATCCCAGCAGCTTGAGAGGCTAAGACAAGAGGACTGTGAGTTCAAAGCCAACCTCTGCTAAAAGCAAGTGAGATCCTGTCTCTAAATAAAATACAAAATAGGGCTGGAGATGTGGCTCAGTGATTGAGTGCCCCTGAGTTCAATCCCTGGTACAAAAACAAAACAAAACAAAAAACAAACCTCTATCAATGTACCTCCATTAGAACAGCCAAAATCCAAAACACTGATAACACCAACTGCTGGTGAGGACCTGTAGCAACAGGAACTCTTGTTCATTGTTGGAAATGCAAAATGGTACAGCCTCTTTGAAAGACAGTTTGGTGTTTTCTTATAAATTAAACACTTCTACTAGATGACCCAGCAATCATGTTCCTTGGTATTTACCCAAAGGAGTTGAAAACATGTCCACATAAAAACCTACAGAAATATATGTATAACAGCTTTATTCAAAACTTGGAAGCAACCTAGATGCCAGCAGCAATGGCAAGTCACTAAGCAACTCAGTGAGACCCTGTCTCTAAATAAAATACAAAAGAGGGCTGGGGATGTGGTTCTGTGGTTAAGTTCAGTCCCTGGTACCAAAAAGAAAGAAAGGAAATTACAGAAAGGATTACACACATGTGGCTCTATCTCCAGCATTCTCCATGCCAGTAACTGCCACTAGCAAACTTTAGGGGCCTCCCATACTTCTGACCTTAACGTCTCACAAAACTTTTCATAACTGGAGAGAAAGGATTGTTAGCAATGAGGACACACAATTTAACAGTGGTGGGAACATCTCTGAATGTTAACGCTGTTGTCATCCTTGTTTGGTGGGATCAGGTATTGATTTCAAGTCCTTCTTTGCAGTTTTCCTACATCTTCTATGATGAGTTTGATTATGTATGTATTTAGGAAATAAAGCCTTCCATCAGCTTACTGAAAGCCCACTACTCTGTCATTCCTTCAAGATATACATCTCCTATGGGTGGATGTTCAAGGCACTATCCTAAGCCCTGGGGAGACAGCAGTGAATAAAACTGAGGAGCATGTATCTTAGTAGGGCTAATAACGAAAACAGAGTAAACAGGATGTTAGATGGTGACAAGTGCTGAGTTTTGGAGGGGGATTACTATTCTATTTATTTATTTATTTATTTATTTATTTGTTTGTTTGTTTGTTGTAGCTGGACACAATACCCTTATTTTATTTATTTGTTTATTTTTATGAGGTGCTGAGGATCGAACCCAGCGCCTCGCACATGCTAGGCAAGCGCTTTACCGCTAAGCCACAACCCCAGACACGGATTACTATTTTATAAAAGGATGTCTAAAGAAAGCATTTATTTTTTTAATTAAAAAAATTTAAATTAGTTATACAAGACAGTAGAATGCATTTATGCACTATGATATATCATACACATAGATGGGATATAATTTCTCATTTTTCTGAGTGTACATGTTTTGTAGAATCATATTGGCCATGCAGTCAAAATAATGTTTGTTTCATTCTACTATCTTTCCTATCCTCACATCCCATCCCATCCCCTCCCCTCCCATTACTTCCATCTACCTAATCTAAGGTAACCCTATTCTTCCCTAGTGCCCCACCCCCGCACCTTATTGTGTATTAGCATCCGCATATTAGAGAAAACATTCAGCCTTTGGTTTGTGGGATTGGCTTATTTTGCTTAGCATGATATTCTCCAACTCCAACCATTTACTGGCAAATGCCATAACATTACTCTTCTTTAAAGCTGAATAATATTACATTGAGTATATATACCACGTTTTCTTTATCCATTCATCTATTGAGGGACACCTAAGGTTGGTTCCATGGTCCAGCTACGATGAATTGAGCTGCTTATAAACATCGATGTGGCTGCGTCACTATAGTATGCTGATTTTAAGTCCTTTGGATGAACCAAGGAGTGTGATAGCTGGGTCAAATGATGGTTCCATTCCCAGTTTTCTGAGGAATCTCCATACTGCTTTCCATAGTGGTACACCAATTTGCAGTCCCACCACCAATGTATATCTTTTTCATCACATCCTTGCCAACATTTATTGTTGCCTATATTCTTGATGATTGCCATTCTGAAAGGAATGAGATGAAATCTTTGTGTAGTTTTGATTGGCATTTCTCTAATTGCTAGAGATGTTGAACACTTTCTCATATATTTGTTGATCAAATGTTTTTCTTCTTCTGTGAAGTGTCTGTTCAGTTCCTTAGCCAATTTATTGACTGGGTTATTTTTTGTTGTTGTTGTTGTTAAGTTTTTTGAGTTCTTTATATATCCTACAGATTAATGCTTTATTGGAGGGGCATGTGATAAAGACTTTCTCCAAATCTATAGGCTCTCTCATCACCTTATTGTTTCCTTTGCTGAGAAAAAGCTTTATAATTTGAAACCATCACATTTATTAATTCTTGATTTTACTTCTTGAGCTTTAGGAGTCGTGTTAAGGAAGTCAGATCCTAGGCTGACGTGGTGAAGATTTGGGCCTATTTTTCCTTCTATTAGGCACAGAGTCTCTGTTCTGTGCCAGGTGAGAACTAGAGGTTTAATTTCATTTTGCTACATATGGATTTCCAGTTTGCCAGCACCATTTATTGAATAGGCTATCTTTTCTCCAGTGAATGTTTTTGGCACCTTTGTCTAATATGACATAAACATTTTTATGTGGGTTTGTCTCTGTGTCCTCTGTTTTGTACCAATAGTCTACAGGTCTATTTTGGTGCCAATACCATGCTGTTTTGTTACTATAGCTCTGTAGTATAGTTTAAGGTCTGGCATTATGATGCCTTCTGTTTCACTTTTCTTGCTAAGGATTGCTTTAGCTATTCTGGGTCTCTTATTTTTCCAAATAAATTTCATGATTGCTTTTTTTCCCCCCCTAATTCTATGAAGAATGTCATTGGGATTTTAATAGCAATTGCTTTAAATCTGTATAACGCTTTTGGTAGTATGGTCATTTTGACAATATTGACTCTGCCTATCCGAGCATGGGCGCTCTTTCCATTTTCTGGGGTTTTCTTCCATTTATTTATTTAGTGTTCTGTAGTTTTCATTGTAGAGGTCTTTCACCTCTTTGGTTAGATTGATTTCCAGGTATTTTATTATTATTATTTTTTTTTTTTTGAGGCTATTGTAAATGGAGTAGTTTTTGAAGAAAGCATTTCTAAGATGGGAACATTTGAGCAGAAACCTGGAGGTTTCTGGAAGTAGGAACAGCAACTGCAAAGGCCCAAGTGTGTTCAAGGAGAAGCACAAAGTTCAATCTGGATGAAACAGTAGTAGGTGCCACAGCTACTGTATGACTTCAGGAAAAAAATTATTTTGCATGAAAACTCAGTACATGTGCACATAACTGAATCAGCACTAGCAACATGGTGCAAATTTTTACTCAACTCTACCTTACGTGTCCAAAATGCTGGCCACAACCCTTTAAATTGATTTTGTGATTCACTAATGGGGGACAGACCTTAGTTTGAAAACTTGTCATATAAGCCACAATATGGACTTTGGTTTACACCAAATGAGACAGGGGAGCCATGAGAGGGTTTTGAACTCAAGACCTGGCTTCTATTTTAAAAGGACCACTTGGGCTGCTCTGTGGAGAATAAGGTATGAGGTGGAAAGAGGCAGGCAATGTGGATTAACATGCTAGTGCAACACCACAGGCATGTATGTGGTGACACTAGCTGCTGCATCCCTAGCCACCGTGGGCTCACCAAGCTGTCCCCTGTGGCACAATGTCCACATGGCTCTCCAGGACTTCTGCTGGGATTCTTGGGAGAGCTCTACCAGCTCCAAATGGACCTCTTCGACTGGCTTCTGCTGCTCCAGACAATTGTCTTTGGGGGTTTCCTCCAAAGGGAGAGGGAGCACCCCTCATGGTAGTGCTGGTAGAAAGACTCATGACTGAGACAAAATCAGAGCCAGGACTGTGTTCTCTGGGTATGATCTCTAATTCTCATAGCAACTCTACTGTATGGGTATTCATGTTTCATCAAAATCAGGAGAGTGAGGCTCAGAATCAGTAGTCGTTTTCCAATTTTACACAATTTTAAACACTCAGTGGTAAACTCTGAATTCAAAATTCAAATAGTTAAAAGATGTCTAACATCGTTAGTAATACAGAACTTCATTAAAAAAAAAAAAAAAAAAACATGTGACACTGCACACTAATTAGATTTACAAATATTTAAAATGTCTGATACCAGCAAGTGTTAGCAAGGATAGAGACCTGCACTGATAACCTAAAGAAAGAAGTAGGAGTTGGTACAGCCATATAAGGTAATACTTTGATGGTCTAGTAAAGTTAAAGGTGCTCCACTCCTACAACTCTGAAATTCCTCTTCCATCCTCTGGTGAAGTTCCCCTCATAAGCAGGAAGAGACATATAGAAGAAATGTCTCTGCACTTCTGTTTGCAACGAAATATTGGGAACCTAAATGTCCATCAAGAGGATAATGAGAAGATAAGCAAAGACAGGCACAGTGATGCATGCCTATAATCCCAGCAGCTTGGGAGGCTAAGGCAGGAGGATCTTGAGTTCATAGCCAGCCTCTAGCAACAGCGAGGTGCTAAGCAACTCAGTGAGACCCTGTCTCTAAATAAAATACAAAAGAAGGTTAAGTACCCCTGAGTTCAATCCTCAGTACCCTCCCCCCCCCCCAATATAAGCAGAATAAATATACAACACAACACAGTTCACCAATTTAAATGAATTAGGGACTCATCTATCAACATGCATAAATTGTAAAAACATAATGAATGAAAAAAAACAAGTTGCAAAATCATGGTGTACCAAGTTTTTAAAAAAACTTGCAAAACAATACTACTGCTCAGCTACAATGTGCTACTGGAGTAAAAGGGTAAAACATGATTAGGAAACTCAATGGATGATAGCAGTTACCTAGAGTGGAAGGGCAGGTGCAGGCTGTGGCAGAGCAGAGGCTCCATGCCATGTGCCACAGTGCGTTTCTTTTAAAAGTTCTTCAAACAAATGTGGAGAAGTGCTATTCTCTCTGCTTTCACAAATGTTTGAAATATTATACATCATCAATTGGTCAGGAAACATATCCAACGATGAAATCAAGGTCTGGGTTGTTTATCCCATGACCCACTCTTTCTTCACAGTGCTGTTTCCTTGCCTTGTCTGTTATTTGAGCCAGAAAATGAATTTGTGGCCACTGTACTGGGCAAGTAGGAACTCAGTCACATGTGGCAAAGAAAGAATGAATGAACTAAGAGATGTACCCAAGCCTAACTCTTCCATACCTGGCTCCTCAACCTCCCGGTCAGCCCCTGGGAAGCAGGTACAAGCACAACTCCCATCCAGTTCAGAACCTTAGAGGAGTTTGCTCAGTGCTCAACAACTAACCTCTAACTTGCTCCACCACCTCCCTTTAACTTGCTCCTGTCACCCTCTCCTCTCAAGACCTATGCAGAAATCACTCTCGTAAACTGGTTTCAATTATGGTTGGACAACTAGTCTCAAATGGTACCTACTTCTTTCAGCTCTAGAGGTCATGTCTAAGAATTTATGCTTATCCTAGGTGTAAACTTGTTAATTGAGAAGATTTCTGACATTTGCTATGTCCCCAAAGAAGCAAAGTTCTCCTTTTCTTTCAGTGGAATATAATACTGTTATTTTTCAATGTCTCAAAGAGTAACATTTAGTAACATGGGTGATATGTTTACAATATGACGTTAAGTAAACAACATCAACAAAATGGGTACAAAACACAGATGGGACTTCTGGTAACACATGGCGCAGTAACCACACCAAATCACTACCTCATTATTCTGCTTAAATTCTCATCATAGTTCTCATGTAACAATCACACACATGCAAAAATGCTGATACCTGATAAAAGAGAGACATTGGATGTAGGAATGGCAACTTTCTCCACCTAGCAAAGGATGATACACAAGCACAAGCTATAAGCCACAGGGCAATGAGGTTGGGGTGAAGGTGGAAAGGGAGGCTCCCTAGAGGACTATATGTAGAGTGCCTGGGTCCCTGGATCTTCCCCTCCTCCTTTTCATAGACATTGAACCAGAGATTGTTGCATAGGGAGGGTAGACAATATGCACTGGAATAAAACATAATTGACGGTGAACATATTAAATCAACTATGGGTCTTTCAACTCTCTTCTCCTTCTAAGTCCCTCAAGCCCCATAGATTTGAGGATCTCCTCTGGAAAAACCCAAGGGCAGCAGAGCATATCAGACATGAACATTTGTGGGTCCCCAGTGAAGAGTCTGGCTGCCTACCCAATTACCTGACATAAAGCTCCTCAATGCACAGGCCCACCCCACAGTTCTTCCAATTGGTCTTTAGTGCATCACTCCCAAACATGAACAGCTGAGAGCCAATGGATATTTGAGAAAGTTTCCAACACGAAGCCCAAACAAACTAAACAATGCACACTAAATGATCTTAGTTTTATAAAATAAAAATTATAGCATTAAAAAATACTGACAAAGACTCACATGAAACCAGGCGCAAGCAATGGTCCATGCCTGTAATCCCAGCAGCTCAGGAGGCTGAGGCAAGAGAATCCCAAATTCAATCCAGCCTCAGCAACTTAGTGAGGCCCTGAGCAACTTAGTGAGACCCCGTCTCAAAATAAAAAATAAAAAGGGCTGGGGGTGTGGTTAAGCTCAGTGATTAAGCTCCCCTGGGTTCAGTCCCCAGTACCCCCACCCCCCCAAAAAAAGACACATCAACATGGTAATGGTGGCCACCTCATGGTGGTGTGATGATTTCTACAGAAATGCATGTCAATTAAACACCAATCATCTCAGATCAGGACTTATGGCACACTTCCTTTCCTCTCACCTCTTTCTTGGCAATTATTTTGAAATATCTGGTCTTCTTTACTCGGCCCTTATCAAAGACTGACATTGGCTTTTAAGGAAGGTGAATATGTGTCTACAGATCCTCTTCCTCTTTCCAGGGATCCTAGATATTCATGAAATCTGTACTCTGATACTTTGCTACAGGCAATCTGGCTGGAGGTACACTTCTCCTGGCGGAAAACTAGTGTTTTTAAACTGGCCACATGTACTCACAAGAGAGCCAGTGAACTAAAGATCAGAAAGCATACAAACAACTCCTTTGGATCTGGTGGCATTTTCTTTGAGGAAATGGCTCTTCTGCATGGCTGAGTGACATGTGCTGGGTGACTGCAAGGGGGTTCTCAATCTATCTACTGCTAAGAGACTTTGCCTAGCCCTAGGAATTTTAAAAATTCTACTGTGCTTCTTTCCTGACTCTGGAAAATCTGGAACAAAATATTGGCTGGCTCAAAAAACCAAGACAAAACAACAAAACCAGAACGCTGCATTTATTATTAGCCACCAAATGTTTCAACCCTTCAACTAGGAAATTTTCTGGTTAAATTTTTTATGTAGTGGTAGTTTCTACCTTAGTATTATTTTCTTAGAAAATGCTCAAGAGGGCTTTGTTGGATAGTTGACAAAGGGTCTAAGCTCTCGGTAGATTTTGAAAGGAAATGGGCAGAATGAGAAGGTGATGGAACAACCAGTGCCAATGAAGAGCCAGGGGCTGTGACAGGCTCTTTACCTGTCAACCCCAGCAGCATCCTAGGAAATAAGCATCACCAGCCATATTTTTAAAATGACTCTTTCAACTTTTTATTTAGATATGATGGGGACTGAAACCAGGACCTTGTTCATACTAGACAAGAGTTCTAGCTAGCACTAGGCTACATCTCTAGCACCAGCTGTGTCTTGAGGATGGGAAAACTGAGACTAAAGTACATTACTAATTTACCAAAGTTACAAAGATAACATAGATGGGGGGCAGTGGAAAAGGAGATGTTCAAAGTGCTTGTTTCTATTGTAAAGCAACTTTACAATAAAGAAGAGACACCTTTTACAAATGAGTGACCTCATGGTCTCGACTATAATATTTAATTCATTCAAAACTGTTATTAGCTATGTGTGGTGGCATATCCCAGTGACTTTGAAGTGGCATCCCCTTTCTCCACAGAAAAGCCCTCTTCACCATGGCTGATTTTAGGACTGTCAGCAAAAGAGTCTCTGCAAAAGAGTTCAATGTAGATAAACTTCCTATTTTCGTGTCACCCTGTTTACTTGGCCACTGGCCGAGAAGATACCAGCACTCCAGGTGCTGGACACCCCCTTACTAGTTTTCACAAACGTATCCAGTATAGTACTTTGAAGAAATGTGCAAACAAGGCCTCTGGCCTTGAGCTGAGGCTTCACAGAGATGTCTACATTTTCAAGATAAGTTACAAATGGGCTCCATGGTAACAGCTGGCAGGAAGAGGAAAGAAAGGGGAGATGGAGCGCTCCCCTTCTCAGGTGTTGTCCTTGAAGAGTTAACTTGCCCAGAACAGTGAAATAAAAAGCTGTTTTTATGTGAACTTCTGAGCCCCTCCCCTTACATGCTAGGTATAAAATTCTGAAACTCCCTGAACTTGGGATTCAGGGGATTGATTGATTACAGCAAAAGCTGTGCCCTCTGAACCTGGCTGCAGCCAAATAAAACTGTTTTCTGCTATCTTCGGTGTCTTGCCTTCTTTGTCCCTACAATATTTTTGGTGACCCGGATGGGACAGAGGAGGTAAGGAAGGCTATTCTGCCTCTCTTGTCTCTGGGGACCGGCTTCCCTGGGGCGATGAGGGACAGCAGTCCCCTTGGCGCCCAGGCCACTCTTGGCCTGAAGGATGATCGACTCACCCAGCGTCCTGGGGCTGCCACCCCGGAGCACAATGGAACCCACAGGCAGCAGGAACCAGAATTACGGTTTTGGAGCACTGCCCAGCTAAACAGGTAGGACCCCGGTCCATTTGGTTTTATAGCCCACCTGACTTCCCCTTCGAGGCCTAAGCGGGTGGAAGAGAGGCTTGATCACCTTCTGTTGGGTCCCGAGTACCCTCAAAAGTTGTTGGAGCTGAAATGGACCCAAGGAGTCGCCCGAGTAGTCTCTGTTCGGGGCCAGCGAGCAGAGGGGAACCATGACTCCCTTTTTGTTTGGTTTGGAATTGTTGGAATTTGGGCGGTATAGAAATCCTGTCCGCCATGTCTGTGTGAAAGTGTGTGAATGAGACAGACAAAGGGAAGGGTTCCGACCCAACCCCAGGGCCGAAGCGAGTGCAGAGTCCTGATGTGCGGTTCCGTGGCACCTCATACATTCTATGGCGAAATTTCACCAAATCAATATCTAGGGGAAAGCTCCAGGTCGGGGGTTGATACCAACTCACAAGGCTAAGAGGGTCCGAAGTGCCTGCGAGGGGAGCGGCCGGAGATGGACAAAGCGAGTCTTGTCCTAAAGTCTGTTTTGTTCTAAGTGTGCGACACCAATGCAGGATGGAACATGGGAGGCACACTAAGGAAACTGAGCCTTCTGAAATGTGTTAGAAACCTTTAGGAAGGTTTTCCTGGTGACTGTAGAGTGAGACTCCACAAAGGTTGCATACTCTGTGAATTAGAATGGCCCATCCAAGATGTGGGCTGGCCACCAGAAGGATCTTTAGATGAGAGAGTCATTGCTGAGGTCCTTTTGATTGTTATTGCAACCCTTGAACCAATTCTTTTATATTGATTGCTGGCAAGAGATAGTACAAGAGATAGCCCCTTTGGTTGAGAGCCTGTCTAGATATACAGTCCAAGCTGATGTTAGCTAGGAGCATAGTGGTCTCTAAGATCCAATGGAAAGCAGCCAAATAAAACTGTTTCCTGCTATCTTCGGTGCCTTGCCTTGTTTGTCCCTGCAACAACTTGGGAGGCTGAGGCAGGAAGATCACAAGTCCAAAGCCAGCCTCAGCAACTTAGTGAGACCCTGTCTCAAAATAAAAAATAAAAGGGGCTGGGGATGTGGATCGGTGGTTTAAGCATCACTGTGTTCAATTCCTGGTGCCGGAAAAAAAGTTATTTAAGAACCAAACTGTGAGGCTTTCTCTGTTCTGGGTGCTGGGGATGCAGCAATGCAGGCAGCATTCCATTCTAGTGGAAGGGTATGTTCTTATATTTGAAGGTTCTTGTTTGCCTGCTCAGTCGAGTATGACCAGTCATCTGTAGGGACAAAAGAGCAGGGCTGCTTTCTGGGGTGATTAATAGGATCAGGATTATGGAATTGTGTTGTGTTGGTCCCAACTGATCTGAACAGTTGTCCTGGCTAGAAGCCTAAAATCATTCCCATTTCTTTAATTATGACTAATGTGCTTAAGGGAATACTAATTATTGTATCTAATAAAAGTAAAAACTAGTGTTTGCTAATTGTAAAGTCCATGGAAAGAGTCCAGTTTTCTGTAGACAAGATCCAAAACAGACAGGAAGGGTAAAAACAGGGTTACCTGGAGGGCTACCCCCCAAAAGCTGTACTGGTATGAAGTCCTGGCCTTTTATAAAATCTCCACTTTCTTAATGTCCCTTTCATGTTTATGTTGGAAAGATCTCTTTATTCTCTGAAATGTCTTTAAAAACAAAATAAGTGGGATGAAAATTCCAAATAATTTAGGGAAAACGGATAAAAGAAAATTATTCTAAAAAGCAGGAACAGGGCAACATTAGGTCAAGGGTAGGGGAAGAGGGGCCCAGGCTGCTCCCAGGTCACCCACTGGAAGGGAAGGAGAGGCACTTCCAAATCCAGTGGCTTTCCTTCTTGTTTTCTCACAAATGAAAGTGAACAAGAGGGCATTTAGCAAGGCAGTTGGCTATTCTCTCTGGCCACATGATCCATTCCAACCAAATTCCAATACTGAAACACACTAGCCAAAGAAAGCAGTAACTCAGCTAGATTAAACAAACGCCAAATGCCACCCTTCGCTGCCATCACGGTTTGGCTGAGCTGAATACTGCAGTGTGAATAAAGCACAAGCTTTGCTACAGAACTGCTGTGAAGGAAGTGTTTTTGAAGAAATATATATATATATATTTGCTAGGAAGGTTTTACCATAACACTGAGGTAGTATATGGAATGCTAACACTATGTGTGCAAGCAGCAGTCCTGCCTAGCCACTATGTCACAATGGTCCAAACTGTCAGCCCAGCCCCTAAACACACTCAGCTGACTTCAATGAACTGGGAAGAAATCTGATTCTGTAGCCAGCACTGCTGCCATCGGCCTCAAAGTCCAATTTGAATGATGAAAACAAATATCACAGGGCCAAGGAAAGGAGGAACAGGATGCTTAAAAAAAAAGAAAAAAAAAAAAGTTTGTTGAGTGGCTTAAGTTTACACAATTAATTAAATGAAAATTCCTTTCTTAGGAGTTCACAAATAACATATAACATTTTTTTTTTTTTTCCTAGCTAGGATGATCTAAACTATTCTAACAGCTTGTCTGTTTTAGGACAATTCATTTAGTTTTGGAAAGAGGTATTGACAACGTAATTGTTGCCTGGATGAAAGCCTCACTGTATCCCTAGGACCTAACACAGTACCTGGCACACAGAGGACACCTGCAAGACGTGCAGAATCAGTGACTAATGCTGACAAACAATTCCTTTTGAGGCTTGAAGTATAGCTCAGTGGTAGGGCGCTTGCCTAGCATGTGTAAAGGCCTGGGTTCCATCTCTAATACCACCACCACCAACAACAATAAATCCTGTTGAATTTCAAATGTATGAATGATGTTCTAGGTAAAAACCACATAACTCTCTGGGATCTTTGTACATAGAGTTGGCCTTCTGTATTTGCAGGTTCTGCACCCATGGATTCAATAGACCCTGGTTGGAAAATATTCAAAAGAACAATTATGTCTGTACTGAACATACAAAGACTTTTTTTTTTTTTTGGTAATTATTCCCTAAACAATATGGTACAATGACTGTTTACAAAGAATTTACATTATATTTGGTATAGGTCATCTAGACATAATTTAAGCATATGGGAGGACACATATATAGGTTTTATGCAAAGACTATGTCATTTTGTAAGAGACTTGAGCATCTGCAGATTTTGGTATTGGGTGGGGATGGGGTGTCCTAGAACCAACCTCCTGAGTTACGGAGGTATAACTGTGCCACTGATGTGAACCAGATGGCATTTTGCCAAGAAGGAGTAGAAATACATTTCTTGACTCTTCTTCCACCATCAAATCCCTTGTCTGAAGGGTTCTGACATCACCTGCTGGCAGTCAGAGTTCAAATCAGCTGTAGAGATGGAAATGGAGCCAGCTGGAGTATGGCTAGGGCAGGCTGAGCTACCTTCTGTGCCAGGTAGAGTCTGTGCTGCTTTTTTGTTACCCTCAGGAGCCTGCTCAAGATGATGCCACATGTTTCAAATAACGGCTGGACCAGGACTCTGGTAGGTGGCAGACACCTGGCTTACTGTTGCACAGTTTCTGAGATGGGATGAAGGAAATACCCATGTTAAAAACAGCTAACACAGGGCTGGAGTTATAGTTCAGTTGGTAGAGCACTTGCCTAGCACCACATGTGAGGCACCAGGTTCAATCCTCAGCATCACATAAAAATAAAATACAGGTATTGTGTCCATCTACTATTAAAAAAAAAAAAACACAGCCAAAGGTAGAGTAAGCCACAGCACACACGTGAATTCAACAAAAACCCCAAATCACTCATAAACATCTATCATAACGACAAGCAAAGTAAATTTGGCTTTACTAATATTCAACTTTTAAAATTTTTCCTCGGTAGATGTTACAATTAATATTCAGGGGACTTTTAAAACTTAAGTCGGTTTCTATAACTTGCAGTTTGCAAAAAGCTCCATTTCCCCTTTGTATCAGTTCTTAAAAATGGCCAGAAAGTTTTCTGAGGTACCTGAAATGAAATTTCTTTGCATTTCACCCCTATCCAACACTCAGGAAATAGCAGAGCCCTGCTGCAGATGCTGAGGTGCCCAGAGCAGCCTCTCTTGCGGCCTACAGTAAAAGCCAGCTGCTACTCTAAGTTAACCCTGGTTTGTTTACATCACAGTGAGAAATCTGCAGGAAAAACTCTCATTGACAACGTTCACAGAATACCCTGCTTCCCGCTTCCCATCATTAATCCAGTCTTCTGAAAATCAAGACAACTAAGACAAAGAATGCCTTGAAGGATGTATGGCCATGCATTTGGACTAAGACATTAGAGTAATTATGGCACCAAATTACTTACGAGAAAAAAACATGCACACCAATTCCTACAGAGGAGACTATTGCAAAACTGGTAATAAATTTGTCTTTATTATAAATGCTTCCCTTTCAGATTTCTAAGAATTTGAAGCATCAAAGCAGTTATAGGAGGTGATAAATCATTAGCCAAGCCCCATGCAAAGTGCCTGGCACTTCGACAGCAGCTGGCATGATGAAGGAAGACATGGAGAACAGTCACATCATCCTCCCAGGTAGAGGAAACTAGCATTCTATCAGGAGCTGATGTTTGGATGGTTGGTTATGTTTTCATGAAATAAAAACCAAAAACACACTTTTTTACTCTTTTACAGGTGGTGCTATTTTTCACACTGTTACTCAAGACTCAATCTATTCTGGTCAACCAGGTTGAAAGTATTTAAAAAATTTTTTTTTTAAATGGCAGACTCTTTTTCTTGGAATTATTTCCTAACTAATACTGTATAACAATTATTCACGTACCAATTACATTGATTTGGTATTGTAAGCCGTCTATGACTTGTATGGGAGGATGTACTATTTGGATCCTGGTATACACAGGGGTCCTGAAATCAATTTCTAGGAAAATCTAGGGATGACTATACTTAATGCTTGACCAGCTCAAAGATGTTACTCTGCAGTCTGAAAAGTAGGGAACACTAAAGGATGCTTGGAGACAATCAGCAACTGACACCTTCTATTACAAAGATGACAGTGGTCAGCGGGTCTTAATTCTGAAGAGATTTTTTAGAGCTGGGCATGGTGGTGCACACCTGTAATCCTAGCAATCTGGGGGGCTGAGACAAGAGCATCTCAAGTTCGAAACTAGCTTCAGCAATTTAGCGAGGCCTGAAACAACTTACGGAGATCTTGTCTCAAAATAAAAAGGGCTGGGGATATAGCTCAATAGTTAAGCACTTTGAGGTTCAATCCCTGGTAGGGGGAAGAAAAAAAAAAAAAAATCAACAGACCAAAAAGCTCTCTGTAACTTAAGACATTTTCTTAGGCATGTGAAAAATACTTAGAATTCAATTAGAAAGTAAACATTTACTTTAAAAAACACTCTTTATGGAAATAAATAAAAGCAAGTTGCTTTCTGATTTGGGACAGAGGATCCTATCCACAGCATCTGTCTAGTGTGGGTACTAGGCTAGGTTTGTAACAAAACTGAAGGCATTTAGTACTATCCGGTGGGCCAGATAAGGAGACAAGGTTTTTTTTAAAACATTTATTTTTTAGTATTAGGTGGACACAATACCTTTATTTTATTTTCATGTAGTGCTGAGGATGGAACCCAGTGCCTCACGCATGCTAGGCAAGCGCTCTTCCTCTGAGCCACAACCCACAACAATGAAAAGCAAAACTATGCCACAGCGCTGATGAAAGTAATGTATGAGGAACAAGAGTTCAGAATAGGGAGGGATGGTTCCAGCCAGGGCCATCTGGACTTGATGGAGAGAGCAGGAGTTCCCCAGGCACCTCCTATCACCCTGCTTTGGCAGTGGGGCCAAGAAGGCAGGGGTCACTTATTCTGACATCCTTCATCCAGAGGAATGAAGTGCATGCCACTCTGCCCGGTACTCTTTGACCCTTCTGAGTCCCCTCTATTCGGCCAATTTTCCTTCTGAGTCTTCCTTGGCCCCTTCTTCATGCACCTGTCCTGTAAGTGGCCCTGGGTAAAGCCTGGGGAGCCATACAAGCTGAGTCTGAATCATAGGTCAGCCACCTCTCCCTGGGTGATGAAAGGGAAGTTTCTTCATCCTTGTGTCTGTTTCCTCCTCTGTGAAGTAGATTTAATAGCCATACCGACTCCTTCACACATCTCAGGCGCTGAAGACAGTGTCTGGTGTAGAGTGGGTTTCAGTAAACACAATCTGAGTTACAACAGACAACTGAAAGCTTCTACAACGACCTGTGCCCATGAAATTATTTCATATCTATCTATCTATCTCTCAAAAAGGAAAAAAAAAAAAAAACGAACAATTTGTTTTTTTCATTAGCACATTTTCTTTTTTGAGATGGGATCTTACTATGTTGTCCAGGTTGGCCTTGAACTCCTGAGCTCAGGGGGTCCTCCCACTTCAGCCTCTGCACCCAGCCTCACTGGCACATTTTTCTAGAGAACAGGGAACATGGGCTAATATGTTAATAGCTTTCTACTCTACAAAAGTGGTTGGAGGTGGGCGTACATCTTTTCCTTCCTAGACAATCTCTAAAGCCAACCAGTCTACATAAAATATACCTCCATGCACAATACAAATTCCACTGGGAAACACTGGAATGAAAAGCAGCCAGGAGCTTCTGGTATAGGCAAGTCTAGTTCTCCAACATGGCAGTCAAAGAAGGACTTGAAAGCAGCTGCCTCGTTTCAGAGCCACCAATGACAGGTCTATGAGCAGAAAGAAAACCAAAATGCTCTCTCTTCATGTCTCTGTGCACAGGACGATTCACCCAGGAAGTACCAAAGAAAAGGTATGACATAAAGCCAATCTCCAGAAATAAAACAGCATTCTTACAAGACCTTGTTTTTACTTACTAAGGAATTTTAAAGGGCAAAAACCCCATCATTTATTTCTCTCAAACGCATCCAGGTGGCTACAAATGAGTTGCTTAAAGCACAGGCTTTAAGGCTGTGTGTTGTCAATCAGTCACCAGTGGTCAGCATGGCCTCAGGGCCATCTAAGTTGAGCTTCTCTGCAGCTGGGGAACTCTGACTGCCTTGAGAGGTGGAGAAAGAATGAGGATGGTTCCCCGTCATGGGAATACTGTTTCCACAGAACACAGTGTTTCTACCATGCTATTGGGACAGAAGTCAACTCTGCTCCATGTGGAGCAGAGTTCTATCATTAGAACAAAATCTTCCAAGATATGGCACACTGTTTTCAGGCAATCCAGATTAACATAAAGCCACTGTGTCACACCACAGTGTGGCCACGATACATGGACCAAGGAAGCATTTTTCAGCACTGTCACTTCACCTTCTGTTCTGAACTCATCGTACTATCTTTAAAGCACACAACAGTGGTAGAGAAGGTGACCTTGATTCTTCAAAATTAAAAGGCATTTCTTTTAAGATTTATTTTAAGAGAGTTTGGGAGGACAGGGGAGGGAGGAGCATAGAACAAGGCAGGCCATGCATGGGTCACTGTTGAAGCTGGGCAGTGGGTATAAAAGAGTTCATTATTTCATTCTGTCTGCTAATTCAACTTTTTGAAAGGGCACTTCTGATATGCACATTTAAGTTTCCAGAAGAAACAAAACCCTTTTTTAAGTCCTTATTCCAATCCTTTTTAAAGCTCTTATTAATGTGTTCAGATGCTTAGGTTTCTCTGCATCATTAGTAGAAACTGCTGAAAACTCTACTCTGGAGTCAGCACTGATCTCGTGACACGTGGTTGGCCTGACAGAGCTCCAGATGCCTTACACAGGGCCACAGAAACCGGCTCTGTCACAGAGCAGCAGAAGCCAAGAGCTCCTCAATCTGCTCAGTTCCACACAGCATTCCAAGAGAGGAAACCAGAACAGAGCTTGGACTATTTGTTTCTATGCTTTCTTCCTGGGAGGAGCTAGTCTTATAACACTAAAGTGAAAGGTGATGTACGACGATGAAATTGGTGGAAAGACAGAATATTGAATCATAGGTCAGCCACCTCTGATTCAATGGTGGTTCCTCATATCTGATGAAGAGCTTTAGAAAAATACCAATGCCCAGAACACACTCAAGGCCAATAAAATCAGAACCGAGGAGCTGGTATCTTGAGGTATATGTGCATGTGAGGGGTATGCACACTTGCAAGTATGTGAGTGTATGAGTATGTAAATGTGTGTGTACATATAAGTGTGTGCATACATGTAGCTGTACACACATATGCATGTGTTTTCACCCTGAGTCTAATGGGCAGCTACAGTTTAGAATTGTTGCTTGAGGCCATACACCTAAGATGTCCTAGAACTCTACAAACACAACCCCTTTTCTCTCCCACTGGCCCTAGAATCCTAAAATTCCTACCATGATAGATCTTGCTCCCACTGGCCCTTGTTAAAACTGTACAAAATGCATCTTGTTAGTCTTCCCAAACATTTAAAGAGATGAAATAGGCTGTGCCAAAGTCAGAAGAAGGATTCTCATTCGTTGTCAAGGTGCTTTTAGGAATCCTATGCTTAACAACTGAGAGAAACTGAACACTCAAGCAGGCAGGGGAATGGAGACAAGGGATCCTATAGAAGCACACACAGACATCAAGACAGAGGCAGAGTACAAGAAAAATGCCACTGGAGGACAAGACAGGGAGATGAGTCATCCCACCACTGAGGACTTATCACCCACGATAACTCCTGCCATAAGTTTGGTATTCCAAAACAACCAATGGGGGTAAGGTGGACAGTATTTTAATTAGGCTTTATAAAGTAACCAACGGGGGGGGGGGAATTGGAAAATATTCTAATCAGGTACCATAAAAAATAGAAACAAAGGGGTAAGATCCTCAATCAGGTCATATAGGGAAGAGATCATCTCAGAGCTCAGCATATAAAACACTATTTCCAGACCGAGGATTGTAGTCAGGGGCACTCAACCACTGAGCCACATCCCCAGCCCTCTTTTGTATTTTATTTAGAGACAGGGTCTTATTGAGTCTCTTAGCGCCTCTCCATTGCTGAGGCTGGCTTTGAACTTTCGATCCTCTTACTTCTGCCTCCTGAGCTGCTGGGATTACAGGTGTGTGCCACCATGCCTGGCAAATAAAAGATTCTTATGATGTTTACTAAGTGGTTTCTAAGATACTCTTTGGGGAAAAAGTCACGATATCCTGCTTTAAAAGACATAAACACTTCTTTGGAACTTATTGATGATCTTGATGATATAAAGTAATAAAATTTCCGCTTTTTACTTCAGCTGGATGCTTGGCAATGGCACTTTGGACTTTTCTTTCATTAGCTAGGGAAGGTCATGAGGTGTAGGTTTGTACCACGATAGTTCAGGGAGGTAGGGGTGTTTCTGAGCCCCTCCAGCCAGCTACAATCCTGAGCTGTAACCCTCCTCCCAATGTCTGCTCACTAAGTCTCACAGGTAGCAAAGCTAATGCAGGGCTGGTGTCTAAATCCCATCAGAGAACACTTTCCCAGCATCAACCCTGAACCAAAGTTGTAACAGACGGCTGTAGAGTCCCCCAGGGCCCAGGAACCTCCTACATGGGAGGGACTCGTCAGGAACTAGGCATGGTGGTGCACACCTGCACACCTGTATGTAATTCCAGCAACACAGCAGCTGAGGCAGGAAGATGGCAATTTCAAGGCCTGCCTGGGCAATTAGCCAGATCTCTCTGGGTTCAATCTCCAGTAGCCAAAAAAAAAAAAAAAAAAAGTATATACCTATATAAATATTTTAAAAATATATTAGATGGATAGGTAGATATGATAAAAGTTACCCTTAAGTTGACTGAACTTTTAGTGAGGGAGGTTCTGGGCAGGGCATGTCTAATGGCTTATTAGG
Organism: Marmota flaviventris; assembly: GCF_047511675.1. Classification (NCBI taxonomy): domain Eukaryota; kingdom Metazoa; phylum Chordata; class Mammalia; order Rodentia; family Sciuridae; genus Marmota; species Marmota flaviventris. The sequence continues at coordinate 87,377,979 of NC_092501.1, read as the reverse complement.
ACAACCTGCTGGGAGTTTACCTAGACCATCACCTACAATTAGTGTGGTTCAATTCAGCTGAAATGGCCTCATACTTATTAAGCCAGTGCTACACCACTGATTTGCTCCCTAGCCAGAGATATTTTACATTCACTTTTAAGCATTTCATCTTCCAAACTGAATGCTTACCACATCCTCAATAAGGAGAAGTGACAGCTCCACAGCCACATGTGGCTTAGGGTTGTCCCAGCAGCATAGGCCTCAAGCTCAGCCAGGTCCAAGAGTCCTCCACACTGACACAGAATCCAGGAGACAAGGCTCCCATCTAATTTATTGTACTGTTTTTTGATTCACTGCTTTTTATTTAATAATTATTAACTATAATCAATATTCCTTTGTGTCTAACCTACTATTTATTATTCTCAATGAGTTAAATGTCTTTGTAAAATACCTTGTGGATGAGGTATTTTTATGGTCATTGGAGAGGAGTTTCTAGGGGTCAGGCATGGGGAAGGGGCCATCTGCAGGAAGACACCCGAAGAGAATGTCTTAAAAGAAATGCATAAAGTTTCATAGAATGAGCTTATTCAATAATTCTGCCTTTTGGTGTCTTCTTCCATGTAGGATTATTTCGGTGTTCATCTCTATTCATGATACCTGAGGTAGAATATCATGAAACTCTGACTTGATTTCTTTCTTTTCTTTTTTTTTTTTTTTTAAAGAACATTTTCTCTTTCTTTTTAGAGAGAGAGGAAGAGAGAGAGAGAATTTCAAAATTTATTTTTTAGTTTTCGGCGGACACACCATCTTTGTTTGTATGTGGTGCTGAGGATCGAACCCAGGCCGCACGCATGTCAGGCGAGCGTGCTACCACTTGAGCCACATCCCCAGCCCCCTGACTTGATTTCATTAGGTCTGGACTCAAAATTATTAACCCAGATAGACTCAGGTCTTGACTTTAACAAGACACTATTAGTTAACAGTGTTCATATCATCTAGAATGGTAATGAATCTATGGGTCAGCTCATACAGAGGGTGGGGTCTCTCACAATCAGTACAGAGGAAAAAGTGAGATTATTACTGCAACCCTTCATTTAATGGTCCAGGCTAGGGGGAGGCAGAGCTGTGCAAATAAGCTACTGTTGGCCAAGCAGCCCTGTAGGTCTGGACTGGTTTATTTATCAGCCTCTGCTGTATGAACTGGACTGAAATAGAGGTTCCAGTCACAAGGGTTTTTAGAGTATAGCTTGTTTTTGACCATGATTTTGCCCAATGTTTTTGAAGAGACTCTCCACCTTACTCCCCTTGCCCAAGAATTGGCACAATCCTTCTTAAGCCACTTTGAAAATACTAGCCATAAAGAGGATTACCCATGAGATCAATACTAATCTCTGGAACTTTCACTTGATGCCCCACCCTTCTTTAGTGTGTAGTAAGTGGGAGATGGAAATAAACTATCTGCATCCATTATAGTTGGATACCCCTTCCCTATGCAATCAATGATCCACTCTCAGTCACTATGAGTTAACTTACAATTTCTAAAGCATTATATAAATGAAACCTTACTATATATACTCAGATGTGTTTAGCATTTTCATGCAGCATGATTTTGAAATCCATACATGCTGTTATGTGTGTGTAGGCAGTTCCATAGTTTGGTAGATAATATTTCATGGTATAGATGTAACACAAAATTTATTTATCCATTCAACTATTGATAAACATTTACAATTTAACGTTTATGCACAAGTCTTCTATATACATTTACATTTCTTTTGAATAAATACCTGGGAGAAGAATGACTGAGACATATGGCAGTTATATGTTTAACTTGAGTTATAATAAAATTCCAGTCACTGCACATGATCATCAACACTTGGTATTATCAGACTTTCAAATTTTAGCCTTTTAATGAGTATGGAGTGAAGTTTCATTGTGGTTTTAATTTGCATTTTCTCTGATGAAAACTGATGTTGATTATCATTTCATGTGCTTACTGGCCATTCCTATATATTCCTTTCTGAAGTGTGTGCTCAAATCTTTTGCCCATTTTTAAAGGTTTTGTCTTTTTACTATTGAATTGTAAGAAGCTTTTTATATATTCCAGATGCAAATCTACTGTGTTGGAAATATTTTTCTCACTCTATAGACTGACTTTTTGTCTTAATGATGTCTTTTAAAGAGCAATGATTTTTAACTTTGGAAAAAGTCTAGTTCAATTTTAAAAGTTATAAGAGGGCTGGGGATATAGCTCAGTTGGAAGAGTGCTTGCCTTGAATGCACGAGGTACTGGGTTCAATCCCCAGCACCACACACATACCCACAATAAAAGGTTTTAAGAAAAACTTTGCCTTTCTCAGCATTGCAAAGATTTTTTTCTTACGCTTTTTTCCTGAAAGTTTTATAGTTATACATTTTACACTTAAGGCTATTATCCATTTTGACTTAAATCTTGTGAATGGTGTAAGAGTAGTTAATTTTTATCCATTAGGGTATCTAATTGTCTCAGCATCATTTATTGAAAAAGCAAAAAATAAAACAAAATAAAAATCCCTTTTTTCCTTATTAAAATTTCTTGGTTTCGTTGAAAATCAATTAAAATAGTAGACATGTGCCTATTTCTGGATTCTATTCCATTGATCTATCTATATGTCTTCTGCTTCTGCCAATCCCATGCTATCTTGACTACTGAAACTTTAATCTTCTCCACTAAAGTCTAGTTCAAACTCGTCTGACTAGTGTAAGTCTTGAGGTTAGGCAACTTTTATATTCTAGGTTCTTTGCAATGCTACATAAAAATACTGAGTCTTCTGATCCATGAACATGGTATATCTCCCCATTTGTTTACATTTTATTTATTTATTTACTTGTGTATTTAATTTTTGCAGTACTGGGGACTAAACTCAGGGGTAGTATACCTCTGATCTATATCCCTGGCCTGCCTTTTACTTTGAGACAGGATCTTGCTAAGTTGTTCAGGCTGGCCTCAAACTTGCCATCCTCCTGCCTCAACCTTCCAATTGCTGGGATTACAGGCAGGCACCATTATGTTTGGATTAGATCTTTAATTTGCTCAACAATGTTTTTTAGTTTTAAGTACACATATTTTGTTAAATTTATCAAGTTGTTCTTTTATTTTATTTTATTTGTTTTTTTACTTTTTTGTAGTGCTGAGGATGAAACCCAGGGCCTCATGCATGCCAAGCAAGGTGCTCTACTACTAAGCTTTATATCCCCAGTCCCAATCCTTAAGTATTTTATACTACTGAATGCTACTGTAAATGAAATCACATTTAAAATTTCAATTTCCAAGTGTTCGTTGTTAGCATGCAGGAAAAAAGTTGATTTTTTGTTTGTTTGTTTTTGTATTCTGACATTACATCCTGTGTCTTTGCTAAATTATTATAGGACACTATTAATTCTGGTAAAACTTTGTTACAGATTCATTAGAATTTTCTATAAAAGGGGTCATGTCCAATGCAAATAAAGACAGTTTTTTTCCCCAATCTGTATACTTTTATTTTCTCTCTGGTTATCACATTAGCTAGGACCTTCAGTAGAAATTGGAGCCAGGTGTGGTGGTTCATGCCTGTAATCCCAGTGGCCTGGGAGGCTGAGGCAGGAGAATCACAAGTTCAAAGCAAGTTTCATCAAAAGCAAGGTGCTGAGCAACTCAGTGAGACCCTGTCTCTAAATAAAATACAAAATAGGGCTAGGGATGTGGCTCAGTGGTCAAGTGCCCCTGAGTTCAATCCTCAAAACCAAGAAGAAAAAAAAAATGAAAATGAAAATGGACATACACGCCTTATTTAGAGGCAAGGTAGTTGTTGTTGTTTACGTTAAATGTTGACGTTACTGTACACAGAGGCTCTTTAGCAAATTCAGAAAGTTTCTTTTTATTCCTAGTTTGGTGATTTCTTTTTCCTTTTTTTTTTTTTTTTGGTTACAAATGGCTGTTAGAGATTTTTTTGAAATGTCTACCCTTTATCCATTGAGATGATAAAATAGTTTTACTTTTTATTTTGTTGATCTGGTAGATCACACTGATTCTCTAATGTTAAACTAAACACGTATGTTTATAATATCTTACTTGGTCTTGACAAATTATCTTTTTACTAAATGTCACTGGCAATATTTTGGCAAGAATATTTGTATTTATATTAGATAACTGGAACACTGGCCTGTAGTTTTTCTTAGTGTCTTTTGTCAAGTCTTGTTATCAGAATAATACTGGGCTTGGGGCTGGGGATGTGGCTCAAGAGGTAGCGCGCTCGCATGGCATGTGTGCGGCCCGGGTTCGATCCTCAGCACCACATACAAACAAAGATGTTGTGTCTGCCGAAAACTAATAAAATAAAATAAAATATTAAAAAAAAAAAAAAGAATAATACTGGGCTGGGGATGTGGCTCAAGCAGTAGCGTGCTCACCTGGCATGCGCGTGCGGCGCTGGGTTCGATCCTCAGCACCACATACAAATAAAAAATAAATAAAGATGTTGTGTCTGCCGAAAAGTAAAAAATAAATGTTAAAAAATTCTCTCTCTCTCTCTCTTAAAAAAAAAAAAAAGAATAATACTGATCTCATAAAATAAGTTGGGACTATTCCTTTTTTTTTAATTTTCTGAGAGCCTAGCTAGGATTACTATGATTTCTTCCTTAATTGTTTGATAGAATTCACCAGTGAAGTCATGTGAGTCCATAGTTTTCTTTGTAGGAGGACTTGAATCATGAATTTTATTTATTTATTTGTGTGTGTGTTTAGAATAGAATTTATTTTGTGCTTTGGATGTGGGTATGAAGTACAGGACACCAGTTGCTTTGAAGTCTTACAGAATTATGTAGCTAAACATACTTACTAGTTTTTTGTCTTGTTTTATTGGTGCATTATAGTTGTACATAATGATGAAATTTGTTGTTACATATTTGTATATGCACATAATGTAACAACATAATTGTGCCTTATCACTCCCCAACTCTCCTCCACCTCCTTGCCCTCCTCCCCTCCCTTTGTCCCTTTCCTCTATTGAGCTCCCTGTTAATTTTCATGAGAGCCACCCTGCCCCCTTCTATTCCTTTTCTGGCTCTAACTTCCGCAAATGAGAGAAAACATAGGACCCTTGCTTGACCTTCTGAACTCGGCTTATTTTGCTTAACCTAAGGTCTCAAGTTCCACCTGTTTTCCTGCAAATGACATAATTTATGTCTCTTGAATTTCATTTAATAGAAATTAAGCCATTTAGGCTTTTCTATTTCTTTTTGTGTCAGTTTTGGTAGTCTTTGTCTTTTATTTGGAGACAGGGTCTCACTGAGTTGATCACATGCCTGTAATCCCAGCAATTTGGGAGGCTGAGACAGAAGGATAGCAAGTTTGAGGACAACCTCTGCAATTTAGTGAGACCCTGTCTCAAATTAAAAAAATAAAAAGACTGAGGATGTGGCTGAGTGGTTAAGCACCCTAAGTTCAATCCTTAAACCAACAACAACAACAACATCCGACAGACATAAGAAACAAGAAAGTGTACTGATAACTGTTTAAAGTAAGGTGATGCATGGCATTTCACTATGCTGTTTTACTTTCTAAAATTCTCCAGAACAAAAAACTAACCAAATCCAAAAAAGAAGTATGTACATAACTAAATAACAGTAACTGCCTTCTGGGCAATGGATTAATGGATGAAATTTCCTATGTGAGAATGTTACATTTTTAAAATAGATTTTAGCTGTTGATGGGCTTTTATTTTATTTATTTGTATGTGGTGCTGAGAATCAAACCCAGTGCCCCGGGCATGCTAGGCAAGCGTGCTACCATGGAGCCACAACCCCAGCCCCATGAGAATGTCATATTTTAATATATCAGGAGAACTGTCTCTCTTTCAAGTCCTGTGAATGCAACCAGGAAGCTTCTAGCTGAAACTCAGATGCTCATTTGCTCTGCAGTAATTCTGACCACATTATCTTTTTAATAGTAGAAAGACTGGGTTGGAGTAGTAAATCTCTTAAGATCCCATGTAGACACACCAGGATTTCCAGAATGGTACAGACACAAACAGAAATTTGGAAAAGTGAGACCTCAGCCTGAGCTGGACTGAATGGCTGGAGAGGATGGTGGAAGCAGGACTTCATAGGAAGGGGAGCTATGGCTGGCTGGGGGGTGGGGGGGTACGCTCATGTGGGGTGACAGCATGAATAAAGACAATGCAGGAGAAAGTCACACAGCTTGGTGGCAGGTAAAAGGCAGACCCAAATGAAGCAGGAGGTCTGGACCAGTAACAGGAGAAATAATGAAGTTTGATTACTAAGTAGAGATCAGATCACAGAAGGAAGAGTGTGGTGGTTACCAAGGAGTGGTTGATAGCTGCATTTGGAAAAAGGTTATTGAAGAATTATTGGATTGTGGACTATTTAGAAGAATCCAGGCATAGAGAAGGGTTCTTGCAGCAAGAAGACAGATTTGAAAATCACTTGGAAAAAAACAGTAGGTATTAGAGAAAGTACCATCAATACAATGACTGAAGTGAAGACTGGAACCAAAGGCAAGTCCAAGATAAAGGCCTCAGCCTCTCTGTTAGGAATTTCTTGTGCCAGAGAAAGGGTGAGGGAGAGAGTAAGAGGTGGGGTGAGAGAGAAGCCCAGACAGAGAGAGAGAGAGAAGGCACATCTTCCTGTCTAGAAAGAATTATGAAACTACCAAGGAAATTCTGAAAGCTATCTGCTGCCCTAGTAGGGAATCTCAAACAGGTACAGATGCAAATATGTCAGATTGGAAGCAATCACAGCAAGATTCCAGGATACAAGGTGAGGCCTCTTGCTCAAATATTTCTAGCCTAAAACACCTGAAAAAAATGGACACACCAAAACAGCAGAGTTCAATGAAGCCATTTGGCACGGAGACAGAAAGGAAAGGTGACAGAGCCACATGCAGTGTCCCTGAGGTCTCCTCTAATTTACTCTGAGGCTGACAGCTGGCACAGAGTCCAATTTGTTCCACTCTGCTCAGCCACATTCTTGGGCCTCCTAGATGCCAATGCCACCAGTTTTACTATGGCTCTCTTACCGAATAAAAGCTTTTATAAATCAAATGAAGTTGCTTCAAGTTTACATTGACTGTTTACTTGTTGGCTAGGGAAAATTTTCACTGTTAATCATTTACTTTTGTACAAAACAACCTTTATTTCTATCACATGATTAATAATTCTTCTAATGTCATAACCCCAAATACATATCAAAGCCACAAGGACACACACATTCCCCGAATTTAAGCATATTTTCTTCATGTGACTTCTGTAGGAAAGGGAACCAGTAGCTGCGAGGCTGGTAAGAGAACAATAATCTTATTATTTATTAAAATATGCCATAGTGCCCCAAACCCAGCTCTTAGACTACTTCACTGATGACACAGGGCTGGGGTTTGGCTGCCATCTCTGTGTACCAACTATATACATAAGCCACCATAGAAATATTCTTTTGGGTTTGCAGGACAACTCATGAGGCAGGAATAATCATTACCCCAATAATCTCAAGAATCAGAAAGAAGGTCATTTGCCCTGGTGCCACATGGTTGATGACACACAGTTCTTCCATGGTTTCTAACAAGAGCCATCTTCCCTTTCTTCCTCCTTACCCAGTTTTGTTAGGAATGGCCATGTGCCCAATCAAAGTATCCATTTACAAGGTTGTTTTAGACTCCCAGATCCTGGCCAGTTAGGTGTGGCAGAAGCTCCCTGACAAAAAGCGAGGGCTCCAGTGGTGGTTTGCTGCCCTTCCCCTGCCTCTTGTCTGGAATGTTGACTGAAGAGATGCCACCCGGTGCACATGAACACGGAAGCCACCTGCCTGCTCACCTCCAGCTATCCTCCCTGTTTTACCTATGGGTAGTATGCCTGTTGGCAGCTCAGTTCAGTTCTCAAGAGACATGGCAAGCTGGGGGGGGGATATAGCTCAGCTGGTAGAGGGCTTTCCTAGTATGCACAAGGCCCTGGGTTCAATCCCCAGTACCACCAAAAAAAAAAAAAAAAAGAGAGAGAGAGAGAAAGAGACAGACAGAGACATGGCAAGCAAGTTCAGTCAGGATTTCAACATAGGGTCAGCTTGCCTCTAACACCTGGAGCACCTCTGAGTACCAGGGCCAGATTACCCACTGCTCATACAGGGCCAGATTTTAAAAGCTGTGGTAGCCTGAAGGACAGGGGAATGGTAAAGTGGGAAGAGAAATTTCCCATCATTTCCCACACTACAGTAAGACATCAAGAACACATAAAAATTCAAATTGTTCCACTAATAAAATAAGTCAATTATAGAAAATTTAAGATTAGAAAAATATAATTATTAAAAAAAACTCCTCTCTTTCAAATATGCCACTAACAAAATAAAGAAATCAAAGATTGGTAAAACCTAATATATAAAAATTTCATAGTGGATGCATTATGCTTCCAGTCACTTGATTTTAATATCCATATAAAGAGAAGCTGGCTAGTGACTGTGATTAACTGATGTGGCTTTTTTTTGAAGTCTGAAACGCATAATGACTCTTTTAAAATTGTTCTAAAAGAGATTACTGTTAGACAACATTTAAAAATTCAATTTCCTTGTTGGTTTCTTTTTTTGATTATTTATTTATTTATTGAAATTGTCGATAGACCTTTGTTTATTCACTTTATTTATATGTGGTGCTGAGAATCGAACCCAGTGCCTCACATGCTAGGCAAGCGCTCTACCACTAAACCACAATCCTAGCCTTCCTTGTTAGTTTCTTCCTCTGCTCTGTAAATCCACAAATGGTTTGGCTCTGAAAGAAACAGTTTAAAAAGAAGTCCCCAAATAGACTGCATGCAAACCCAAGACTTAAAACCCAGAACCCCTCATCTAACACCCTACCCCTTGCATCAAGCTGAGGTTCCAGGTCATGGTGATTTTTAACCTTGTCTGTACAACTTGGACCTTACAACCACATGACAGCAAATAATATTCTTAACAGGAAACTGTTGGGTGTGACCTAACAGGTGTTAAACAAACCATATCTGTGATTTTCAACATTTTTCACATAATGGCACACACAGAGAATGCTAATATCTATACTGCATGCATGGATAATGGGAGAAGCTTGTAGAGTCCAGGAATTCATCTCTCTAAGGGCAGCAGAAAACAACACCTCAGAAGACTGGTAGCCAGTTGTTCCCAAACCAGCCAAGAAACTGCAGCAAATTGAGCTGGGGGCGCCAGAAAGCACTGCTCCCAGGTACCTGCACAGCTTGTCCATCTCCCCAGGGAGTAGGTTTTGTCCATTTGCCTGAATGCCCAGCTCTTTCTTGCAAATCCACCAAAACTGCAGATTCCATTGTTAACCTAGGACTTGCACCACTTACAAATGTTAATAACTCAGGGAGGAGAGAAAAGACACAATCCTCAAAAATCCATTGTAACAAAGAAAGTGGGTCTAGCCGGGACACTTAGTAAGAATCTCTCTCATAATATGCCATTTGCCTACTACACAAAATCGGAGAATCATTTCTGCTTTTTTTTTTTTTTTTGGTACAGGAGGCACTTAACTACTGAGCCATCCCCAGCTCTTTTTCTTTTTTATTGTGAGACAGGCTCATGCTAAGTTGTTTAGGGTCTTGCTAAATTGCTGAGGCTGGCTTTGAACTTGTAATCCTCCAGTCTCAGCCTCCTAAACCCTGGGATTATAGGCAAATTGATGAGGATTACAGGTATGCACCACCACACCCGGCTATCATGTTTTTGAGAGCTTGTGAATCTGGGTCCTAGAGCATACTGACCAGAACAAAGCTGCCACCACATAGACTTAAAGACTATAGGGAGGTGGATATTCAACAAATGCACCATTACTTAGCAACAAGTTCTGATAAAAAGTATTATGGGGAAATTAAGGTATAATGAGAGAGCGCAGGGGTCTAATTTATACTGGAAGATCAAAAGGCTTTTCTGAATCACTGACATGAAGACAGCCATCAAGAGGAAATGGGCATTGGGGTAGGGGTGGGGGTGGGCAGTGCTGGGAACCAGACAAAGTCACAGGGCAGGACGGCAGGGATGGGTGTGGCTTGAGGCCACAGGCTCCAGAGCACCATCCCAAGGGCAGTGAGAAGTTTCCAAAAGGGAAGTGACAGAATCTTCCCTTTCCAGAATGCACTCTCCTTGGAGGAGGGTGCTGAGCAGGAAAGGCCTGATTGAAGGGCAGGAGAGATGGCAGAAGACACTGCAATCTCAGGAGTGAAGGCAGAGACCTGGACCCCAAAGAGCAGAGGGGCTTTGGGAGGGAACTGACAGAGAAGAGTGCTCAAGGGTGACAGGGGAGAAAGCAGGTCACAAACAACATGCTCAATGTAACCGCATTCTGTTATGAAAAATAGATGTGTACATTACATATAGACCTTGTTTTATAATATATAACACTGTACACGTTTTTACTAGAAAAAAGGTGGCCACTTTTATACCCAAAACGTTAAGAGTGATCATATCTGGGGTGAAGAATTACAGGCAGGCAGTCTTTTCTTCTTATCCTGTTCCATATTTTCCAAACCTACATGAGGAACACATTTTAGTAGCTAGTAAAGACTGTAGAGTGGGAGTAGGACACAGAAAGGTATAATCTGCTTGTATATTGTCAAAGTAATTTAATTTTTTTAAAAAGTATGTATTTATTTACATTTTTTTTTTTTTTTGCAGTGCTAGGGATGGAACCCAGGGGCCTTAGACAGGCTAGACAAGCACTGCACCACAGAGCTGTACCCCCCCCAGCCCTAAGGTAATTTTAAATCCTACTTTAAAAGATAGTTTACCTTTTGTAGGGTCAAATTTGATTTGAAAGGCATTAAAAAAAAAAAAGAGTGGGGAAAAGGCAAGGAACTGCTACACCCAAAAGCCATTGTGATATGACTTCCTGTTAAATTACTGACATTCCTAAACCTAAGTGTTTCTTTCTTCCTTCTATTAGTATTTCAGGGCAGTGTGATTATTCACACCAAAAAAAGTGGTTCCCTTTCCAGAGGAAGGAGGAAGAGGAAATGTATATGTTATCTAAATCTTTTTTCATTAGCAAAAACCTTTATTTCAGTGAAACAATCCTGGGGTGGGATTCTGCCTGTCAGCCAAGACAAAGAAAACAACAGTTTAGTGCTAATGTTTCTCTAGGTCTTTCTCAATAATGCATATTGTTTTTTAATTTTTAGTTGTAGATGGACACAATTATGTGGTGCTGAGGCTTGAACCCAGTGCCTCACACATACTAGGCAAACACTCTATCACTGAGACAAAACCCCAGCCCTCAATAATGCATATTGTTAGAACTAAACAGAATAAATATAAGAATTGTCTTTCACTAAAACATCTATTCCAAGTCTGACACTAGAGGGGAGGGCTTTCACCTGGATTAGTTAAGGATCATCTCTGCTTCAGTAATTTATTTTTCTGCTGGGATTCAATCCAGGGCTTTGTGTACGCTAGGCAAGCACTCTACCACTGAGTCACATTCCCAGCCCTGCTTCAGTAAATATTAACTGAACACATGCCCCGGAGAAGCAGCTGGAAGGCCTTCAGGATACACAGGAATAAACCTCCAGGATCCAGTCCTCAAGCAGGGGGAAAGTGAGACAAGAAAGAGCACAACAACTTGCCAACACAAGGCCTGTGTATCCACTGCCTATGAGTGAGGTTGCTATGAAGTCTAAATAGGAACAGCTCATCTCCCAGTGAAGCATAAGGAAGATCCAGTGGTTAAAAAAATAATAATAATAAATGGAGCCTTAAGATACTAGAACCCAAATAGGAGGAAGATGGGAGGGGACCTAACTAGCCAACAAAACTGATACGTGGAAAAAAAATCCCTGTTATGGTTTGAATATTGAAGCCAGAATTAGACAGGCAGTCAGTATAGATAGGTAAATTGAGTCAGGTCGGATCAAGGAGGCCAATTTTGAGTGAGTCCTGCAAGTTGGAAGACTGTCCCCTGAGGGATTGAAATGTTAATTCCTTCAGAGCCCTTCCTCCACCCTTATCAAGAACCTACCCCTGCTCCAACCTATTGCTAGCAGGTAACCTGTCTCAAGAATTGCCCCTCCCTACAGGGAGCTATAAAGTTAATGAATGTGTTCTGGGCTGCTCCATACTGCCCTTCTCCCTTCAGCCCACCTGTTTCCCACCTTTTTGGCCATCCCACTGAGCAATCCTGGGCCTAGTCAGTAGCAGGAGGGAGAAAGACAAGGGAAGAAGGCAAGAGAACAAAGGAAGCCTAGGACATATAAAAAGGGCAGAACACTTTGCTTCTGGGGATACCAGGATACCAGCTGTGGCCCCCTTCTCCCTCCTGGGAGAATAAACCCTGCTCTATAAGCTTGCCTCGGCGTGCTTCTCTAATGTTCAAACTTCAACATGTGAGGAAGCAGAACTCGTCACCTATAATGGGCAGTATCAATATGAGGTGTCCCCAAAAACCTCACGTGTAAGATAATGCCTTAACCGAATCAGTGAATTAATCACCTGATGGGATTAATTGGTGACTGAAGGCAGGTGGGATGTGGCTGGGGGTGGCATCAGGGGCATGGCTTTGGGGTATATGGTATCTGGCAAGTGGAGTGTGCTGAACATGAGCCCAGAGGAATGAAGCCTGTGGTGTATGGATTGAGACCTCTGAAACTGTGAGCCCCCAAATAAACTTTTAATCCTCTAAGATTGTTCTGGTTACGTCCTTCAGTCATAGCAGCGAAAAAGCTGACTAAAACAGTCATTTGGGAATCAATAAGTAGAAAGGGGTAGCTGGGAGAAGGCCCACTGCACATCCTTATCAGAGAGAGCTCATTGGTATTGGGAAATTAGTGAGTATGTGCTGTGGACTAGAATCTGCAGCTGGAGCAAGACAGGGCATCGAGAGCCAGCAAGTTCTGTGCATGGGTCCAGCGAAATGAGAGAGGAGATAAATGACAACAGGATGCCCCAATGAACATGAGTGAAAGGGGGAGAAGTCATAGCAAATGGAAACACAGAACCTGAAAAAGAAGCAGCCATCCAGCAACAAGGGCAATGGTGAACACAGGATACATCACAGCCAGATCTCTGAAAGACCACCCTCAGAGAGTAGTACACTGACTCCTTCCTCTCAGTGACACTGTCACTTGTTTTGTACGAGTAATAAGCAAGTGTAACAAGCACTCTGCACACAGGTCAGTTCACAAGCACTCAGGTGGGACAGGATGCTGCACCATCTCAAATGACTGCTGTGCAGTTCTGAAGAAATAATATCTGGCAAGTGCTTAGGATGGTGCCTGGCACACAGGCACCTGCAAACCCCAGGGCAGTTCCCATGCGAGACCCTCCTGCCCCTGAGGCTCAGGCCACAACCCCTTGCAGTGCTGTCAGAAGAAGAACTTGTATAGTGTGTGGAGAAACTTGTTTTTTTTTTTTTTTTTCTCTCTGCCCTTTTGGCTTAAAAATGCATTTTTTACTTCCTTTGCTTATTAACCAGATCCATCCCAGATTCCCTGGGTGCAGTGGTCATTGTTTTCAGGAAGGCTGCCTCTGAATGTACATCTCAATTACTGGCTATTTTCCTTCTGCCAAATTTGGTTTTAAAAAAACACTTTGTGGGGCTGGGGATGTGGCTCAAGCGGTAGCGCGCTCGCCTGGCATGCGTGCGGCCCGGGTTTGATCCTCAGCACCAAATACAAACAAAGATGTTGTGTCTGCTGATAACTAAAAAATAAATATTAAAATTCTCTCTCTCTGTTTCTCTCTCTTTCTTAAAAAAACAAACAAAAAAACCCACTTTGTTTATATGTTCCCTATCCTCATTCCATTAAAGATTTAATTTAAACACATACAATAAAGTGGAAGAGAAGTGGACTAAATCAGGATTAGGAAAATCACAGCTGACACAAAAATTCAGGAATATATGGATGCTGAGCCACAAATTGGGCACCTCTCAGCAGACAAGAGGGAGACTCCACTAAGGTCAGAAAGCAGGTTGTCAAGAGAAGAAAAAGCATGCTGATTTCTCAAGGGAAGCAAGAACATGTGGGAAGTATTTACATCTGGAAGAGATTTCTCACCCAAGTCCTCCTTTAGGGGACACAACCTGACAAACTGCATTGCTATTCCAAGGGATTCCAGAGCCATGGGCCTGACCTGGAAGCTATTGCTTTGGGTCCTCATTCTCCCAAGACCTATACTCCTACACTCCTAAGTACAGTAAGCTCAGCAACACCTCTGCAGCGTGGCATGGAGGTGCTCCACCTGTTAACCCACTTGGAAAACACAAGCCACTGCTTCTGTGTAACAGAGAAACATTACATACATTAACATCACTGCAAATCAATTCAGTGCTTTTAAAAACCCTGAAGAGGAAAACCTGGAAATATGATTATTCGAAACCATGAAGATTAAAAGAAGAAAGAGAACTGAATGTTATAAGGCAGTAAAGTAAAAGCTAAATTTAAGTGATTACTTATGCCAATAGCAAGTATTCAATGATACAAAATATGAAATTTGTAATCAAAAACTTAACATTCCAATTCCTCAAAGCTATATTTAAAGAGCAGCTCTTTCCCTTAAGGAACATTAACCTACTAGCCTAGTTTCCTTTTACCTATAGGAATTTCTACAAGTCTTTAATAATTTATGTGCAAAAGATTATGAATATCATATTATTTGATATATATATTATATCATCACATAAAAAATTAAGTCTTTTGCGTTTTCCAGAAATTTTCACTTTTAGACATTTTCATTTAAAATAAACCCATACATGCTAGTTACATGGATACGCTTAATATGAAAATTCACCTAGCTGTAAGCTTACAAATTATACATTTATTTATTTATTTATTTATTTATTTATTTATTTATTTAGTGGTGCTTAGGGTCAAACACAGTGCCTCACACATGCTAGGCAAGCAGTCTACATCTGAGGCACAACCCCAGCCCAAATTATACATTTTTTAAATGTAAATTTTACTTTAATAAAAAGTTAAAAAGAAAGCATTCATTCACAACCAGTCAAGGGAATGTTTTCAATAAGCCTTAGTCCAGATAAAATGGAAAGATGTCTAGATGCACATAAGTAAATAAGATACTGCATGTGAAAGCAGGTGTCACCACTAGCACCTGCAAGACCTTGGGAAAACAAGGCACTTACTGCCCTCTGATGAATAGAGATTTAAAGTTAGCACTTAAAATTAAAATACAGGAGAACAAAACTGCCTCTGAAGTAAAACTGCATCTAATACAATAGGAGACAAAGGGGGAAAGGTACAAAGGTAGGAATTTTCTTTACCTATTGTACTGGAATTCAAATAATCTGATTTATCCGACAGATGCACACAGCTTCAGAGGCACCACTGATCTTTTCCTCACATTATTCGGGCTCACATAATGAAATTCCTACTAAAAATTTTTGAAAGCAAATACACCCTTGTCTGAGTTGGAAGGTATGGGTGGAGGTGCATCTAGACACCGAACTGACTGAATAATTTCAGGAGCATTAAAGATGGCAATGGAGCCCCTTCTACTAACAATTAACATAAATTAAATGTTGATGGGAACACTTCATTGGTATCATGATCCTTAATTTTCCTGTACTTGTATTTTACCACATTAAAAAACAGTATTACTTCATTATTTCTTGCACTGTAATTATCATTAATGGATTTTACCCTAAGATCCCACCTGTACTTTGGATTATTTGCTTGACTTGTTTCTTTTTCTCATTGCTGAAATACAACTGAAAAGAACACCGGGGCTCTGGTTGCCTCTTTTGTTTGCAATTGATTTACAGGAGAAGATTTTAGGCTTTACTGTTGGCCTGAAAGCCCCTCTGCAATGTTATTGCAATGTTTCCCTAGGACTGCTCCTTTCCTATTTTCAAACCACTGCTTTTTGTTTGTTGGGAATACACTTGGCAGCATATTTAACTTCATACTTTTACCATGAGCAAGGTCATGCCTTTGCTGTCAGCTTCCACTGCTAAAACACTCCACACCACATTACTCATGATCCTGTGCTTTACAAACGCAACTCAACCTAACAATGCTAGCTAGACACAAGTTAATCCCAGTATATCCCCAAGTGTCAGGGAAGCCCCCTACAAAATAGCAGGATTTGTTTCACAAACATCATCTGAGAAGTGTCAGTTTTCTCCGTTAAGTTCTACACAAGAGGTTTGAGATTGTCTTTGAAAACAAAGATGACACTTTTAGCCTTTTCCTACAACTGTGATGCCAGGGGTAGATAATTAGGTTATTTCTAGGAAACTAAAAGTGCTCACGCCATCCTGGCTCTGAGCTAATTTTGCAAGGCAGCATAACTACAGAGTTTATTTCTATTTTGTAAAATTGTGATTTTTAAAATGACAGATGAATTATAAAGCGCTGGCTTTCATAAGTCATTTTATAATACAATCATAGTTTTGCTAGTTACATTCTAACTAATTACATTTATACTTGGTTTGATACTAGTTTCATTTTATATTGTCCTGATTCTCAACTTGTATTTTATTCAGGTATGTACACTGTTAAGAAAGCATAAGAATACGGCTATAAGTTGTGTATTTATGTCTAATTGATGCCATCTTCGTTAATGAAGGTGCAACTGAGAAGGTAAAGCATACCATTCACCACATTTTGATGATTTTTTAAGCCTTTTCTGATTTTTCTTATTTTCTGCATATACTTACATCTCCCATAACAGTGTAAACAACTGTTTTTTAAAATAGGAGCAAACAGAGAAGAGCCAATGTATGTTAACCAATACTCCTAAACAGAGTTTAAAAATACATGAACCAAAAACAAAAAAAAAAAAAGGAAAGCTAATCCCTTCCCCACGATAGCTCAGAATAACCCTCAATAAACCCCAGAAAAAAAGGTGAGGTAGGAAAGCCCTTCTCATCATCTTAAGAACAGAACTGGGCTGGAGATATAGCTCAGTAGTGAAGCACATGCTTAGCATGCTTAGGCTCTGTGTTCAATCCCAAGCGGGACAATTTAGGGAGAGTTCAGAAACTTCTGGATCTTACCTGAGAAGAAAAGCACCTAAGGACTGTTTTGGAGACAAAGTAGAGAACTGTTCAATGATACACAAAAGAGCCCTTGATTTTTAACCTCAAGACACTTCAGTGAGAGGTAACCAATTCATAGCCTTCGAGTAGCTGCCGAAGGATTCTAGCTGCCCCCAACATCCTTGAAGTGGCTCCTCACTGTAACCACCCCCAGGGGAAGCCAGAGGAGGTCTGTGCCTACCTGGTCACATCCTGCATTCACCAATTCCTGCAGCATTTGCCGGTTTACTTCTGCAGCCGCGGAAGTGCCTGATTCATTGGCAAAAGGCAACAGGGAATATCTGATTTCCCTGAGTGCTTTCTGATAAGGTCCAAACTTCGGGGTGGTTCTCATCTGCTGCTGCCTGGTGGCATCCTTGCTCCCCAGGACTTTGGAATCCAGGGAAGTGTCACTGTTTGGTCCCACGGGCAGCCCCTGAGCCGAAGACTTGGATGGCTGCTTTAACCCTTCACGGATCTCTTGTAGTCTCTGTCGGCTATTCCCAGAATAAGTTGTGGCAGGAAAAGTCTTTGGCCTCATTGTTAGTCCAGTTTCCTTTTACCATAAATATAATCTTCTCAAAGTATTTTATTATTTAAAAAAATAGTCAATAGAATCAGTTAGTTGTAAACATACTTTTCAAAACAATTTCCTTTTGAAAATTTTCTTTCCTTCAATTTTTGTAATTCCTATAGAGAACTTAAAATTCTCCAGAGTCTTCATTTTGAAGACCATCACTCTCTGAAAAAGAAAATAAATGGGGGAAAAAAAATGTTTACTTATGGTTTTTCATATAATGTTAATGCTACTTTGTAGAAATGGATAATGATCTTTGAAATATTCCACCTGGGAAGATAAGAAAGAACAGCATTGCCTTTCATATATGACCAAAATACTCTTTAGCTCTGATCAAAACACATGACGTCTGGGGATGTCCCAAGGTGTTTCCTATAACATGTAGTCTGCAACCAAGTAAATCTCCATAAATATCTAACTCAGAGCAAGAACAGTAGACTCAACAATTGATAACACATTTTAAGTATTTCATTATGATGTAATTTCATTTTAAAATCCATGACTTGAGTATTTAGGGCTAAATTTTCTCCATGGATTTCTGGTTTGCCCTTAACAATCATTCAAGTCCTGGTCCACATCCCTCACCCTGTGGCTTTACCCACCTCTCTACCTACCTGGGGCTATTGTCCTTCCATATCTTTGGAAACTTTTACTCATGAAACTTTCCAACTTTCCTGTGACAACACAAATCTTGTCACATTACAGATGTCCTGTATTGCAGTAGAAAGAAGTTTCCATACGATGCATTATGGGACTGAAGGTAATGACCTCCTTGAATTTTACAAGGTGTGCACTTAATATTTTGACACAAATAGCAAAATTAAAATATCTTTCTTGCATAAATTGATACCTACATGGAAAGGAACTGGGCGATTTCATTCTCAGAGTATACCATGCCCACATTAACAACAAGTGGCTGCATCATATAAGTTATTGGTGTAGACTAGTTACCACTCCAGCAGAGAAATGGTCTCTTTATACAGAGCTACACATTACAAAGACACTTTTCCATGGTGAAGTGCATTTACCCCAGGCCTAATTCATCTACTACTCTGCTGTTCTTTCATTCAGAAAACAAAATACAGCCTAATTCCCTGACAGTACCCTTAGCAGCCAACTCTGGTCATTTATCAGCCATGCCAAATTGGATGAGCTGGTCAACCTACCTTACTCAGCACTCTGGGATATGCATCGAGACCAGACTTGGAGCAGTATGGTACTGAGTAAGATGATACATGTGATCCAATCTGCAGTACTGTCAAGTCTCAGGGTGGTTGGGCTTAAAAATTTTTTACTTTATGATAATGCAAAAGCGATATGTATTTAGTAGAAACCATACTTGGGATTTTGAATTTGGATCTTTCCCCAAGCTAGCAATATGCAGTATGGTCCTCTCTTGATGCTAGGCAATGGCAGTGATCCTATTATTCCCAGTCAGCCTGCTGTCTTGAGGGGAAACCATTGATGTTCTATGGTGTGCTGGCTAGGATGTGCAGGAGATGAGGTGGATCAAATGCATTTTCTACTTAGAGTACTTCCAACTTATGATGGGCTTACTGGAACATAACCCTAGGAGTCTCTAGCCCTGAAACAAATACTTAACTGTGCAATTACTTCATAACCAGCTGTCCTAACTAGCAGGAATGGCTATGGTATGGCATATGCCCCTAAGATAATGCAGAAGCCTAGCGGCCTATTCCCCTTCTTCATCTTCGTCTTGCTCTCACCTCACCAATCCCCTTACTTCACAGAACTAAGTGAGCAAACTTTGGGGAAAATCACTTTTGAGTTTTAATGAACAAAGAAAAACTGATCCAAAAAAGAGTGTCTTTTAAGAGAGGAGAGGGAAGGGGCTCTGAACTTTTAGTTTCAGTTAGGAACTTTATAACTGTAAAATGGGACTCTGCTTCACAGACAATTTCATGTGGGAAAAAGTTAATATGTGTAGCTAATGTTTATCCAGTACTTACCATATGCCAGGCACTGTCTAAGGGATTTCATATGAAATGATTTACATGGATCTATTACATAACCATCTACAATACAAAACACTAAGAAATGACATTAAAATTACTATTGCTTTTTTGATGGGGACAGTGGTCTTAAAAGTTTTACTGTTCACTTTCAATGTAACTGAGAGAAGACTCTATTTAGGTAAGAACCAGACTCTTTCACAACATGAAATTCTAATTTTTTTTAGTTGTCAATGAACCTTTATTTATTTATTTATATGCGATGCTGAGAATCGAACCTAGCCACACATGCCACAAACAAGCACTCTACCACTAAGCCACAACCCTAGACCCTAAAGTCCTTTTTTTAACACACAACTTCTAAGTATTTTGAAGTCATTGAGATGACTGTGTAAGGCTATGCAGATAGTGAGCTATTAGACTCAGGGATAGCTGAGGTTCCCCTGGGCCTGGGGTTGGCTGTGGCCTAGAAGCCCAGAGCTCTGCTTAATTGGTGTAAAATGGGGCATATTGCAACCACGTTCATTTCCAGTGACTTCGTGGTCTGAGCATCTGTTTAGAAAGACCTAACTTTCCAAAACCATAAGCTCACATTCCAACAAAAACGGAGGGATTCTCAAGAGCCTGCCAAGCACATAGGGAGGATCCTAGCAGTGACTCGGATGCCTGGGAATACACAGAAGAGTTCTTTCTTTTCCAGCAGGAATTCACACTAATCACTTGGTTTCCAATCTTTCGTCAGGAAGCCAAGCTCCCTTCATGACAACACTAGTGCAAAGGAGGAGCCTGACATACGCAGGAAGGGTGTCCTCCTTGTCAAAATGTCTTAATTCCCCCACCACCCACTCCTCTATCCCACCCCCATCCCCACCTACCTTGCAAATGTGTATTAAATGCCTACTAAGTGCCAGGCACCAACAAAATAAGTAAACAATCTCATTTTCTGCAAATTTTACAGTTGAGAGGTGAAGGTGAGGCAGGTAAATAAATGAAGTTTTAAAAAAGATGCCCAAAATGAAGGGGGAAAGCATATAAAGGAAGGAAGAGTGAAGGAGAAAGTCAGAAGAAGCTGTAAAATAGAGATAATTGAATCTAAGCACTGAGAAGAATGGAACTCCAGCTGGAGGGTAAGGCAGACACAGAGAGGACTGTGATGCCTACAGGCTCCTGCCCACACTCAGCTCCGTGAGGAAGGGGCTCTCCTAGGCTGAAACCACAGGGAGATGCAGGGGCTCGGTCTGGAAGGTCTTCATGGCATGTCAAGATGGGGACTCAGAGCAGAAGCTAGGGAGCCACTGTCTGTGGTTAAGCTTTGGAGGGACCTGGCCAGAACTGTCCTTCAAAGAGTTGAGTCTAGAACCTGACTGGATGGTGGACTCCAGGCAGAGGACAGATGCTAGGATGTGGAGCAGCAACCCCAGGGAGGGAGTGGGGGCTCCAGGATCTCATCACACCATGGCCAGAGAGGCATAGATGGGGAGCCATGAGCATCCAGGACATTTACGTAGTCAGTGGCCTGTCTGCTCGCTGATAAGATGGAGCCATCAGCAGGTGTTCCTTATGGGAGTGACATTTTACTCCCAAGTGATACCAGCAGATTGCAGAGAAGAGCAAGCTGCTTGTCATTCAGCTACGAAACAGCAAGAGCCACAAGAGACAGTTCACAATGAAGAAAAAGAGCAATGAGGAAGTTCCACATTAAAAGCCAGGAGGAGGAATGTCCTCTGCTCAGTCATATCAGCAGAGGGAGGGGACTCAGGAGCAGCTGAAGGAGGCCTTGTGGATTCTGAGGTTCCTAAGCTCTCTCTGGAATTTGCTCTAAAAAAGGGAAGCTGTTGAAAGCTGAGAGGAGCAGAGAGGTTTGGGCAGGGAGAGGTAAAAGTGGGGACAATATTTTACTTAAGTTTAACACATATGTTTTAAAATACATAAATCATAAGGACATAGATCCACTAAGAGATCACACTCTTATGAAATAAAACAGCAACTGCGGCAAGAGGTTTATCATTCATTGCTGTAACTGCAAAAGCTCACAGCCCCTCCCAGACCCACACCTTAAGGGAAAACACCTTAGTGACTTCTAACACCAAGGATTCCTTTGACTAGTTTTGTACTTTATATCCACGGAATTAAATTTCATTTCATACATTTTGTTTGCTTACTCGTACCCATAAAGTATAGCAGCAGCTGTCAAACTTCATCGCTGAGTACTATTCCAGGTAGGAATCTACCATCACCTATTGGTACATTCTGCTCCTGGTGGACACGGAGGCTGTTTCCATTCTGGGGCTGTTACACATGGTGCCTGACACCTTTAAGGCTGCCATGGTGTGAGGCCCTGAGCTGTGAGGTATTGAGAATTGACTGTCTCTTCCAAGACTTTGCTTCCCCACCGTGTCAAAAATTTTCTGTATAGTTACTGGCAGAGCGCATGGTGGCTGGTTTGGCACATTTGTGAGATGAGAAGAAGGCACCCCTTTCTCACATAAACCTGCATGTTACTCTATTACTGTACAACACAAACAACTCTTGCCCGGGAAGCTCTCCACATAAACCGAATATTCCGACAAATAGATGCAAATAGGGCCCTTGAGCAATGCACAAACTGTACTCATACAAGATGGCCCTCTTAGAAGGTCCTGGGCATGGGGAAAAGAATGACCAACCTCTGATTTCAAGGTGTTTGAAGATGGGGAGGTAGATAAGAAAATCAGTTACTAAAATACAGTAAAATATGTGTGACAACCAGTTTGCCTAAAGAAATTATAGATACCTGTAACAGACTGACTGGAAGATAGACAGTAGTGATTGCATTTAAGAACAAGGGGCAGAACCCTTCGGAGTTGGTGATGATCACGGACAGGACTGATTTGAAAGGTGGAGAAGGGGTTTCAGGTTTGGAAAACAGTCAATGGTGGTGCCCTTCTCTGAGCCATGTGGACAGTGGGGAACACCAGGAGAGCAGTTTCTGCTGTGGAGAAGGGGCCATCTCCAAAGATGAGGACAGGGTTGGGGAGGCTTGTTAAGAGGATGGGTGTTTAATACCAAATAGCAGCAGTTAAAGGTAGGAGGCCTGGGCCGGTCCCCAGCTCATGCACTGGGCTCTAGATGGCCTAGATGTGCCGCCTGTTCTCCTAAGTTTTAGCTTCCTGCTTGGTCTAAAACCTCGCTTTGTCTGACCTGAGGTTCACCCATGGTGCTGCCTATGAACTCACTCTTGATCTGTAATGCATGATAGATGGCCAATTATAAGCATTACTAATTGCTACAGTTTGGATCTAGAATGTCCTATGAAGGCCATGTGTTAAAGGTTTGGTACTGAGCTTGGTGCTACTGGGAGATGGAGGATCATTGAAGAGGTGGGTTCCAGTGGGAGGTCTTAGGTCACTGGGGGTGTATCATTGAAGGGGACAGTAGGATCTCAGACTCTTCCTCTTTCTCTTTGCTTCCTGGATACCATAAGATGAATAGCTCCTTCTGCAAAGCACTCTTGCCATGATATGCTACCTTGCCATAGGCCCAAAAGCAATGGAGCTAACCAATCATCAAGTAAGACCTCCAAAACATTGAGCTGAAATAAAACTGTTCTCCTTTAAGCCAATTATCCTCAAATATTTGGTTACAGTAATGCAAAGTTAACATGCTAATTAAATTAAAAATTCAGATTGGGTTAGGCAAAAAGGCTAGAGAGAAGGTCAGGAGATAAGGCCAGGGCAAAATTAAGATTGGCTTAATGGAAAAGGTACCAAACTGAATGCAGAAACAGGAATTTCATGCTCACCCCAAGTGACTCCTCTTTAAATCAGTATTTGAGAATAGTGCTGAGAAAGTTAAAGTTGATACCTTTGTACTTTAAAGAGAGAAAAGCACAGAGAAGAGGATTGGGCTCCAGTTGTTAGGCTGACTAAAACATATATGTGCAATCAGGTGCCAAGTTGCTCAGGTCTGAGCAGTATCTGAACCTAAGGAACTGACAGTAGCCCATCACCAGGTCTGGTGTGATTCTGTAACTGTGCTGTGCCAGTTCAAAGGACCAGGTCCTTCCTTACCTCAGGAACTCAGCAGGACCCTTCTCTCTGCTAGGCATAAATAACCCCACCACCATTATTAGCCTGATTCACTCCTACTCCTAGATTCTCAGCTTAAAACTCCTGCCGTAGAACACTCTTGAACACCTGTCCTAAGAGATCTGCTGTTCACTCAGTCCTTTCTAAAACAACACAGTCACTGCAAATAAGGCTGATGGTCACAATTCCTCTTGACTGACTTGAGCTGTAAGATGGAGAGAGCAGGAGCATTCTGTTTGGTTGCCCCATCTGCTGCCTGGCGTAGAGGCACAGGCCTGCGATGCATCTGCTGAATGGCAGACACATGACCATACTGGGGCTGCAGCCTGCCACCCTGCAGTCCAAGGAGGTGCTACAGGAGAGTGTGAAACACAGTGCCATGCTTCAATAGAGGAGCTCTTTCTCTGAGGTTTATCTGGTCTAAATGAAATGAGCAGGAGAAAAGGACATACAGAACTGTTATAAAAAGTCACATGCCCATGGCATATTATCTAGCCATCAAAAAGAAGCTCTTTCATCCGTTACAACATGGATGGACTTCAAGGGCCTGGTGCTAAGTGGAGAAACAGCCACAATGACAAGTATTGTATGAGACTACTTAATGTGCATTACCAAGAGTAAGCTGATTCAGAGACAGGAGAATAGCAGTTACCAGGAGAGAGGGGAATAAGGATTAATGGGTTGATGAAAAAGTTTTAGGGATAGACAGAGGTAATATCTACAGCAATGACATGAATGTTTAATGCCACTAGACTAAATTGCATACCTATGAATGATTAATAAATGATTAAAGAATGTACAGCTCCATTTAAGTAAAAATGGAAAAAAGAAGTTACCTAACTATTCATGTTTAGCTAACTCATGTTTGAGTAATGGTTCCCTTTCTACACAGCTTCACAAATAAAAAGACTGGCAAAGTCCCTACCCAAAGTGACATCTAAACTCTGGGGTGCTATATACATTGCACCCCAACTCTACTGTTACCCTCTACCAGAGCCATGCTCCTGGAGTACCCACGTGCCTGCAAACATTCTGATCATAAAACCCAAGGCAGGAGAGCCCTGTGTTGGTGTCTGTATTTATGCATGAGCTAAGAAATACCAGGTGCTATGCCTTTATACAGCAGTGGGGTCAGGACTCGTGGTTTTTCTTTCTTTCCTCCCTTCCCCCAACATTCTTATGAAAAATTTCAAACATACAGAAAGGTTGAGAGGATTAGTCAATGACACCCCATAAACCTACCACCTGGTTTTCTTCACTGTGCTGGGAGGAGGAGGACACCATTCCCTGTTCTGATTTTCTTTCCAACTCCTACCACGGCCTTCTGGGAACCCCAAGACCAGTTCTAGGAACACCCCAGGATTTGTTCCTGTTTTCTTAAGAGAGTATTTAAAAAGGCTATGATAAACTGTTCTTACCAAAATAATCTAGAAAGGATAAAACTTCCTTTCAGTTTCATAAATGGTGAAAGTACTTTCTCAGCTTGAGAACTTGTGTTTTAAACTTTAGCTTGATGGCATCTGATTTCCTAGCCAAATTATGAACTTCTAAAAGAACTTTTCACGAAAATACTCATCAGTCAAATTAAGACTGCTGGCTGGAGATGAGGACTGTAACATACTCCTTTACCATTTTACTAAGATTTGACCTACTGGAAATTTTCTTTCATCAAGAATTTTATAAATATGACTCTCAGGAATGTGGACTTTCAAAAATGGGGATATTAACCAAAGTAAGTCTAATTTTTGAAATTTCTTTAGCATCATCAATTGATTTAAAAATGATTTAAAAGAAACTAAAAGATTTTGGTATTTTAAAGCTGTAAAAACTTATAAAACAAAAACACCTCATTGTCAAATCTGGAGCTGACTAGCTGAGCATAGGTGGCTTATGTAACCAATGTGAGAGCAATATTTTAAGCATCCCTTTAATTTGGTCCTACCAAACCCATTTCCAATCCTCAATCCAATCCTGAAAAATGCTATCAGATGTTCAAGAATTTTTATTCTAATTCTCTTAGTGCTTCAAATCCTCATGAGCCAAACACACATCAAGCACCAACCAGGGAACCAATCTAACCCATGTCCTGGGGGACCCATGCTAATGAGACACATCAGCATTTTTTTTTAAAGTATTTCTTGGACCTAAAATTCAAGTTATTATTTAAATCATATCCCTACTATAATTAACTAGCAAAGCTGAAACTAAATCAGGCAGATGGGCCAGGCCTCAAGCCAGATGCTAAATGTCAGAATCATGAACCACCATGCGGATGTCCCACTCTAGCTTGGTCCAGGCCAGGAAGCCACAGGCTAAGGGCTACCCCCAATAATGAGGGTCTTTGAGGAAAGCAGTGACTGCATTCCTCTGGGGATTTAGGAGAACCCTCTAGAATTCCCACTCTCCCATAAATAGTGTCATCACAAAGCCTGGGGGAAGGGGGAGGTTAGCAGTGTTGGAGGACATTATGAGCTTTCACAGGGAAAACAGGGATTTGCCTCTAAATAAGCTTACAGTCTTGGGGGGGAGGGGGATCACCATATTCTCTGTTAGACACCTTTGTATATGGTATTTGTATGATACAAATTATGCAAGAATCAATGGCATTTTAAATAAATGGAGCTGGAGACCTTTGTACTCAAGATATCTCAAGTGAGTGACCAGGTTGAAGATAAATTTATTATTAGTTCTTTGCAGCATTCTTAACAGCAAGCAAGTAAGTGAACAGGATGGGTCTCCTTAGAGTCAAGGCTATCCCAGCAGGTTCTCTATCTTTGAGAAAGCCCTGCCCTCTCTGCTCCACCCCTCCAAGTTTCAGAAATGCTCCAACTCCCTAGTTTGAAAATTGCTGCCATGGACATAGATATAAATACTGTGACTGCCCAAGAACCCCTTCACACATGGTTATGGAAGAGCACTGTTCCTTCTCTGGAGGAGCCCTGTTCAGGAAGGTGTTGAGATTATTTGGAGAAAGCCTTCTAGAGAAAGGATGTTGCACCAAAATTGGAAAGGCTGAAGGGCTATGATTTGATGGAGGAAGTGTGAAGCTATTCTTGGAGTCTGGAACTTCCTGTAAAAAGGCTCAAACATACAAAAGAAAAATGAACAGGCAGACAATTGTTGGGGTGGGGGCAAGTGCTGTCTAGGGATATTTAATGAAAAAAACAGGAGTGAGACTTAGGAGGTAAGATGGAGTTAATTAGTAATGGAAAGTTCTGGCCCTTAGCATTCCCACTCAAGATAACGCCTGGGGGCAACAAAGCTTGCTATTCCAAACTGAGACCTGCTCCATTCAAAATCCAACTTACACTCAACTATTTTAAGACCTTACCATCCTGATTTAGGTCCTATAGGATCTGCCACAATATCGTAACAATCAGTGTGAACAACAAACACAAATCAACGCTTTGAAATACAAGATTTTCCATTCATCCACCAGAAAAAAAAAATCCTATTAATGTCAAATACTGGCACAACAACAAAAACTATTTAACTTAAAAGAAACCACTTGTCACAATTAAGTTGACACGGTCTAGACCATAACCAACATAAAGTCTTTGCAGTGAAGGGCAAACATTAAGCAATGCCAAACTTCTACCCTAATTTTAGCATCACTATCAATTATTTTTATTTACAACATTATTTTGTTTTATTGATAGTTTCTAATTGAAACAATAAATCAAATAACATTGGCCTTAAAAGTACAGGAAAAAGGAGAGGCTGCCTTCAAACTCCAGGAGCCCTTCATAGAGGGGGGCACCGACCTAGCATACAATGGGATCAATGCCCAGAACTTGTGCAATTTGGAGGCGTAGTCTGTCCAGAGAAATTACTAGGCAATAGGCTTTTTTTTTTTTTTTTTTTTGTACTGGGGATTGAACCAAGGGGTACTTAACCACTCAGCCACATCCCCAATCCTTTATAATATTTTATTTAGAAGACAGGGTCTCAGGCCCGATTCTTTCGTTCTGTGGGTCAGGATTTTTTACCCCTTTTAGAACAAATTTTCAGTCAAGACAAAAATGCATTGATTATTTTTTGCATTTCTTCAAGTTCCCTATTTTTAAAAGGCCAGTAAGGAATATTGCTTACAAGTTTCAGGTTATTAAAACCATGAAATGAATACAAAAGCAGCTTTTCAAAAGTTGTATTGATCTGGTTTTTTCAATACAAAGCAGAACACCACCCCCCACTCCAAATCCTTCCTATGTGTTTAGAATGAATTGATCAGCTTCAGCCCCCATTCCATCCTCCTATGGGTTTTAGGAGCCCAGGGCTGGCTATTTACAACATAGCATTTAAAATAACAAGGCATCATATTGTAAAAGCATTCCCCTCCCACCAAAGGAAAATCCCTCCCAACAACTAGATGATTTGCTAAGGAAAAAAATATGTACAGTTCCAATTTACATTTATCAAACTATTTCAAACTAGATCGAGAAGCTAGAAAAATCACTTCCAGTTCTACAAATGATTCTAGTAATTTGTCTTAATA
This sequence comes from Marmota flaviventris, assembly GCF_047511675.1. Lineage (NCBI taxonomy): Eukaryota > Metazoa > Chordata > Mammalia > Rodentia > Sciuridae > Marmota > Marmota flaviventris. Next base: position 87,349,847 of record NC_092501.1, on the reverse strand, counting down.
TTTTTTGCATGATGGCCTCTGTTCAGATACCATTTTAAATTGCTTGATATTTTGAAATTTATTAAGCTCAAAGGAATGCTGGTAGATTCATTCGGCAGTGTTTTCTACACTTACTTAATGAGACAAAATTTTTGAGAGGCTGAATAACAGAATGCCTTGTTTATTACAGTTAAACAGACTTTCTGAACAGTCTCTGCATTCTTACGTTGGAATATTTTTGTTACTACCTTATTACAACAGTTGCTAAAGAAAAAAACAAAAAGCAGCTGTCTCTTGATTTAGCACTCAAAAATGGTGGGCATCATTCAAATTTAAGCTGGTATTAAACTAAAATATAGAACAAGATCTTTTCATACAAATTTCCTAATAATAAACAGCCACTCGTTGCTTTTTCCATGATTACCAAAAGGCCCCTAATCTGCTAGGGTAAAATTTTAAGCAGAACACCTGTGTAGGATCACACACATTTTTTGCCGTCTTCCACCTAAATTTCAGTAAATTTAAGTTTTTTTAAATAAATGCGGGCAAACTTTCCTTTAAAAATGTACATATTTGCTGAATTGTTTGTGAAGACAGCTGTTGGGCTATGAATTTGAATTTTTTACCTGCCAATGTAATACTCTCAAGCTAATAGTAAGGCTAGAATTTTAAAGCCTACATTATTACCTTAAGGACACTAAAGTCCATGATAGAGAAAGATGAAAATGTGAAAACTTCTCACCAATAAAAAATCTAGAAATCACAGTGATGCTTGTACTTTCATCTGAGGACCTCAGAACACGCTGCCCGCAGCCCAGGTCACCCAGGACCCTGGCCTTTTTGGAGTGCTACTACTATCCCTGGCAGTGGAGCCTTGGGCTCCACAAACGAAAGATTTGCTCTAGGCCGGCCGCCCTGCCGGACTTCATCTCCAAGAAGATCCTCCTGGGTGCCTGAGTTAGGTAGGCTGCAGGAAAAGCGACCGGCAAGAGGCGGATTCTGTCAAGACCCGCATGTCCGGAGGCCGGCAAAAGAAACTAACTGCAGGTGAGGTTGCATCAGAAGTGAAAGACAAGTCCCAGAAAAGTCAGCTGAACTAGGACGCAGGAAAGGCGTGTTATGCAACGGCCCCGCTCTCACAGCCACGAAAGCAAGCGCTCCTGAAGCTCTGGCCGAGTCCCGCCAAGACCCGGGAAACTCGCTAGGGTCGCGCGAGCGGACGCCGGGCAGGGCCTGGCTCCCCGCCGGCTCGCCCCGTGGTCTGTGCGGGTCCGGGGAGCCGGAGCACAGCTTGTCCGGGTAACAGCGGCGCAGCCTCGGCGGGACGTATGGGCCCGCGAGGTGGACGGCGCGGCCAGTAGGGCACCCGATGGAGGCACAGAGAAGCTGAAGAGGGCAGGAGCGGGCGCAGCTTGCAGGGATCCCGACGACAGCGTGCCCGTGGGCGAGTGGGGAGTGGACTGGGCGGGGAGAGAGCACCCAGGGGAGAAGGCGCGCGCCCGCGGTGGCCGGGTGCGGAACTGGTTGGCCCCCGATACGGCGGCACGGCCAGAGGGGACCGCCTCAGCTCTGTGGGACCGAGGCGCAGCAAGACGCGCGGTCTTGGTGCTGCCATGGGCGCCGGACCGGGCATTTGGGTAAAAGCCGAGCCGCCATCCCACCGGACGGTGGAGGTGGAGACGTGCCCTGCGCTGCCTGCCTCTCGGGTCCAGAGCGTCACAGACGCCGCCCCCGGCCCGCGGCCGCCCCTGCCCAGCCAGGAGCCTGGAGCCCAGCCGCTGCACAACAAAGCGGTGCAGCCCCGCCGGCCCCCGCCCGACGCGCTCTCCGCAGGCCCGGCGTTCTGTCCCAACTTCTCCGGCTCCTAGGAACTAGCCCGGCAGGATCCCCACTGCCCGCGACAACCCGCGGCAGGGCGGAGGCGGCCCCTGGGCCGGGCCGAGCCGGGGCCGTGGGGGCAGGGCGCAGCTCCCGTCTGGACAAACTTCCTTGGCCGCCCGCTCCCTGCTCCTGCACCCAGCCTCCCCGCCGAGCAGGGACGTCCTTCCCTGAGCCGTGGTCTGCAGCGGCACGAGGGTGGGCGCCTAGAGCCTGCCGGTCCCCGGAAAGTTTCGTCCGCCCGGCCGCCGCCCGCCGCCCGCTGCCCCACGCCTCCCGGTCCCGGCCCCGGCCCCCTCACCTCTTGGGGCGCGGTCTACAGCCTCGGGGGCGTCCTGGCCCGCGGCTCCTGGGCCTCGAGCGCCGGGAGACCAGGCGCCGGTGGCTGGAGCTGCTGTTGGCTCCGCAGGGACGGGGGAGCCCCAGGCGGCGGCGGTGGCGCGGGCGGCGGCTGCTCCATCTTCCCGGGGCACTCACGCCGCGGTTCCAACGCGCAGACCCAAGTGGGACATTCGCTACATTGTTGGCATTCCACGGGCGTCACGTGACCCCGCCTCCCGCGTCACTCTCGGCCGCATACCAGCCCGGGCGGGGCGCCTGCGGCCCTTGCTCCTCAGCAGCCGGCCGCTCCGCCCCGTCCAGCCCGGCCCAGCAGCCGCTGCGGGCCTCAGCCACCGACGCCACCTGCCCGCGGCCTCTCAGCTGGCCTGCGGGAGCCGGGCGGGCCCCGCGGACCCTGAGGCGCTCTTGTCATTCTCCTTCCACTGTACTTGTATTGACCCCTCCACTACTTGTATTCAAAGTTGGTAACTGTCGTTAAAGCCACATCTCATACCATTCTTGGTGAAAAAAGTAAGTTAGCGGGCCCGAGGAAGCTGCAAGTTGCCAACGAGGTGCCAGTCACTGAAAGTAGGAACAGCTATTGGGAACATGACTCAAGTAATAAAAAAAGCTATCTAACATATATAAAAGTTAACCAGGTATGATTTAATCAACTATCTCCCCCATATACATTTTATGAAACATGTTTTGCTTGTAAAGAACAAAACAGTAATGTATGTATCAACAAGTGAGACGGTGGTTTTTGTACTTCAGCCACTCCATTATATTTGTATTTGAGGATTTGGCTCAAGGACATAAGCAGGCATTGTGCAAAGATGCAGAGTAGAAATAATAGAAGGGATGCCAAATTTTTAAATCTACTTTTGGCTCTCCTTTTAACATCATACTTCCTACCACCTATAGCCTGTGACATTGACAGTGAGGACTAATGCAGTTTTTCCTCAATCTAATTTCCTCTTTAATTAATTAACTTGTGACATTTTAAGTTTTAATTTCAGAAGAAACAATACTGAAGATCATTTAGTCTCAGCTTTTTTTTTTTGCTTTTTGATGCTGGGATTGAATCCAGGGCTGCACATGTGTAATCATAGACTTTTTAAGCACTGAGCTGCACCCCTTGCCATCTCAGGACTATTTTAATCACCTCACCAGCCTTCAGTCCCTGTTCCACTTGCTTCCCCTCCTTCATCCTTTAAATTCTTAGCTCTTCCAAGGAACCTTCTCAGATGTCTCTCCTGATTTCTGTTTTTTGTTTTTTGGTGGTTTTTGTTGTTGTTGTTGTTGTTTTTTTTTTTGTGTGTGTGTGTGTGTGTTGTTTTGTTGTGTTTTGTTTTTTGCAATAATTAAACATTGTTAAGCAGCTTCGAATGCAGTTTCGTTTTTCAATCTTATCCTGTTTGTTATCCAGATATTTTGGACAGTATTGGGAGCAGAATAAGTCTCCAATATTCTATAAAATCTGAGCCCCACTTGCATTAACCTGTGTATCTTTTCACTCTTACACTCACCTTACTTTCTCCAACCTAGCCTCAAGCCACATGCCTGACTGCCAGAAGATTTACATGTGTGTTTTTAGGTCCTTCCCTGTGCTGTCTTCAAAGGCATAAACTTACTTGCAGCGGGTGGGGGGGGGGGGGGGGGGGCTTTAGTCAAAGGAAGAATATTATGAAATAAAAGGGACTAACTATATTTGCCAGAGGATAAATGATTGTAGACAGAAATTAAAACCAATGTGAGTCTTTTTTTTTTTTTTTAAGGAAAAGAAAGTTGCTGGGCAATGCTTGTAATCCCAGTGGTTTGGGAGGCTGAGGCAGGAGGATAGTGAGTTCAAAACCAGCCTCAGCAACTTAGGCCCTAAGCAATTCAGTGAGACCCTGTCTCTAAATAAAATACAAAATAGGGCTGGAGATGTGGCTCAGTGGTCGAGTGCCCCTGAGTTCAATCCCCGGTCCCTCCCCCAAAAAAGCAAGTTGTAGAAATATATATATATATATTATACCATATTTATAAATAAGCAAAATCCACAGAACCTGTACCAATCACATACTTTGTATATAAGTATAGACACAGACTACTAAGTACACACCAAACATGACAGCTGTTGCCTGTATAGAAGGAAGGAGGAAATTGGACAAGAGAAAAAAATTAGGACTTCTACTATATCTACAATGCTTGTTTTTTTTGAAAAACAGAATCAAACTGTCAAAATTTTAAAAGTTGTTGATTCTGGGTGATAGAGTTCCATAATGTATGCTACTTATTCTTTGTGCCTATTTCAAAAACATTTAAAAATGTTTTCATCTTTAAGAATAGAGGGGCTGGGGTTGTAGCTCAATGGTAGAGTGCTTGCCTTGAGGCAGTGGGTTCGATTCTCAGCACCACATATAAACAAATAAAATAAAGATTCATTGATAACTAAAAAACTTTTTAAAAAATTCATAGAAGAGATAAATTTTTTAAAAAGAGTAAATAGGGCAAATTGAAAACAAACAAGTTTCCAAGATTGGGCTTGGTTGGAGAAAACTATGACATACTCATATGGGAGAATGTTATGATTAGTGATTTTGTGGATACATATTTATTGACAAAAGTCATTCATTCCTACTGTCTTTTTAGTTGTTATTGCTTGTCTTTTAAGTATTTACTATGAGCCATGTACTAAACCAGGCACTAGGGTTATCATGGTATGCAAATGGTTAGATTTATCCCTAATGGAGTTTGCATTCTGATAGAATTTGTATAGTTCTCATTTCATAATTTGTTTACTCATAATTTTTAAAGTTCAAAACATAGTATACAGCCCAATATTAAAAGTGGTAGTCTATGGATATGGTGATTCTAGGTAATTTTTATCTTATACTTTCTGATATATATCTATAGTAGGATAGTTAATGACAAAAATTTTAACAAATTAAATCATCAGGCACATAATGTATGCAGCTAAGATAACAAAATGCCAATTGAGCACAAAGCTTACTATAGTAGTAAAACCACAGTGTAAAAATTGATTAACAGATATACCTGTATATATATATGTTAATCATATGTATATACTGCATGTATGCTTCTCTATACCTGGTATTGCTCTAAGGTTGTGCATTCTCTCATTTAATCCACAAAATGACCATATTATCAATCCCTTTTTATATAATAGCACCCTAAAGCATAGAGAACCCAAGTAAATTACCCAAGATCAAAGTACTGGGATTTGAATCTTGATAGATCTAACTGCAGAGCTTAGAACCACTGAATTATTAGGCTTTCTCCAGGTAAACTCAAGATGTTATGATTAAAGTGTGTAAAAGTTTAAAATATTACCCATTTCTGGGGCTGGGGTTGTGTCTCAGTGGTAGAGCACTTGCCTAGCATGTGTGAAGCACTGGGTTTTGATTCTCAGCACCACATATAAATAAATAAAATAAAGTTCCATTGAAAACTAAAAAATTTTTTTTTAAAATATGTTACCCATTTCTGTGGGTCAGCCAGGGTGATCTCCTAATCTATTGTTATTTGAAGATTTTGGTTTTTCAAACTTCCAGAACTTCAGCTGAGAGTTACTAGTCAAGAACTCTGTTTCAATGATAAACTTGAACCCTTTTATTAAACTTTTTTATTATGATAAAATATGTGTATTGCAAAATTTACCATTTAACCATTTTAAACACACAGTTCAGTAGTATTAAGTACATTCACAATGTTGTATGACCATCACCCTATCCATTTCAAGAAAAATTTTCCACTAATTAAGTAATAACTCTTCATATCCTGCCATTATTGTCTGTTTTTTGAAAGAATGTACACACACTTGCTCCCAGAGAGAACTCCTAATGCCTTTGGAGACTTGAAAAAATATTTTGTTTAATCTTTAGTCTTAGTCTGAGTGCAGTAGCACATGCCTATAATCTCAGTGACTCAGAAGGATCCCAAATTGGAGACCAGCCTCAACAACTTAGTGAGATTCTGTCTTTTTTTTTTTTTTAATATTTATTTTTTTTTTAGTTTTCGGCGGACACAACGTCTTTGTTTGTATGTGGTGCTGAGGATGGAACCCGGGCCGCACGCATGCCAGGCGAGCACACTACCGCTTGACCCACATCCCAAGCCTGAGATTCTGTCTTAATTTTTTTTTTTTTTTTTTAATAAAAAGGCTGAGGGTATAGCTCAGTGGTAGAGCATCCTGAGTTCAATCCCAAGTATCACACGCATGCACACGCACACACATACATAAACAATACTTGTTTTTTGTCTCTAGTTCCTGACTCAGAGCTCCTAAATCCCTTTGAATTTCCTAGGTAATAGAAGTATCTTTTTTTCTAATGAGGTAATTTGGTGGGTTCCTGGATTGGGGCTGGTCAGAGAAAGATTAATCCATGATTAGAGGCTGGAAATTTCAGCCCTCCTGCCTCCAAACATCCACTGAGAGGAATAGAGGGGCTGGAAACTGAGATAATAATCAATCATGCCAACATGATGAAGGCTCCATAAAAATTCCTGAGCTACAGAATTTGGGGAGCTTGTGGACTAAAACACATCTACGTGCTGGGAAAGTAATGCATTCAGGTCCACACCTAGCTTTTCATCTGGGTCCTTTATAATGTCCTTTATTGATGCAATAAATTGGTAAATATAGTGTTTCCCTTAGTTCTCTAAGGTGACTTAGCAAATTCATCAAACCTGAGGAGGGGTAGTGAGAACCCCAATTTGTGGTCAGGTGGTCAGGAGTATAAGTGACAACTAACTTCTTGAGGTTGGCATGCAAAGTGGGGGCACTTTTGTAGGACTGAGCATTCAAGGTGCGGGATCTGTTCTAACTTGAGTTAGGTAGTGTCAGAACTGAACTGAATTTTTATAGGATTCCCAGTTCATGTCTGCTAGAGAATTGCTTGGTGTATGGGGAAAAATCCTCCATATATCTTAACAACCAAAAGTGTGTTGAGGGGCTAGGGTTGTGGCTCAGTGAAAAAGCACTTGCCTAGCACGTGTGAGACATTGGGTTTGATCCTCAGCACCACATAAAAAATAAATAAAAGGTACTATTGTCCATCTGCAACCAAATATATATATATATTAGGCTTTCTCCAGGTAAACTCAAGATGTTATGATTAAAGTGTGTAAAAGTGTAATATATATATATATATATGGTTTTTTTAAGTGTGTTGAGTGTTGAGAATAAATATAGAAGGGAAATTTTCCCACCTTTTGCCTCTATTAGGTAATCAGCTACTTATTTTCTCCGCTACCAAAAGTCCAGCTTTTAGTGATACATTATACTTTACTCATTTTTAGCTAAACTGCTTTTAGCTAAGAAACATTATTGAGCTTATCAAATCTGTATGTAAAGTAAGAGCTAACAGAATTCCTTATCCCTAAAAGCTTTCCCTATTCAAAGAAATATAACTTTTTTTTAATGTTGATGGATCTTTATTTTGTTCCTTTATTTATATGTGGTGCTGAGAATCAAACCCAGTGCCTTGCACATGCTAAGCAAGCACTCTACCACTGAGCCACAACCCCAGCCCAAGAACTAGGACTTTTTAATGGCTATTCAACTATTAAGACTTTCACTCCCCCTCAGTTCCTGGACATTCCCCTAAGATTTACATAATTGGAAGTCAGATTTACAGAAAAGTAAGTATTATTATTTTTAATAGAATTACAGATAAATAGTAAATGAATGACCAGAAATGTTTTACATCTTGTGTTTTTAAAAAAGTTTCACTGGGCTGGGGATGTGGCTCAAGCGGTAGCGTGCTAGCCTGGCATGTGTGCCGCCCGGGTTCGATCCTCAGCACCACATACAAACAAAGATGTTGTGTCCGCCGAAAACTAAAAAATAAATATTAAAATTCTCTCTCTCTCTCTCTCTCTCTCTCTCTTAAAAAAAGTATTTAAAAAAAAGTTTCACTAATTTTCTTTTTAAGTTTTAATTTAATTTTCTAAACTGTGGTAGAATACACATAACCAATTTTAACCATCCTGACCTTTTGTTTTTTTCTTTATTTTCTTTGTTTTTAGTGCTGGGATTGAATCAAGGACCTTGTACACACCAGGCAAGCATTCTACCACTGATCAACATCTTCAGCCCTTAACCACTTTTTAAGTGTTATTTTTTAAATAATGAAAACAATTTGGATAATGGGGGGTAGGGAATGTCCAATATTAAATATTAATTCTTGCATGTATTTTCCAGTATGAAATTCATGAACTCCAGAGAAGTATCCAGTGTATAGTTAAGAGGGAGGCCAGGGTTCAGAGACAGTCTGGGGCAGCCCCCTGACCAGTCCCTGTAGACCTGCCCATCTGGCCATCTCTGAGAATGCCAAGGTAACTTCATTTTCTAAATAGCCACTCTGCTTCTCAGATGAGTAATAAAGTATGTGGTTGCATAAGTTAGTATTGCTCAATAATTTGAGAAGATCCATTCCCAGAAGAGCTCAAAGCAACACTGTGAAGATACAAATCACATTCTGCATTTAGAGAATTCTTATGTTGACACTTTATATTAGTAAGTGAATTGCTGCAACAGATTTTCCTCCTTACCACATCCCTTGTTAACTTACTCCTTATGCTGAGTGAGCTATGACAGCAACACCAGCTATTCATGTATTCCTCATCACATTTATAGTTGGCAGCAACTTCTATTTCATATGCAAATAAATATGAGCAGAATGCTGTTGTGTCTATAACTGAAATAAAAATCCCTCCAAAAGGTGGAGTTCTACTTCTATATGCTCCAAAACCTTCCATTCAGATGTTTATTATTGTTGCTGTTGAGCTGGGGTCTCACTCTGTTGCCCAGGCTGGCCCTATACCTGTGGGCTGAAGTGATCCTCCTGCTGAGAACTCCTGAGTAGCCAGGACTACAGGTGTGCACCACCACACCTGGCTTGTTCACTTTTTTAATCTAACCTTTTGAAGTCGATATTGGTACAACTTGCTTTAGGGGGGGAAAAAAAGTCTAAGGCCCAATCTCTTATCTCAACAAAATCAATTTCTATAACAAAATGAACATTTTGATGAGATTATGATAAGGGGATTTCACATGCAGAAGCAGAAGCAAACCAGTAACAAAGAGATTGCCAAATTTCAGAGAGCAAATGGAAATCTGTACAAACCAGGCAGCAGTCATTGCAGCTGGTATTTCATAATGGATAACCCTAGGCTAAGAAGAGTTTCTAGGTTTAGAGTTGGAACTTGAAAAATGGCCTAGAGCTAATACCCTTCAGAAAGACAGGTGGGAGGAAGAACCAATACATCAGGTAAAGATAGTTAGAAGAGGGGAAGGATAGAAATGAAGTCAGGAGAAAGCCTGGTATTTGAGGCATGTAGAGAATGGACTTGCAAGAGAGTAGGGAGGATGTTAGAGAAACAGGGACATAAAGTAAACAGAGAAGTGGAATAGCTCTGTGATTATGTATTGGCAAATGAAAAACCTGGTGCAGTGGTGTGCACCTGTAGTCCCTGATACTTGAGTGGCTGAGGCAGAAGGAGCACTTGAGCCCAGGAGTTCAAGGTCAGCCTGAGCAACATAGAAAGACCCTGTCTTAAGAAAACAAACAAAACAGGGGTAGGGTATAACTCAGTGGTGGAGCACTTGCCTAGTAAGTGTGAGGCCCTGGGTTCGATGCCCATCTCCACAAAAAAAAAACCAAAACCAATAACACCCCTAACACTTTAGGAAAGGAAGAGTTGAAATAAATACTTGGGAGACACTCTCAGAGGAGAAAGAATATTAACTGGAGCTCAAATAAACAAGTAGAGAGATGAGACTCAAGGACTGCACTACAGTGGACAGCAATAGTACCCAGCGTTCATAAATGTTCAGAGTCCAGGACACACCTGCATGGAAAGGTGACTCCAAAGACATACAAGATCTTAAATTTGCTTTGATCAACCGACCACTTTTCCATGATATTTTGCATCAACAAGATTTTTCTGTATCTTCATGGACAATAAGAGTTATAATCTGTATTACTAAGTCCCATATTTTTATTTCCACACTTTCAACCACTTGCTAGACATTTCCACCTGGAAGTCTTGACAACCTTTCAAACTCAAAATGGTCTAAAATGGAACACACATATTCACTCGATAAATATTTATTGAGCACTTATAATATGCCAGGTTTGTTGACCTCTCTACTGGGACCTCATTTGTTCAACACAGGTTTATCAGGCACCAACGATAAAATAATAAACATAGACATTATCATAGAGCTTACAAGTCTACTGGGAAAGGTAAATAATAATCAGATAGTGCTACAAATGAATGGAAATTTGGGATTGTGATTAATACTACAGAGGAAAGACACATTTTCCTGTGAGAACTTACAATAACAGGGCTATAACCTGGTCTAAGAAATCAGGGAACACTTCAGCTGTGAAATATGAGAAAAAAAAGAGCAACATAAAGAACAGAGAAAGTACAATTGTCCTCTCCTACTGAGGTTTTGCTTTCAGCAGTTTCAGTTACCTGAGGTCAACTGAGGTCTGAAACTATTAAATGGAAAACTCCAGAGATAAACAATTCATAAGTTTTCAACTGTGCACCTTTCTGAGAAGTATAATGGAATCTCACTCTGTCCTACCCAAATGTGATTCACCTTTGTCTAGACATTCCCACCTGGATGTCTAGTGTATCTGCATGATATATATTACCCAATCATTAGCCATTTAGTAACCATTGGGTTATCAGATAGACTATTGTGGTATCACAGTGCTTGTATTCATATAGCCCTTATTTTACTCAATATTGGCCTGAAAGCACAAGAATAGTGATACTGGCAATTCATATATGACAAAGGGAAGCTGTTCAATGCTCCCTTTAAATGAAAAGGTGAAAGTTCTTCACTTACAAAAGAAAGAAAAAACTTGTATGCTGAGTTTGCTAAGATCTACAGTAAGAACACATCTTTATGAAATTGTGAAGATGGAAAAAAAACTAGTGTAAATTTTGCAATTGCATCTAAAAACGCAAAAGTTATGGCCACAGTGCATGATATGTACTTAGCTGAGGCAGAAAAGGCATTAAATTATAGAGTACAGTACTATCTGTGGTTAGCATTGAACAGCATCAGCTAAAGGCTCTTATGATGTATCACCCATGGATAAGGAGGGACCACTGTAGTCCATGGGGAAAGGTCCTTTCAGGGAAGGAACATGATATAGCATTTCAAACACTCAAGGGACCACTGTGATAAGCAGAAGGAGGGGTGATAGCCAAGAGGCAAAGGTGGGGAGATATTCAGGGGCCACAATACTCAGGGCCTCATGGGTTACTTTAGGGATTTCAGTCTTCATATGCAGAGCAATAAAGAAGTCATAAAAGAGTCTTAAACAGAAAAGTGACATGATCTGATGCATTTCACAAAATCACTCTGGCTGCTGTGCCAGAGAATGGGTGGAAACCAAGAAGAAGGAGAAAAACTGACCAGAAAACTGCAATAGTTGAGAGTGACTGTACACATGGAGGGAAGGGGATGAACTGGAGAAGCAACAGTGGTGAAACTTCCAGATCCCAGGGGTGGGATTGGCTCGGTGGTCAAGGAAGCAGGTAATCATTTCTGGGTTTCTAATTTGTAGGAGTGGTGGGTGATAGTGTTTTTGGAGTTATCTTTAAAATGGTCTGGAGTGAAGGGAAATGCAATAAAGGCAGTAATAAGCACTGAGTCTTCTGTATATCCCATGGGTGGTCACTGAGCTAAAGCTGTGGCTGACTTTGCCTCTGTGAACAGTAGAGAGGGAGATGGAGAGAGAACCTAAATTTTGAGGAAATGCAACATTTAATGGCAACGTAGAGGGAAAGTGAACCTGCACAGGAAACAGATGAGCTGTCAGGCAGCTGGAGAAAGCTATGGCTTCACAGAAACAAAGGGAAGGATGTTTGAAGGAGGGAGGAAGCAAAGAACATGGGCTGGGGTTGTGGCTCAGTGGTAGAGTGCTTGACTAGCATGGGTGAGGCCCTGGGTTCAATTCTCAGCACCACAGTAAGAACACATCTTTATGAAATTGTGAAGATGGAATATAAATAAATAAAATAAAGGTCCATTGACAGCTAAATATATATATAATATCCACTGAATTTAAAGATGGAGTAAGTTCTCTGATGGTAGACTGACAAGAGTAGAAGCTGAATGGATGGGAGAGAGCTATCATGAGTTAAGGAGCAAAGAGTAAACAAAATTCCACTGGGAGCCTGGTGTGGTGATGCACGCCTGTATCCCAGCAACTCAGGAGGCTGAGGCAGGAGGATTACAAGTTCCAGGTCAGCCTCAGCAACTTAGCAAGACCCGTCTCAAACCAAAACTGAAAAGGACTACTGGGAATGGGCCGGGCATATATCTCAGTTGGTAGAATGCTTGCCTTACATGCACAAAGCCCTGGGTTTTTTTTTTAAAAAAAAAAAAAAAAAAAGGACTGGGGATGATGCTCAGTGTACAGGGCTTGCCTAGCACACCTGAGGCCTTGGAATCAGGACCTAGTACCACACACATGCACACAAAACAGCACACGCACACAAAACAGCACACACACACACAAACTCTTATTAGTAATTTAAGGTGCAAAGGTCAGAAAAGTGATAACAAGAAGAATGAGGGATCAAGGGATGATTTTTCTTTTTAATGGGAGAATCATATATATTAATATCAATACTATTCTGTTGCTGCCATAAAACAGTTTCATAAAATCAATCACTTAGCATCCTGTAGATCTGCAGAGACTACCTACAGCACAGGTGAAAAACTGGAGTTGATTAGGAGACCACAACATTACCATACCCTCTCTCTTAATTTTTTAATTAAAAAAGGTTTTTGTGGTGCCAGGGATCGAACCCAAGACCTTGCGCATGCTAGATAAGCACTTCACCACTGAACTTGTATCCCTTTCATTTTTAGATTAATGCAGTGGCCTAAGTGGGCTTCCCTCGTTTTAGTTTTTCCTTTATCCCACCCATTCTAAGCCAAAATAGTTTTCCTAATGCACATCCTGCTCAGAAACCCTCAGGAGCTCCTCACTGCCTACTGATGTTCACCATGATACAATGAAAACTATTTTTTTGGCATCCTCTGCCCTCTTTCCTGTGTGTGCACTTTGTGTCCAGGTGCAGGGATACGCTTGAGGCACCCAGTCCAGAAAAACAGCTGTTTCTGGCATAGGATCTATCTCCACACCCTGGTCACGCCCTTCGAGGCCGGGTGTCCTCTCCTCAATTTTTTTCCTGCTTGAAATCCTTCCCATTTATAGTAGGCAGAATAAGAGCCCCCTAAAGATGTCTATACCTTAATGCATGGAATCTGTGAATGTGTTACCTGAAGTGGCAAAAGAGCCCTTGCCGATGTGGTTAAGGGTACAGACCCTGATGAGGAGACCATCTTGGATTATTCACATAGTAATCAAATGATTCCTTGAAAGCAGAAGGCAGAAAGGTAAGGCAGAGAGATGTAACAGCATGAGAAGGACTTGCTCATTACTAACTTTGAAGATGGAGGAAGGGGCCACAAACCAAGGAATGCCATGGCCTCCCAAAACTGGAACAGCTGTCAGTTTACAACCAGCAAGAAAACAGGATATCACTCCTACAACCACACACACACACACAAAACAAACAAACAAAAAAAAAAAAAAAAAAAAAAAAAAAAAAAACCTGAATCTTGCCACAACCTGAAAGAGCAGGAAACTGTCCCCTCAAACCTCCAGAAAGGACTACAGCTGTGCTGCTACCTTGGTTTGAACCTGTGAGATCCAGGTTGGACTTCTGGCCTCCTGGGCTATAAGATCATAAATTTATGTTGCTTTAAGCCATTTAGTTTGTGGCCTTTAAAAAAAAAAAATTAATACCGGGGATTGAAGTCAAGGGTACTTAACCACTGAGCCACATCCCCAGACCTTTTAATTTTTTTATTTTTGAGACAGGGTCTCCCTCTAAGTTGCTGAGGCTGGCTTTGAACTTGCAATCCTCCTGCTTCAGCCTCCCAAGCTGCTGGAATTGCAGGCATGAGCCACCACAACCAGCAGTTTGTGGCATGTTTTTCAGCAACATCCTTCACCACCTGTTCTTCAGTGTTTCCAAGAAGCTGTTCATGAAGGTCTCAGCCAGAAATTAACAGTTTGCTTTTATCTGAACTCTGAGGCCCTGGGGACTTTCCTCCCCCTGAGAAATGGTCTGATGTCATGGTTTGGGTATCCTTGTTCTAATTAGTTCCTTTAGGTTAGGGTTAGGATTTAGGTGGGCATGGTAGCTGCCACAATATCTAACTTTGCCTTGTACATTGTAGCCACTCAACACCCCCCCACCCCGCCACCCCCGGAATTCTCTTTTACATAATCAGTGGAACAAATGGAAATTCCATAAATCTTTAAGGCAGAAACAAAATAACAGTAGTAAGTGCACCCTTTCTTTCCTCTTTTCCTTGAAGTTAGCTATTATTACCTTAATTCTGAAATTAGAGGTCATATATTTACCGTCTATAATCTGTAGCACTAAACCCATCAAGGATTTTGATACTTACTGTTAGTAGGAAATATTATTTTTGACACATAATTGATTTTAATTAACTACATTTCATAACTTTCCAAAGAACAGGGCCTTAGAACTTTAAGAAAATAACAATTAATAAGAATGGATAAAGAGATACTTTTACCTGTAAATGGCTACTGACAACAAAGTATTATTTTTATTAATACTGATGATAATACAAATTAAATCATCACCAAATAGGATTCGATTTACTTATGAAAGCCTAAATCTGCATTTTAATGTTTTTCTTCCAGGTCAGAATATGAGCAAGTGAAGCATATAATGGTGAATATAAGGTGAATGTAAGTTGCATTTAAATTTAGAGAAAACTAGGTTTATAAAAAAGACTTCCTCTAGATCCCAGAGCATGTTCATATCCATCTATACTGAAAATATGCCATGATGATAATAAAATGGACAGTATAGTTATATGCTATTGAAAATCTGCAGATTTGAAGCTACATTGTTCAAAAAATGTGAAAATATAAAGCAAGCTTCAAACAACAATTATAATTTCTTCTTTGGAAATGGAAGCATGTTACTATAGTGATACACTCACATCGATGTTTATAGTAGCTTACTTCATTGTAGCTAAGCTATGGAACCAACCTAGTTGCCCTTCAACAGATGAATGATAAAGAAAATGTGGTACATATATACAATGGAATATTATTCAGCCATAAAGAAGAATTAAAATTATGGCATTTGTCAATAAACCATGGAACTGGAGACTATCATGCTAAGTGAAATAAGCCAATCCCCCCAAAACCAAAGGCTAAATGTACTCTCTTATATTTGGATGCTAACTCACAATAAGCAGGGGCTGGGGAGGGGGTGGGAAGAATAGAAATTCACTGAATTAGACAAAGGGGAATGAAGGGAAGGGAGAGGGGATGGAAATAAGAAACACAGTAGAATGAATCAGACATAACTTTCCTCTGTTCATATATGAAACTCCACATCATGTACACCCACAAGAATGGGAAATTTTACTCCATATATGTATGTCAAAATATAGTTACTGTCATGATAACTAAAAATAACAAGTAAAAAATTAAGAAGATGGAAGTATGAATCTCACAGATCCCAGAACTTCAAGAAGACAAAAGGAAAATATATTTTTAAAAAACATTTTGTTTTAGTTGTAGTTGGACACAGTACCTTTATTTTATTTTGATGTGGTGCTGAGGATTGAACCCAGCTCCCCGCATGTACTAGGTGAGAGCTCTACTGCTGAGCCACAACCCCAGCCCCAAAAGGAAAATATTTTTAAAAATTGAAATCACATTAAAAAATCACAACTCGAGGTTAAACTATAGATTCATTTTATATGGACAGATCAGACATAATACCAAGCTCTGGCTGGTTTCTAAGCTTCCATGTTACCTCTTCCTACTTTGCATTTCAGCAAAAAAATGTACCCTTTATTTTTCAAAACCAACGTGAGTTGAAGTTCTCTGTAATGAGGGTGCAACTATTCAAATGTTGAATGCATATTAGTTACAGAAATCTTGAAAATTTTTAGATAAAATTCTGGCTAGGAAGGGAAGAAGTAGCAGGAACACAGGGCGAAGCCAGGATATACACTTGGAGCAGAAGCTCAGAGAGTCCAGGGTTAGAATAGAATGAATTCCCAGCAGCGATAAAATCCAAAGAACACTGGGGATCCTGTTGGGTTGTAGCACCTACCATATTACTGTAGAACTGGTTTGGGAAGTTAATTTCTCAATTTCCTTCTCCAGTTTGATTTTTTTCTTTTCTTTCTTTCTTTTTTTTTTTTTCCAGTGCTGGAGGTGGAACCCAGGGCCTCACTAGGCAAGTGCTCTACCACTGAGCTACATCCTCAGCCCTGAATCTTAAAGAAAACCCCAGGAGATATAAAGCCTTTGAGATCCAAAGGAATGAATCTGTTTAGGTGGAATTTCAGGAATTATAAGTATTTCATTCATTCATTCATTCATCCATTCATTCATTCACTGTGTACTGAATTCTAGGCACTGCCCACAGGTGACTATATCAATCAGGATCACTCCAGGTGAATTTGGGCTGACTAAATTAAAGACACAAACACAGAAAGTACTTTTTTCTTTCGGTTCAGTGACCTCTCCTCAGCCACAGCTCCCACAAAGGGGGCAAAGAGGAGGAGCACGCCTCAAACCTGGGTTTTATTAATGGGGGGAGTTGATTCATGGAACAGTCTATCCAAAAAAGAGCAAAAGGGTAGGATTACAACAAACAGGTGGGTGTAATTCAACCCCATGGGGTAATGCCTATTCCTTAAGCTGCTGTATTGCAATTGGAGCAATATCAGTCCAGTATCTCTTTACTCAGAACTTAAAGGTGTGTACATAGCTCCTGTTCAGGGTGGCTCCCAACACAGGCACAGTGCTAAGCATTGAGACATCATGGTGGACAGATGCAGACATAGAACTTACAGTTTAGAGAGGAGATGGACTTAATCAAATAATCATAAAAACCAATATGTGGTGAGAAACGGTATTAAGTGTCACATAGTCTATTTCCTCAACAAAGAGACTGACCTACCTAGTGGTTATCGAGAGACTGTGAGGGCTGGCCCTCTCAAGGGAATGTCAGGGCCACATCCAAGAGTGGCAGGGCCCAGCAGGAGGGAGCAGCACTTCAGAAAGGAGTGATTGCAGAATTTCTAGAGAGGTAGGGAGTGTGGGTGGAAGCCTGTGCCAATTTGCACAAGCACCTTGTCAACATTTGCACAAGTATACTCATTCCCAATGGCCCCAAGAGTTTTTCACCAAACCAGTTCCCTCTTGGTGGCACTGACAGGAGATTAAAGGTCTCAATCTCGTTGATTGAGGTGTGGGGACTTATCTACTCTTGTGGAGCCAGCAGCACTGTTTCCACCCGGGTTCTGTGTTTACCTGGAGCAGCTGCAGGACATATTCATGACCCACATCCCCCTCATTTTCTCAGGTTTGGTCACAGAGGACCTTGTTCCTGATAAGACAGATTTCTCCTGTCAGACTCACCATTGGGCAGAGGAACTGCCAAGGTTGGCTTTCCCATTAGGCCCAGTCCCCAGAGCACAAAATGCTTTTAGGGATCCATGAAAATATTTTACTTTTAATTTATTTTAAAGTCAGAACAAAAAAGTGAATGTAACAACAAAGAATATATATGGCTTACCTATGGATTCAGTTATCCATAGTGAACCATGATCCATGTATTAAAATGGAAAATTCTAGAAATAAACAAGTCATAAGTTTTCAATTGAGTATCATGATGAAATCTTTTGCTGACCTACTTTCTTCTGCCTGGGACCATGAATCATTCCTTTTTCCAGTATATCCACACTGTATATGCCACTGGCCTGTCGATTTCTTAGTAGCCAACTTCCTTATCAGGTCAACTAGCATGGTATCGTGGTGTTTGTGTCCAAGTAACTGTCATGCCATCGCCTAAAGCTATGTCACAATGCCTACATCATTCACCTCTCTTCATCTCATCATATAACTATTGAGACATCTCAATTTATCACAGGAAGGGTGAGTACAACACAGTAAGATATTTTGTGAGAGACCATATTCATATAAATTTTATTACAGAATACTGTATAATGTTTCTTTTTTATCATTAGTTATTGTTGTTAACCTTTTGCTGTGCCTAATTTATACATTGAATTTTATCATAGGTGTGTATGTATAGGGAAAACAGTATATATGGACTTCTGTACTACCCATAATTTCAGGCATCCATCACACTATGCTGGTGAAATAAGGCATATCTGGAAACCTCATTTCCATTTTGGAATATGTTACCCAAGGAAAAGGAGGGACTCCTGTATATAAGAAATCCAAACCCAGTCTGCATTACATTTGCCTTTATTCATAGTTTTAAATACCATTTTCATTTTTATGAAGGAAGACACCCCTAGGCAATAGTTAGAATATAGGCCTGAGTACTGTAGGTGGTACTGCAGGAAGAGGCTATTGCGGCTGAGGAATGTGAGAGAGGAGAGAAGGGGAGAGGAAGGAAAGATTAAGGATGTGAGACTTCATCTCCTAAATGCAATGGAAGTCACCGGAAAAGTTTAAACTGGGACAGGGGTGACCTGGTGCTTCAAAGACCACTCTGGTTATTGTGTGGGGAGTGGATGGCGGGGCTGGTTGGAAAGGGGCAGAAGCAGAAGTGGAAAAAGGTCATGCTGTGATGCCGCATGAGGTAAGAGGTGATAGAGCTTCATCAGAGCACAGTGGCGTCATTCAGCAAGGGTTACCTGACAAGGGGCAGATGGTTTACAGTGGTTCAATTTTACAACAGGCAATATGCATTCATTTGCATCCATAATCCCAATTTTGATATTTCTTGGGCTAGTGTTATGTTATATGATATTTTTACATCATTGGGCTGTAGCAGGGACAGCAGCTTCCTCTCAGCTCCATGGTCATGAGGAAAAACAACTAACACTCCATGAGACACTGTATTGCTAAGGTGAGACTATCAGTAGTTTAGGTTATTAAATGCATTTTTTGATTTATGATATTTTCAACTTACAAAATATGGGGATATGACCCATCACAACTTGATTAACATCTGTACCACAAACTGAGTGGCTGAAACAACAGAAATTAACTTCCTCACAATTGTCCAGGCTGGTCCAACAGTGAGGTATGGAGAGGGTTGGTTCCTACTGAAGTTTGGAAGTATTTGTTCCAGGCCTCTTTCCTATGTCCTTCTGTAATAATCTTGGTGATTCTTGCTGTGCTGGTGACCATTCTCTTCCTAGGTTTCTTTATATCATCTCCCTCTGCATGTGTCTGTATCCAAATTTCTGTATTTTATTAGGACACCAGTCATATTGGATTAGGGGCCACCCTAATGACCTCATTTCAACATGATTACCTCTGCAAAGACCCTATCTTTAAATGAGGTCATTTTTTGAGGTACTGAGGGTTGAAACTACAGCACAGGAATTTTTGAAGAACACAGATCAACCAACTGTGACCCAAGGGCTAAATCTTGTCCACTAAGTATCACTGAACTACATTCCCAGCCCAGAAAATTCATTTTTTAATGAAAATACTATGCTATACAATAGCCAAACTATGGAACCAGCCAAAGTATCTATCAACAGATGAACATATAAAGAAAATGTGCTGGGTTGGGGATGTGGCTCAAGCGGTAGCGGACTCGCCTGGCATGCGTGCGGCCCGGGTTCTGATGCTCAGCACCACATACAAAGAGGTTGTGTCCGCCAAAAACTAAAAAATAAATATTAAAATTCTCTCTCTCTCTTTAAAAAAAAAGAAAAGAAAATGTGCTATATATACACAATGGAGTTTTTTTTTCAGCCATAAAGAAAAATTAAATAATGTCATTTTCAGGAAAAAGGATGAAACTAGAGACCATTATGTTAAGTAAAATAAGCCAAACTCAGAAAGTCAAAGGTTGTATGCTTTCACTCATATGTGGAAGCAAGAGAGGAAAAAGGAAAAGAAAGGCTGTGTGTCTGGAGGATGGGAGAGGATCTCATGAAAATCAAAGGGAGATCCGTAGAGGAGAGGGACCTGGGGAGAGAAGCGGGGCGAAAAAGGGGAAATTCTGGGGAATGATATTGGCCAAATTATACTATTACATTGTTTGCATGTATAAATACATAAAAACAAACCCCACAATTATGTCAACCATTATGCACCAATAAAAAACATGAAAAAGAAAAACTCACCAAAGGTGAACAAAACACATATAATCACAGACTCCGGGTCAGCAGGTAGGTGCCTTTGTCTGTCAATCTTCCTCCAATAAACTCTTTTTTTGTTTTTTACAATATCTTTATTTTTATTTATTTTTATGTGGTGCTGAGGATGGAACCTAGGGTCTCACACATGTGAGGCGAGCGCTCCACCGCTGAGCCACAACCCCAGCCCTCCAATAAACTCTTATCTGACACATCTGGGAACCCCAATTAGTGGGTCACCATTCCAATATGACTAATGAGGCTGATACCTGAGGCCAGTTGGACTTCAAGGGTAAAAGATGGAGTTTCACATCAGTTAACCCCAGAGTCACCCATTGCTATGGTTTAGATGTATTCTCCAAAAGTTTATGTGCTGAATCCTTAACTCCAAAATTTATCTGCTGATGGTATTTGGAGGTGGTTATGATTAGATTAGATCATGAGGGTCTGGCCCCCAACAATCCGTTGCAGGATTTGTGCACAGAGAGACAGGGCACTGGGGCTTTCCACGGGAAGCAGTGTTTATTTTGTGCCAGCACAGACCAGGAAGATTCTTATCCAAAGGCTGAGCCCCAGGGCTTCGCCTTATGTAGCCCCTGCTAGTCCCCTTCTCCCTCAACCCCCATTACATATTAGCCCCTTTGTCTCGCATATATAGAAAAATATATTTTGCATGGGTATTCTATGCTATAATATCATAAGTGTGTTATGGCAGAGCTGCATAGGCACACTGGTGGGGTTCCCAGCAGGTTCACGCATATGCCCAGAGTGTTGATGGAGTAAGGTATTCGCGCTGAGCGTGCCATGTGGTTTTTCTTTTGTCTGGGAAACGCATCATACATGGTTACTGAAGGGCACCAAGTTGTCTGAAAGAGTCAAGCATGTGCGCACAGATACTGGCCTGTATCATGTTGTTTGACAAAGTCATGCTTGCCTGCACACAAACTAGCATGCTGTGCAGTCTTATCTTTGTTTGAAGAGGGCTCCTACCACAGGATTAGTGTTTATAAGAGAGAGAGAGACTTGAGTTTGTACGCTCCTGCTCTCTCACTGTACAATAGTCTCTACCATGTTATTACACAGGAAAAAGGTCCTTACCAGATGCCAGCACCTTGACCTTGGACTTCCTAGTCTCCAGAACTATAAGAAATAATTGTTTTTATTTATAAATACCAAGTCTCAGGTATTCTGTTGTAGAAGCCCAAAATAGATTAAGACATTTGTCCACCTGTCAGTGCTAACCAACACCAGGTCCACCCCAGCTTCCTTTCTGAAGACCTTCAGGATGTTGCCTGGAGTTTTCTTTCACTGTCTTCTCTGAGTTCTTTTGTTCTCAGATGTACCTCTCGCCCTGTCCTCAACCCTGATTCAGCCCTCCTGCACCCTGGCCTAAGTGAAGCTGCATGGAAAGAAGAGTAAGCCAACCTCTACTTGGAGGTGTTCTCTGTCTAGGAAGGGAGACAAAAATGAGAACAGACATGTTCTGCATGAGATGAGCACAGTAGTAAGCCATGCACAAGAAGTGTTCTCTGTCTAGGAATGTGAGGAAGTCCTCGGGCCCAAGGACCAAGCCAACCAGAATCTGAACAAAGGGAACCGACAAATGGAGACACCCATGGTACTTCGGAAACTAGGAAGCTACCCATCTTGTATCAGGTGTGAGACAGATGGACTTCTGGGTGGGAGCTGATGCCAATACCCACCTCTGCTACTCTGGGGGATCTTCTGCTTGGCTAGAATCTGCTCTGAGGCTTTTCTCCAGGTTTTTTTCTTCTAGGGTTCCTGGAGAATGGGGATACATATGAAATAATAAATGAAGGCGGGAAGGAAGGAGAGGGCTTATCTCACTACTATCAACTGCTCTGTGGCAGAGATTATTTATCTTGGTTCATCCTTAGCACCCAGAGCAAGACCTGGCAAGTAGGAGGTGCTCAATAAATGTGATAGAACAATTAAAATGAATTACTTACTAAAGGACCAATCTAACTCCAGGTGCCCAAGATTGCTGTGTATGCGCAGCGTTTCTATTTAATTTCTTTATGGTGTTGATCCGTAATAGTTTCGCCACTCATTTCTCTGAAAGCTTCCATTTATCTGCTCTTAAGATACATCCCCATCCTGCCCCATCCTGCCACCTCCTCCAAGAAGTCTTTCCTGATCTTTGGTCACAAGCATATGCCCTGCAGTCGGGAGGCAGCTGCATGTCTGAAAAGGACCCCCAGCATTGGAGCCGACATATCTGGTCAGTTGTGAGATCTTGACTAAGTTTCTTTTTCTTTTTGTGGGGGGATGGTGGTGGGAATTGAACTCAGGGGCACTCAACCACTGAGCCACACCCCCAGCCCTATTTTGTGTTTTATTTAGAGACAGGGTCTCACTGAATTGCTTAGCACCTTGCTTTTCATAAACTTTTAATCCTCCTATCCAGGCTCCCGATCCACTGGGTTTACAGGTGTGTGCCACAATGCCTGGTTTGACCAAGTTTCTTAAAACCTGTTAGTATTTTGATTTTCTCATTTGTAGAACAGGAATTCCTGTCTCACAGTGTCATGAGGATCAAGTCAGATAATGTATGTAAAGCCCTGGCATAGAGTATGTGATTGTTGAGTAAATAAACCTTTTATCCAAGGAAAAATTCAGAAGAGCTGGAGCTTAGCAAATATCAACACAGTAGAAAGAACATTCTAGAAGGGAGAATAAAGTTAATAGTCTTTTCCTGAATTTTCAGTCTCATGAATCAAATCATTAAAGTCAAATTTGAAGAGGGAAATGAATTTCTACAGAGGGTAATGGCACCACATGCTGCCAATTGTGGATCATAGCTGTGCATTCTTAGGAATCATGAACAGAACAACTAAAAAAGATGGTTTTGATGATTTTTAAGTAAGGCACAGTTGTAACAAACATCCTGTAGCTATTGAATAGTTCTTTTTTTTTAATAAGCTACATTAAATTCTACATGTTGTACATACCAAAAAAAAAAAAAAAAGGCTAAAAGAATTTGGGGACTTTGAATGGAATTTCCCTAACCTTAGGAAGGAACACCACAAGTCAAATATCATAACTGCCAGCTGTGGAATTAATTCTAAGCCATTTTAAGTCCTGACAAGTATTTTGTTTGGCAAGAGTAAAGCAATGTGTTATGGAGGATCTCTGAAATTCAGGGTTCTGGTTCAAGGATAATTCTAGTCTTTCTTTAATGCTATTATGCAAAGAGAAGAAACACTGGATTTATAAGTTAGACTGTAAATACACAGAAGATGACACTGAACTTATTGAGAGCCTGTAGTATTATGTCACTACTTCACTTTTTCCTCCTGTAGCTTTGTTTTACAGTCATCATATAATTAGGTGAACTGATCTAAGTCCTGTGCTTTGTTAAGAAAACACACACACACACACACACACACCCCTCACTCAGTTGGAAAGGAGAGGTGAGAGTCCTTCAGGCAGGTGGCTCCCCTCAGCATGCCATGTGAGGTGACACCCAAACAGAAAGTGTCAATGAAAAACTCTCAGAATGTCAGAAAGTGAGAGTGGGGGTGAAGCAGGATAGTCACATGATTTCAGTTCCTTCCTTGAGAGAAGTAATTCCTCACAGCAGGAGGAATGCTCAGAGAAATTTGTTCTTTCACTTCCAGGAAACACTTCTCCTATCTTACAGGCATTATGCCGAATGCCAAGTGGGCTGAGTGAGGACAAATGCCAGTATGGGGGGCTCAGCCCTGAAAATTCCCTGGCAGCACTGGACGTTAATTTGCAATGAAGTCATGTAGTATGCGAGTTCTACAGAAAGGCAAAACTGAAAAAAGACGGATGTGCAGGCTTTTATTTGTCTAAAAAACAAGCATTTGTCTGCTCAGTTGAAAATGAATTTCATTCTTAAATTTGTGTTCATCGCTCCACTGATAAGTGCTAAACATAAATTTGGGCAATGCATGGATTGCCCAAAACAGCCATTTGGGTGGAAGTTCTATTCGCCTGTTGGAAGCGAAGTTACTATCTTCTTTGCAGTACCCAGAATCCCATAATAGTATAATACTTTGTTTCTGTAAGTGTACTATTTAATAAGATTGGATAGGACTGGATGCCAGCCAATAGCATCTATTGAATTCTTCTGTGTTGAGGGATTGTGAAGAGAATGAACAGAATGGATTGATGGGGGAGCCCCACATAAAAGAGAAATAATGACAGATGCTTTTTATAGAGCAACCTAACAACAAGAAGCTCAAAGTAGCACACCAACAAAGGCTTAAGTGCTCAGAGGGTATCACACAGAAATTCAGGGCTCAGTTGGAACCTGAGGTTCAAATGGGGGCTGCTGCCAAGAAAACACAAACGAGGAACACGGGCTTCCCGCCAGGGGCAGCACTGGGGGTGGGGTGGAGGATGCGGGGTGGTGGATCTTGCGTGGTTTAAACACAGGTTCACTGCCGGAAACGTGATTTTAAAATGGCATCCCCGGATTAGGCTCACAGACCTACAATTTCAACCCCAAAATCTAGAAAGTAAAAACAAAAAACAAAAGACATTTTTTTTTTCTTATATTCTAAAAACTACTTGGGGCTGGGGATGTGGCTCAAGTGGTGGCGCGCTCGCCTGGCATGCGTGCGGCCCGGGTTCCATCCTCAGCACCACATACAAACAAAGATGTTGTGTCCCCCGAAAACTAAAAAATAAAATATTAAAATTCTCTCTCTATCTGTATTTCTCTCCCTCTCTCTTTATAAAAGAAAATAAAAGAAAAAAAAATAAAAACTACTACCTGCTTCTGTTGAACTGCTATTTGGCAGAAACAAAATAATTGGTTAGTGTGTCTCTGCATAGTTAACTGATATTTAATTTGAAGACAACGAACCCTTCAACTTGGATTCAACCATTTTTGCTTGGCTTCACTGCCTTTTTTTTTTTTTTTTTTTTTACTGTCTATTTGGTAAATTCAAGAAATTTAACATTTCCAAGCAACCAAAATATACAATAACACCCTGCTAAATCACAGGTTTTTGTGAAGGTGAAGGGGCATCGTTCATCACTGCATCCTGAATACAGGCCTGGGTTTGCCAAAGCACCAAGAAAAAACCTGGAATGGATCCCGGCTGGGATCAGACAAGCTCAGGAAAGCTCTGTTCTTTTTTAATCCACAGGTGGGGAAAGAAGTCCTCCAACATTAATATCTGCAGGAATAATCTCCAGCCTTAACAATTAACTCATGGCAAACAATTAACTCACAGTCAAAAAAAAGATACCTTAATCATTTGTCCCAGAGATTCTGAGTCCAAAATCTGTGATGGCTTCAGACATGTTCATTTTATTTTTTAAGTTTTTTTTTTTTTTTTTTTTAGGTGTAGATGGACACAACACAATGCCTTTATTTTTATGTGGTGCTGAGGATGGAACTGGGTCCCGCCTGTGCTAGGCGAGCGCTCCACCACTGAGCCACAATCCCAGCCCCTCATTTTATTTTTAATGATTTTTTTACTTCTTCTTTTCTTAATTGGTTCATATTAATCATACAGAATGATGAATTTCATTATGACTAATTCATACATACATAAAAGCATAATTTGGGCCAGGCTCAGTGGCACATACCTGTAATCCCAAGGCTCCGGAGCAGGAAGGTCGAGAGTTCAAAGCCAGCCTCTGCAAAATCGTGGCTCAAAACAACTCAATGAGACCATAAAAATGCAAAATAGGGCTGGGGAAGTGGCTCAGTGGTTGAGTGCTTCTGAGTTCAATCCTTGGTACCAAAAAAAAAAACCCCAAAACATAATTTGATCACTGGGTACGGTGGCACATGCCTATAATTCCAGCGGCTCAAGAGGCTGAGATAGGAGGATCACAAATTGAAGGACAGCCCGAGGTATTTAGCAAGACCCTAAGCAACTTAAAAAAATAAAAAGTGCTGGAGATGTAGTCCAGTGGTAAAGCACCCCTGGGTTAAAATCTCCAGTACCAAACAAAACACCCAAAACAAAACCCAAAAAAACATTATTGGATCAATTTCTCTCCTCAATACCTCCTCCACCCTTCCCTCCTCCCTTCCCCAGTCCCTCCCCTCTCTCTTCTCTAATGGTCTCCTTTCTGTTTCATTGACTCCTTATTCCCCAACCCCGTTTCCCCGCTCTTGCTTCCACATAGAGAAACCACGATATGTTTTTGAGTGTGACTTATTTTGCTAAAAGTTATGTTCCTCCAGTTCCATCCTTTAATGGAAAAAATGTAAACGTTCATAAAAATAGATGGGTATAATGAGCCCCCACATACTCATCTCCAGCCTTAACAATTAACTCATGGCATATCTTGTGTCACCTACGCCTCTTTCCTGACTCCCTCACCCCAAATCCTAGACATCATTTTTTTTTCTGTAAATATTTCAGCATTTCTCTCTGAGAAATAAGGACACTTAAAGAAACAATAGAAGTCATTCAGATGAGAATGGAAGAAGTAAAATTATATTTATTTGCAGTGACATGATCTTGCATCTAAAACATACACACACAAACTGACACATACAAAAATATTAGACCTGATCTTTCAAATTAATAAAAATCTACTTATAATAATATTTAAATGGAAAAAATACTTAGGAATAAATTTAAGCAAACAGTACAAGACTTGTACACTGAAAACTACAAAACATTGAAAAAAAAACTAAAGTAGACCTAAATTACTGGGAATATATCTGTGTTCATGAATTGGACAATTTAATAGTGTTACAATGAAAATAAACTTAAAGTTGACTTACAGATTCAATACAATTGAATTGAAATTCCACATATCTTTTTTTTTAAGAGATGAATGAACTGACCATAAAATTTATATGGATAGAATAGTTAAAACAATCTTGAAGGAAAAAAATTGAATTCTCAATTTCAAAACCTACTATAAAACTACAGTTATCAAAATTACTGGCGTAAGATATAGGCACAAGAATATAATAAATATAATTGAATTAAGAGTCAATAAATAAACTCATACATCTATAGTCAATTGATTTTCTATGAGGGTGCCCAGATCATTTGATGGAGAAAAACTAGTCCTTTGAACAAATGGTACTGGCACAACTATATAGTCATAAGAAAAAGAATGATGTTAGATTCCTATCTCATACCATATTTGAAAATTAACTCAAAATAGATCAAAGACCTAAATGTAAGAGCTAAAAATGTAAAACTTTTAGGAGAAAACAAGGGACAAATTTTTGCCACTTTAGACTAGGTAATGTTTTTTTGATATGTTGAAAAAAGCACAAGGGACAATAAAAATATTGGTCTTCATAAAATTTAAAACTTTTATACCTCAAAGGACAGTATCAAGAAAGTGAAAAGACAATTCACACAATGGAAAACATATAAATTATATATCTAATAAGGGCTAATATCCAGAATACATGAGAAATCTTACAACTCAACAATTACAGGATTTGAATAAATGTGTCTCCAAAAACATGTATATATTGATAGCCAACAAGCACATGAGAAAAGTTTCAGCATCATGGTCCTTAGAGAAATGCAAATTAAAACCAAATAAGATGCCCCTTCCACTCGCTGAGATGACTATAAAAATATATAAATAAAACAAAAAGCATAATAACAATTGTTGACTCAGGTGTGGAGAAACTGGAACCCTCATATGTTGTTGTTGAGAATGTAAAATTGTACAGTCATTGTGGAAATAATTAAACAGTTCCTCAAAAAGTAAAACATAAAGTCACCCTGACCCAGCAATTATACTCCCAGCAATTAAACCCAAGAAAAGTGAAGATGTTTATACCAAAATTTGTATACAAATATTCATATTAGCTAAAAAATAGAAACAACTCAAATGCCCATCAAGTGATGAGTGGATAAACCAAATGTGGTATAACCATTTAATGGAATATTATTCAGCTAGAAACAAGGAGTGAAGTACGATATAAGCTACAGTGTGGATGAACCTTGAAAGATGCGAAGTAAAAGAATTGAGACACTAAAGACCACATATTATATGATTCTATTCCTATGAAATTTCCAGAATAGGCAATCCATAGAGACTTAAAATAGATTGGCGGTTGTCAGAGGATGAAGGGAATGAGAGTTTGGGCAATGATAATTGATGGGCATAGGGGGTGTTTTAAGGTATTTAAAATACTTTGGTGATTGTTGCACACTTTTGAATATACCCCAAACTATACATTTAAAAATTCCATTATATGTGAATTATGTCAATTAAGTGAAAAGGGTAACTCATCATGATTATCACACCTAAAGAAATTAATGGTAATTCATTAATATCACCAAATAGCATCATGGTTCAAAATTGCCTTTTTAAAAATATTGTTTTGAAGGCTCTTTGAATTGTTTTTGCACACAGGCTGTAAGGGTCATAATGAAGTCCCTACATTACAATTCATAAATATGCCTCAGTCCCTTGTAAGCTATAATTTTGCCTTCTGCTTTCCTTTTTTCTCTCCTTACAATTTACTAAGAAGCCAGACTGCATGTCCTCTAGAGCTTTCCAGTCTAGATTTTGTGGCTTGCATTCCTAAAGTGCTGTTTAACATTTTCCATATCTCCTTTATATTCTGTATATTGGTGGTTGGGCTGACCTGTTTATCAGATTCAGATTTCATTTGTGTGTCTGTGTGTGGTTCTGGGGATCAAACCCAGGGCCTCATGCATGCTGAGCATGTCCTCTGTCACTGAGCTACATCCCCAGCCCCTAGATTCGTTGGCAAGATGGAAGAGGTGTACTTCCATTGGGAGGCACCTGGCATTCTCCTTGCAATAGCCTGAATCTGGAATGTTCCCCAACGGCCCATGTGGTAAAGGCTTGGACCCCAGCTTGGTCCTTGAGAGGTGGTGGAGCCTTTCAGAGGTGGGGTCTAGTGGGAAGTGTGTTGGTCATTGGTGGCATGCCCTCCAAGGGGATTATGGCATCCCATTTCTTCCCCTCTCCTGCCACTTCCCAGCCATAAGGTAAGTGTTTTGGGGCCATCATGCAATCTCCACCATGATGTTCTGACTCTCCGCAGATCTAAAAACATCAGGGCCAACTGATTGTGGACTGGAACCTCTAAAACTGTGCACTAAAACAAGCCCTTTTTCCTCTCTAAATTGATTATCTCAGTTATTTGTTAGATTGACAGAAAGCTGATTAACACACTCCTTGGGATATGTTAGAAAATGTTGATGCTCCATACCTAACTCTTTACCTTGTTATAGGTGGAAGGTGGTTGTACTCTAGCACTCCATCTTCACTTATCAGCTAGAATTCTTACACAAAGAACCCTCCTGGTGACAACTATCAGGTCACCTTGAGGTTCCATTCTAATAAGAGAGGGAAAATAATCTATTAATTCCCTTTATTTTACTAGTTTTCAAAATAATAACTATTCTCTATATAAATTTTATAAAAGTAACCCATAATTTTTTTTGTTTGATTTGGTATCACTTAAGAACATGGATTTAAACATATCATGGTGTGCTTCAATCCAGTGTCATTTCTCCCCTCCTATTGCCTCTTTTGATGAGTGCATGCATCTTTGTGTTGGCTCCCAAATCCTTTTAACCTTTTTTTCCTTTGGAAATGAGAAGATGTTGCAGGTTCTATGTTGCTCCTTAAAGACACTTCATTTTAAACAAGTCTTCTGGTGGCTCTCTTAAGAGACATCTAAAGACCCCAGTTTAAAGACGAAGGAGCTTATTCAGCTTCAGCCCATGGTGCCTGTCCTTCACAAGCTCATTTAGGTTTTCACTAATGACATGTCTAGGTTGATTAAAGGAGATCATATTAGTAGTTGATGGTACTTGGTGATACCAGAGAACACAGTAAAATTATAGGGATGAAAGGTCTCACACTTATCTCTCTTTCTCTAGGAAGAAATAAATCTAAAATGGGCATTAGCAAACCAGAAGAAGTAGTCGGCAGGGGTGAGGTGATGATGATGGTGGTGATGATGAGTAGGAGGGGGAGGAGGAATAAATAATGATGATAACAATTACCTATTATTCTGTCTGCTATGTTCCCATTGTCGTGTTAAAGACTTTACGAACATTTCCTTTTAATAGGCATGTCGGCCCTCTGACAATGTTCCTTCTGAAGAGGAGGAAACTGAGACTGAGCAGGGACCGTCTCCAAGCATCTTTCATCCTCTTCGAGGTCAAGAGTGGGAGAGGGGTGGGGACAACAGAGGGAAAAAATGTTTTATTAGGAAAAGCACCCCTTAGTGCCCTTAGCACCCAGAGTAACTTGCTCCATTTGCCATGAGAACTCCAATTTTCATAGTTTGGCTGACATAGTTATAAGGAAGAAGATGCTCAATATCAAAAGAGTTTGAAGTGAGGATCCCTTTGGGGTCATTTAAGCAAATATCAAATATCTAGACTGGTCAAATATTTTAAGGCTAAATTTTATTGGTTCAAATAACTTTTACTTATGGAGAATGTGGGGAGTTGAAATTTTGGAGCCCAAGCACAGCCCATATCGCAAGAAGGGAAGTCAGATCACTCCTGAGTAGGGGTATCTGGACAG
Organism: Marmota flaviventris; assembly: GCF_047511675.1. NCBI lineage: Eukaryota > Metazoa > Chordata > Mammalia > Rodentia > Sciuridae > Marmota > Marmota flaviventris. Next base: position 87,318,907 of record NC_092501.1, on the reverse strand, counting down.
TTTGTTTGTTTGTTTTAATTTTTTTAGTTGTAGATGAACACAATTCCTTTGTTTTACTTATTGATTTTTATGTGGTGCGGAGGATTGAACCCAGTGACTCACATGTGCTAGGCAAGCGCTCTACCACTGAGCTACGTCCCCAGCTCATGGACAGTGTTTTAAAATTCCTCTAGTATTCATGATCATTGCCAATTTTTACTTTTCCTTTTGTAAGGAAGCACATTATAAAAAGCATCTTAGCCAATTGGATTCTTTCCTGACAACAGCTGAAGGTATTCGAGTCAACAGTGCCATTCACCTTGTATGTATAGACGCCCTTCATTCATGTTGCTGAAGTAAATTTGGTTCCTACCAAAATGAAATATGAATAAGACCAAAGCAAGGTGCAGTGTGAGAAATGAATTTGGCCCAAACCAAACCAAAACAAAACTTCCCACCTCTATAAATATCGGTGAACATAAGGCTAAAGGTTACACAGGGTGGTCTGAACTAGAACCATCCAGTCTAGACATATAGGCAGATGGCAGTCAGACAACAGAAAGAGCTCAGAGGGCTTGAGTTCTTAAACACAAAAGGAATGTTTTAAAAATGGTAACTGCATTTTTTGGCTTATCTTTATAACTTTCATCAGCAAATTTCACCTTTGTGATCAGGGAAAAAAACAATAAATTCTCATTTTGAAAAATTGGAAAAGGGCATAAGAAGGGAAATGGGATGGAGGTGGGCCCTGGGAGTTTAGGCTGCAGGAGCTGGGGGATCCTGGAAACACCTGCAGCTGTCTCTGTGTCCTGAAGCCTGGTGCTATAGGTTGAGGTTGAATGTCCCCCAAAGGTTCATAAGCTGAAGGCTTAGTCCTCCAGGTAGCATCCTTGAAGGGTAGCTGAACCTTTGGGAGGTGGGGTCTAGTGGGAGGTCCTTAGGTCATTGGGAGGATGCCCCTGAAGGGGACTGTGGGATCCCACTTCTTCCTCTTTCTTCTTCCTGACTCATGAGGTGAGAGGTTTTGCTCTGTCATATGCTCCCCATCACTGCCAGCCAGCACGCCCACCAGCGGCCCAAAGAAATGGGTTCACCCAGCTCTGGATGGGAAACTCCACCACTGTGATCCACAATATACCTTTTCTCTTTATAAGTTAATTATATCAGATATTTTATTAGATAGATGAAAAGCTAACACACCTATGACACAATTCTCCTCATCTTTTCCTTTGGTTCATTCAGGGAAATGAGGTGGCAGAAATGGTTAATGAGCCACACGCGGTGGCACACTCCTGTGATCCCATTGGTTCAAAGCCAGCCTCAGCAAAAACAGGCTCTAAGCAACTCAGTGAGACCCTGTCTCTAAATAAAATACAAAATAGGGCTGGGGATGTGGCTCAGTGGCTGAGTAACCCTGAATTCAATCCCCAATACCCACCCCTCCAAAAAAAAAAAGTTAATGAATGGAAAGCCACTTGAGAGGGATCTTTCATATCTAATAGTTAATAGCAAATGGCTATTACTTCTTTATTACCAGTGGCTATTACCTCTGATTTTGAATTTTTAAAAATGCCAGTGCTAGGGCCTCCTCCCAGGAGCCCAGAAGGTTCCAGTGGGTCTGGGGGGCGGGGGGAGTGGTAAAACCAGGTTTCAAGTCCAAATCTAACTCTATTTTTTAAAAACACTACATTAAAATTAATCAGGTGATATCAGCAAGATAATGGAATAGACAGACTGAACACTCCCCACCCCAATGGACACAGCAATTCAAGAGTAATAAATAGACAGATTGCCTTCTTTGGAGATCCAGAAATCACTAGAGGCTTCTACACCCAAGGCAAGGCCCAAACCAGCCAACCAATTTGGTGGGAAAATTCAACATACTCTCTTGTTATAAGCCCTAGTCTCAGCACAGTCTCATGGAATCTGAAGGAAAGCCCAGCTCAAGGATTCTCCCAGGGAAAGGAAGGAATTGAACTGCATGTTCAACTTCCTAACATTTGTGTAGGCTGAGGCACTAGCTTTTCTGTTTCACCTGTCTAAAAACATTAATGGGACCCAGGATACTCTACATGAAGAAGATGGTGGGGCTGAGGATATAGCTCAGTTGGTAGGGTGTTTGCCCCACGTGCATAAGGCCCTGGGTTCAATTCCCAGCACCCCACCCCCCCATCAAAAAGAAGAAGAAGGAGGAGGAGGAGGAGGTAGTTTGTAGTTTGGATTTAGCAAAAAAGTTTGAGAGGCCCTCAGAATATTTGACTGCTCTGATTGATGAGGGTCTTCTCCTGTATTGGGCTACTTTCCAAAGACTGGGAGAAGTGGCTGGGATACACAGAGCAACAGAAAAAGTCAAGTAAAATGAAGAAACAGAGAATATGTCCCAAACAAAAGAACAAGATAAAATTCCAGAAGCCAGTCCTAATGAAATGGAATTATATCATTTACCTGACATAAAATTCAAAATAGTCATCATAAAGCAGTTTGAATGAGGTCGTGGAAACAGTGTATGGACAAAGTGAGAATTTAATCACAGATACTAATAAAACACAATAAACAAAAAATCTCAGAGCTCAAGAATGCAATAATTGAGGGCTGGGGATGTGGCTCAAGCGGTAGCTCGCTCGCCTGGCATGCGTGCGGCCCGGGTTCAATCCTCAGCACCACATACAAACAAAGATGTTGTGTTCGCCAAAAACTAAAAATAAATATTAAAAAAAAATTCTCTCTCTCTCTCTCTTTCTCTTTCTCTCTCTCTCTCTTAAAAAAAAAAAAAAAGATTCTTCTTTCGTTTTGTTTCGCTTTTGTTTTAAGAAGCCTGTCCCTGGAGATGGGTGGGACGGAAGAAAAACCACTCACATCTGAGGAAAAACTATTTGCGTCTGGGGAACAGATAGGGAGAGAGGACGGTTGGACATTTCAGGAGGATAGAAAGGCTGATATAATGAAATTTTTGTTCCATTTTGTCTTGGTTTTCTTTTGCATTATCTTAGTGAGGGGTATCTTTCGTCACAGAAATGTGGAATTAAAAATTAATAAGAACCAAACTGAAAGGGCGTTAAGTAAATTGCTAGAGGAAGGAGGCATCTCAGTAAAATCAAGAACAGTTAGGGCATACGTTAAGACGATGCAAAGGTTTAGCCCATGGTTCATTAAAGAGGGGTTGTTAAATATATCACAATGGAGCCATCATGGTGATGATTTTAAAAAGATAGAAAAGGAAACCCAGGAACTCTGCCAGTTGGCACATTACCATTATGGACATTGGTACAATCTTGTTTGATTAGTCAGGGAGAGGACATCTTACATCAAGTAAAAGAGGAAGTCTCTCGAGTTAGACAAAGGAAAAAAGTTTAGAGTAGGAAGGGCTATCAGGGGAGAAATTACAACGGGAGGTTGCTACTAACCCCTTTCTATCACCGGGGGGCGTGGGTGTCCAACCAACAGCTCCGCCTACGGAGACAACATATGCTGAGTGGCCCTCAACCCCTATGGTTGATAGATGGGATCCTGAGACAGGACCTCAAAGATTACCATGCCCTGTATTTGAGGCTGCAGGAGGGCAGCGAATTCACCATGCTTTAGATTTCAAAACAGTGAAGCAGCTGAAAGAGGCTGTAACAACCTATGGTCCTCAAGCACCCTTCACTGTAAGCATGGTCGAATCCATTACCAACTTGAATATGACGCCAGCAGATTGGGCTAGTATGTGCAAGATGTGCTAAATGGAGGGCAATATTTGTTATGGAAGGTTGCCAATGAGGAATTTTGCATGGAGACGGCTAGGCAAAATGCAGCAGCTGGTTATCCTCAGAGAAATCTAGATATGTTGTTAGGAAAGGGACCTTATGAGGGTCAGCAGCCACAAATTGGATATGATCCTGCCATATACTCACAAATTGCTGCAGATGCGGTTAGGGCATGGAAGACTTTTCAAGGACATGGAGATTTACAAGGTCAATTATCTAAGGTAATACAAGGAGCTAATGAACCTTACGCTGAATTTGTAGACAGGCTTATACAAACAGCTACCAGAATCTTTGGGGATATAGAACAAACGATGCCATTAATAAAGCAACTAGCCTACAAACAAGCAAATAGATGGTGCAGGGAGGCCATTAGACCATGGAAACATGGAGATTTAAACACATATATTAAATTATGTAGAGACATTAATGAACAAGGGCAAGTCTTGGCAGCTGCAGTACAACAGGCTTTAGGTGCCAGGCCAAAAACATGCTACAATTGTGAACAAACAGGACATTTTAAAAAGAGTTGCCCCATAGGAGGAGGGTTTAACAAAACTAGGTATCAAAGGGGTATTTGCCCACGATGCCATAGAGGGAGACATTGGGCTAATGAATGCCATTCTCAAACCACTATAGAGGGTACTCCGTTATCAAAAAATGGACAAGGACCAGGTGTTTATCCATGATATCGTGGAGAAAGGCATCGGGCTCCATTGCCAAAAAACGGATAGGGGGGTCCCATGCTCCGGGGCCCACGACCACAAATATACGGGGCACTAGAGGAACCCAGCAACACCATCAGGGTAGTGCCCAGGACACATTATCCATTAGATCCCTCACTAGACAAACCAGAGGGAGCACAGGGTTGGACATCTGCGCATCCGCCAGAGCAGTACTAACTCCAGAGATGGGAGTTCAAATCATTCCCACAGGGGTAAAAGCACCTCTTCCCCAAGGAACAGTAGGCTTATTATTGGGATGCAGTTCTTCTACTCTAAAAGGACTTATGATAAATCCTGGGGTAATTGATCCTGATTATGAAGGTGAAATAAAAATTATAGCCAGTTCTCCAAGGGGTATATCAGTAATTTCACCAGGAGATAGAATAGCACAGTTATTAATAATACCCAGCCTACATGATAAATTTTCCAGTCATATTATAGAAAGAGGTTCCAGGGGATTAGGCTCCACAGGTGTAGATTGGGCTATGCTTTCTTTAAATTTAGATTCTCGCCCCATGCTAAAACTAAATATTCAAGGACATGAATTTAATGGGCTACTGGATACAGGTGCAGACCTTAGCATTATCTCTCGTCAAGAATGGCTAAAACATTGGCCATTACAACAAGCCACTCAAACTCTTCGAGGCCTAGGAGTGGCAACTAATCCCCATAGAAGTGCCATGGTATTAGTTTGGAAGGATCCTGAAGGATGTGAAGGAACTATACAGCCATATGTATTGGATCATCTTCCTATAAATTTATGGGGACGAGATGTTCTAGATCAATTAGGATTAACATTAACAAATAACATCAATTCAAATGCGCCCACTATTATGGCTAGACAAGGTTTTAAGAAAGAAAAAGGATTAGGAGAACAAGGACAAGGTATAGTGGCACCAATACAAATAGATCAAAAAACAGATAGACATGTATTGGGTTTTCAGGAGGGGTCACTGAGACAATAAAAATTACTTGGAAATCAGAAAGGACAGTATGGGTTCCTCAGTGGCCCCTGACTAAAGAAAAGATACAAGCAGCCCATGACCTGGTCAAACAACAATTAGCAGAGGGACATATACAACCTTCCATAACTCCCCATAATACTCCCATTTTTGTCATCAAAAAGAAATCTGGTAAATGGAGATTATTGTAAGATTTAAGAGCCATTAATAATGAGATGGTTATTATGAGACCTGCTCAATCGGGGATTCCCCAACTGTCTGCTTTGCCAAAAACCTGGCATGTTTTAGTTATAGATATTAAAGATTGTTTTTTTTCAATTCCAATTCCTGAGGATAGTCCACGTTTTGCATTTACTATACCTGCGCTGAATCATGAAGGTTCCGATCAGAGATATGAATGGAAAGTACTCCCTCAAGGGATGGCTAACAGCCCAACTATGTGTCAAATTTATGTTAACAAAGCAATCCAACCCTTAGAAATAAAAATCCTGAACTACAAATATTTCACTATATGGACGATGTATTATTGGCACACAAAGATAAAAACACATTGCTAGAATGTCATGCCACACTTACAAATTTATTAAAAAATTATAATCTAGAGATAGCAATAGATAAAGTACAATTAAATTTTCCAATTAATTATTTAGGAGTTCTATTATCCTCGACCATGGTCCATCCACCAAAAATTCAAATACGAGTAGATCAACTCAAATCACTTAACGACTTTCAAAAGTTATTAGGAGACATAAATTGGATAAGGCCTTATCTAAGCATACCAACAGGAGAGTTAGGACCTTTATTTGATATCCTAAAATGTCCATCAGATCCAAATTCACCCCACATGTTAATGCCTGAAGCAAGAAAGACATTAGAACTCATTGAAACATATATGGAAAATATGCATTTGGATAGAATTGATATAAGTTTGCCTTTATTATTTATTGTACTACCAACAAAAAATATTCCTACACGAGTATTTTGGCAAGAAGGTCCATTATTATGGATACATTTATCTTATTCTCCTAACACTATTCTTACTAGGTATCCTGAGGTTGTAGGACAATTAATACTCAAAGGAATAAAAGCAGCAAAGGGAGTGTTTGGAATTTCTCCCAATAAACTTATTACTCCATATACTATGGATCAAATTGATGAGTTAGCTAATGAGTTAAATACTTGGGCAATAATCATGTGCAAATCTAATGTTTCAATTGATAACCACTTACCATCTAATCCTTTGTTGTCTTTTTGGTCTTCGCATCCTGTAGTTTTTCCAAAAATGACAAGAAAAACACCTATCATGAATGCTCCAAATATATTCACTGATGGGTCAAATAATGGTACAGTAGCAGTAGTTACCCCTGATCAAACTTTTACATTTTTAGTTCCCAAACAATCAGCTCAAAAGGTAGAGCTTAATGCAGTATTACAAGCTTTTGTGATGTTTAAAGATTCTGTATTTAATTTATTTTCCAATAGTCAGTATATAGTTAATGCTACAGTATCCCTTGAAGATGCTGGCAGGATTTCCCCTTCCTCTACTGTTTTCTCTTTGTTTTCCACTATACAAACTCTAATCTGGACAGAAAAGATCCATTCTTTATAGGACATATCAGGGCACATACAGGATTGCCTGGAGCCCTTAGTTTGGGCAATGATTTAGCAGATAAAACTACACATGACATACATATTTTTTTCTACGCTAGAAGAAGCTACAAATTTTCATAAATCCTTCCATGTCAATGCAAATACTTTAAAAAAGCATTTTAAAGTAACTAAGGAACAAGCTAGACAAATAATAAAACAATGTCAAAATTGTGTGACCTTTTTACCACAAATTAATCTTGGAGTCAATCCTAGAGGACTGATACCTAACCATATTTGGCAGATGGACTTCACACACTTGCCAGAATTTGGAAAATTAAAATATTTGCATGTTACAGTTGATACTTCTTCTGGATTTTTGATGGGCTCCCTTCATGCCGGAGAAAAAACTAAAGATGTTATAGCTCATTGCTTACAAAATTTTGCCACTGTCAGCGTTCCAAAACAGTTAAAAACAGATAATGGTCCTGGTTATACTTCTACCTCTTTTAAACAATTTTGCTCATCATTTGGCATTACTCAGATAACAGGAATCCCATACAATCCACAGGGACAAGGCATAGTTGAAAGAGCACATCAAACTATTAAAATGTACTTATTAAAGCAAAAAGAGGGAATTGGGAAGGGGTATATATCCCCCAAAGATAAACTTAAAATAATCCTTTTTACTCTAAACTTTTAAAATTTGGATTCATCAGGGCTTAGTGCTGTGGAAAGGCACATGTGTCCAAAAAATGTACAAAAGCCCAAGGTACTTTGCAAGGATATTCTAATAGGACAATGGAAAATTCCTGACCCAGTGATTGTCTGGAGTCGGGGGTCTGTTTGTGTGTTTCCACAGGGAGAACAGCAGCCGATTTGGATTCCAGAGAGACTAACTAAAGCGATTTCTACAGACCAAAAAGAAGATGATTTGGCTCAAATCCATAACAGCTGATATCCAGAATTCCAGTTTCGCTATCCTTACATCTGGGACAGTGGTTCTCCTATACCTGGGGGCTAATGAATAATGAACACCATTAAGGCCTAAGAAACCTTGAGGCTTGCTTGTGGGAATACCTTCAAACCCATATGCAAGTTACAGAAAAAAGGATGGGATATCAAAAGAAGAGTCAAACCCAGGTGGTAACCAGGATGCTTTTTTCAATATCTATTTTACTATTGCCCTTTCCCACATCATGAAGTTTTATTTTGTGTTTTGAGCTCATAGAGACCTAAGTTAATGTTTTTCTGGTCAGTTTTATTTTTTGACTGTGGAGTTCTTGAGCATTGGAATGGGGATTTCACCTGTAAAAAGCTACAAGGCCTTTACTATTATGTTATGTGTTGTATGTATTTTGTTATATGTGCACACTTGTGTTTTGTGTTGCATGTCTGTATGTGCGTATGTCCATATATCATATATGAGGAGTGCTCATGAAAAAATGGATCCAAAATTTTTTTTTATTATTCACATGATTTAAATGGTTTCATTTAAATTGGGTAAACAGCTGTTGAGGATTGTTTTAAAATGTGAACAAAAAAGGAGGTTAACAGATCTGTTTGTTTACTTTCACCTTTCCTTTTCATTATATCTAATTCTATTCAGGATACTAAATTGTTTAGAAAATTGCTTTTTTTTAATGCCTTCTGGAATGTTACATAATTTTTTTTTTTTTAGCCATCACTGCCAGAATTCCTATCTTCATCCCAGTGCCGGTGAAGACAAAGATAAAACCAAACTACAGCTTCTGTGATAGCTATCACAACAAACTGTATAAACTGATGCATCAATGAATAATGTAACTCAACAAGTGATGCTCAATCAAGGAGTCAATTTACTTTGGGAGGAAAAGGACATATTAATGGATTCCTCTGCTTTGAACTGCTTGCAGAACTTGCCTGGACTATGTGTCACTTGTATGCATTGTGAACTATCTGTTGGTGCAGTGAATTGTAGTGCCAGGGTACCTTTGCTGATGATGTCATCGGTGGTACAGTTTTTCCAAAAGGGGCCGTCAATTGGCTTGGTGTCGTGGCGTGTTGTATCCTCCCCTTTCTGCTTGTAGCAGGTTGTTCATGGTGTTTGTGTAAAAACCACTATCCACAAGTGTGGCTAAATGCTGGGCCGGTAGTCAGTGATGGGTAAGATCCAATTGCAATGGTACCAACTTAAGACAGGAGGCTGACACCTTGAGGTCAGCTCATCCGATGACTGGTAACGACCATATGTAGTATTGGACAACCTAAGACAGGCACAGTCCCTAAGCCACATACTTGTTATTTAATTAAACAAAAGGGGGGAAGATGTTGAGAGCCATGGCCAGGTCAAGATGGTGCCTGGCATTTTGCCAGAAGGAGCAGTTCCTGCTGCGTCAGGTGTCCGCTATTTTTGAACTCTCGTGGAGTTCCTGGAGAGTTCGCATGGGCAATGTGGGGCGTGGGTTCTAAAAATAAAGTTCGTTCCTGCTTGAATCTTCAAGTGGCTCCTGATTTGTGCCCAGCCAGACTGCAGCATCACATGACTTCTATAAGCTGAAATGCACCAAAGAGGAGCACCTCTGTACCCAAAGGATGCTGGACCAGAGTCTACTTGACCTGAAAGAGATGTAGAGCTCCCCAGTCCAGCGCAGCTGCTGCTCCTCCCTCTGCCCTGACTCCCCATGAGGCCAGCCAGCCCAAAGCTGAACTTGAAACAGAGGGCTGATCTTTAACTGGAAGGCTGCTTTCTCCTTTCAAAACCTCTCTACCCGACTCCCTTGTCTTTTTCACCAAACTGTCTGTGCTTCTTGCCAGAGATTCCAGCTGAGCTAGAGGCTGAGCACCTTTGGGAACAGCATTTAAGGGAATTTGAGCACAAGGCAAAGTGTCTAAAAGCATGTTGTGATGTACAGGTTTGTAATTACTTTTTTGTTGTTGTTGTTGTTACAGTAACCATTTGTAAAACACTCCAAATAATTTCACAGTTCTGAAGCAGAAATCTAATTCCCTTCTCACTTTTGGAAGGTAACTTCCAGCCTAATCCTTTGCCCTCTAAGTAGAGGAGGAAAAGAGGAATGGGCCTGGCTTAATGAGAGCCAAAGGCGCAGGAAAAGACTCTACTATGGCAAACCTCACAGCTCTGTGCAAAGTACCAGCCAAACCAGGAAGGTGATTCCAAGAGGAGTTACCGAAAAAACAAAAACCTTGCTATTCAGGTTTTGTTTTGTTTTTAACTTTAAGGTATTTTTAGACAACTTTATCCTTTTTTTTTTTTCCATCAGAAATGACCAAATTAACATGGTGAGACTTCTGAAACTTTTTGTTTTTATGGTACTGGGCATTGAACCCAGGGCCTCCAGCAAGTTCAGCAAATGGCCTACCATTGAGCCATATCCTTAGCCCTGAGGCCAAATTTTTCTCCCATCTCTATCTGCTTCCCAAGTGTTCACAGAATGGATCACAGGCCACTTAATCTTTTTTTTTTTTAAATTTTGGTTTTTAGTTGTAGTTGGACATAATACCTTTATTTTATTTTTATGTGATACCGAGCATCAAACCCATGCTAGGTGAGCACTCTACCCAACCCCCCCGGGACCCCTTAATCTTGAGATGACGTCTTAATTGCTCTCTTGCCTCCTTGAAGAAAAAAAAAGAAAGAAAGAAAATTATGTTTTTGCCACTGATTTAGCTAAATGAAACTCATCACCCTTTTCTGAGCCATCTCATTTTGCTTTGTATCAGTCGGTGCTGGAGAATCTTGAACAGCTTATGTACAAAACTTTTAAAATTTCATATTATTGAAACTTTGCATCTTTGAGGTTGGAGTACCTCATCTGGCTTTGAGAGTCCTCCAGTCTGGACTGGCAGTGTGCAGATCTTTCAAAGTTTCTTTCCCAATCCAATCCCAAACAGAGAAATTCTAGGTGAGGTCTGTTAGGTATACATCCTACAGCTTATTGGCTTAAAATGTACTCTCCTTTGTTGAGGTCTCTTTGGGGCCAGATGGGAGAAAGAGTGCAACTATTTTTCAATAGGGCAACTGTTTTGATACTGATATTGACAAGTGTCTGGTGGAGAACCAGTCCCTGCTCCAACCAGTTGCTAAGGTAACCTGTCCCAGGAATTGTTCCTCCCTACAGGGAGTTGTAAAAGGTGTTAATTAAAGTGTCCTGGGCTGCTCCATCCAGCCCCTCCCCCATCCATCTGCTTCTCACTTTTTTTGCCATCCCACCGAGCATCTCCTGGGTCTAGTCAGTACCCAGGAAGGAGAGAGATTAGGGGAAGAGAGCTGAGAACAAAGGAAGCCTAGGACAAATAAAAAGCCAAAACACCCTCACTCCTTGGGATACCAGCTATGGCCCCCTTCTCCCTCCTTGGAGAAGCCTTTTAAAATAAACCTGCTTTATATGCTTAAAAAAAGAAAGAAAGAAAGAACTAGTCCCTCCAAAAAGCAAAACAAAACTTATGGGTTATACCAACAGCAATATTAAAAAGAAAGTTTATAGTGATAAATGCCTACATTAAAAAAGAAGAACTGTAGAAAGAGAACAAACTAAAAGCAAAATTAGAAGGAAATAAAGATTAGAGCAGAAATAAAGGAAATAGAAAAATACAGAAACAATAGAAAAAAATCAACAGGGCTAAGAGTTGGCTTTTTGAAACGAAATTAACAAATCTTTAGCTAGACTAAAAAAGACTCAAATAAAATCAATAATGGAAAAAGAGGTGTTACAACTGATACCAGTGAAATTTAAAAGATTAATAAGTGACTAATTGTAGACATTTTATGCAACAAATTGGATAACTTAAAAGCAAAAACAGAAACTCCTAAAAACATACAATCTACTGAGATAAAATGAGAAAGAAATAAAATATCCAAATAGACCTGCAACTAGTAAGGAGGTCAAATCAGTAACCAAAATCCCCTAAAAAAGAAAGTTCAGGGGGCTGGGGTTGTGGCTCAGTGGCAGAGCACTTGCCTCACACACGTGAGGTACTGGGTTCGATCCTCAGCACATAAAATAAGTAAATATAATAAAGATATTAAAAAAAAAAAAGAAAGTTCAGGACCAGATGGCCTCTCTGGTGAATTCTATCAAATATTTAAAGGAGAACTAAGAACAATACTCAAACTTTTCCAAAAAAATTGAAGAGGAAGACTTCATGAAATTCATGTCTTCCTCTACCCTGCTACAAAGTCAGACAACAACACTGCCAAAAAAAAAAAGGAACAAAGAAAACTAGAGGCCAATATCTTCAATAAATACATATGCAAAAATTATCAACAAAATACAAGCAAACTGAACTCATCAGCACATTAAAAGGATCATTCACTGTGATCAGGTAGGATTTATCTCAGGGATACAAGGGTGTTTTAGCACATAAAAATAATTAATCACTAGCACTACACACACAAAAAAAAATCAATGTGATATGCCATAATAAGAGAATAAAGAGTAAAAATCATATATCATTTCCACAGACGAAGAAAAAGCATTTGACAAAATTTATATCCTTTCACTACAAAAAATGTCACCAACTGGGAAGAAAGTCAATTAGTTCAACATAATAAATGTCATATATGAAAAACACACACTGAACATCATACTCAATGGTGAAAACTGCAATCTTTGCTGTCAAGTTCAGGAACAAGACAAGACGCTCACTCTTGACACTTCTATCCCATATAGTACTGGAAGTTCTAGCCAGAGCAATCAGACAAGAAGGAATAAAAGGCATCCACATTGGAAGAGAAGAAATAAAATTATCTCTGTTTGCACATGACATGATGTCCAAACCTCCAGACTCTCCACACCCACCTAAAAAATCAGTTAGAACAATAAATTCTGTAAAGTTGCAAAATACAAAATTGACATACAAAATTCAGTTGGGTTTCTATTCACTAATAATGAGAAATTAAGAAAACAATTCCATTTACAATAGCATTAAAGAGTAAAATACTTAGGAATAAACTAAGGAGGTGAAAGACTTGTTCATTGGAAACTATGAAACATTAATGAAGGAAATTAAATAAGACACAAATGGATGGAAAGACATCTCATGTTCCAGACTTAGTAGATTTAATACTGTTAAAGTGTCTGTACCTTTAAAATGTTCATGTTACCCAAACAATCTACAGATTTAAAGCAATCCCTATCAAAATCCCAATAACATTTTTCAAAAAATTTTGAAAAAAAAGCAATCCTAAGATTTGTTTGTTATCACAAAGGATTCTAAATAGGTAAAACAATCTTAGGAAAGAATAAATCTTGAGGCATCACAGTACCCAATTTCAAAATATATCAAAGCTACTATAATGAAAAGCATATGACCATTATGGTGCTTCCATAATGAGAGACATAGACCAATAGAACAGAATACAAAGTCTATCAACACATGTACCCATGTATGATCAGTTGCACTTTGAGAAGGGTACTAAGAATGCACAATGGAAAAACATTCATCTTTTTAAGAAATGGTTCTGGGAAAACTTGCAGGACAATGAAATTGGACCCTTATACCATACACAAAAATTCAACGCAAAATGGATTCAATACTTAAATGTAATACCCAAAACTATAAAACGTCTGGAAGAAAACATAGGGGAGAAATCTTCATGACATTGATCTTGATATCGATTTCTTGAATATAATACCAAAAGCACAGGCAATAAGAGCAAAAATAACCAAGAGAATCTATATCAAAATGAAATTTCTGGCAGCAAAGGAGATAATAAACAGAATGAAGAGTTAACAGAGAAAGGAGAAAATTTTTGCAAACTATATATCTGTTATACCTAAAATATTTAAGAAAAATATATAACTCAATATAAAAAATCCAATTTTTAAGTGAGCAAATATTTTGAATAGACATTTCTCCAAAGATGAAATACAAATGGCCAAAAGATATATGAAAAGATGCTCTGCACCACAAGTCATCAGAGAAATTCAAATCAAAACCACAATAAGATCACCTCACATCTGTTAGTACGGCTATTTAAAAAAAAAAAAAGTAAGTATTGACAAGTATGTTGAGAAATTAAAACGCTTCTACACTGTTGATGGGAATATAAAATGAAGTAGTGACTATGGGAAAACAGTATGGAGGTAGCTCAAAAGATTAAAAATGGAAATACTATGTGATCCAGCAACCCCACTCTGGGTATTTATCCTAAAGAATTAAAATCAGGATGCTGAAAAAATATTTGGACTCTCATTTCATCACTGCACTATTACAATGGGCAATATGGGGAAACAACTTAAATGTCCCTCGAAGAACCAATGGGAAAAGTGTGGATTATTCATACAATGCAATAATCAGTCTTTAAAAAAAAAAATCCTGCCAGGTGTGGTGTTGCACACCCCTAATCTCAGTGACTTGGCAGCTGAGGCAGGAAGATTATAAAGTTTGAAGCCAGCCTCAATTGACCTTGACTCAAAAAAAATGTATAACTAATTAGAATAAATAATTTAAAAAAAATAAAAATAAAAAGAGCTGGGGATGTAGCTCAGTAGCAAAGCATTCCTGAGTTCAATCCACACCCCCCCCAAAAAAGAAGGAAATCCTGTTATTTACAAATAAAACTGGAGAACCTTATACCAAGTGAGTCAAGCCAGTCACAAAAGGACAACTATTGTATAATTCCGCTTATATGAGTATCTAGGACAGTCAAATGAAAAGAAGCAGTGTAGAGTGGTGGTAACCAAGAGCTGAGGGGAAAGGGAAAATGAAGGGAGGGATTGCTGTTCAAAAAGTGTAAAGTTTTAGTTTGACAATATGAATCAATTCTAGAAATCTGTTATGCAACATTGTGCCTGTAGTTAACAATACTGTACCATATACTTAAAATTTTGTTAAGGGCTGGGGGTCTAGCTCAGTGGTAAAGCACTCCCTTGCCTAACTTTTGCAGTACTTAGGTTCAATCCCCAGCATCAAAAAATAAAAATTTGTTAAGAAGATACTAGCTCATGTTAAACATTCTTACCACAATTTAAAAAGAAAAAAAAAATTAACCAGAGGTAGCAGTCAGCAAACACCTTTAAAATGCCTTTAATAAAGTTAATGGATTTTTATCTTTTTCTTCCTTCCTTCCTTTCTTCCTTCCTCCCTTTCTTTCTCTTTCTTTTTTACTTTTAATATTATTTTTAAATTAAACAGACTGTGTTTATCTTGAACTTAGAACAGCCCCAGTTGGGTTTTACAGCCGGTAAACCAAGAGCAATTTATCATGAATTTCTGTACAATGGGCCAAGGTTGAGCTTCACTGAAAACTATGCAATATATTTGCAATAAATCTGCTTTTGTTTGGATGCCATGGAAAATACTGAGACTAACACCAAAAGCAAGGAATTTGGAGATTATTATTTTAATAGCAAAGGGTATCACCATAACAATGAAATATTAGTAAGTCACCAGGCCCAGATGGGAGGCTCAGTGGAACATCAAAGGAAGTGACAGAAAAGGACAGTGGCAGATGCCTCCTCTTCTGGTCTGACTTCTTGAGCAAGTGTGGTTTTCCATCATCCTGCACTTTGCCAACTTCCTCCCTCTAGCTCCTTTGAATTTAGAATAATCACCAAAGTCTGGTGGCAAGGCCCAAGAGGTATTTCCAATCCTCTGTGCTCCTGAAATAAATCTCAATGGAGCATCTCTCAGACTGGCCAAGGAGGGATTTGAAATCTTTTCTGAGCCATGAACCCTGCTGACAGTCTGAAGAAGCATGTAGACCTGTCTCAGAATATTTTCTAATTCATGATATGAAACACATGGAATTAAAAAGGAAACCAATTTTGCTGAAATATCATAATCAAATATTCTAAAAATCTGGTTATATAGTAACATGTATTTTTTTTTTTATCATGTATTAAGATTGGATGGCAGGACTGGGGTTGTAGCTCATTGGTAGAGCACTTGCCTAGCATGTGTGAAGCACTGGTTTTGATCCTCAGCACCACATACAAATAAATAATGGTAAAGGTATTGTGTCCATGTACAACTGAAAATATTTAAAAAAAAAAAAAAAGATGGTAACACTTCCTTAGTGTTGCATTAGAGATGACCACGGTAGTCTTTTGGGAATAACTGCAGCAATTGTGACGCAGAATGAGAATATCTGATTTCTATGGGAGATAAAGTCACAGATACTGCAATATCACTGGGATGTGCTGCCTGCATTCATAATGAAAGGATAGGAAATGCTCGATTTCAGTTAGAAGCTAGAAAGCATAAAAACATATATATTTTTTTTGCCATCTAAGTTCACAAACTTACTTGAATGCTACCCACTTAAGGTTGAGAATCCCTAGACCAGTATCACGTACCTGAAGAGGCAGCCTGATAAAAGACTTAATGTAGAATTAAATGTTAAGAGTGACTATGTCAAATCACTAGATTTCCTTCCACATGAAATGATCTGTCTGGATTAATCAGTAAATATTTTTCAAAAATTGAGGGGAAAAGAATCATCTAGCTAACTTTTTCATTATATCCTTAGTAGGCTATAATGAATTTTAACTAGAAATCAAAGAAAGTCCAAATGCTGTGCATTTTTCAATGAATGCTTGAGAAGGAATTTTTAAGCAGTAACAATGAACAATGAATTTCTGGTACAATAACCACACTAATTTTCCAAAAATGTGTGGATGTGAAATAATCTGTCTTCCTGACATTATAACTGACTTCCACCAGCTTGATCACACACAACTGCTGGGTTCATTTTGGTAAGTAAAGTTAGCTCCCCCAATTTTTTTAAGTGACTAGGGTTGGCTACTTTCCCATATCTCATTACCAGTTTATAATGAAAGTGAATCTTCAACCGAATTCAGACACACAGAGAGATCTATTAGAGTTTTCGTTTTTGTTTTTATGGTGCTGGTGATTGAACCCATGACCTTAGCACATGCTAAGCATTCTTTCTACCACTACGGTACATCTCTACCCCTTAGACGGACATTTATTAGCAAAGCAAGCATAGTTGATTCAACCTATTCTGTAGACTCAAAGAAGTTCCAGCTCTCTGAGGAAGCATGTGGACCTGTCTCAGAATATTTTGTTTTTAGTTGCTGTACCCATACATAATCTTCTTGTGGCAAACACAACATTTCAGCAAAGACTGGCACCTGGATAAATAGCCCTCAAACCTCAAGCCAGAACCTAGAGTATAGGCAGCAGGCTTCTGAATTCCTCACCTTGCTCTTGCAAGTGGGGAAAATGTCTGATTGTTTTCACCAGTCCATACTTGAATATCTTTAATTTCACTAATGGGAATCCATTTCTGCCATAAATATTTCTTTAGACTCTGTTCGCCAGATACAAAATACATACCTCTAAAGCACACCCCCAATGACCCACCTCCTCCAGCCACACTTTACCTGCCTTCAGTTAGCACTCGATTAATCCCATCAGGGGATTAATTTGCTGATTGGGTTAAGGTTCTCATAACCCAATCATTTCACCTCTGAATCTCACATTGTCTCACACATGAGCTTTTGACAGACACCTGACATCCAAGCCATAACAATAATCTTTTTAAAATGGCTTAATGGAGCCTGATGTCCTCTGGCATCTCCTACTTGTTCTTAGGAAGAGTGTTGTCCATAATTCTATGGATGTCCAATAGTCATGGGTGTCATAAATTTAGATAAACTTCCCATATAATTACAACATTGTCTCATGCTTGGATCAATTTCCCCAGAAACTGAATATATTCATCTTTTTAACTTGTAAATGTTGATGCAAGTCTTTTATCAGAAAGATTTTTAGAATAGCACTATCCAGCAGAAATATAATGCATATCACATACGCAATTTAAAAATTTCCAGTCAGCCTCTTTTAAAAAGGGAAAAAAGGTGAAAATAATTTTAATAATATATTTTATTTAGCCCAAATTATTATTTCAATGTGTAATCAATATTACAAAATTTATTAATGAGATGTTTTACTCTCTGATTTTTGTACCAAGTTTTCAAAATCTGTTATATATTTTAACATATAGCATATTTGCCATAAAATCCAGACTAGTTACATTTTAAGTGTTCAAATATCATATGTTTGGCTAGTGACTAACATATTGGACATCATTAGCCTAGAAGTAATGGACCTTGTGATTGAGAGGGAAAAGAGCTGACTGTGGATATAATAATAATATTTTAGAGTGGACTTTGGTTTGCAGAGATTTTCATAGACATTATCTTGGGCAGTCTTTCTAGCAACCTTTTGAAACAATTATTTTAATTATCATGGTTTTGCAATGAGAAAATTAAGGCTTTTCAGTCTGAGAGTGGCTTGCCCAAGGGTACTCATGAGTGGATGATCCAGCTTGGTATCTCTCTCCACACCCTCCCATTAGACAGAGACAGTACAATCTAGGTGTCACTAAGGAACAAGAAAGCAAGCAGAGTTACCACCTCCATCATTTCAGATAATGACACCCTAAAGAGGAATGTGTACATTAAAGTGATAAAAGTCTGGTGATTCTCAAACTTTAATTCTCATAGGAATTTTCCATAGGGGCTTATTTAAAATGAAGATTTCTGGACCCCAGACCCTGATATTTATATTCAGTAAGACTGAGGTGGAAATCCAAGAATCTGCAAGTTATATTAAGAGCCTTAGGTGATCCTGATACAGGTAGTCCTGTGGCTTACAAGGTTTGATATATTGGTGTGGAAGAATGTGTATGACTTTAAAATAAGGGGCCTACTTATGAATTGAAATTCACATCAGAAAATTGTTTGACCATAGGCAATTCAAGAATCTCAGAGAGGTGTTACATTTACAAAGTAGAATTCTACAGACTTATGAAACATCATGCTCTGAAAGAAGAGTTAAAGACATGTTAAGATGTTTGCTATATATTGCATAAATAGGAAGTTACCAGATTGTACATTTTTTTGTGTACTGAAATTTTTTTTGAAAAATTATCAAACATCATGTCATTTCACATTTGCAGAACAAATTTCATATATATATATGTATATAGATAGATAGATAGATAGATAGATAGAGATGTGAAATGAAAGAAAACCACTTTATGTGACAACCAGGTTATCACTGCCAGATAGGATTATGGGTAATTTAAACTTTTTCCCTGAATTTTGTACAACTAAAGTGTGCAATTTTAATTCAAAAAATTTTAAGAAAATAACTAATTCAAGTACTGGTATTTGGATTAGTTGATTTCATTCATAGGCAAACCTGCACTCATAACTAAATATCTTTGTAGGATGGATGTGTTAATAAATGGATAATATTAATGTGCATGTATTGACAATTTTAGTGTAGATATCTGAGAGTGTGTATATAGTTTTTATGTATATAATATTAAGTATAGTAGTTCCCCTGCTATCAATCCATTTTTTTCCAAAGTTTTAGATATCTACAGTCAACCATTGTCCAAAAATATTAAATGAAAAATTTCAAAAATAAACAGCAAGTTTGGTGGTACATGCTTAGAATCCCAGCAACTAAGGAGGCTGAAACAGGAGCACCAAAAATTCAAGACCAGCCTCAACAACTTAGAGAGACTCTAAACAACTTTATGAGAACCTCTCTCCAAAAAATAAAATAAAATAAAGGAAGGGGGATGGGTGGGTGGGTGGGGATGTGGCTTAGTGGATTAAATCCCTGGTTCCAAAATTTAAAAAAAAAATAAACAGAGAAACCACTTTCACATAACTTTTGTTGCAGCATAAATTATCCCTTGGTTCAGTGTATTCACACTGTGCTGTATACACTACCCTCCTGATAGTCACTGTCAATCTCAGTTATCAGATCAACTATAGTAATATTGTTCTATTTAATAATATTGTTATAAATGTCCTATTTTATTATTGTTGTTAATCTCTTACTGCCTAATTTGTAAATTAAACTTCATCATAGGTATGTATATATAGGAGAAAACATAATATATAGAGAGTGTATTATTGTCCATATTTTCAGATATTCATTGGGGGTCTTGGAATGAATTTCCCATGGATAATGGGGACTACTGTATATTTCTTGGAAATATAATCATCTTTTAAAGGGAAAAAAAGAATCTTAGAAATAACAACCCTGGATTCTAACAAGTACCTAATGCCACCTTCAGTTGGGCAACTCTACCTTGGCAGGATCTCCTTGACCACTTGCTAGACAGGGCCACCTAGTGTATTAGAAAGAGTCTTCCTTAGGACTGTATTTGAATCAGACTTGTGTGATCTTGGGCATGTTAATGAGCCTCTTTTCTTGTCTCTTGAAAAGATCCCACAGCATCTTGTGAAGTGTGAGGATACAAAGAGAAAATCCATGGAAGAGTCCTCAGCACCAAGCACCTTGAAAAAGGCTTTGTGGGCTGAATCCTGCTCTCCTGGAGGACCCCTCAGTGAGTCACTGTCACTGCACCTGAAAAACATGGTGAAAATAGCAATATTTACTTCATCAGGTTTCATGAACATTACATGCAATAATTCAGGGGGCTAAAGAGACTGCTGTAAAAAAAATTGACTTTTATTAGTAGGAAAACATTTGACAAAGGACTTTTCTAAAAAGTCAAGGATCTCTGGTTGCAAAACCACTACAACCAAGAGAGTAGGGAAGGTCAAGTTCAGGTACTACCACAGCCCAAATCTTCTGGTGACTGCTGGCACCACATATTTCCCCACTTACAACTCCTCCCCATCCTCTCTCATCAAAACCTAGCTTGCTTATTTTGCACAGCTTACCAGCAGGTAATTTTAGCTTTTCTCCCTCTTCTACATATTTTGTGTCGCATCCCACCTCCTGGACAGGATTTGCCTACAAATTAGGATCAAAGATTCTGGGGAGAGAGTTTGACATTCCAGATGGCATTGTGCCCCATTTGGCAAGCAATGTGGAACCATCCTGGGGTGTGAATGGCCAATGAGGCTGGAGAGGAGGAGAACAGGAACTCCACTTTTCTCTCATAGTGGGGAAACCTAAGTATTGGAATTACCTCAGGATAAAACAAGTGTGAAAAGATGGGGAAAGAATGGTGTGGAAGTTACTAGGCCAAGTCAATGACTGCTTAGTCTCCAGAAATCTTTTAGGCTTTCTGACAAAACAAAACAAGTAATCATTCCTTCCATTCTGCACAGAGGGGCAGAGGGAAGCTGCATTTTGTTTAAAACAGGATGCAAAAACTAGCTTTAACAGCAAAAACAAAAACACTTCAAAGGCATTGAGGTCAAGGAGATCTTACACAGGAAATCTTTCTTTGCTGCAGTGCAAGGATGAGGTGGTGGCTGTGGAAGATTTCCAGGTTCTTGGACATCTAGATGTGCCTGTGGCAGAAGTGGGCCCCTTCTGGGAGGTGACATGATGGGGCTCCACTTGGGCCAGGAAACTTAGTGGAGGATAATGAAAGAGAATAGAAAAACACCTTCCGATATTTTAGTCAGCTTTTTCACTGCTATAACTAAAAGACTTGATAAGAACAATTTTAGAGAAGGAAATGTTTATATGGAGGCTCATGGTTTCAGAGGTCTCAGTCCATAGAAGGCCAGCTCCATTCCTGAGTTTGAACATCATGGCAGAAGACTGTGGCAGAGGGAAGTGCTCACATTATGATCAGGAAGCAGAGAGAGAGTATCTCACTCTCCAGATACAAAATATATACCCCTTACCACATGCCCCAGTGACCCACCTCCTCCAGGCATACCCTACCTGCCTTCAGTAACCACTCAAGAAAAATCCCCATCAGGGGATTAATTCACTGATTGGGTTAAGACTGTCTTAAACCAATCATTTCATCTCCGAATGTTCTTTTAATATTTATTTTTTAGTTATCGGCGGACACAACATCTTTTTTTTGTATGCGGTGCTGAGGATCGAACCCGGGCCGCACGCATGCCAGGCGAGCGCGTTACCACTTGAGCCACATCCCCAGCCCTCTCCGAATGTTTTTACATTGTTCCATACCACATATCTAAACCATCACACCCAGAAAGATACATTCTACTGGCATGGTGTCCTGAATTTGTGAACCAAATCTTCTCAGATAACCTTAAGATTAATGAAAGCAGCCAGGCACAGTGGCACATGCCTGTAATTCCAGTGGCTCAGGAGGCTGAGGCAGGAGGAGCTTAAGTTCAAAGCTAGCCTCTGCAAAAATGAGGCACTAAGCAACTCAGTGAGACACTGTCTCTAAATAAAATACAAAATAGGGCTGGGGATGTGGCTCAGTGGTCAAGTGCCCCTGAGTTCAATCCCTGGTACTAAAAGAAAGAAAAAGAAAAAAAAAAAAAAAAAAAGATGAGTGAAAGCATTAATCTTAAGGAAACTTATGGGCTTATCCTAGAGCACTTTTCTAGTATGCATGAGGCTCTGAGTTCAGTATCAGCACCACATACACACACAGAGAAAATGTAGTTTATTGAAGAGCTTATGCTTTTATGGAAGTGTGTCTTTCCCTTATGCATAGCTTAAAATTTCTCATACTTCTGACATTTAAATTTTAGAAACCCATCATTTCAGCCATGTTCTCCAAAAACAGGTAGGTTTGGAAGTCTAACCTACAATTACCTCAGATCGTGGCCTCATTCGGAAATAGGGTCTTTACAGAGGCAATCAAAAGAAAATGAAATCATTGTTGTGGGCCCTAATCCGATTTAAATGGTGTCTTCATAAAAAGGGGATTTGGACACGTGGATACACAAGGAGAATGACACTTGAAGATAAAAGCAGAGATCTGAGCAACATGTCTACACAGCCAAGGAAGACCAAAGATTTCCAGCAAATCTCCAAAAGCTGGGGAGACTGGGACAGATTCTCCTCCCAGCTTCAGAAGCAACAAATACTTTGACACTTGGATCTTGGACTCGCAGCTTCCAGATTTGGAATGGGGAACATAGGTGAGGTAGAAGAGAACCCAGACATGCCCCCATGTGGTCATTGTTGAAGTTGGATGAGATGCCTGGAGGGTCACTCTACTAGTCTCTCTACTTTTGCATATATTTTAAAATTTCTATGGCAAAACTTTTTAAAAACCAGGATTTCGGTATGTGAAGATTATGTGAAAGAACACTTACCCAGTTTGTCTAAAATTTTAAAAACTCAGAGATAGTCTATTTTCTGCTTAAAATGAAACACGTTAAGTTTATTTTCTGCTGCTATAATGGAACATCACAGGTTGGATAAATTATAAAGAGAAGAGATTTGTTTCTTACAGTTGTGGAGGCTAACTCCAAGTGCTTTGCACCAAGCATCTGCTCAGGTGCAAAGATGAAGATGCTGCATCATAATATGGCTGAGGGCAAGCCTGAGTGTGCAAGATCAAGGAAGAAAAATCAGGCCCAATTCATCCTTTTTAATCAGGAAGCCACTCCCACCATAGCTAACTCATTCCCCTGATAATGGTATTAGTCCATTCATGAGGGCAGAACCTTCATGACCTAACAGCTCTTAAAGGTCTTACCTCTCAACACTTGCTAAAGCAATTAAATTTCAAACTGAGTTATGGAGAGGACATTCAAATCAGGGCATGGAGGTTAGGTTAATAGTTTTGGTATGTTCCTGGGATAAAATACCATTAAAATATCATGCTTTCAAATAGAGAGATGTCCACAATGTGTTGCAAGTGGTAAAAGCAACTTTGTTTTTTTTTTTTTAATGGGATCTCACTATGTTGCTCAGGCTGGACTCCAACTCCTGGGCTCAAGTGATCTTCCTAGGTTAACCACCTCAGTGCTGGGTCCAGAGGCACATGCCACTATGCTTGGCTATAAATGCAATTCTAAATTTATTTAAAACAGTATAAATAAATTGCAGAAAGATCACTAGAGTAAGAGTGGGGAAGTGCTAGGGACTGAATTAGAACAAATTATATTCCATGCTTTTGTGATTATGTCAAAATGTATCCTAATGTTATAGAAAACTAAAAAGTATCAATAAAAATTTCAAAAAAAAAAAAAAAAAAAAAAAAAGACAAAACAACAACAACAAAAATAAGTCCAGGTGTGGTGGCACACACCTATAATCCCAGTGGCTTGGGAGTCTGAGGAGGGAAGATCTCAAGTTCAAAGGCTGCCTCAGCAATAGCAAGGCTCAAGCAACTCAGTGAGACCCTGTCTCTAAATAAAATACAAAATAGCTGGGGATGTGGCTCAGTGGTTGAGAGCCCCTGAGTTCAATCCCCAGTACCCTACTCCAACTCAAATAATATAGAAGAGAATAAAATAAAATTTATGCCCTCTTCTCTCTCCATTCCTATTGATACTGCTCAGCTACCTCTTTCTCATGCATTCTTATAGACATTTTCTGGTCATATGCAAATGTTTACGTGTTAATTTTAATGCTACATCAAGGACAATTTTGCATGTCAGCTTTCATAAACTGCTTTGTTCTTTTTAACAACAGTACAAAATTTCATTTTACAGATGCAACATTTTTTAACCAGTTTCTATTGATGGATATTTAGGTTTTCCCTATTATTAAAAAGTGTTGTAAAAGATCCATGTACATTTATTTTTACCTTGTTTTGTAAATGTATCTGTAGGAATAATTCTTAGATATGGAATCACTGTGCATACAACCCCATGTTATTTTAAAGAGTGTCTGTATGTTTGTTCTGTGATTGTACATGTATAAGAATGATTTTTTTCTTTTTCTTTCTTTTTTTTTTTTTTTTTTTGGTACTGGGGATTGAACTCAGGGGCATGTGACCACTGAGCCACAGCCACAGCCCTAATTGTATTTTATTTAGAGACAGGGTCTCACTGAGTTGCTTAGGGCCTTACTTTTGCTGAGGCTGGCTTTGAACTCAACATCCTCCTGCCTCAGCCTCCCAGGCAGCTGAGATTACAAGCATGTGCCACCATGCCCTGCAAGGATGATATTTTGATATAAAACACATTCTCATTAGTTCCTTTTTATCCTACATCCCTTCCAACAAAAAAATCTGGCCCATGAGACATGCCCTCACAGAGGGGACACAACTTGAGTTAAAACTGAATTAGCTAGATTTTCAGTCTCAAGGCAAAGGGAAGCTTTGGGAGAAAGCACTTTTTGAGTGACAAAAACCTAGTCTGACTTCCCAACGTTTATTCCATAAACAATTGACTCAGGATTTTTTTTTTTTTTTTTTTTTGATGATATAAGAACACATTGTTCTACCTAAAATATTTGAGGTCACTGGGGACAGGATGAAGAACTTCAAGGAGTCAGATTCAAGAACTATAGAGCTAGGCTTTTTAAAAAATAACAGACTATATTTTTTTGGAGCAGTTTTAGGCTCACAGCAACATTGTACAGAAGATACACAGAGTTCTCACATACTCCCTGGCCCACACAGCCACAACCTCCCCGACTGTCAACCTCCCCCATCAGAGTGCTACATTTGTTACAACTAATGAACTACATTGCTACCTCACTATCACCTAAGCCCATGGTGGACACTAGGGTTGCCTCTTGGGGTTGTACATTCTGTGGGTTTGGACAAATGTGCAAGGGCACGTGTCCACCATTATGGTATCATAGAGAGCAGTTTCATTCCCCTAACAATCTATAGTGTTGGGGCTGGTGGTATAGCTCAGTTGGTAAAGTGCTTGCCTTGCATGCACAAAGCCCTGGGTTCAATCCCCAGCACTGCCAAACAAAACAAAACTATGGTGCCTTTGGTTTTTGTTTGTTTATTTAATTTTTGTTTTTTATTGTTGTTGTTCCACTGATTCACCCCTTCCTCTTTTCCCACAAACCCTTGGCAACCACTGATTTTATTTTATTATTTATTTGTTTTTTTCCTGTTTTTCCTTTTACTGTCTCCATAGTTTGGCTTTTTCTGGAACATTACACAGTATGTAGTGTTTTTTTTTAAATTTTAAATATTTATTTTTAATTTTGTTTATTTATTTTTATGTGGTGCTGAGAATCGAACCCAGGGCCTCGCACATGCTAGGCAAGTGCTCTACCGCTGAGCCACAACCCTAGCCCCAGTACGTAGTTTTTATTTTATTTATTTATTTTTGTGGTACTGGGGATTGAACTTAGGGGCACTCAACCACTGAGCCACATCCCCAGTCCTATTTTGTATTTTATTTAGAGACAGAGTCTCACTGAGTTGTTTAGTGCCTTGCTTTTGCAGAGTCTGGCTTTGTCCTGGAGATCCTTCCTGTCTCAGCCTCCCAAGCTACTGGGATTACAGGCATGTGCCACTGTGCCCAATTCTGTAGTTTTAATTTAATTTTTTTGCAGTACTAGGGGTTGAATCCAGGCAAGTGCTCTACCACTGAACTATATCCCCATCCCCTGTGTAGCGTTTTCTTCAACTTTTTTCATTTAGTAGCGTTCATGTAAGTTTCCTCCATGACTTTTAATGACTCGATGGTTCATTTGTTTTTGGTGCTGGATAATATTTCATTCTATGGGCTGGGGCTGTAGCTCAGTGGAAGAGCACTTGCCTAGCATGTGTGAGGCACTGGGTTCCATCCTTAGCACCACATAAAAATAAACAAAATAAAGGCATGCTGTCCATCTATAACTACAAATTTTTTAAAAAAATTTCATCGTAAGGGATCCAATTTTTATCCATAAATAAAGAATATTTGAAGAACATCTAGGTTGCTTCCAAGTTTTGAATAAGGCTGTTATAAATATACTTTTGTAGGTTTTTGTGTGGACATGTTCTCAACTCCTTTGGGTAAACACCAAGGAGCATGATTGCTGGGTCATCTAGTAAGAGTGTTTAAATTTATAAGAAAACACCAAACTGCTCCAGGTCCTCACCAGCAGTTGGTGTTATCAGTGTTCCATAGCTCAAGGAAATCAAGAGTCCCTCTGAGGATCCCTGAGCTCTGTAGGACACCAGAGTTGTACAGTAGCCATGGCTTGAAGTAAGACTCCTGAGTATAAGCCCTGAAGACAACTTGGTGCAGTCCTGCAACCTAGCAAATCATAGGGAGAACTGGTGAAAGGGCCCAGGTTCAAGAAAATGTGTGTGGATATGGCTGAGAGAGAGGCCTCATAACAGGGACGAGAAGGACTCAGAAAACATGGACACTTGATCAAAGTCTATGAACTGAGCTTAGTCTTCTAAGGGCTAGGAATAGTACAATCAGTAAGATATATATGGGTCTTAGGCTTTCCCTTCACAGAGCTTTCAGACTTTCAGGACCTTACTATCTGCTGAAAAGTGCCATGACAGGGGAAGTTCAAGGTGTTGGGTGGCTGTTAGGGTTTGGATATGAGGTATCCCCAAAAGTTCTTGTGTTAATCCAGGAACATGCAGAGGTGAGATGATTAGGTTGTAAGAGCTGTAACCTAATCATTGGATTAATCCATTGATCCTTTGAAAGGATTACTGTACTGAGCAGGAGTGGTAGGCAGACAGGATGTAGCTGGAGGAGATGGGTCACTGGGGGTAACTTTGGGGATTATATTTTGTACCTCTGGCTCCTTCTCTCTTTCTTGCTTCCTGTCTGCCATGAGCTGGGCAGCTTTTCTCAGCCATTCCCTTCTACTCTGATGTTCTGCCTCACCTTAAGCCCAGAGCAATGGAGTTGGCCTCTGAAACCATGAGCCAAAATAAACGATTCCTCTTCTCAGTTGTTGTTAGGTGTTTTGGTCACAGAGAAGAAAAGCTGACGAACACAGTAGGGGAAGGGAGTTCCGGGAGCAGTTTCCTGTGGTATGATACATTGAAATGTGGAAGACCAATAGTGGTGGGTGAAGAGTGTGAGGCTAGTTTTCAGGCAGAGTAAATACATGTGCAAAGAACCAAGGATGGAATATTTGGGGGACTGTCTGGAAAGGAGAGTTGGGGTAGAATAAATGAGCAGGAGCCATTACAAGAATCTAAAAGGCAGGGGCTGGGGTTGTAGCTCAGAGGTAGAGTGCTTGCCTAGCATGTGTGAGGCACTGGGTTTGATACTCAGCACCACATAAATATAAAATGAAGATATTGTGTCCACCTATAACTAAAAAATAAATATTTTTTTAAAAATCTAAAAAGCAGTATTAACCAATTTTTATCTCAGCTTAAGGGTCTTTGGGGCCCCTTAGAGGATTATATTTATATTTATTTGCAAATATTATATTTATATCATCTATTTTATTGGTACATATTAATTATACAGAATAGTGGGCTTCACTGTGGCATGTTCATACATGCACATAATTTGATCAGTTTCACTCCCCAGTTTCTCCCCTTGCCTTCTCCTCTTCCCTCTCCTAATTCCCTTCCTCCACCCTAACAAACAGTCTCTTCTACTTTCATAAGATTCATTTCTCTCCTTTTTTCTCTCTAGCTTCTGCATATGAGAGAAAACATACAACTCCTAACCTTCTAAGTTTGGCTTATTTCGATTAACATGATCCCCTTTAGTTGCATCCATTTTCCTATAAATGACATATTTCATTCTTCTTTATAACTGAATGAAACTCCATTGGGCAGACATATCACATTTTCTTTATCCACTTATCTGTTGACAGACACCTTGGCTGGTTGCATCCTGAATTGTGCTGAAACATGGGGATGCATGTATCTCTACAGTATTTTGTCTTTAATTTTTTGAATTAAAACTCATGAGTTGTGTAACAGGATCATATGGTAATTTCATTTTTAATTTTTTGAGAAATGTGTATACAGGGCTGGGGACGTGGCTCAAGCGGTAGCGCACTCGCCTGGAATGCGTCTGGCCTGGGTTCGATCCTCAGCACCACATACAAACAAAGATGTTGTGTCCGCCAAAAACTAAAAAATAAATATTAAAAAAAAAAAGAAATGTGTATACAAACTTCCATATGATTGTACTAATTTACAAGGCCACCAACAGTGTATAAGTGTTCCTTCCCCTTCCCCATCCTCATCAACATTTATTGTTATTTGTATTCTTGATGATTGCCATTCTGATGGGAGTGAGGTAGAATCTCAGTGTAGTTTTTAATCTGCATTTCCTTGTGCTATAGTTTAGATATTAGGTGTCCCCCAGAAGCTCATGTGTGCTGGGTGTGGTGGCACACATCTGTAATTACAGCAACTTGGGAGGCTGAGGCAGGAAGATTGCAAGTTCAAAGCCAGCCTCAGCAATTTAGCAAGAACCTAAGGCTTATGTGTGAGACAATGCAATAAAGTTTAAAGAAGAAATGATTGTGTTTGTTATAAAAGGTTTAACCTGATCAGTTTTTAACCCTCTGATAGGGATTAACTTGGTGGTAACTGTAGGTAAATAGGGTGTGGCTAAAGGAGGTGGGTCCCTGGAGGTGTGCCATTGGGGTATATATTTCGCCCTTGTTGAGTGCTCCCCGCCTGACCCCCCAGTCCTGGTGTCATTTTCTAACTTCCTTCTTCCACCACGTTCTTCTACCATAATGTTCTATCTCCCCTCTGACCTGGAATGAAGTTGGCTAGCTATAGACTGAGACCTCTGAAACTGTGAGCCTCCACCTAAACTTTTACTCCTTAAAATTGTTCTTGTCAAGATTTTTGGTCACAGCAGCAAAATAGCTGACTATAAAACCCTGATGGTTAAAGATGTTAAACATTTTTTCACATAATTTTTGGTTATTTGTTCTTTTGAAAAGTGTCTGTTTAGTTTAATTGCTCATTTATTAAATAGTTTTTTTTTGGTGTTGAGTTTTTCAAATTCTTTGTATATTCAGGTTATGAATTTCTACTTTAAAAAAACTTCCCTAGTTTATTTATTCATTTTATTTTATTTATTTATTTTGGTGTGAAGGATAAAACCCAGGGCCTTGAGTATGCTAGGCAAGCATTCTATCACTGAGCTACATCCTCAAACCCCCTATTATGGTTTAGATGTGGTGTTCCCCAAAACTCACATGTGAGACAATGCAAGAAGTTTTGGAGGAGAAATAATTGGATAATAACCTTACCCTAATCAGAGAATTAATCCCTGGTGGGATTAACTGAGTGGAAACTGGAGGCAGGTGGGATGTGGCTGGAAGAAGTGGTTCAATGGAGCCGTGGCTATGGGGTATATATTTTATATCTGGAGAGTGGAGTCTCTGCTTTCTGATCATCATGAGCCATTTCCCTCTGCCATGCTCTTCTGCCATGATGTAGGCTGGCTAAAACATCCCCTACCTTTTTTAAGTGGTTCTGGGGATTAAACCCAGGGGTGCTCTACCACTGCCCTTTCTATTTTTCATTTTGAGGTGGGGTCTTGCTAAATTGCTGAGGCTAATCTCAAACTTGTGATCCTCCTGCCTCAGCCTCCTAAAGGAATAGTTGGGATTGCAGGTCTGTGCCACCACACCTGGCTCCCTGGTTTATTAATTAGATAAACCTACATCTAAATATGTAGGTTACAATGAAATTTGTAAGATATGAAGCAATTATAAAACCCTGCTATATCAAAAACCAAGAATTATTGATTCAGCAAGAACATTACATAATCTAAGCTAAAATGTTGTTCTGGTTTAAATGTGTTTCCTACAAAAGTCGGGTGTTGAAAATTAACAGCCAGTGCGATGGTATTAAAAGATGGTGCCTTTAAGAGGTGACTTCTTTTTCCAGGCTGGATGTGGTGCACACCTGTAATCTCAGCAGCTTGGGAGACTGAGGCAGAAGGATCACAAGTTCAAGGGTAGCCTCAGCAACTTAGCAAGACCCTTTCTCAAAATAAAAAAATAAAAAGGGTTGGGAGTGTGGCTCAGTGGTTAAGTGCCTCTGAGTTCAATCTGGTACCAAAAAAGGAAGTGAGTTTTCTTTCAGGGTGCCTCCCTATGAAAGCCCTTTTAAAAGCGGCTTCACACAGCATTCAGTACACTTGCCCTTCCACTTTCCACCATATGATGATGCAGCCTTCTTTCCCTCCAAAGGAGACAACAACAAGGCATCATCTTAGAAGCCGAGAGCAGCCCTCACCAGACATGGAACCCACAGGCACTTAGATATTGGACAGATTCTAAAGCTGTGAGGAATAAATTTCTATTCTTTATAAATTACCCAGTCTCAGGAATATTGTTATAAGCAGTGTATTAGGAGCTTTCCATTACTATAACAAATTCCTGAGATAAACCAACTTAAGAAGAGGGAACAATTTTTTTTTAAACATTTAAACCTTGAAAGACTTGTCCACTGTTTTTGGTGGGAGCACATGGTAGAAAAAGCTACTTACCTCATGGTGGTTGGGAGGCAAAGAGAAAGAGGGAAAGGGATTGGTGTCCCAATATCCCCTTCAGGGACATACTCCATTGACCTAACTTCCTCCCGTAGGCCCCACCCCCATCTCCCATTGGAGTCATAGCCTTGCAACCAGGTTTGTAGCACATGGACCTTTGGAGAAGATTTATCCAAACATAGCAAACAGCAGGAATGGACACACACCAGAAATAATGAACTATTTAAGACATTATAACAATGATGTCAATGAAAGTTTAAGATGATTATAAGACCCTGAATGGTATGAGCAGGGAGTGCTATGAATAGTGACATGTATTAAACAGATCCCTTGAGCTGTCATATGGAAAATGGGATGGAAAGGTCAAGACTGGAGTCAGGAAGACCAGGCAGGAAGTAGGGAGACTTGAGGTAGGCGAGAGATGAGGATAGGGGCTAGCATTGTGGCTCAGTGGTAGAGCACTTGCCTAGCACATGTGAGGCACTAGGTTCAATCCTCAGCACTGTGTAAAAATAAATAAATAAAATAAAGGTATTGTGTCCATCTACAATTAATATAAAGAGATGAGGTAGCCACAGATCCTGGGTCATCTGGTTGGCCTAGAACTGGCCCAGCTCACACCTGTTGTCCTGGAGCCCCTTTCACTCATAAACACATCCCTTTTGAAAACTCCAACAGTGACAAGGAGACTGAGAGAAGCCAGGCTGGATTTGAGAGGTCTTTGGTACAAGAGCCCTGGACCCCTTCAGGCTTGGTGACGGGTAGATGTCGAAGGGCAGGTTGGCTCCCAAGGCAGGGGCATGGGCAGCTGATAAAGGGCTGCACTGCTGTCTAGGGTTCAAGGAGCACCCTGCACCTTGCTGGCTCCAAATCTTTTAGGTTTACTACTTTAGGAGATTCCCCACCTTCAGGGATGAGCAGGAAGGGGAGGAAGAGTTTTCCCAAAGAGAGAATAGCAGGTGCAAAGGCAAAGAGAATGTTATTTTGGGGGAAAAGTCCAAATAGATATTATTTATAATATGTTACACTGGGTCCAGGGCTGTTTTGATGAAGGAGGAGGAGGCAAGGCATGATTAGGGCCAGGAGCACAATTTAGCATGGCTGTGTAGCCTGAGACTTGCCTTCAGTTCACTGTGACTCTGTGATTAAGTCTTGCATTGCATTGTGATTGGAAGTGATGCATATAACATCCTTGAAAATGACTGTGTGAGTTCTTCCCCTATCTCTCTTTCCTCCAGGTCTTTAGTGAGAAACTTTAGCACCCAACACTTCACCAAGCAAAGGATGGCAGAGGTGTCCTACAAGCCTGAAGCACCTTATCTGAACAATTACAATAAAAAAGAACTTCTAAGCTATTTTGGTCTCTGGGTGTTTATTGTTATTATTGTTGTTGTTGTTTTTAATTTTTTTTCAACATCTTTATTTTATTTGTATGTGGTGTTGAGGATCAAACCCAGCGCCGCGCACATGCCAGGCGGGGGTGCTACTGCTTGAGTCACATCCCTAGCCCCGTTGTTGTTGTTTTTATTTTGTTTTTGGTACCAGGGATTGAACCCAGATTTGTTTAACCACTGAGCAACATCTCTACCCCTTGTTAGATTTTATTTTGAGACAGGGTCTTGCTGAGTTATTTAGGGCCTCACCAAATTGCTGAGGCTGGCTTTGAACTAGCAATCCTCCTGCCTCTGCCTCTGCCTTTTGAATTGCTGAGATTACAGGCTGGTCTTTGTTTTAAAATCTTTTTGTTACAGCAAGTAATCTGTGTGTGCAAATGAAAGAGTTGTTTAATAAACTGTATATAGGTTTTACTTGTAAGTACCTGGTCATCACTGACATATTATCCTTAAATAAGTTTAATCTCTTAGATTTCTCAAGTCCTGGACCAACTATAGGACTTTTTTTTTTTTGACAAATTATTTTTTTTATTGGTTGTTCAAAACATTACAGAGCTCTTGACATATCATATTTCATACATTAGATTCAAGTGGGTTATGAACTCCCATTTTTACCCCAAATACAGATTGCAGAATCACATCGGTTACACATCCACATTTTTACATAATGCCATATTAGTGACTGTTGTATTCTGCTACCTTTCCTATCCTCTACTATCCCCCCTCCCCTCCCCTCCCATCTTCTCTCTCTACCCCATCTACTGTAATTCATTTCTCTCCTTGTTTATTTTCCCATTCCCCTCACAACCTCTTATATGTAATTTTGTATAACAATGAGGGTCTCCTTCCATTTCCATGCAATTTCCCTTTTCTCTCCCTTTCCCTCCCACCTCATGTCTCTGTTTAATGTTAATCTTATCCTTCTGCTCTTCCTCCCTGCTCCATTCTTAGTTGCTCTCATTATATCAAAGAAGACATTTGGCATTGGTTTTTTAGGGATTGGCTAGCTTCACTTAGCATAATCTGCTCTAGTGCCATCCATTTCCCTGCAAATTCCATGATTTTGTCATTTTTTAGTGCTGTGTAATACTCCATGGTGTATAAGTGCCACATTTTTTTTTAATCCATTCATCTATTGAAGGGCATCTGGGTTGGTTCCACAGTCTAGCAATTGTGAATTGTGCTGCTATGAACGTCGATGTGGCAGTATCTCTGTAGTACGCTCTTTTAAGGTCTTCAGGGAATAGACCAAGAAGGGCAATAGCTGGGTCAAATGGTGGTTTCATTCCCAGGAATATCCATACTGCTTTCCAAATTGGCCGCACCAATTTGCAGTCCCACCAGCAATGTACAAGAGTACCCTTTTCCCCACATCCTTGCCAGCACTTGTTGTTGTTTGACTTCAGAATGGCTGCCAATCTTACTGGAGTGAGATGATATCTTAGGGTGGTTTTGATTTGCATTTCTCTGACTGCTAGAGATGGTGAGCATTTTTTCATGTACTTGTTGATTGATTGTATGTCCTCCTCTGAGAAGTGTCTGTTCAGGTCCTTGGCCCATTTGTTGATTGGGTTATTTGTTAACTTATTGTCAAATTTTTTGAGTTCTTTGTATACTCTGGATATTAGGGCTCTATCTGAAGTGTGAGGAGTAAAAATTTGTTCCCATGATGTAGGCTCCCTATTTACCTCTCTTATTGTTTCTCTTGCTGAGAAAAAACTTTTTAGTTTAAGTAAGTCCCATTTGTTGATTCTTGTTATTAACTCTTGTGCTATGGGTGTCCTATTAAGGAATTTGGAGCCCGACCCCACAATATGTAGATCAGAGCCAACTTTTTCCTCTATCAGACGCAGAGTCTCTGATTTGATATCAAGCTCCTTGATCCATTTTGAGTTAACTTTTGTGCAAGGCGAGAGGAGGGGATTCAGTTTCATTTTGTTGCATATGGATTTCCAGTTTTCCCAACACCATTTGTTGAAGATGCTATCCTTCCTCCATTGCATGCTTTTAGCCCCTTTATCAAATATAAGATAGTTGTAACTTTGTGGATTAGTCTCTGTGTCCTCTATTCTGTACCATTGGTCCACCCGCCTGTTTTGGTACCAGTACCATGCTGTTTTTGTTACTATTGTTCTGTAATATAGTTTGAAATCCGGTATCGCTATACTGCCTGATTCACACTTCCTGCTTAGAATTGCTTTTGCTATTCTGGGTCTTTTATTTTTCCATATGAATTTTATGATTGCTTTATCTATTTCTACAAGAGATGCCGTTGGGATTTTGATTGGCATTGTATTAAACCTATAGAGAACTTTTGGTAATATCGCCATTTTGATGATGTTAGTTCTGCCTATCCATGAACAGGGTATATTTTTCCATCTTCTAAGATCTTCTTCTACTTCTCTCTTTAGGGTTCTGTAGTTTTCATTGTATAAATCTTTCACCTCTTTTGTTAGGTTGATTCCCAAGTATTTTTTTTTTTTTTGAGGATATTGTGAATGGAGTGGTTTTCCTCATTTCCGTTTCAGAAGTTTTGTTGCTGATATACAGAAATGCCTTTGATTTATGCGTGTTGATTTTATATCCTGCCACTTTGCTGAATTCATTTATTAGTTCTAGTAGTTTTTTTGTAGACCCTTTTGGGTCTTCTAGGTATAGAATCATGTCATCTGCAAATAGTGATAATTTAAGTTCTTCTTTTCCTATTTTTATGCCTTTAATTTCTTTCGTCTGTCTAATTGCTCTGGCCAGTGTTTCGAGAACTATATTGAATAGAAGTGGTGATAGAGGGCATCCCTGTCTTGTTCCAGATTTTAGAGGGAATGCCTTCAATTTTTCTCCATTCAGAATGATGCTAGCCTGAGGCTTAGCATAGATAGCTTTTACAATGTTGAGGTAAGTTCCTGTTATCCCTAGTTTTTCTAATGTTTTGAACATAAAGGGATGCTGTACTTTGTTGAATGCTTTTTCTGCGTCTATCGAGATGATCATATGGTTCTTATCTTTAAGTCTATTGATGTGGTGAATAACATTTATTGATTTCCGTATATTGAACCATCCTTGCATCCCAGGGATGAATCCTACTTGATCATGGTGCACAATTTTTTTGATGTGTTTTTGTATCCGATTCGCCAGAATTTTATTGAGGATTTTTGCATCTAGGTTCATTAAAGATATTGGTCTATAGTTTTCTTTCTTTGAGGTGTCTTTGTCTGGTTTCGGAATCAGGGTGATGTTGGCCTCATAGAATGAATTTGGAAGAGCTCCCTCTTTTTCTATTTCCTGAAATAACTTGAAAAGTATTGGTATTAATTCTTCTTTAAAGGTTTTGTAAAACTCCGCTGTATACCCATCCGGTCCTGGGCTTTTCTTGGTTGGTAGTCATTTGATTGCTTCTTGTATTTCATCCATTGATATTGGTCTGTTCAAATTGTGTGTATCCTCCTGACTCAGTCTGGGCAAATCATATGACTTAAGAAATTTATTGATGTCTTCACTATCTTCTATTTTATTGGAATATAGGTTTTCAAAATAATTTCTAATTGTCTTCTGTATTTCTGTAGCATCTGTTGTGATATTGCCTTTTTCATCCCGTATGTTAATAATTTGAGTTCTCTCTCTTCTTCTCTTCGTTAGAATGGCTAAGGGTCTGTCGATCTTATTTATTTTTTCAAAGAACCAACTTTTAGTTTTGTTAATTTTTTCAATAGTTTCTTTTGTTTCAATTTCGTTGATTTCCGCTCTGATTTTAATTATTTCTTGCCTTCTGCTATATTTGCTGTTGTTTTGCTCTTCCTTTTCTAGGGCTTTGAGATGGAGTGTGAGCTCATTTATTTGTTGGTTTTTTCTTTTTTTGAGGAATGACCTCCAGGCGATGAATTTCCCTCTTAAAACTGCTTTCATTGTGTCCCATAGATTCTGATATGTTGTGTCTGTATTTTCATTTATCTCTAAGAATTTTTTGATTTCCTCCTTTATGTCTTCTGCAACCCATTGATCATTCAGTAACATATTGTTCATTTTCCATGTGATGTAGGATTTTTCCTTCCTTCTTTTATCATTGATTTCCAGTTTCATTCCATTATGATCAGATAAAATGCATGGTATTATCTCCACCCCTTTATATTTACTGAGGGTTGCCCTATGGCATAATATATGGTCTATTTTTGAGAAGGATCCATGTGCTGCTGAGAAAAAAGTATATCCACTTGATGATGGTTGATATATTCTATATATGTCAGTTAAGTCTAGGTTATTGATTGTGATATTGAGTTCTATAATTTCTTTATTCAACTTTTGTTTGGAGGATCTGTCCAATGGTGAGAGAGATGTGTTGAAGTCACCCATAATTATTGTGTTGTGGTCTATTTGATTCTTGAACTTGAGGAGAATTTGTTTTATGAACCTCGCAGCACCATTATTTGGTGCATAAATATTGATAATTGTTATGTCTTGTTGGTGAATGGTTCCTTTTAACAGTATATAATGTCCTTCCTTATCCCTTTTGATTAACTTAGTCTTGAAGTTGATTTTATTCGATATGAGGATGGCCACCCCTGCTTGCTTACGAGGACCGTGTGCGTGGTATATTTTTTCCCAACCTTTCACCTTCAGCCTGTGTATGTCTTTTCCAATCAGATGTGTCTCCTGGAGGCAGCATATTGTTGGATTTGTTTTTTTAATCCATGTTCCAGCCTATGTCGCTTTATTGGAGAGTTTAAGCCATTAACGTTTAGAGTTACTATTGATATATGGTTTGTACTTCCAGCCATGTTTGATTATTTATCTTTTTTTTTAAATTTAGTTTATTTCTCCATGATTAGCTTTCCCCCCGCCCTCTGTCTTTACTGAGGCACTTCCCACTGATGGTTTTGGTTATTGTTTTTCATTTCTTCCTCATGTAGTGTTTTGCTCAAGATGCTTTGCAATGCTGGTTTTCTGGCTGCAAATTCGTTTAACTTTTGTTTATCATGAAAGATTTTTATTTCGTTGTCGTACCTGAAGCTTAATTTTGCTGGATACAGAATTCTTGGTTGGCATCCATTGTCTTTCAGTGTTTGAAATATGTTGTTCCAGGATCTTCTCACTTTCAGCGTCTGTGATGAAAAAATCCGTTGTTAACCTTATTGGTTTACCCCTGAATGTAATCTGCCTCCTTTCTCTTGTAGCTTTTAATATTTTCTCTTTGTTCTGTATATTGGATATCTTCATAACAATGTGTCTTGGCGTTGGTCTACTGTGATTTTGTATGCTCAGTGTCCTGTATGCATCTACAATATTTATATCATTTCCTTTTTTATTTCTGGAAAGTTTTCTGTAATTATTTCATTCAGCAGGTTACTCATTCCCTTGGTTTGAATCTCTATACCTTCCTCTATCCCAATGACTCTTAAGTTTGGTTTTTTTATGTTATCCCATATCTCTTGGATGTTTTTCTCGTGATTTTTTACCAGACTTTCTGAGTTGGCTAGACTCTTTTCAAGATGATATATTTTGTCTTCATTATCTGACATTCTGGCTTCTACTTGCTCCACTCTGTTAGTGATACTCTCAATTGAGTTTTTAATTTGGTTTATCATTTCCTTCATTTCTAGAATTATTGTTTGATTTTTTTTTATAATCTCTATCTCCTGATAAAGATGCTTAACTTCTTCTTTTATCTGTTTATGTAATTCAATTTCAATGTGTTCTTTCACTGTTTGAATTTGCTGTCTCATATCCTCTTTAAGGTTCCATTCCATCTGTCTAAGGTATTCCTTGAGTTCTTTATATGACCATTTTTCTGATGACTCTAGGTCCTCCTGAATATTTAGGCTGTCCTGCATTGTTTGTACTCCTTTTCTTCCTTGCTTTTTCATGCTGCTCATGTTACTTCTTGTTCTGTTTGACTGCTGAGTTACTGTTTATTCCTATAAATTTATTTGATGCTTGGGAGGAAAGGTATTAGAAGGGAAGGGAAGAAGTCACTAAAGAGAATGAGAGTAAGCAGGTAGAATTCAAGGAAGGGGGAATAAGAAAATTGAAAAGAAATGAAAAAACAAAAGAAAAAAATAGAAAAGAAAAAAATAAAAAAAAATAAAAAATAAAAATTTAAATTTAAAGAAAAATAAAAAAATTAAAAAAATTTTTAAAACAACAACAAAAAAATGAAAATGAAAAAAAAAAAATCCAAATTTAAAAAAAAAAAATAAATGCAGTCTTAGAGTTTGATTAACTTCTCTTCTAGGAGGTGGAGCTGTGCCCACCGGGCCAAGCTTCTCCTCTCGATATGCGCGGGAACCAATCACTGTGCAGCAGCTCCTCCTCCCAGACTGGGCGGGTCTCCAATCCTGAGTGCCTAGGGCCTTCTCTTGTGTCTAGTCACTTCCCCACTTTTCCTCAAGCCAGGCCCCGCTCACCGGTGACGCTCACCACAATACTGGCTACATGCCAGGTCTGCTGCTCCCGGGAGCCCTGTTTTCATGAATGACTGGGCACACTCTCCCTGTTTGCCATTCCCTCAGACCCTAAGTTTGTAGAGCTTGGGGCTGAGAATGCTCAGCGAAATTTGCTTGCCCTCCGGTAGCCATGCCCCCGGTAGCTGGTGCAAGAGACCTCAGTTGTTAGCACTGGTGGGAGCTGTAGCTGGGAGTTCCGCACTGCGGGTCCCGCGCCACTCCTGATTCCCTCGGTCTGGCTATCGCGCTCACGGGAGAGCTGGGAGGGGCCCTTACGGGAGAGCTGGGAGGGGCCCTTAAGGTTTCCCCGCTGTGTGGAGAGGGAAGGCTAGGGGGTTACACACCTGTCGTCACTGGTTTCAATGAAGTTATCTCCTCCGCCGCATTCTGGTGACGTCAGTTCTCTGCCATGGTGGTATCCCATGCAAATGGTGACAGTTCGTTTCCCTTTGCCGGGTGACCAATGCAACGGGTGGGTCCTGACTGGCTCTCCCAAGCCACGTTTCAATCCTGTGGCCACTGCCTATGAAGCCTCGGTTGGCATTTACCTCCGTAGGTGCAGAAGGGCCGACCAGTTGTTTCAGCCGGATTGTTTAGTGCTGAGTCACAGCAGTTTGTCTGCGAGAAGCAGGCAAACGGGAGCTTGAATTCAGCCGATCCTGGCTCGGTGTGTGTTCTGAGAGGCCCAGACTGTTCGCCCCAGATCCACGTCAGCTCAGCATTGCCTAGTGATCCTGAGCAAACAGCATTTAGATGGTTTACGACTCCCTATGCCTGCGCAGCTGAAGAGGTCAGAGACTTGATCTCTCCACGCCCGCCGCCATGTTGGATCTCCACTATAGGACTTTTAAAAAATTTATTTTTGTAGTTGTAGATGGACAGCATGCCTTTATTTTATTTGTTTATTTTTATGTGGTTCTAGGGATCAGACCCAGTGCTCACACGTGATAGTCAAGCTCTCTG
The DNA here is from genome assembly GCF_047511675.1 of Marmota flaviventris. Lineage (NCBI taxonomy): Eukaryota > Metazoa > Chordata > Mammalia > Rodentia > Sciuridae > Marmota > Marmota flaviventris. The sequence continues at coordinate 87,279,061 of NC_092501.1, read as the reverse complement.
CAACAGAGCTACAGCCCCAGCCCCCAATTGCAGAACTTTTGTCTTGAACTTTTACCAAATGATCTATAGGACATTTGTATGTCCTATGGATCATTTGGTAAAAGTCATTATGTCCTCAGGAAACAAAGATGGGAGCCTGTATCAGTCATATTTGCAACACTATAATGAAATACCCGATACAAGCTACTCACGAAGTAAAGAGGATTTATTTTGGCTCTTGGTTCTGAAGGTTCAAGACAAAGACAAGGCAGCCCCATGGTTTGGGCCTCTATTAAGGGCAGCAATCACTGTGGGAATGAGTGTTAGGGAAAGCAGTCATATATATATATATATATATATATATATATATATATAGAGAGAGAGAGAGAGAGAGAGAGAGAGAGAGAGGAGAGACAGAGAGACCATGGCCCCACTATCCCTTTTGAGAGCATTCTCGCAGCAGCCTAAGAAACTCCTACTAGTCCCTACCTCTTAAAGGTCCACAGTACCTAATACCACTAACCCTGGGGACCAAGCTTGTACATAAACACCTTTGGGGGATACTAATTCAAATCATAGCAGGACTTAAATGCTGAGATTGGCTAGAGGTAGGAACCACTTGTGGGGGCTGGCTGAGGGCAGCTACAAAGCTGTGGTTGAGCCAGGTTTCCTCATTAGGTGTCTGTGAATGTGCTGAGCCACATGGTATAAGCCATGGTGGAAAGTTGGTCAAGGTTGGTCATCCTTGTGAAATTAAAAGGGCAAGTAAAATAAAGTGATGAATGATGGATGGGCTGCAAAGATCTTGGGGGGGGGGGGTTAGCGCAGATGCCCCTACCCACCTTGCAGATCTTCAAAGAACAGTCCTTTTTTGTGATGAAGACTTCATGACCTATGGGAATCAAGAGGTTCCTCAGGGAATCAGTGTTTTATTCACTGATTACTGTGTAGTACTCCACCAAGTAATACTCCACATGTAGTATTCACTGAGTACTGACTGTGTGCTAGGCAGTGGAGCTGGCATTAGGAAGTGCAAAGCTGAATAAGACAGTTCCCCAACCATCAGGTAGCATACAGTGCAACGAGGAAATGGGAAGATGAATAACTATCTGTGGCCAGCTCTTTCACTCCTCCTGATTGATGGAAAACATCCTGGGAATCCCACCCTCACCCACAGTGATGTCTGCTAGCCCATGTAAGACTCAAGGATAAGATTGCTGTTCCACTCTGTAAATAAATTCCACTATTAGAGATAGTGCACTCCCCTCTACTCCTACCGCACAACTCAGAGAAACATTGGCTGTGTTGACTCTGACTTCAGGTACCTAGGATAAACCAACCTCCACTCCTATCATCTTTCACTGCCTTTCCATTGAACAAAGCATCAACCCTCAGAATTCAGTGTCTTGCATGTACCGTCCAGTGGGTTGACCTCATGGTTTTACTTGATTGTCACAGAACTTACAACAGCACATTTTTATACTTAATGGAACATCTTTATTTCAGCCTTTCAGTCCATTTTTACTTAAGGTTCATTTCTTGCATTTTCTGATGGTGGCCAGCCAATTCACAAGGCTAGGATTTTAAAGGTGCAATCTCTATGGGTCACATCAGGAGTAGGCTACATTACAAATGCTCGGCTTTCAACCCAGCATATTCCCCAGCAATCAAGAAAAATATGTAAAATGCATTAAAAGAGCATCCCCCCCTTTGGCTTGTAATAGATGACTATGAAAATAAAAAGGAAGAAATAAAAGGAGGAGTCCTGAATGTATATGTGTAAAATATATACATGTGCTATGGACTGAATATTTGTGTGTCCCTGTTATATAGTATATATTCTTCATTCTATATAATATATATTCACATTGCATAATATGTATTCTCATTCATGTATTCTTATTCACTCATTCTTATATGAAATAAGCCAGTCACAGAAAAACAAATACAATCTATAATCCCATTTATATGAGGAATCCCAAATAGTCAAATTCATAGAGATACAAAGTGCAATAAGGGCTGCAAAGCTGAGCACAGTGGCACTCACCTGTAATCCCACTGTCTCAGGAGGCTGAGACATAGGATAGTGAGTTCAAAGTGAGGCACTAATCAACTCAGTGACACCTTGTCTCTAAATAAAAGACAAAATAGGGGGCGGTGCTGCGGCTGCCCTGTTTTCTGCCAGCTGGGAGGGGCCCGGTAGGGGTTCTGCGGGAGCCATAGGAGGTTCTGAGATGATTGAAACCCAGGAAGATATCTACGCAGGCTCTGTTGAGACAGATCCAGGAGTGCGGGAGCAGGTGCGTTTCTATGACACCTGGGGGCTTCGAGATGGGGCTGAGCTGCCCCGGCACTGCTTCTCCTGCAGGGATGGCTACGTCCTAGTCTACAGCACAGATAGCCAAGAGTCCTTTCAGTGTGTGGAGCTACTCAAGAAGGAGATTGACAAATCTAAGGATAAGAAGGAGGTCACCATTGTGGTCCTGGGCAATAAGTGTGACCTACAGGAACAGTGGCGTGTAGACCCAGATGTGGCTCAGCATTGGGCCAAGTCAGAGAAGGTGAAGCTGTGGGAGGTATCAGTGGCTCACCGCCGCTCCCTCCTGAAGCCCTTTGTCTATCTGGCCAGCAAAATGACCCAGCCCCAGAGCAAGTCTGCCTTCCCTCTCAGCCGCAAGAATAAGAGCAGTGGCTCCTTGGATGGTTGAAGAGTCACCATTCCTTCTTCACCCTCCCAACCCTTCTGAACTCTAGAGGATAGGCTAAGTGCAAGGCGGGTATGTAGGCAATCTGTCCTTCCCAGTCAGCAGAGGGAGCACCCCACTAGCCTAGGCCTCTAGGCTATCTCAGGCCCATGCCACTTCTCTCTCTGAACTCTTAAAAAATGCAGATGATTTTGATTAGTGCCCTCTTCCCATACTCTCCCCTCCTTACCTTCCAACTTACGTCAGATTTTTCTCTGCTGTTGCGTAGAGTTATGGTCAGCATCCCTTCTCTCTGCCCTGGACAGGAAATAGAGCTATCATACTAAAAGTGCCCAGTTTAGGATTTGGTCCTATTATAGGGTCCCAACTTCCTGAGCTTCCTGCCAGTAACACACACACACACACACACACACACACACACACACACACATTTCTCTCTCTCTCTCTCCCTCTCTTTTAAGGCACTATTCTGGACTTTGAGAATGGGTATCCAGGTATTGTATGCGTGGTGTACATGTGTTTACATGTGTTAGCATTAGGACAAGTTCCATCCCTCACCTAACCTTTTTCCCGGCCTATCCTTGGCTGGAAGAGGCTAGTCACCTAGGAGTACCATTTTCTGTATGAATTCTTCCCCTGCTCCCAATTGTTTCACTTCCTCTTCCTGTTTGGAGAGCAGATGGGCCACTTTGGTTGAGGATGAATGGAGAGATGACTGGGCTAAGCAACAAGCTATGACCCAGCAACTACATTCCCCTCTAGGTGTTGGTTTTCTCATCTGGAAGTTGACAGGAGTTGCTCAGATGATTTACATCCTTTCCAGTTGGATGACTTTCTAAGGCCAGAGGCTTGAGCCACCTGTGACTGGCCCCCTTGCTTCTCCCTCTTCAAGGTGCTATGCCTGCCAGCCCTGGAGGCTGGACACATCTCTTCCTCTAACCACCAGGGGGCAGGAGTACACTCTCCACTCTCAGTTGCCAGAGTGGCCACTCAGTGCCCAATCTACCCACCTGCCCTTGAGGGCTGGTCTTCATCCCTTCCTCTGGATGTTTTCTGCTAGTAGCTGGACTATTTATATCACCTATATTTATATGCTTGCTGCCATGGTCAAGGCCGGACAAGGTGCTTCTCTAGCCCTTCTTACCTCAGATGTCTGAACAGAAACAGGCAAATCACTAGCAGCTTCCTAGGAGCCCCCAGGCCTTCTGCTGGGGCTGGGTAGGGTAGCTACTCACGCAGATGTGCTATCAAGTGAGCTTAAAACTTCCAACCTTCCAGTGCCCTCTTCATGCTTCTGGTGTGCACACCTAACAGGTGAGACGCTAGCCAGGTGACATCCAGTACACGCCCCTTCTCTCCAGAATGGGAGAGGTAAGTAGGGGCAGGTGTCTAGGGTTGGGCAAGGAGAGGGCATCTACAGGGTCAGGCTCAAAGTTCATTTATTGATATGTTGGACACAATAAAACCATAATTGCTATTATAAAAAAAAAAGACAAAATAGGGCTGGAGATGTGGCTCAGTGTCGAGTGCCCCTGAGTTCAATCCCTGTTATTAAAAAAAAAAAAAAAGGATGGGAGTTGCCAGAGGCTGAAGGGAGTTGTTATTTATTGATTACAGAGTTTCAGTTTTATAATATGAATAAGTTCTGGAGATCTGCTTCGCAACCGTGAGAATATACTTGACAATACCGAACCGTGTGTTTTAAAATGGCTGAGATTATAAACTTTATGCTATAGTTGGGCACAGTGGCACACACCTAGAATCCCCAGCTACTCATAAGACTGAGACAAAATAAAAAATAAAAAAGACTGGGGATGTAGCTTAGTGGTAGAGTACCCCTGAGTTCATTTCCCAGTATTTAAACAAACAAACAAAATTTCTAAGTTATGTGTTTTTCTAAATTATTTTTTAGTTGTCAAAGGACCTTCATTTATTTATTTACAAGTGGTGTTGAGAATAAAACCCAGTTCCTCACACATGTGAGGCAAGTGCTCTACCTTTGAGCTACAGTCCCAGCTCTATGTTTTTTTGTTTTTGTTTTTGTTTTTTTGGTACTGGGGATTGGAAGTTATAATAAAAATAATGAACTCAGGGGCACTCAACCGCTGAGCCACATCCCAGTCCTTTTTGTATTATATTTAGAGACAGAATCTCACTGAGTTGCTTAGTGCCTCACTTTTGCTGAGGCTGGCTTTGAACTTGTGATCCTCCTGCCTCAGCCTCCAGAGCCATTGGTACTACAGGTGTGTGCCACTGTGCCTGGCTCCTGTGTGGTTTTTTTTTTAACCACAATTAAAAAAAAAAAGTTCCCAATACCTAATTCTTGATACCTTGTGGGGCAATTAATATCATGTGAACTATTATCAGTTCACCTACTGCTTCACATCCTGATTCCATATACCCAGAGTTGTTTTAAATTTGAAGATAACCAATACAGTGTAGTCATCATCGTAAAGTACCCTTTAATTCTTCACTCAGTGAAACAAGTTGAGATTTAGAATGGTTTTACTCGTTGTTTATGATTTGTCTCTCTCTTGTATTTTATGAAATCTCAATTTTTATATTGTTTTAAAATAATCAAATATGCATAGAATCTAAAACCATAAATATGGGTCAAATTTACTATTTTGGAAGTTATAATAAAAATATAGTATTTTTGGTTAGTTTTTCAAGACTTACTTGAAATTTTAAAGTTGTTCTCATTTAGTGTCACTCAGATGTGTGCACATATAATCCAGTGGAAAGAGACGCAGGATGGCTTGGAGACCATCAAATATAGTCTAGCAAGTTTTAATATAGATACAAATAACAGTTTTGGGTGTTTTAGACTTACACCTGTAAACTTCAGAGGTTGTTTTAGTCAGATTTTTTCACTGCTATGACTAAGGAACCAAACCCGCACAATTATACAGGAGACAAGGTTTATTTAGGACTCACAGTTTCAGAGGTCTTAGAAGGTAGAAGGCTGCCTCCATTCCTTGGGGCTTGACATGAGGCGAAACATCATGGCAAAGTGTGGCAGAGGGAAGCAGTTCCCACGGTGATCAGGAAGCAGAGAAAGACTCCACTCACTGGACACAAATATATACCCCAAAGCCACGCCCCAAACACTTTAATAACCACAGTTAATCCCTCTCAGGAGATTAATCCACTGACTGGGTTAAGATTCTCAAAATCAATAATTTCTCCTCTGAACCTTCTTGCATTGTGTCACACATGAGCTTTTGGGGGACACCTCACATTCAAACCATAACGAGTGAATATAAAAAAAGGTTCTTAATGGATTGGAAAAATAAAATACGCTGAAATTACACAAATGCATCTTTTCTTTTTTTAGAGAGAGAGAGAGAGAGAGAGAGAGAATTTTAATATTTATTTTTTAGTTTTTGGCAGACACAACATCTTTGTTTGTATGTGGTGCTGAGGATTGAACCCAGGCATGCATGCCAGGCGAGCGCGCTACCACTTGAGCCACATCCCCAACCCACAAATGCATCTTTTCTTGAGAAAATGGTGCATTGATGTCCTTATAGTTTCAAAGACTGAATTGTTTTATATTATGATTCAATGGTGGGAAATTATTTCCCCCCGGGGTTTCTGGTTTTATTTGGTTTATTACATTTATTCTCAATTTCTTTTATTAGTTAAATATAATTTGAGAAGTGCAATTTGAGATGAGTATAATGGCACATGGCTATAAGTACAGCAGCTCAAGAGTCTGAGACAAGAGGATTCCATGTTTGAGTTCAGCTTCAGAACTTAGTAAGACCCTGTCTCAAATTTTAAAAAATAAAAGAGGCCTGGGGATGTAACTAAGTAATAGAACACTCCTGGGTTCAATCCCCAGTATCCCTCCCCCCACAAAAGTGGAATTTGGATAAAATAAAAGCATTTTACAAAAGTATATTTGTAAAATATACTCTGTATAGGTAACTACTACATGTCTAAACTTGATCTCTCACTAAGGCTCTGTGATAGTCCTTGTTACTTGGTTGCCCATCACAAACTCAAGCCATTTAAAACAGAAGTATCTAAAAACTCCTACAATAGATGTTCCTTGACAATTTAGCTGAAAGGAGATGAAAGAGATTAGCTTACACTCAGGTCTTTGAGTCCCTCTATAGCTTGGATCTGGAGTGTCCCCCAAGACCTATGTGTTAATGACTTGGTCTCCAGCCTGTGACTCTATTGGGAAGTAGTGGAATCTTTAGGGGGAGGAGCCCAGTGGGAGGAAGTTAGATCATTGAGCACATGCTCATGGAGAAGGTATTGGATTCTGGACCCTTCCTCTTTCTCTTTCTCTCTCTTCTTAGATGCCCTTGGTAAGCTGTCTCATTCTATCACCTGCTGCCCAATATAATGTTCTGACTTGCTCCAGTTCCAAAAACATAGCCAACTTACCATAATCTATAAAACTGTGAGCCAAAACCTTTCCTCTTTTCAAATTATCTCAGGTATTTTGCTACAGTGATGAGTAGCTGACTAACACTAGTCCTTGACTTGCAGAAAGGAGACCAGAATTCCCATTTAAAGTCAGTTATTAACCAGTAAGACTCTAGAAAAATCTTCTAACTCCTTTGGGCTGAAGTTTATTCATCTATAAAATTAAAGTGGTTAGACTATATGATCTCTAATATCCTGTCCTGATCTAAAATTCTATGATTTAATTAATTAAGATGACTTCTGGTAGGTCTCTTTCCTCTATCTCTTTACCCTTCTATTCCCCACACCCATACTCCATTCTGCCAGTTTATCATTTTCATAGTTTAATTGTACCCTCTGTGTAGGTAACTACTACATGTCTAAACTTGATCTCTCACTAAGACTTCTTTGATAGTCTGTCACTTGGTTGCCCATCACAAACTCAAGCCATTTAAAACAGGAGTATCCAAAAACTCCTACAATAAATATACCTTGTCTTTCAGCCTCCCTGACCTAGTCCACTGATCCCTCCCCCTATATAATTGTTCTGCTTGTTGGGCTTTTAAGGGCACAAGGAAGTCAGCTGCCAGTCCTCATTGTTACCCACCAGTCTTTGAAGGAAGACCATTGTCTTGTTCAAGTACAAGTGTGATTGAGAACAACAGTGCTTGAAGTTGAGATTCCTCAGGGTCTCAAACATGTAGGCAAGTGCTCTACCACTCAACCACATCCATGGAGATTGAAGTTAAGATTCTATGCTGTAGAGTGCAAAGAGTACTAATGAGCAAATTCAGAACCTGGCTCTGTCTTTAATCAGTTACTAGGCATATTAAGAGTCTGGCACACAGGAGAAATAAAGCCAATTCCCTTCAGTAAAATTTTCAGAGCATTTCCTGTACCTAAAGTCCTACTTGTCCTTCCCCTTCCTCTCTCTGCACTCAGAGATCTACCCTGCCTGGTAGATCTCCTATTCTCTGTGAGACTTACTGGGCCAGTGAACTAAAGCAGAGGCTGGGTTATTAACAGATGAGAACAAGGTATTCTTCTCCACCTAGGCTCAACAGTGGAAAGCCCAAAGTGTGTAATTTTGTCAAGGGGGAGCTAAGTGACCCAAAGGGAGCAAACATCATTCAGAAGGCAATAGAAGGCTTGACACAAAAGAGAAAGTCAAGACTAAGGACTAGATAAAACTCCAAAATAGCAGAACAGAGTCAAAAAGGAACTGTGGCCTGGAGTCCCAGAGGAGAGGTCCACCCACGACACTGTGGCCTGGAGATCTGGAGGAGAGACCTGCCTGATGCCCAGAGATACATGGTGAGCCACCCTGCGCTGGGACTCCTTATTCACCAAAGCATGGCTCCACAGCCCAACATCAGGGTACATATAGGCTTGAGGCTGCCACCGCCAAGAAACTGGGATATTGCCGCTTCTACCAAGGGACAACAATAAGGACCTGGTAAGACATCACCAAGGTCCCTGTGGGCCTGGCTCCACCAGAGGTTTCTCTACTTGGGGTGCTAACAGTTATCTTGTTGCTGAGGTAACAGGGAATCTTGCATGAGGCTGCCTATCTCTTGTTTCTCCTACAAATAGCCAACTTCCTTTGATTACCCTCTCACTTGTCATATAATCTAATACCTCCATAGTCTCACATCCTACCTCATAAACATCTCAGCCAACCCCCAACCCCCCTTATACCATTAGAAACTGTAAACCATTATGCAAACCTATTGACTATAAGGTAGAAGATAACCGAACTCATCATTTCTGATTATAGTGACAAAACTGTAAATGTAAAAATAGAAGCTAATGGATATATGGCTTCATATTGGGTACATTGAATGCTGTAATATTGATCTCTCCATTAAAAGTGAGGTATTGGTAACCTCTAGGGACACTATAAGACAATAGAGCAGAAGCTGTAATACCTCGGATCTACACTGCACGAGAAGAAAACTCATACATATCATGAAAAATCAAGGGAGGAAAGTGCCCCAAACAAACCAAGATATCACAACAATAGAATCCATAGATAGCACACTAGGTGAAATGTCAGAGAAGGAGTTCAGAATATACATAACTAAAATGATTTGGGAATTAAAGAATGACCTAAGTGAGTAGATATAGGCAAAAATTGATCACTCCAACAAAGAGATAAGAGAACAAATACAGATTGTAAGAGATTACTTCAAGAAAGAGATAGAAATACTGAAAAAAAAAAACCCACAGAAATCCTTGAAATGAAAGAAACAATACATCATTAAAAAACCCAATAGATAGCATCTCCAACAGAGTAGATCACTTTGAATTCAGGATCTCAGACAATGAAGACAAAATATACAATATTTTATTTATTTATTTATTGTTAATAGACCTTTATTTTATTTGCTTACTTATATGTGGTGCTGGGAATCAAACACAGTGCCTCACACGTACAAGGCTCTACCACTGAGCTATAACTTCAGCCCCAAAATATACAATCTTGAAAATAAAGTTGACCTCACAGTGAAGATAGTAAGAAACCATAAACAGAATATCTAAGAATTATGGGATACCATCAAAAGACGAAAATTAAGGCTTATTGGGATAGAGGAAGGTTCAGAGATTTAAACCAAAGGAATGCACAATCTATTCAATGAAATAATAGCAGAAAATTTCCCAAGCACAAAGAATGAACTGGAAAATCAAATACAAGAGGCCTATAGGACACCAAATGTACAAAATTACAACAGATCTACATCAAGATACATTATAATGAAAATGCCTAGCATATAGATTAAGGATAGAATTTTAAAGGCCGTAAAGAGAAAAATCAGATTACTTATAAGAGAAGACTAATTTGGATTGCACCAGATTTTTCAACCCAGACTCTCAAAGCCAGGAGATCCTGGAACAATATAAACCAAGCTCTAAAAGATAATGGATGCCAACCAAGAATTTTATATCCAGCAAAATTAAGCTTCAAATTTGATGATGAAATAAAAATCTTCCATGACAAACAAAAGCTAAAATAAAGCCTGCACTACAGAACATTCTTGGCAAAATATTCCATGAGGAGGAAATGAAAAACAACAATGAAAATCTGCAAAGGGAAGAACTACAATAAAGGAAAAGCCAACCAAAGGAGAAATCAAGTCAAGTTAAATACCAAAAATAAACAAAAATGACAGGTAATATAATTCATGTCTCTTTCAGCCCTTTTGGGTGAATTTTTACACATAAAAATTTTAACTAAAATATCATCTAATTTTTCAGGTTTCTGTTTATTTATTTATTTATTTTTGTTTTCCATTTCTCTTCACAAAGCTACACAAATATTTTCTTTAAAAGTTTTAGCATTTTCTATGTTATATTTTAATATATAATTAATCTGGTATGTGTATATACATTGCCTGTGATATGAGATGAGGTATATTTTACTCTCTTATAATTAAAAATCCATTATTCAAATTCAAGGATAAAAAGGATCAATCAGAGTAAAAATTGTTTAATAAGGTATTTATAGAGTTAAGGGCAAGGTAGAGGGAAACTAACAAATTTTGTGAAGCACCTTTCCTTTCATAAACTTGGAGAGGTAGGAGGTGAAAGAAGAGAGAGCCATTATGAAAAACTTGCAGGAGAAGGTGACCTAACTGAAGCTATTCCCACCAAAAGCATGTAGAAACCAACTCACAGTCTAATAGAGTCTTATAGGGAGGAATAAAACACCTTGCTCTACTCTTGTATATTCTAAGTTCATCTATTTGGTGTCCCTTTCTGATGGAACTCAACAAGAAACCACATAATGAGGGACTTATCATGCAGCCTACAGCATATGTCTCACCAAAAGGTGAAAGGTGGAGAAAGGAGCCAATATGGCAGCCATTGGTTACATGAGGTTACTGAATATTTGAAAAGTGTCTAGTCTGAATTGAGGTGTGATATGTGTTAAATAGACATTAGATTCCAAAGAATTACTAGGACAAAGAAAATGAACATGAAATATCTTATTAACAATTATTTTCTTTGCAAATTATGTTGGTAATCCATTGGGTTAAATGAAAATATATTAAAATTAATTTCTCTATTTGTTTTTAAAAAATAAGGAAGTAAAGGAGAACAAGGTAACATACTCTGAATCTTCATTGTAGTACTATATATCCATATTTATATGTTGTCATTTTTTATATTTGTGTTATCAAAGTTCATATAACTATAAAACTAAATAGGGCAAATGATACCATATATAAATTATATCTCAACAAACATGACTTTAAAAAGAAATCTACTTCATGAAATGTTTTAACAGTATTGGGCACATACTAACCACCTGATAAATAACAGCTATTATTATGATTCATTAAAACCACCATCATCAAGCTGTTTCATAGTGGGGTAGGGAGGGGGAGCATGGGAGGAATAGACAAACTCTATATAGCGCAAGGGATGGGAGGGGAAGGGAGGGAGCATGGGGTTAGAAATGATGGTGGAATTTAATGGACATCATTATCCAAAGTACATGTATGAAGACATGAATACAACTAGAAGAAAAAAAAAAAAGAATCAAAAAGGAGAGTCAATAAATTTAATGGATTCATAAAGTTTATATCTGGGGTACTCTTACAATTCAATTAAAATCCTTAAAGAGTTTTTCCTATTCAACAATTAAAAACAAAGTAAAAGTCAAAAATAAGCAAAGGATATGAAAAAAATCTGATATAAAAGACTAATATGCTTTTTATTTTATTGTATTTTACTTTTTGGTGAAACCTAGTTTTATTTTAAAATTAAGTGCATAGCACTCATCTAATTTCATTGGTGTAGACTTTAGCACTTAAGTAATATGCTGTTTAAAATCAACTTTATTGATATAATTAACATGATGTACCCATCTAAGTGTACTACTCATTTAAAATAATGAACATTTAAATCACACCAAAAAAAAATCCATATTAATCCCTTGAGATATAATCTCTTTATGTCCTGGTTCCAGACAACCACTGATGTATTTTCTGCCATTTATGCTTTTTCTAGTATTTCTTATAAATGAAATAAAAAGATTTGTATTCTATTGTTTTTGTTTTTTCTTTACCTAGCAAAATATTTTTTGAGATTTGTTCATGTTGTTGTTGTATCTAAGTATATTTCATTGTATGAATATACTTCAATTTATTTATCTATTTGCCTGTTAATAAATATTTGGGGTCTTTCTAATTTGGATTTATAAATATCTGTGTACAGCCTTTGTGGACATACATTTTCATTTCTCTTCAAGTGGAATTTTATAAACAAACCTGATAAGAAGCTCCAAACTGGTTTTCAAAGTTGTTGAATCATTTATATCTCTCTAGCAGTGTATGAAAATCATAGTTACAACATATCCTTGCCTTGGTATTTTGTTCTTTTAAATTCCATACAGTTATAAAAATTCAAGACTGGAGATATAGCTCAGTAGTAGAGCATTTGCCTAGCATGCATGAGGCCCAAGTTTTGATCACCAGCATTGCTAAAAAAAAAAAAAAAAAAAAAAAAAAAAAGCCAAAAATACTAAAAATCTAATATGTGTGTTATTTTAATTTGCTTTTCCCTGATAATTAAAATCCTAGCTGGGTATGGTAACACATGCCTAGAATTCCAACAAATTAGGAGGCTGAGGCAAGAGTATCACAAGTTCAAAGCCAGCCTCAGTAAATTAGGGAGGCCCTAAGCAACTTAGCAAGAACCTGTCTCAAAATAAAAAATAAATGGGCTGAGAATGTTGCTCAGTGGTAAAATGCTCCTAGGTTCAATCACAGTACCAATAAATAAATAATTATCTTTTGTTCACTTTTCTATTGAGTTTTTCATCTTGCTTAACTCTCTTATAAATACCAATATTTTTTCAGTTTTTAAAAAATGTTCTACAAAGACCATCACATCATTGACAAATGATTACAGTTTGGGCTTTCACTTTCCAATATAACTCACTTATTTTTCTTACCTTATTTCATTATCTACAACTTCTAGCAAAATGTACTCTCACTATAAATTATAGTAAGTATGTTCATCATGTTTCTGACTTTAATGAGAAAACTTTATCATTTTATTATTTTATTTATTTATTTTTGGGTAGTGGGGATTGAACTCAGGGGCACTCAACCACTGAGCCACATTCCCAGCCATACTTTTTCTTTTATTTAGAGATAGGGCCTCACTTTTTGCTGAGGCTGGCTTTGAATTTGCAATCCTCCTGTCTCAGCTCCCTGAGCCACTGGGATTACAGGCATGCACCATTTCACCCAGCTTGTCTTACTATTAAATATGATATTTCTGTATGTTTCTAATGGCTATGCTTTACTGTGGGAGGCCTAATAGCACGTGACCATGTCTGACTCCCCTAATGAACAGTGTGGCATCCGGCAGTCACACTGTGATCTGGATAGCCCCAGTCTTCTAGGATGCAAGCGACTGTGTCTTCGTGCATGGGTGTGCCTTCCTATATCCTCATGGGTTGAGCTATGCTCACCTGTTCCTTTGTAATATTACCCCTTACCCTGTTTAGGATAGAATGTTCCATGGAAACATCCTTTGTGTGTGTGTCCCCTTCTCTTACTCTGCCCTTGGGTGTGGCCTACCTAGATGTCAGTCAGCCTGCTGACAGCAGACATGAAGCTAGACTCAGCCCCCTGAAATCTGACCCCTTGCCTCATTTGAATAGCTTCTGCTCAATAAAAGGGGTCTACACACATGGGCTCTCTCTCTTTCTGCTGACCCTTAAGGTCAGAGACGCCGTCACAGCACCCCCAAAGGAAAAGGTATTTCTGTCTCTTGTGTGGTTATTTAGCAAGGCCCAGTTATCCCAGTTCCCCTGGAGTGACCCCTGAGTGTTTTAGTTGCGTGCAACCCAGCTCTTTACTAAACTAATATGAACATTTCTTTCTACTGTTAGTTTGATAAGTTTATCAGTTGGGAATTCTTACTAATAAATGCAAGTAGACTCTAAATTTCTCTTTAAACACAATCTTGGAGAATTTCTTAGGATATGATCTTATTTTTAAAATAAAGAAATGTGATGTTATTAAAAAGATATATAGGGGCTGGGATTGTGGCTCAGCGGTAGAGAACTCGCCTAGCACATGCAAGGCCCTGGGTTCGATCCTCAGCACCACATACAAATAAATAAGTAAAATAAAGGTATTTTGTCCAACTACAACTAAAAAAATAAATATTTTTTTTAAAAAGATATATAAACTGTGACATGTGATGTTTCTAATTTGATTTATAACATAAAGAAATGTGATTTGGGGGCATAATTTATTTCTGTTACATGTTATAAAAAGCAAACAAGCAAAAACCTCAAATCTAATGGCTACAGATCTATAGAGGAGCCAGACTCAGTGGTGCATGCCTTTAATCCCAGGGACTCATAAGGCTGAGGCAGGAAGATTGCAAGTTCAAGGTCAGCCTCAGCAATTTAGTGAGGCCATAAGAAATTTAGTGAGACCTTATCTCAAAATTAAAAATAAAAAAGAGCTAGGGATGTGGCTAAGTAGTAAAATGCCCCTGGGTTCAATCGTCAGTAACCTCCTACCCACACAAAAAAAGTAGATCTATAGAAGCACAGAATGAAGAAAATACATTTAAACTTGTTTCCTGGAGAGTCCTAGTAAGGAAGATCTTATAAGAGAAGCTGCAAGTTCTGGAGATCAACCAGGTCTCAGATTATACTTGATTATAGTAATGGCTATGGATGGTCAGAGTGGCAAATCCTATAAGGGACTATGAACCTTGAAAACATCCTGATCTCTTAAAAGGAATATCTGCAGGACACAGGATTTGATGGTTGGGCTGCAGAGACATTGTGTGCCTTGGTAGAAGCACCCAGGGCCATCCCATACAGAGGCTCAGGTGCATGGGTGCATTCATGCCCAGCAGCCCAGAAGGCATCACACCTATACAGCATCACCTTTCTTCCCTGCAGTCTACCCCCTACTCCTACCCTCCTGCAGTTCCTGACACTTCTACCACAAGGGTGTTTACTACACCCAGACACTCCCTAATGCCTCTCACTAGCCAAGGAACACATTTACTCAATCAGAAAAAGGCAAGCCTTCCTTCAGAATCCTTACTGCCCCCTGCAGGAAGACTGTCATGGTCACAGTACCACTTCCTGGTGGTTATGAGAACTGAGCTCACAAGAAACAGCCCAAGCAGAGGTCACACAGCTGAGGACAGCAGATTTTATGGAATTTATGCAGGGATTTTACTCTGTAGTGAATCTTTCTGAGATACCCAAGTTCTGCCACTTTGACTGACTGACAATAGACAAACTAGTGGATCTTTTTATTGAACAATATGATATTAATGCCAATAAGCAATCAAAACCAAGCTCCTAAAAATATATCTCACACAACTGCTCTCAGAAGTACAAAAAGTAGTTCCCCTGTGACCCTCATACTAAAAACATATCACGTACAAGCACTAAGTGCCAGGCACTGTGCTTTGCAAATATTACTTCATTTAATTATTCCTCCTCCTCCTCCTCTTTATTGGTGTTGGGGATTGAATCCAGGAACTTGTGCATAAAAGGCAAACAATCTACCAACTGAGCTATATCCCCACCCCATAATTTAATCTTCTTAGTTGGTATGATTATTATCTCAATAATACAGAGGTGAACTCTGAGGCACAGAGTCTTAGTTCATTTTCTGCTCTCATAAAAAATACCTGAGACTGGGTAAGTTTTAAAGAACAGAAATTTGTTTTCTCAAAATTTTAGATACTAGGGAATCTGAGAACAAGTTACCGACATTTGGTTTGCTTTGGAGGGCTTATCCTCTGGAGAGCAGGAACACTGTTTCCTCATACAGGAGAAAGGGGAAGGGCAAGTTAGTCTTTTTTACAAAAGCCTCAATCCCATTCATAAGGGAGGGACCTTCCTAATCATGTTTTAGTGGCCTCTCCTCTTAATTCTGTCACATTGGCAAAACCTGAATTTTGGAAGGGACACATTCAAATCATTATACCAATTAATTTTTCCAAGGCACCCAGGGCTAGAAAGTGCCAAACCATGAGCAAATCCAGGCAACTGGCCTAGTCTCTTATCTTGAGTACCACATTCTGCTTTCTTTTATTTAAAAGAAAAAGAAATATCATGGGGTGGAAATATACATAAGTTCAAACCACATGTTGCACAGCTGTGCCATAAACAATTCAGAGAACATTCTGGGCAGCTTGCATATGCAGCCCTGGTCAGATGATAGGTCACTGTCCAGGTACAATCTTACACCAATGAAGGTTACCCTACACTGAG
The DNA here is from genome assembly GCF_047511675.1 of Marmota flaviventris. Lineage (NCBI taxonomy): Eukaryota > Metazoa > Chordata > Mammalia > Rodentia > Sciuridae > Marmota > Marmota flaviventris. The sequence goes on along the minus strand of NC_092501.1, from coordinate 87,262,684 downwards.
ATCTGAAGCAATTGTCTAAATTTTCAGAACATAACTGTTCCTGCATACACAGGGTTTGGGGACAGTAGCCAAGTGCAGCATCATATGTATCAAACCTAAATCGTTAACAAAGCCAAGGTTGAAATCATGGGAAGGAGGTCAAGCATCATATTCAAAACTTGAGGCAAGATAAAAATGAGACAAGAAACATCCATCTGCGGTAACCAAGAGACTCTAGAAGTGAGATGGAATTGCTTAGGGAGACCAAAGAGTAAGTGTGTGTTGGAGCTTCTCTACTTAGGTGTCTCTGTAGAGCTGACTGCTGAAACTTAAAGTGTCTGTGGTGAGTCTGGAAATAAAGGTTATGCATTCATGGGGCTGGAGGTATAGCTCAGTAATAGAGGATTTGCTTCACCTGCACAAGGCTTTAGGTTCAAAGCTCAGCAACACATACACACACACACACACACACACACACACACACAGAATTTGCATTAAATGCATTGTCAGAGTTAATGGAACTTTGCTACTCCCAGTGGACAGCAGCGGCTGCATTGTCTGGGGGAGTTTCAGAATCTCAGACCCCGACTAAGACCTACTTATATCTACCTGCATCTTAACAAATCTCCCCAGGAGATTCATGCATGCTAACTTTTAGAGTTGGAGAGCATTGTTTGGAGACTGGATCAAAGAGGGACAGGTTTAAGGCAGGAAAGAAAGGATGCTTGGGAGGAGAAAGGAGCAAATGCCCTATGTGGGACATCTGGGATAGCTACTGCCACAAACATCACTCACTTTGAGCCAGTGAGTTTTCAATCATCCCAATTTTTTGGAAGAAAAACTAAGTTTCAAAGACAATACCCAAAGTTACACAAGTACATAAAAGAGTTGTAATTCAAACTCAGCCTTTAGGGACTGGAGGTGTAGCTCAGCAGTGGGTAGAGTGCTTGTCATTCACAAGGAACTGGTTTTGAGCAGCTTTGTACCACAAAATACAAGCAAGTAAACAAACCAAAACAACCCACAGTGTTGAGGATTTGCTGGCCTGCACAGGGCTTTAGGTTCAACACCCAGCAACACACACACACACACACACACACACGCAAGCACACAGAATTTGCGTTAAATTAATTGCCAGAGTTAATGGAACTTTGCTTCTCTCAGTGTAGAGCTGGGTGTAATTCTGCACCCAAACCTCTCTCACAGGTCCTTCTATCTTCATGAGAAATTATGAAGGCACAATCTAATGTGTACACCTAACTCTGGGACTCCTGGTGCCTATTAACTCATCATTATAGTTTGTATAAACTAGATTTGGAAAGTCAAGGTGTGGGAATATCAATATAGTATCTCTGTGCTCTACCACTGAGCTACAGATTAAGGATCTGAAAGATGCCATGTTCAGCATTTCTTTTTCTTTTTTTTTTTTTTTCATTTATTTTATTTATTTTTTTTATCAGCATTTCTTATCATGGCCTTGTCCCTGAATTTCAGCCCTGGGAGCACTTACCTGCCCAAGAATGAAGATTGTCACCTGAACTTCCCCTTTGGGCGGCAGCACCTCTCCCACCCAGCTGCTGCTACAAAGATGCAGTCTGGCTATGCTTCAGTCAGGGAATTCCAGTTTTGCCTTATGTTTGTGGCAGCCCACCAGAAGCCAAGGAGGACCAAAGTCAACTGTCCCTTGTAACTACTCTTTTTAAGGAACATTTTACCTGTAGCAGTAAGTGGAATCTCTTAGGGTTTCCCATTAGAAGTCATTCTGTTTATCAGGCTATGATGACATCATGGTCTTATCAATGACAGATTGTGCACACATGAAATTTGTAATATAGATCTAGGTTTTGGGAATTTTGTACCTTGCTATTAGTAGAAGTTTAACTCAAGACGTACCTGAAACAATTGCTTTTTCTTATCTTTACTTTCCCTTACATTGTTAAGTGTATTAAGTAGGACCACTTTGTCAGTCACTCATTCATTCATTCATTCGTTTGTTTATACACAGTTTCAACCAACAATTGTCAAATGTTGGATCTCAGCTACAAGCTAACACATAGGACATGAGGAAAAACAATACAAACCCTACCCTCTAAGAGAAGGAAATAAACCCGGTGTGATGGCACATGGTGGCACACGCCAGTAATCCCAGTTGCTTGGGAGGAGACAGAGGATCACATGTTCAAAGCCAGCCTCAGCAATTTAGCAAGGCACTAAGCAACGCAGTGAGCACCTGTCTCTAAATAATACACCAAAGAAAGAGTAGGGGATGTGTTTCAGTGAAATGCCCCTGAGTTCAATCCTGGTACAAAGAGGGGGGGGGGATAATATTTAATAAGTGTCATTTATTTCATGCCTGGTGTTGGCCTAGAAAGACAGACTTGGTTGCATATATTTAGAATAACATTTAAAAAGTTCATAAAGTCACCATTCAATATGGGCACATCAGGAAGGGAATGATACAGTGTCCTGGTACCTGAAAACACAGGCAATATTCAGTGGTAGAGCACTTGCCTAGCATGCCTGAGGCCCTGGGTTTGATCATCAGCACTGAAAATAAAACAAAAGAACAAATCATAAATAACAGTTTATCTGTTCTGGAGCCCCTCAGTAAGCACTGCTTTCCTTCCTTCCGTCTTTCTTTCCTTCCTTCCATCTTTCTTTCCTTCCTTCTTTCCTTCCTTCCATCTTTCTTTCCTTCCTTCCTTCCTTCCTTCCTTCCACTGAGCCACATCCCCAGCCATTTTGTATTTTATTTAGAGACAGGGTCTCACTGAATTGCTTAAGGCCTTGCTAAGTTGCTGAGGCTGGCTTTGAACTTGTGATTCTCCTGCCTTAGCCTCCCAAGCCGCTGGGATTATAAGTATGTGCCACAGCACCCGGCTTTGTTTGTTTTCTTAATTACTTATGTTAAAACTTATTTGTCTCTTGCTTGAGTGGTAATACACTTACATGGTTCAAAATAGTATACACACACATAAACAAGGTATACTGTCTCTCTAAGTAACTAGTTTCTCACAGGTCTTTTCTATGTTCGTGCATTTACAAATAAATGCAAATGCTCCTACTTACCCACCACTTACCCCTTTTATGCATAAAATGTAGCACACTATCTACAATACTCTGTATCCAACTTTTCATTGTTTTCAATATATCCTGGACAATGACAGTGTCTGCGTTCTTTTTTAATTGCCACATTAAACTCCTTTTTGTGAATGGGCCACAGTTCATTTAACCAGACCCTTACGGATAATCATTTGGGTTATTAGTCTTAAGTCTTAGTTCTTTAGTTTATAAATATAGCCTTTTGTGTGCACACCTGAATCTGAAGATTAGTATTCAGAAATGGGGGTGCAGGGTCAAATGCATTTTTGCTGTACTGGGGAGGGAATCCCTGGCCTTGTGGATGCAAGGTAAGCACTCTACCAACAAGCTACATCCCTAGCACTTTTTATTTTGTTTTGAGACAGGGTCTCATTAAGTTGCCCAGGCTGGCCTCCAATTTGCAATCCTACCTCTCCTTCCCCAATAGCTAGGTTTACAGGTGTGACTATATAGAATGCCTTTCAAATGAATTTTTTTTTCAGTTTATCAATGAACCTTTATTTTATTCATTTACTTATAAGTAGTGCTGAGGATTGAACCCAGTGCCTCATACATGCTAGGCAAATGTTCTACCACTGAGCCACAACCCCAGCCCCCAAATGCATTTTTAATAGGACAAAATACTGTATTGATAAGGCATCCCTCATGGGGTTAGTACCACTTTGTAATCCCATCAGCTATGCATTGAAGTTACTGATTTCTTCAACAGTTAGAGGTGAAAAGTGAAATCTCAGTTGTTTTAATTTGCTTTTCTCTGATAATGGGAGAGGATGAGCACTTTTTAATTCTTTCAAGGGCCCTTTGTATCTCTTTTTCTGTAAACTATTCCTGTCCTTTGCCTGTTTTTCTTTTGGATTTTCCTTTTCTATTTCTAAGAACTTAGTATATGTTAGAATAGTACTGTGTCTGTGGCATAGGTTCCAACAATTTTTTTTTCTGGCTTGCCCTTTCTTTCTTTCTTTCTTCCTTTCTTTCTTTCTTCCTTTCTTTCTTTCTCTCTCTCTCTCTCTCTCTCTCTCTCTCTCTCTCTCTCTCTCTCTCTGTCTCTCTCTCTGATTTTACTTATAGTGATTGTTTTGTATATAGTGAAAATTGCTATTTTTTTACTTTTGTAGATTTTAAATTTTGAGTAATAATTAAAAAGGTTTTTGCCATTCTGAGGATGTTAATGGATTTACTGGACACCATTTATAAAAGAGTCAACCAATCTTTTGTCTCTAAGAGACAGGAAGCCTGTACCTGTTGAGAGCCACAGCCGAAGGGGCCCCAGCAAACTTCCAGCTGCCGGCTGATGATTGGCTCACAGCGGCCCCAGCAACATCTAGCTGATTGGCTCCTCGGCCCCAGCAACATCTAGCTGATTGGCTCCTCTGCGGTGATGCTCATTGGACTGTTTCCCTGCCCTTTCAGACCACGGAGCTGCTCATTGGGGGACTTTTTTGGCTCCGCCCACGTGACCCAGCCAATCGGCCTCAAGAGCAGGAGGATTGGGGGAGGTGGAAAGAAGCTTGTGGGGGGAGAGACAGGCTTGTGGAAAGCCGGTGGTGGCAGTTGAGGCTCTGAGGATTTTTCCTGAGAGGCTGTTTTGTTTGGCGTGTTTGGTTCTAAAAATAAAGTTAGTTTCTTTTGACAAGTGGCTTCTGATTGTGCCCAGCCAGACTGCGGCATTTGGTGGCTTGCACTGGGAGCGACTGAGGGTAAGTGAAACTGCTCGCCCCTGAGGGCAGGGCGAGAGGATGGGTAGCCATTTTAAGATTCTTCTTGTGTTATTTTGTTTCACTTTTGTTTTAAGTTGCCTGTCCCTGGAGATGTGTAAGATGGAAGAAAAACCGCTCACATCTGAGGAACAGATAGGGAGAAAGGACGGATGGACATTTCAGGAGGCTATTATAATGATTTTGTGTTGTTTCAATTTTGTTTCACTCTGTTTCAGTTTTGTTAGGCGTCATCTTGTTGGGTTGTATTATAGTAGAAATACGGGATCAGAAATTAGTAAAAAACAAACTGAAAGAGTGTTAAGTAAATTGTTAGAGGAAGGAGGCATCTCAGTAAAATCAAGAACAATCAGGGCATATGTTGATACAATACAAAAATGTAGCCCATGGCTTTTTAAGGAGGAGTTGTTAAATATATCACAATGGAACCATCATGGTGAAGATTTAAAAAGAATAGAAAAGAAAAGCCCAGGGACTCTGCCAGTTGGCACATTGACATTGTGGGCGTTGGTGTCTTGTTTGCTTAGTCCAAAGCCTTCAGTTCAGACAATGGTAGAGGAAGGAGAAGACATATTGATTCAAGTAAAAGAGAAGGTCTCTCAAGTTAGTCAGACAGAGGAAAAGATTCAAGTAAAAGAGAAGGTCTCTCAAGTTAGTCAGACAGAGAAAGAAAGTGTAAAACAGAAAAAGCCATCAGGGGGAAAGTTACAACAGGAGACTGCTACTAACACCTTTCTATCACCAGAGGACGTAAGTGTCCAACTAACAAGGCCACCTCCATATGCTGGGAGGTCCCCAACCCCCGCAGTTGATAGTTGGGATCCTGAGACAAGATCTCAAATATTAACATGCCCTGTATTTGAGGCAGGAGGGCAGCGATTTTACCAAGTTTTAAATTTCAAAACAGTGAAGCAGCTAAAAGAGGCTGTAACAACCTATGGTCCTCAAGCACCCTTCACTGTAAGCATGGTCGAATCCATTAACAACTTGAACATGACGCCAGCAGATTGGGCTAATATGTGTAAAGCTGTGCTAAATGGAGGACAATACCTGTTATGGAAGGTTGCCAATGAGGAATTTTGCAAGGAGACGGCTAGGCGAAATGCAGCAGCTGGTTATCCTCAGAGAAATCTAGATATGTTGTTAGGAAAGGGACCTTATGAGGATCAGCAGCAACAAATTGCATATGATCCTGGTGTATACGCACAAATTGCTGCAGATGCAATTAAGGCATGGAAGACTTTACAAGGACATGGAGGTTTACAAGGTCAATTATCTAAGGTAATACAAGGAGCTAATGAACCTTATGCTGAATTTGTAGATAGGCTTATTCAAACAGCCACCAGAGTTTTTGGGAATACAGAACAAGCAATGCCATTACTAAAACACCTGGCTTATGAGCAAGCGAATCGTTGGTGCAGAGATATCATTAGACCATGGAAACATGAAGATTTAAACACATATATTAAATTATGTAGAGACATTAATGAACAAGAGCAAGTCGTGGCAGCTGCAGTAAAACAGGCTTTAGATGCCAGAGACATTAATGAACAAGGGCAAATTGTGGCAGCTGCAGTAAAACAGGCTTTAGATGCCAGGCCAAGAACATGCTACAATTGTGAACAAACAGGACATTTTAAAAGGAATTGCCCCATTGGAGGAGGGTTTAACAAAACTAGGTATCAAAGGAGTAGAATACCAGGTATTTGCCCACGATGCCGTAGAGGGAGACACTGGGCTAATGAATGCCGTTCTCAAACCACCATAGAGGGTACTCCATTATCAAAAAACGAACAAGGACCAGGTGTTTATCCACGATATCGTGGAGAAAGGCATCGGGCTCCATTGCCAAAAAACGGACAGGGGGGCCCAATGCTCCGGGGCCCAAAACCACAAATATACGGAGCACTGGAGGAACCCAGCAACCCCATCAGGGTAGTGCCCAGGACACATTGTCCATCAGATCCCTCATCAGACAAGCCAGAGGGAGCGCAGGGTTGGACATCTGCGCCTCCGCCAGAGCAGTACTAACTCCAGAGATGGGAGTTCAAATCATTCCCACAGGGGTGAAAGGACCTCTTCCCAAAGGAACAGTAGGCTTATTATTGGGACGCAGCTCTTCTACTCTAAAAGGACTTATGATAAGTCCTGGGGTAATTGATCCCGATTATGAAGGTGAAATAAAAATTATAGCCAGTTCTCCAAAGGGTATATCAGTAATTTCACCAGGAGATAGAATAGCACAGTTATTAATAATACCCAGCCTACATGATAAATTTTCCAGTCGTACTGTAGAAAGAGGTTCCAAGGGATTAGGCTCCACAGGTGTAGATTGGGCTATGCTTTCTTTAAATTTAGATTCTCGCCCCATGCTAAAACTAAATATTCAAGGACATGAATTTAATGGGCTACTGGATACAGGTGCAGACCTTAGCATCATCTCTCGTCAAGAATGGCCAAAACACTGGCCATTACAACAAGCCACTCAAATGCTTCGAGGCCTAGGAGTGGCGACTAATCCCCATAGAAGTGCAATGGTATTAGATTGGAAGGATCCTGAAGGATGTGAAGGAACTATACAGCCATATGTATTGGATCATCTTCCCGTAAATTTATGGGGACGAGATGTCCTAGATCAATTAGGTTTGACATTAACAAATAACATCAACCAAAATGCACCCACTATTATGACTAGACAAGGTTTTAGGAAAGGAAAAAGATTAGAAAAACAAGAACAAGGTATAGCAGCACCAATACAAATAGATCAAGGAACAGAAAGACATGGGTTGGATTTTCAGAAAGGGCCACTGAGACAATAAAAATTACTTGGAAATCAGAAAGACCAGTATGGGTTCCTCAGTGGCCCCTGACTAAAGAAAAGATACAAGCAGCCCATGACCTGGTCAAACAACAATTAGCGGAAGGACATATACAACCTTCTGTATCTCCCCATAATACTCCCATTTTTGTCATCAAAAAGAAATCTGGTAAATGGAGATTATTGCAAGATTTAAGAGCCATTAATAATGAGATGGTTATTATGGGACCTGCTCAATCAGGGATTCCTCAGTTGTCTGCTTTGCCAAAAACCTGGTATGTTTTAGTTATAGATATTAAAGATTGTTTTTTTTCAATTCCAATTCATCCTGAGGATAGTCCACGTTTTGCATTTACTATCCCTGCACTGAATCATGAAGGTCCTGATCAGAGATATGAATGGAAAGTACTCCCTCAAGGGATGGCTAACAGCCCAACTATGTGTCAAATTTATGTTAACAAAGCAATCCAGCCACTTAGAAATCAAAATCCTGAACTACAAATATTTCACTATATGGATGATGTATTATTAGCACACAAAGATAAAAACACATTGCTAGAATGTTATGCCACACTTACAAACTTATTAAAAAATTATAATCTAGAGATAGCAATAGATAAAGTACAATTAAATTTTCCAATTAAGTATTTAGGAGTTCTATTATCCTCAACCATGGTCCGTCCACCAAAAATTCAAATACGAGTAGATCAACTCAAATCACTTAATGACTTTCAAAAGTTATTAGGAGACATAAATTGGATAAGGCCTTATTTAGGTATACCAACAGGAGAGTTGGGACCTTTATTTGATATCCTAAAACGTCCATCAGATCCAAATTCACCCCGAATGTTAACGCCTGAAGCAAGAAAGGCATTAAAAATCATTGAAACATATATGGAAAATATGCATTTGGATAGAATTGATATAAGTTTGCCTTTATTATTTATTGTACTACCAACAAAAAATATTCCTACAGGAGTATTTTGGCAAGAAGGTCCATTATTATGGATACATTTATCTTATTCTCCTAACACTATTCTTACTAGGTATCCTGAGGCTGTAGGACAATTAATACTCAAAGGAATAAAAGCAGCAAAGGGAGTGTTTGGAATTTCTCCCAATAAAATTATTACTCCATATAATATGAATCAAATTGATGAGTTAGCTAATGAGTTAAATACTTGGGCAATAATCATGTGCAAATCTAATGTTTCATTTGATAACCACTTACCATCTAATCCTTTATTGTCTTTTTGGTCATTGCATCCTGTAATTTTTCCAAAAATGACAAGAAAAACACCTATCATGAATGCTCCAAATATATTCACTGATGGGTCAAATAATGGTACAGCAGCAGTAGTTACCCCTGATCAAACTTTTACATTTTTAGTACCCAAACAATCAGCTCAAAAGGTAGAGCTTAATGCAGTTTTACAAGCTTTTGTGATGTTTAAAGATTCTGTATTTAATTTATTTTCTGATAGTCAGTATGTAGTTAATGCTATAGTATCTCTTGAAGATGCTGGTAGGATTTCCCCTTCTTCTACTGTTTTCTCTTTGCTTTCCACTATACAAAGTCTAATCTGGGACAGAAAAGATCCATTCTTTATAGGACATATCAGGGCACATACAGGATTGCCTGGAGCCCTTAGTTTGGGCAATGATTTAGCAGATAAAACTACACATGACATACATATATTTTCTACACTAGAAGAAGCTATAAATTTTCATAAAAAGTTCCATGTCAATGCTAATACTTTACAAAAGCGTTTTAAAATAACTAAGGAACAAGCTAGACAAATAATAAAACAATGTCAAAATTGTGTGACCTTTTTACCACAAGTTAATCTTGGAGTCAATCCTAGAGGATTGATACCTAACCATATTTGGCAGACGGATGTCACACACTTGCCAGAATTTGGAAAATTAAAATATTTGCATGTTACAGTTGATACTTCTTCTGGATTTTTGATGGGCTCCCTTCATGCCGGAGAAAAAACTAAAGATGTTATAGCTCATTGCTTACAAAATTTTGCCACTGTGGGTGTTCCAAAACAGTTAAAAACAGATAATGCCCCTGGTTATACTTCTACCTCTTTTAAACAATTTTGCTCAACATTTGGCATTACTCATGTAACAGGACTCCCATACAATCCACAGGGACAAGGCATAGTTGAAAGAGCTCATCAAACTATTAAAATGTACTTATTAAAGCAAAAAGAAGGAATTGGGAAGGGGTATATATTCCCCAAAGATAAACTTAAAATAACCCTTTTTACTCTAAACTTTTTAAATTTGGATTCATCAGGACTTTTGCTGCGGAAAGGCATATGTGTCCAAAAAATGTGCATAAGCCCAAGGTACTTTGGAAGGATATTCTAACAGGACAATGGAAAGGTCCTGACACAGTAATTGTCTGGAGTCGGGGGTCTGTTTGTGTGTTTCCACAGGGAGAACAGCAGCCGATTTGGATTCCAGAGAGATTAACCAAGGTCCTGACCCAGTGATTGTCTGGAGTCGGGGGTCTGTTTATGTGTTTCCACAGGGAGAACAGCAGCCGATTTGGATTCCAGAAAGATTAACTAAAGCGATTTCTACAGACCAAAAAGAAGATGATTTGGCTCAAATCCATAACAACTGATATCCAAAACTCCAGTTTGGCTATTCTTACATCTGCAACAGAACCAGGATGCTTTTTTCAATATCTATTTTATTATTGCCCTTTGCCATATCATGAAGTTCTATTTTGTTTTTTGAGCTCATACAGACCTAGGTTAATGTTTTGCTGATCAGTTCTATTTTTTGACTATAGAGTTTTTAAACATTGCAATGGAGATTTCACCTGTAAAAAGTTATAAGGCCTTTACTATAATGTTATGTGTTGTATGTATTATATTATGTGTGCACACTTGTGTTTTGTGTTATATGTTTGAATGTACGTATGTCCATATATCATATATGATGAGCGCTCATGATAAAATGGATCCAAATTTTTTTTTTCACGTGATTTATATGGTTTAATTTAAATTGGGTAAACAACTGTTGAGGATTGTTTTAATATGTAAACAAAAAAGAAGGTTAACAGATCTGTTTGTTTACTTTCACCTTTCCTTTTCATTATATTTAATAATTCTCTTAAAGATAATGTAAATTGTTAAGAAAATTGTTTTCTTTTAGTGCCTTCTGTAATGTTACATAATTTTTTCTTTAGCCATTATTGCCAGAATTCCTATCTTCATCCCAGTGCTGGTGAAGTCAAAGATAAAACCAATCTACAGCTTCTACAATAGCCATCACTGAACTGCTTGCAGAACTTGCCTGGACACATTGTGAGCTCACCTGTATGCATTGTGAACTATCTGTTGGTGCAGCGACTTGTGGTAGTGTTGGGGTATTTTTGCTGATGATGTCACCGGTGGTACAATTTTTCAAAGGAGCCCTCAATTGGCTTAATGTCATGGCATTTTGCATCCTCCTCTACTAGTGATGGTCTAAAATTTGGGGGCCAACAGAGGTGAGGCAAAGAACCTCACCCCCCCACTGGTGCAAAGGCCTATCCACAAGTATAGCTGTATGCTGGACCGGTAGTCAGTGACGGGTATGATCCAATTGCAGTGGTACCAACCTAAGACAGGAGGCTGACGCCTAGAGGTCAGTTCATCCGATGACGGGTAAGGACCATATGTTGAATTGGACTGCCTAACAGGCACGGTCCCTAAGCCACATGCTTGTTGTTTAAACAGAGAAGGGGAGATGTTGAGAGCCACAGCCGAAGGGGCCCCAGCAAACTTCCAGCTGCCGGCTGATGATTGGCTCACAGCGGCCCCAGCAACATCTAGCTGATTGGCTCCTCTGCGGTGATGCTCATTGGACTGTTTCCCTGCCCTTTCAGACCACGGAGCTGCTCATTGGGGGACTTTTTTGGCTCCGCCCACGTGACCCAGCCAATCGGCCTCAAGAGCAGGAGGATTGGGGGAGGTGGAAAGAAGCTTGTGGGGGGAGAGACAGGCTTGTGGAAAGCCGGTGGTGGCAGTTAAGGCTCTGAGGATTTTTCCTGAGAGGCTGTTTTGTTTGGCGTGTTTGGTTCTAAAAATAAAGTTAGTTTCTTTTGACAAGTGGCTTCTGATTGTGCCCAGCCAGACTGCGGCATGTACCTACTCTACCTGCATGTTATAGACAATACTCAGCTGGCACTTGAAAAACCTATTATTCTTACTTTAAATTTTAGTATTTTTTTAATATATCAGATAGGAAATTTTAGTACTCTTTAAAAAATTTTAGTACTCTTTTTAAAAAAAACAAACCCCAAAAAACCCCCTACATCTTCTAAATCATTTAAATTCCTGCCTTCAGTCTGAGTCACTTGCAAAAGCCACAACTCTCTCTCTCTCAGACCAACCTCTGCCAGCCTCAGCAATTTAGTGAGGCCCTAAGCGACTTAGTGAGGCCCTATTTCAAAAGAAAAAATAAAAAGGGCTGGGAATATGGCTCAATGGTTAAATGCCCCTGGGTTCAATCCCTGGTACAAAAAAATATATTTTTTTATTTGACAAATGATGATTGTATCTACTTATGGGGTATTGTATCTACTTATCATACTTATGTGCGAACCACATCTTTTTAGAATTATTTCTTTGTCACTACTGCCTAGTAGTTATAAGAAAGTTTTTCTTTTTCTTTTTTTATTGCACTTGATCTATTTTTCTGAATTAAAATTTTTTGGGGTACTAGGGGTTTAACCCAGGGGTGCTTAACCCCTGAGCCACATCCTCAGTCTTTTTAAAAAATTATTTAAAATTATTTTTATATATGCTTCTAGATGTTGATGGACCTTTTTATTTTATTTTATTCAATTATTTATATGCGGTGCTGAGAATTGAACTCAGGGCCTCACATATGCCAGGTAAGCACCTTACCTCTGAGCCACAACCCAGCTCCAAATTTTTTTTTTTTTTTTTAATTTTGAGACAGGGTCTCCCTAAGTTGCTCAGGGCCTTACTAAGTTGTTGAGACTGGCTTTGAACTTGTGATCCTCCTGCCTCAGCCTCCTGAGTCTGCTGGGATTACAGGTATATGCCACCGTGCTCAGCTGAAGTAAAATATTTTTAAACTTCCCACCTGATCAAAGTAATATATGTCCATTGTATGAAATTTGAAAGTTACAGAAAAGAGTAAAGAAGCAAGAAAAACATCATCCATAGTTCTACCAACCCGGGGCAACTACTGCTAACCCTTGGCATATTACTTTAAACTCTCTCTCTTCTTTTTCCATAAATTGAATTACCTCCCCAAACCCACCCCTCCACTAGGGATTTTAACCTAATAGTGCTCAACCACAGAGCCACATCCCCAGCCTGTTTTTTTATTTTTTTAAGACCAGGGTGTTGCTAAGTGGCTGAGGGCCTCGCACAATTGCTGAGGCCGGCTTTCAACTTGCGATCCTCCTGCCTCAGCTTCTGGAGCCACCAGGATTACAGGTGTGTGCCAGTGTACCTGGCTTGAAATACCTTTATTATTTTTCTAGATAATATTAGATCAAAGATTAAAACATGAAAGATAAATCCTCCCTTGGACTAGTTTTTGATTCCAAGGAGACCAAGAGGGGCAAAAAAAAGTACAAATCAAGGAGCTGTCCCACTAAGAACTAGGGAGGTACTAGAGTCCCATGATAGCATAAGACCCCCCAGAGCCAAGGCATGCAAATCTTTGGGCTCAGACCTTCCTACAGCTTGGCCCGGTAGGTGTCCAGGGGCATTGTTGGTTTTGGGCTGAAAGAACCCCTCTCACAAGAATGTCAGGGCTTTCCAGGAAGGACTCAGAGGATTGTGAATGGTTCCAGGTTCCCACCAGTATTTCACAGACTTCTTGCTCTCTGTGGATAACATATGAACCCACTCTTGGGAGTTGCTGATTGTGATCTATAGTCTGGAAAAAAATGAGGAGATGGGCTTAGATCTTGAGAACATTCCCTTAAAATGCATCAACCTGAGATGATATTACTCAGGGCTTCAAACAAGGGAGAATACATCTCCCCAGACAAGAGAGGAGAGGCTGCCACAGCTGTTAAAAAATAATTAGTGAAAGTGAGAAATTTGGAGTACCCACATCCCTCCAAACGTGCCCAAATGCCCCATCTCAATTCAGAGTCCCTGCTTTCTTCATCAAATCCACCAAGTTTACAAACAACCGGCAGGCAGTGAATTCAACATATTCCATAGTTCTATAATCCACTGGTTCAATTTTCAGGTCCTTTGCAGGGGCTATTGGAAAAGGTATTAGCTCTGCAGCTACAAGAAACAAAAGGTTGCCGTTCTCAGTGGCTCAGGAGGTTGAGGCAGGAGGATTGTGAGATCAAAGTCAGCCTCAGCGATTTAGCCAAGACCCTGTCTCTAAATAAAATATAAAAAGGGCTGGGGATGTGGCTTAGTGATTAAGCATCCCTGGGTTCAATCTCTGGTACAAAAAAAAGAAAGAAAAAAAAAGCAAGAGTTTCTTTTAGGGTAATTATTGAAGAACTCTGGTTTTCTGATTGTGCCTCAAAAATTACAAGCTCTGAGCTTCAAGTTTTCTTTTTCTAAGCTTTTTGTGCAGCCTAAATAGGTGCAACATGCTGGGGCTCAAACCCAGTAAACAAGGTTGGGGCTCAGCAGGTGGAGAAAGATGCAACATGCGCTTTATTCAGAGGTAGTAACAGCCTCCAGCTTCAGCTTTAGCCCCGAGGCAGTTCCATTTTAGCCATCTTTTAGCCCTTATTTTGTCCCTGTCTTTTCCATAGGCCTTTTTAAGAAATATTTTTTTTTTTAGTGTAGATGGACACAATATCTTTGTTTATTTATTTATTTTTATGTGGTGCTGAGGATTGAACCCAATGCCTCACATGTTCCAGGCAAACATTCTACCACTGAGCTACAACCCCAGCCTCTCCATAGGCCTTTTTTATATGCCAAAGGTGGCATGCTGCCAATAGATTACATAAGGGGGTGCATGCTCACAGGTTAATGTTTATGACCTTGAGTCTATAAGCTGAATCAGAGTGTTTCTGGCCTTGAAACCATAATATAACATAGCTGATTCCAGCCCTTGCTACACACTATAAACATAACACAGCAAAGTCTCACCGAGGAAGCCTAACTACAGCCATTGGGGGCCTGCCCCAACGATAGGCAAGCTTACTTTCCAGTCCTTGTAGGTCCCATTCCCCTCATTGTGTCTTTTGGAGGTAGAATCTTCGTGCTCAATAAAAAAGAACAGTAACCATTCTAGATGTTTTAAACAGAAAGGATGTCATTTACAGAATCAGATACTTTAAAAACTGTTGGAAGCCAGGCACGGTGGCATACACTTATAATCCCAATGGCTCAGGAGGCTGAGTCAGGAGGATTGCAAGTTCAAACCCAGCCTCAGCAACTTAGTGAGGCCCTAAGCAACTCAGCAAGACCCTATCTCTCTAATAAAATATAAAAAAAGAGCTGGCGATGTGTCTCAGTGGTTAAGTGCCCCTGGTTCAATCCCTGGTCCCAAAAACAAACAAACAAAAAAACTGTCAGAGGCTGTCAGCACGCCAAAATCCCAGCAGCTTGGGAAACTGAGGCAGAAGGATCATAGTCCAAAGCCTGCCTTAGCAATTCAGCAAGTCCATAAGCAATTTAATGAGGCCCTAAGCAACTTGGTAAGACCCTGTTTCAAAATAAATAAACAAACAAACAAATAAAGGGCTGGGGATATGGCTCAGTGGTTAAGCACCCCTGATTTCAATCCCTGGTACCTGCTCCCCTCCCAAAAAAAAACCAACATGCTGGAAAGACTAAAGAATCAAAAGGCAGGGAAGCAGGTGTTAGTTAGCAGGTTCATCATGGCAGCTGAGACCAACTCAGGAAACTGCCTTGAGAAACCCCTTGTTTCCCGGTCAGGACCCCTCACAGCGGTTACACACCTAACAGCAAGAGCAGGGTGCCTCCTAGGGGAAGCCTGGGGCTGCAGCAGAGCCTCAGATGATCTATGCTCCTCACAGCACCCCTGATCCTGGCTTCTGCATTTCTTTGCTTTTCAAATAACTCATGAGTACCTGTCCTTGGCAGAATGAAAGTCCTAGAACACTGGCGGCAAGGGGACCTGGGAAATGTAGTACCCAGGCATCCTAGGAAAGCAGCCATTAATGGTGGTGGAAGATAAAAAGGAGAGAGGCTGGGGGTGTGGCTGGGTTGTAGAGTGCTTACCTCGCTCGCACAGGGCCCTGGGTTCCATCCCCACATCCTCAAGCACTGGGGGAAAAAAGACAGTGGGGAGCGGAGAGAAAGCCCTATAAAGTCTCACACACCCAATCAAAAAAACCTGTATAAGTCAGGAATTCAGGAATTCGTCTTTCTTAACTCGCTCTTCCTGTGGAAAGCCCCTGCCCTGCCCATTGTCTGATGATTCTCAGTAATTTGTCCACAGGCCAACTGCGTACCACCCAAACCTATCAAAAAATATTCTCTGGAGGTGACCTTATAGGGACTTTAAGTACATTTACTACCAAAACTAGTGGCAGTCCATGCTGTCTCTGAGAGGCTTTCCTTTTCTTTTGATGGTAAAGCTCAAGTTTCAGAAGTGTATTGTTTGGTGCAAAGTCCCCGAACTCACTGAGCATGTGTCTGCCCACTCGGTGGGCTCTGCCCAGAGCAGCAACTTGAGTGGTAAGTGTGTATATGTGTGTGTGTGTGTGCATACAAAGCAGGAAGTGCTGGCTGCTGTCTCTCCCTCTGTCTAAAGACAGACACAGGGTTCACAGTAGGGTCCCAGCTGCTACCTAGTCACTCCCAATTCATATCCTCTGTGTAAATTATGAATCACTCTATATACCATAACAGAGCAAAAAAAAAAAAATGAGCTGAGTTACAAACTAGGTGTTATTAAAGACCCGGAGATTATGGAAGAATTATGAAGAAAAATATACTATTTTAATTCTCAAGCTGAATTATTTTTCAGGACATGAAATTAAAATTTAAAATTGTAACAACAACAACAAAAATAGAGGCTTTTTATCCTACCTGCCAAAACAGAGTAAGTAAAAAAAAAAAATGGGTCTTAAAAATTCTTTGAGCCTAGACCTGGATAAATAATGAAGAGGTAATGTGCAAGGCCTTGGTAGACTTACACAGAAATTACCTACCTTCTCCAGGTACAATGAAACAGGCCTGTAAATCCCAGCAATGAGGGAGGTTGAGGCAGGAGGATCAAATGTTTGAGGCCAGCTTTGGAAACTTACCAAGTCCCTGTCTCAAAATTAAAAATAAAATGAACTGGGGATGTGGCTCAGAGGTGAAGTACCCCTGGAGTCCATCCCTAGTACAAAATAAATAAATAAGGAAAGAAAGAAAGAGAGAGAGAGAGAAGGAAGTTGCCTAACTTCTTGCATTTAAAAACTTGTACTTTCCCCAGTCAGTGAGCACGAAGCTTGGGTAGTGATTCCCAGTCCTGGGAGCTCATGCAGCTGCCCAGGCCCAGGGTTTCCCCCAGATAGTTTCTTTTGTTCGGCTGTTTTTTGTTGGTGTTGAAAGACTCAGCAGTAGGGAAACCAGCTCAATGGAAGTGAGTCCTCAGATGTCCTTACCAGAGCACATTTCCATCCAATAGGTAAGCGACTGCTTCTGTTCTAAATAAATTGTCTTCTTTTTATAACATGCAACATTTTAAAGTGTGTCATAATGTTTAGTCATAGAATAAGAAAACACTGTAACCACCAGTTTGGTATTTAAGATATAAATATGAACAAGGGCACTCATAACTGTTTTCCGTCATCTTCTGTTCACTGTCTACAAAGTGGATAAATGACTCAAGTGGTCAGCGTATCATGATTGGCCTAGTGTAGTTGTGGTTATGCTTAAAATGCCCCAGAGGCACCTTTAAGACAGAGACACCAAACTTTTAGCAATCCTGTGTTTGTAGAGTCTCTGGGCTCCAGGAGATGTGCATGCCAACCCTTTGGAATCGATTCTGGTGCCACAGCTGCGACTTTCTGCTCTTGTTCTGGGAGACAAGTCTGTGTATCCTGCCCAGCCTCCCTGGGTGATTGCTTGTCTCCCCCCCACCCCGCACTTCCCCTCCCCAACCCACCCGACATCTGGATCTCTAGATGCACAAGTTGTTCTTGAATTCACCATCCTCCTGCCTCAGCCTTCTGAGGAGCTGGGATTACAGGTGTGGCCACCACACCCGCTTGATGGCACATTTTTCAAGCTGATTCAGTCAGACTTTGTGGCAGTTTTGTGAGTTTTAACATCTTTTCAGGCAATGGCTTTTCTTAAATTGACCAGAGTTTTTCCTTGTTTGTAGTAAGAATCCCAACTACTGTCGTTCTTATTCCATCTAAATTTCAAACTCACACCATGGTCTCTATCAGGCAACCTGGTCTCTGCCCACCTCCCAGGTCTCACCTCATCCTTTGTCCTCCCTGCTGCATCCACCTGACTATTTTTCATCTCCCCACGTTTGGTCTTGCTCTAATTAGCCCCTTCCCAGAGATTGATCGCCTTCTGCCTGCAACCAGCATCTCTCAGACCTTCTCCTGGCTTCCCCTTCTCAGCACACATGGCTTCGGAGCACATTGCCAGGGCTAGGTATGTAGCTCAGTGACTTCTTGCCTAGCATCCTTGAAGCCCTGAGTTCTATCCACAGCACCGTCACCCCCTGAAAAAAGAAAACTCCAAACCAAAAATCATTGTCCTATTTGTTCTCTGTCAAAGGTACCCTGGTTTGAAATTAAACACATGCACACTGTGTGTACATGTATCCCCACTGGTTAATGATGGGGCTACATTCTGAGAAATGGGTCATTAAGTGTTTGTGTTGTGTGAACATCATGGAGTATACTTACCCAAACTGGAATAACTGCGATTCCATAGGTAATATAATCTCATTAAATCACCATTGAATGTGTGGCCTGTACTTGACAGAAACAGTCCTTATGTCACTGGTTGCATATACAAATGGGTGTGCTGTTTATTTTCTGACTCCTTGACCCAAATGTCCTTACCACAAGGGCAGAGAATTTGTCCTTTTTTAAAAAAAAAGCCTCTTAAGCATATCATGTAGTAAGTTGCCGTAGTCCAGCTGGGCAAATAACCGGGAGGTGACAAGCAACTTGAAGGTTGAAACGGGAACTACTTTATTGCGAGTGAACTCAGCAGGAACTGAGCGAGAACTCAAAGTAGCGGGCACCCGAGGTAGCAGGAGCCGCTTCTCTGCCAGGCAGCAGAGGTATATATACTTAACTAATTACACACAGCTTAACTCAATTAACACCATCTAGATACAGCAGTCAGCCAATAAGGAATCCTCATCATCTTAATGGCTCGCTGGAGTTGCTTCACAAACCACTCCTCCTGGCAAAGTGCCAGGCACCATCTTGACTTGATTTGCATCCCCAACATCTCCTCCCTTTTGTTTTATTAAACAACAAGTATGTGGCTTAGGGACCATGTCTGTTTTAGGTTGTCCAGTACTACATATGGTCCTTACCCGTCATTGGATGGTCTGACCTCAAATCGTCAATCTCCTGTCTTAGGTTGGTACCATTGTAATTGGATCTTACCCATCTTTGACTACGGGCCCAACACACTTAGCCATACTTGTGGATAACAACCATAGTGGTTTTTACACCATAAACAACCTGTTACAAGCGGAAGGAAGAGGATACAAGATGCCACAATATCAAGCCATTGACGGCTGCAAGTGAGAAACCCCTGGAAAAACTGTACCACCGATGACACCATCAGCAAAGATACCCTGTTACGATTACAATTTGTTGTATTAGTTCATAATGCATATAAGTGATACACAATCCAGGTAAGTTCTGTAAGCAGCTCAAAGCAGAGAAGTCCATTAATATGTCTATTTCTTCTCAAAACAAATCAACTGTTTGATTGAGCATTACTTGTTGAGTTACATTATTCATTGATGCATCAGTTTATACAGTTTGTGTGATAGCTATTGCAGAAGCTGTCGCGGCACCAGCAGAAACAGCAACAGCTGTGATGATGGTAGCTGTAATTCCGAAGTCTCATTTAGTTTTTCAGTAATACTGGAAATTCTTCTATTTTTGTCTTAGGGTAGGAATTCTGGCAATAATGGCTAAAGAAAATTGTGCAGTATTCCACCAAGCATTAAGAAAACAATTTTCTGAATAATTTAGTACATTATTCTGAACAGAATTATTAGATATGAAAAGGAAAGGTGAAAGTAAACAAACAGATCTGTTAACCTCCTTTTTTGTTCACATATTAAAACAATACCCAATTTAAATTAAACTATTTAAATCACGTGAATAAAATATATTTGGATCCAATTTTTTCATGAGCACTCCTGATATATGGACATATGCACATACAGACACAACGCATAACACAAGTGTGCACACATAACACAATAGTAAAGGCCTTGTAGCTTTTCACAGGTGAAATCTGCATTGCAATGTTTAAAAACTCCACAGTTGATTAAAAAATAAAACTGATCAGAAAAACATTAACCTAGGTCTGTATGAGCTCAAAAAATAAAATAGAAAAATTCTTCTTGTAACTTGCATATGGGTTTGAAAGTATTCCCACAAGTAAGCCTCAAGGTTTTTTGCATTTGAAATAGGCCTTAATGCGAGGATGTGGGGAAAAGGGTACACTTGTACATTGCTGGTGGGACTGCAAATTGGTGCAGCCAATTTGGAAAGCAGTATGGAGATTTCTTGGAAAGCTGGGAATGGAACCACCATTTGACCCAGCTATTCCCCTTCTTGGTCTATTCCCTAAAGACCTAAAAAGAGCATGCTACAGGGACACTGCTACATCGATGTTCATAGCAGCACAATTCACAATAGCAAGACTGTGGAACCAACCTAGATGCCCTTCAATAGATGAATGGATAAAAAAAAATGTGGCATTTATACACAATGGAGTATTACTCTGTATTAAAAATGACAAAATCATAGAATTTGCAGGGAAATGGATGGCATTAGAGCAGATTATGCTAAGTGAAGCTAGCCAATCCCTAAAATACAAATGCCAAATGTCTTCTTTGATATAAGGAGAGTAACTAAGAACAGAGTAGGGACGAAGAGCATGAGAAGAAGATTAACATTAAACAGGGATGAGAGGTGGGAGGGAAAGGGAGAGAGAAGGGAAATTGCATGGAAATGGAAGGAGACCCTCAGTGTTATACAAAATTGCATACAAGAGGAAGTGAGGGGAAAGGGAAAAATAATACAAGGGGGAGAAATGAATGACAGTAGAGGGGGTAGAGAGAGAAGAGGGGAGGGGAGGGGAGGGGAGGGGGGATAGTAGAGGATAGGAAAGGCAGCAGAATACAACAGACACTAGTATGGCAATATGTAAATCAACGGATGTGTAACTGATGTGATTCTGCAATCTGTATACGGGGTAAAAATGGGAGTTCATAACCCACTTGAATCAAAGTGTGAAATATGATATATCAAGAACTATGTAATGTTTTGAAAAACCAACAATAAAAATTAAATGCAATGCTTCTCAAAAAAAAAAAAAAAAAAAGAAAGAAATAGGCCTTAATGGTGCTATTATTCATTAGCCTCCAGGTGTGAGAACCATTGTCGCAGATGTAAAGATAGCTAAACTGGAGTTCTGGATATCAGCTGTTATGGATTTTGAGCCAAATAATCTTCTTTTTGGTCTGTAGAAATCGCTTTAGTTAGTCTCTCTGGAATCCAAACCGGCTGCTGTTCTCCCTGTGGAAACACACAAACAGACCCCCGAATCCAGACAATCACTGGGTCAGGACCTTTCCATTGTCCAGTTAGAATATCCTTCCAAAGTACCTTTGGCTTATGTACATTTTTTGGACACATGTGCCTTTCCACAGCACTAAGTCCTGATGAATCCAAATTTAAAAAGTTTAACGTAAAAAGGGTTATGTTAAGTTTATCTTTGGGGGATTTATATCCCTTCCCAATTCCCTCTTTTTGTTTTAGTAAGTACATTTTAATAGTTTGATGTGCTCTTTCAACTATGCCTTGTCCCTGTGGATTATACAGGATTCCTGTTATCTGAGTAATGCCAAATGATGAGCAAAATTGTTTAAAAGAAGCAGAAGTATAGCCAGGGCCATTATCTGTTTTTAACTGTTTTGGAATGCCCATAGTGGCAAAATTTTTTAAACAATGATATATAATATCTTTAGTTTTTTTCTCCGGTATGAAGGGAGCCCATTAAATATCCAGAAGAACTATCAACTGTAACATGCAAATATTTTAATTTTCCAAATTCTGGCAAGTGTGTGACGTCCATTTGCCATATATGATTAGGTATCAGTCCTCTAGGATTGATTCCAAGATTAACTTGTGGTAAAAAGGTCACACAATTTTGACATTGTTTTATTATATGTCTAGCTTGTTCCTTAGTTATTTTAAAATGCTTTCGTAAAGTATTAGTATTAACATGAAAGGATTTGTGAAAATTTGTAGCTTCTTCTAGTACAGAAAAAATATGTATGTCATGTGTTGTTTTATCTGCTAAATCATTGCCCAAACTAAGGGCTCCAGGCAATCCTGTATGTGCCCTGATATATCCTATAAAGAATGGATCTTTTCTGTCCCAGATTAAACTTTGTATAGCAGAAAACAAAGAAAAAACAGTAGAGGAAGGGGAAATCCTACCAGCATCTTCAAGGGAATTTATAGCATTAACTATATACAAACTGTCAGAAAATAAATTAAATACGGAATCTTTAAACATTACAAAAACTTGTAATACTGCATTAAGCTCTACCTTTGAGCTGATTGTTTGGGTACTAAAAATGTAAAAGCTTGATCAGGGGTAATTACTGCTGCTGTACCATTATTTGATCCATCAGTGAATATATTTAGAGCATTCATGATAGGTGTTTTTCTTGTCATTTTTGGAAAAATTACAGGATTTGAGGACCAAAAAGACAACAAAGGATTAGATGGTAAGTGGTTATCAAATGAAACATTAGATTTGCACATGATTATTGCCCAAGTATTTAACTCATTAGCTAACTCATCAATTTGATCCATAGTATATGGAGTAATATTTTTATTGGGAGAAATTCCAAACACTCCCTTTGCTGCTTTTATTCCTTTGAGTATTAATTGTCCTATAGCCTCAGGATACCTAGTAAGAATAGTGTTAGGAGAATAAGATAAATGTATCCATAATAATGGATCTTCTTGCCAAAATACTCCTGTAGGAATATTTTTTGTTGGTAGTACAATAAATAATAAAGGCAAACTTATATCAATTCTATCCAAATGTATATTTTCCATGTATGTTTCAATGAGTTTTAATGTCTTTCTTGCTTCAGGCATTAACATGCGGGGTGAATTTGGATCTGATGGACCTTTTAGGATATCAAATAAAGGTCCCAACTCTCCTGTTGGTATGCCTAGATAAGGCCTTATCCAATTTATGTCTCCTAATAACTTTTGAAAGCCGTTAAGTGATTTAAATTGATCTACTCATATTTGAATTTTTGGTGGACGAACCATGGTCAAGGATAATAGAACTCCTAAATAATTAATCGGAAAGTTTAATTGTACTTTATCTATTGCTATCTCTAGATTATAATTTTTTAATAAGTTTGTAAGTGTGGCATAACATTCTAGCAATGTGTTTTTATCTTTGTGTGCCAATAATGCATTATCCATATAGTGAAATATTTGTAGTTCAGGATTTTTATTTCTAAGGGTTGGATTGCTTTGTTAACATAAATTTGACACATAGTTGGAGCTGTGAGCCATCCCTTGAGGGAGTACTTTCCATTCATCTCTCTGAGCAGGACCTTTATGATTCAGCACAGGTATAGTAAATGCAAAACGTGGACTATCCTCAGGATGAATTGGAATTGAAAAAAAAAACAATCTTTAATATCTATAACTAAAACATACCAGGTTTTTTGCAAAGCAGACAATTGGGGAATCCCCGATTGAGCAGGTCTCATAATAACCATCTCATTATTAATGGCTCTTAAATCTTGCAATAATCTCCATTTACCAGATTTCTTTTTGATGACAAAAATGGGAGTATTATGGGGAGATACTGAAGGTTGTATATGTCCCTCCACTAATTGTTGTTTGACCAGGTCATGGGCTGCTTGTATCTTTTCTTTAGTCAGGGGCCACTGAGGAACCCATACTGGCCTTTTTTTTTTTTTTTAAAGAGAGAGAGAATTTTTTTAATTTATTTTTAGTTTTTGGCAGACACAACATCTTTGTTTGTATGTGGTGCTGAGGATCGAACCCGGGTCACACGCATGCCAGGCGAGCGCGCTACCATTTGAGCCACATCCCCAACCATATACTGGCCTTTTTGATTTCCAAGTAATTTTTATTGTCTCAGTGACCCCTCCTGAAAACCCAATCCATGTCTATCTGTTTTTTGATCTATTTGTATTGGTGCCACTATACCTTGTCCTTGTTCTCCTAATCCTTTTCCTTTCCTAAAACCTTGTCTACCCATAATGGTGGGTGCATTTGAATTGATGTTATTTGTTAATGTTAATCCTAATTAATCTAGAACATCTCGTCCCCATAAATTTATAGGAAGATGATCCAATACATATGGCTGTATAGTTCCTTCACATCCTTCAGGATCCTTCCAATCTAATACCATCGCACTTCTATGGGGATTAGTTGCCATTCCTAGGCCTCGAAGAGTTTGAATGGCTTGTTGTAA
Source organism: Marmota flaviventris (assembly GCF_047511675.1). NCBI lineage: Eukaryota > Metazoa > Chordata > Mammalia > Rodentia > Sciuridae > Marmota > Marmota flaviventris. Next base: position 87,238,376 of record NC_092501.1, on the reverse strand, counting down.
CGGCCAATGTTTTGGCCATTCTTGAGGAGATATGATACTAAGGTCTGCACCTGTATCCAGTAGCCCATTAAATTCATGTCCTTGAATATTTAGTTTTAGCATTGGGCAAGAATCTAAATTTAAAGACAGCATAGCCCAATCTAAACCTGTGGAGCCTAATCCCCTGGAACCTCTTTCTACAGTACGACTGGAAAATTTATCATGTAGGCTGGGTATTATTAATAACTGTGCTATTCTATCTCCTGGTGAAATTACTGATATACCCCTTGGAGAACTGGCTATAATTTTTATTTCCCCTTCAAAATCAGGATCAATTACCCCAGGACTTATCATAAGTCCTTTTAGAGTAGAAGAACTGCATCCTTTAATAATAAGCCTACTGTTCCTTGGGGAAGAGGTCCTTTTACCCCTGTGGGAATGATTTGAACTCCCATCTCTGGAGTTAGTACTGCTCTGGCAGAGGTGCAGATATCCAACCCTGCGCTCCCTCTGGTTTGTCTAATGAGGGATCTAATGGACAATGTGTCCTGGGCACTACCCTGATGGTGTTGCTGGGTTCCTCCAATGCCCTGTATATTTGTGGTCATGGGCCCTGGAACATTGGGCCCCCTGTTCGTTTTTTTGGCAATGGAGTCCAATGTTTTCCTCCATGATATCGTGGGTAAACACCTGGTCCTTGTCCATTTCTTGACAATGGAGCACCCTCTACAGTAGTCTGAGAATTGCACTCATATGCCCAATGTCTCCCTCTATGGCATCGTGGGCAAATACCCAGTATTCTACCTCTTTGATACCCAGTTTTGTTAAACCCTCCTCCTATGGGGCAACTCCTTTTAAAATGTCCTGTTTGTCCACAATTATAGCATGTTTTTGGCCTGGCACCTAAAGCCTGTTGTACTGCAGCTGCCAAGACTTGCCCCTGTTCATTAATGTCTCTGCATAATTTAATATATGTGTTTAAATCTCCATGTTTCCATGGTCTAATGGCTTCCCTACACCGTCTATTGGCTTGTTCGTAGGCTAGCTGTTTCACCAATGGCATTGCTTGTTCTGCATCCCCAAAGACTCTGGTAGCTGTTTGTATAAGCCTATTTACAAATTCAGCATAAGGTTCATTGGTTCCTTGTATTACCTTAGATAATTGACCTTGTAAATCTCCATGTCCTTGTAAAGTTTTCCATGCCCTAACCGCAGCTGAAGAAATTTGTGAATATATGTCAGGATCATATCCAATTTGTTGCTGCTGATCCTCATAAGGTCCCTCTCCTAGCAACATATCTAGATTTCTCTTAGGATAACCAGCTGCTTCATTTCGCCTGGCCGTCTCCATACAAAATTCCTGATTGGCAACCTTCCACAGCAAATATTGTCCTCCATTTAGCACAGCTTTGCACATGCTAGCCCAATCCGCTGGCATCATATTCAAATTGGCAATGGACTCAACCATACTTACAGTGAAAGGGGACCATAGGTTGTTACAGCCTCTTTCAGCTGCTTCACAGTTTTGAAATCTAAAGCATGGTGAATTTGCTGCCCTTCCTCATTCTGAAATACAGGGCATGCTAATCTTCGAGGTCCTGTCTCAGGATCCCATCTATCAACCATAGGGGTTGAGGGCCACTCAGCATATGTTGTCTCCATAGGTGGAGCTGTTGGTTGAATACTTATGCCCTCTGGTGATAGAAAGGGGTTAGTAGCAACTTCCCATTGTAACTTCTCCCCTGATAGCCCTTCCTCCTCTAAACTTCTTTCCCTTGTTTGACTAACTCAAGAGACTTCCTCTTTTACTTGATGTAAGATGTCTTCTCCTAGACTAAGCAAACAAGATTGTACCAACGTCCATAATGGTAATGTGCCAACTGGCAGAGTTCCTGGGCTTTCCTTTTCTATCTTTTTAAAATCTTCACCATGATGGTCCCATTGTGATATATTTAACAACCCCTCTTTAATGAACCATGGGCTACACCTTTGTATCGTCTTAATGTATGCCCTAACTGTTCTTGATTTTACTGAGATGCCTACTTTCTCTAGCAATTTACTTAACGCCCTTTCAGTTTGGTTCTTACTAATTTTTAATTCCATATTTCCTTGATGAAGATACCCCTCACTAAGATAATGCAAAACAAAACCGAGACAAAACGAACCAAAAATGAAACAAAAATTCATTATATCAACCTTTCTATCCTCCTGAAATGTCCATCCGTCCTCTCTCCCTATCTGTTCCTCAGACGCAAATAGTTTTTCCTCAGATGTGAGCGGCTTTTCTTCTGTCCCACCCATCTCCAGGGACAGGCAGCTTGAAACAAAAATGAAACAAATCGACATAAGAACACACTGCCCCCTGAAATGGTCACCCATCTTCTTGCCCTGTCAGGAGTGAGCAGCTTACCTTGTCACTTACTCCTAGGCATGGAGGTTCCCTGTACGGGCCACCATATGCCGCAGTCCGGCTGGGCAAAATAACCTAGTGGTGACAAGCAACTTGAAGGTTGAAGCAGGAACTACTTTATTGCGAGTGAACTCAGCAGGAACTGAGCGAGAACTCAAAGTAGCAGGCACCCGAGGTAGCAGGAGCCGCTTCTCTGCCAGACAGCAGAGGTATATATACTTAACTAATTACATACAGCTTGACTCAATTAACATCAGCAGTCAGCCAATAAAGAATCCTCATCATCTTAATGGCTCGCTGGCGTTGCTTCACAAACCACTCCTCCTGGCAAAGTGCCAGGCGCCATCTTGACTTGATTTGCATTCCCAACAGAAAGTGCTGGAAAATATTTATTTAAATAAGTGTCACATTCCTTTTATTTGATCTTCACAATAATCCTGTAAGGTAGCTATGTGTCTTTTTTTTTTTTTTTTAATCATCTCCATTTTTCAGAGAGGACATGAGACTTGTCTCCAGTTAAAAGAAGAAAGAGCCAGTCTCAAATTAGTTTCTATTTCATTATTTTTAATACCCTTATGGAAAAAAAAACCTGATATTCTTTCTGCCATACTGTTCTTTATAGATGTTGAATATTTGAAGTCTACTGAGATTTTAAAATAAAAGATCGTATTTTTTTCCTTTGAAGTGTGCACTTCTTAGCAAAATAGCTAAGCACCAACTTCACTTATCACAATGTCCACATAGACAATGCCCACTGTACAAGCTGAGACCTGCACATTTATTAGATTAAAGTGACAGTGCACGTGGAAAGAAGTGGATGGAGCTGGAAATGAGTGGCAGGATCAGCATCACTTGCTGATGTGTTGGGTACAAAGATGAATGAGAGGCATGAAGTCTGCGTTCCTGGGTCTGCCTGTTTCTTCACAATAATTTGAAACTTTGTTTTGAGTCACTGGTTGGCCTCTTGTTTTTGATTGATTATTTTTCATGAAAGCATTATAAATTCTAGAGCTCAGCAAAACTCTTAGCTCTGCCTTTTTGCTTCTGATACTTGCAGTGTAGAAGAGAGCCCATGTGGAATGCTTAACTGCCCAAACAGATAGGTGCAAGCTTTGACTTAAAGAAAGAGTATATTTTTTGTCTAATAATCTTAGATTTTTAATTGTGGTGATAGTGTTAACTACTTTTAAATTAAACTGTTCGATAAAATGCAGACAATGATACTAAGATTATATGGGAGAGAAAAGAAATTTTGACACATTTACAAAATTTAAAAAATTCATATGAAGTACAGTAAGCATACCTAATTTTCTTACAGCACAACTCTTGTCTAAAGATTAAAAGTAGACTACTCAGGAGGCTGAGGCAGGAGGATAGCAAGTTTGAGGGCAACCTGGTCAATTTAGACCCTTTTCCAAAATAAAAAGAGCTGGAATATAGTTCAGTAATAAAGCACTTGCACAAGGCCCTGATTCTATTCCTAGTACTAGAGAGAGAAAGAGGAGAGAAGAGGAGAGGGGAGGGGAGGGAGGAAGAGGGGGATAGGGGGAGGGGAGGGACAGGGGAGGGGAGGGACAGGGGAAGGGGAGAGACAAAGTGGAACTATGCTTCTAAATACTGGAATTAATTTCACAATTATTTGATGAGATTCACAATATAAATTGTACTTCAGGAAAAATGTAGTAAAACAGATTTTGATTCAGCAAATGAATGTTGATGAATAATCCAAATTACTTTTTATGATTTCTTACACCTCATTGAGTTGAAACTCATGAGCTAAGAAATATTCTCCTCTTTTATTTTATTAAAGAAATTATAGATGGGCTGGGGATGTGGCTCAAGCGGTAGCGCGCTCACCTGGCATGCGTGCGGCCCGGGTTCGATCCTCAGCACCACATACAAACAAAGATGTTGTGTCCGCCAAATAAATAAATAAATAAATATTTTTTTAAAAAAAAGAAATTATAGAGAATTGATATGGTTTTTCCTTTAAATGTTTGATAGGATTCAGCAGTGATTCCATCTGAGCCTGGTGCTGTTCTGGAAGATTTTAAACTATTGATTCAATATAGACCTATTCAGATTACTTTATTTTTATTTTATTTTATTTCTTGCAGTACTGGGGACTGAATCTAGGGTCTCACAAATACCAGCTAAGCCCTCAGCACCTGTATCACCTATTATTCGTGTGAGTTTGTATGCTGGTGTAGATTTTTTCACTGGTGTACTTTAAAAAATATTACCTTTTAATTTCTTTTTCTTTTTGGAAAGTTTTAAACTATTGATTTAATATAAACCTATTCAGATTGCTTTTCCTTTTCAGTGCTGGGAATTGAACCTAAGGCCTCACACATACTAGACAGTGATTTATACCCCCAATGCTTACTTTTAAATTTCTAAAGATAAATATGTATTTATTATGAAAAATTTGGAAAATATATTTTAAAAAGGAAATTACAATTATCTATTATCCTCTGACTCAGAGGAATTGGCTAATATTTTAAAATATTTCCTTCCAGAATGCCTGCATGTGCACGTCTTTAAAACATAGTTGAATTACTTTATACGTAATATTTCATCCTGCTTTTTCACCTAAGATTCTATTGTTCTGCTATTGATACAGTTTTATTCATTAAGAACTCTTAATAAACATTTCCTTTATTAGAAACATCAAGTTACATCTCTGTTTCAGTTTTCTCATTTAATAATAGTCCCATCTGATAGGTTAGTTGGGGAAATTAAATGAGATAATACAGGCAAAACATGCAGTAACTGCCTACAGTGTAGATTGTGAAAAAATGATCACAAATTTTTCTCTGCTTTGCATGTATGCCCTTTTGAATTGTGTCCCAGCTATAGCTCCTACCAAGAAATGGTCTCCACTTTTCTTGGCATGGCTTGTTCTGACCAATAGAATGCTGCAAAAGTGAAGTTGTATAGCTAATGAAACAAGTCTTTAAGATGCCTTGCAGCTTCTGCTCTCACTTTCTTGAAACCCTGAGGTCATAATGTAAGAGGCAATTATCCTCTCTATCCCACCCCAAGTTAAGCTTTCAGATAACTATATTTGTATGAAGGAAGCCAAATAATGTCAGCAGACCTGCCTAGCTCAGCCAAGCCCAAATAAAATGGCTACTGTCTTAAGCTTTCATATTTTCAGATGTTTTGTTACACGGCAAACAAAAAACCCTGAAACAGTGATCAATAAATATTCACTATTATTATTACTATAAAATTTTTAAGATGAGAATATGATACTGAGATCATTATGTTAACATACTAAAATGTCTTTAAGTCATTTAACACATTTTAGTGTCAAGTAGATATAAGGCAGGTCCTTAGAATCTTATTCATGACAGTCAATATCAATGTCACAAAGACATCTATTCACATTCATTTCCTAATCCCAAAGAACTGCAAAATTATTGCACAACTTTCTTCATGTGCAGCCTTTGAAGCAGGGCCAGAAAAGCCACCCAAGCCTTCCCAACAGTTGTTCTTTACAAATTTAATAGTTAAATGCCTAAAATAAATAATTTCTATTTCAATTGAATGAATATGCCCTCAGTATTTTGCAATGACTTTATTTGAACATGCATGATAATGAATTGGCAAAGGTTTTAAATAAGTAATTATGACAACAGTGATTTTGTTTTTCAGGAAGATTTCATGGAATCAATTAATCACAGGCACTGAAGGAAATCAGTCTTTTAATTTGACTCTCTGGCCTCATTTCAAAAAGAGAATCTAAATGATAATTTCTACATGATGGTTATAATGGCTCTAAAATTTCTAATTGATTGATCAAGAATTCATGACCCAACCCAGGCACAGTGATTCATGCCTGTAATCCCAGCAGCTCCGGTAGCTGAGGCAGGAGGATTCCAAGTTCAAAGCCAGCCTCAGTAATTTAGCAAGGCCCTAAGCAAATTAGGGAGACCCTGTCTCAAAATAAAAAAATAAAAAAAGCTGGGGATTTGGCTTAGTGGTTAAGCACCCCTGGGTTCAATCACCAGTACCAAAAAAAAAAAAAAAAAAGGAGGGGGTGTAAATCAGGCCTAATTTTAATGTGCCTGTACTCTCAGCTACTTGTCTGCTGAAGCAGGAGGATCACTTGAGCGTGGCTAGAGTTCAAGACCAGACTGGGCAACACAGTGAGATTCCATCTTAATCATAAACAAATAAGGGGCAAAGTGAAAGACATTTCAATTCTCTGAAAAAGCAATATGACCCCTCATTTAATTTCTTGAGTTAAAATGTACTATAAATAAGAACAACTTAAGAAACCGGTTGCAAAGTGGATTCAAAATCTTACACTTTAGAGTCTATTTTAGTGGGAACAGCCTAGTAATTTAATCCATGTGTTCATTCATATTCTTTAATAGATGTTCACTGAGTAACATCTATGTGCTAGGCTCTGAGGACTGGGCTAGGAGCCAGGAGGTGCAGAGGTAAGAACCTCTACTCTCTTAGGGAGCTTACATTCTAGAAAGGGAGACTGACAGTAAGTAAATCAAAAAGGCATACTATGAGAACTATGTGGGTGACTGCTGAGAGGTAGAACTTTACCTTAAGGAAACCGGGAAATGCCTCTCTAAGGAGAGGACTTTGGTCATAATGTGAATGAGGACTGAAGGTAGGGCAAGGGTCTTCTTGGGAGGCCCTTTCAGGCTGAGGAAGTGAGAGTGGGAATGTCCTAGGCTGGTAGATCCATGAAGCTGCAGAGCAGTGAATTCTGGAAATGGTATGGCAGAAGAGGAGGACTGAGGGGTTTGCAGAACCTTAGCAATGAAATTGCTTTGTTTTGCTAAATTGCAATGGGATGCTTTGAAAGTTTTTGATCAAGGAATTAGGAATTTAAAGACACTACCCCTTCAGCTAGTATGAAAAGCTTTATAAGGGTGACATGGAAGACCAATTCGGAGCATCAGGGCCAAGTGTTACTTACAGTGCCAATGCTAACCAGGCATGTTTGCTCACAGTGGAAATAGAGAATTCCTAGGATGATAAAAAGCAACCTATCTTTGAAGTAAAAATCATCTACCAGTAGGCTTAATTCATCTAGAAATATAATGAGAAATTACATATTTTTTTCTACTCTTGGTAACAAGCAGATGCTTTCCCGAGACTGTTTATACACACACCTCTTTCTGAAACAGAACTCCATCAATATTGTGCTTATAAATTCTGTATACTCCATCTCCCACAGATATACTTTAGGCGTGTCATTTTAGGAATTTGAAAAGTTTTAATAATCACTCAGAAAGTGTCAAATATATAATCCATAACTTCTATTAAGAATCAGAAAATTGGGAGGCTGGGGATATAGCTCAGTTGGTAAAGTGCTTGCCTTGCATACACAAGGCCCTGGATTCAATCCCCAGCACCACACACACACACCCACAGAAATAAAAAAGAATCAGAAAATTGAGAGTAGGAAAGACGGTGGAATGAGATGGACATCATTACCCTAAGTACATGTATGAAAACTTTGTGTACAACCTCAGCAATGGCAATGCCCTAAGCAACTTAGTGAGGCTCTGTCTCTAAATAAAATACAAAATAGGGATAGGGACGTGCCCTCAGTGGTTAAGTGCCCCTGAGTTCAATCCTCAGTATCAAAAAAAAAAAAAAAAAAGAAAAAAGAAAAAAATCAGAAAATTCTATGAATGATATATATTCTGTGGCAAGGGTTGTAGCTCAATGGTAGAGTGCTTGCCTAGCGCATGTAAGGCCCTGGATTTGATCCTCAGCACCACATAAAGATAAATAAATAAATAAAATAAAGGTATTGTGTTCATCTACAACTAAAAAAGTTTTAAAAAATATATTCTATTAAAATTTACACAGAGGGCTGGGATGTAGCCCAGTGGCAAAGCGTCTGCCTTGCATTCGCAAAGCCCTGGGTTCGACCCCCAGTTCCAAAAAAGACAAAAAAAAAAAAAAAAAAAAAAAGAGCCCCACCAAAAAAAAAAAAAAAAAAAGATAAAAAAAAAAAAACTTATACAGAGACACATTTTACATGGTATTCATGAATACTTTTTTTCCTGTAGAGGCACTTAACCCCTGAGCCACATTCTCAGCCCCCAGCCTTTTTTAATATTTGATTTGGAGACAGGGTTTCCCTGAGTTGCTTAGGGCCTTGCTAAATTGCTGAGGCTGGCTTTGAACTAGTGATCCTTCTGCCTCAGCCTCCTGAGCTGCTGGGATTACAGGCATATGCCACTGTGCCTGGCACCATCCTTAATCTTAACAATGCCAAGCTACTAGTGACTGACTGAGGCATAGTATGTAAAATTTCACACTATATATTTATGATTTTTAATTAAGATAATCTCCCTTTCCCAATTTATAATGTTCAGACATGTAAAAGAGGGAGTAGTAAAAGAAAAGTGAAGAAAGTTTGATGGCTTATTTTCATATACTTTAGAAGTTCACTTTTTTAATTTTTAAAATTATGATAAAATTTATAACGAAATTTATTATTTCAGCCACTTCCAGGTGTATAATTTCATGGCATTAAGTCTATTCACAATGTTGTACAACCAACACCATAATCCAGATCCAGAATTTTTTCATCACCTCAAACACAAACTGAAAGGCCAAGGCTCATCGTCGGAGATTAAAATGCACACACAGATAGCAGTGACAAAGATGAAGCACCTTATTGCAAGCTGGTGCTAGCTTATATAGAAAGTGAGAGTCAGTTATCTTAAACCAGGAAGCTCCCGGGGCCAATCATAGTAAAGGTCGGGTCATCACCTACGGTGCACACACGTCCGCCCTGCATAAGATTCATGGGGGGCACGAACTGTCCACGAGTACGGAAGGCGGGAGGGCCAATTAGAAAATTTTCAAAATAACTTGTTATCCGCCCACTGGCAACTTGCCCGCCGCCATGTTGCATTAGGGGCTCCTTATCTGAAAGGCCCGGAGAGTTCTCAGGGAGACTCCCAACACAAACTCTACTCATTAAGTGGGAACTTCCCACTTCCCCCTTTGACCCCATCGCCCTTGATAACCTCTATTCTACTTTCTGTATATATGAGTTTGCCTATTCTATGTGCCTCTGTTCTTTTATGTCTGGCTTATTTTACCTTGCATAATGTTTTTATTGAAACATAATATTTGTACATCTTTCTGGGGTAAGTCACAGTCATTTGATGCATGTGTGATGTGTAGACTGTGTGATGATCACCAGGGTAATAAGCATTTCCATGTCTTCAAACATCAATCATCTTTATGTGTCAGGATTTTCATACTCTTCCTTTCTAGTTATTTTAAAATACAGAGTGTTTTAACCTGTAATTACTCTACCATACTAAAATAGTGATTCCTCCACTCTGTTTTGGTCCCTCATTAAACTTCTTTAAGCCCTCCCCTTTCCCAGTGTCTAGTGACTGCTATCCATTCCATTCCTCTGCAAGATTTGACTTACTAGTTTCTCACAAATGAGAACATGTGTTGTCTTTCTGTGTCTGACTTAGGTCATTTAAAATCCATGTAGCTACAAATAGCAGAATTCCATTCTTTTACAGTCCGTTTTGTAAATATAGCACATTTTATTTATCCATTCATACATTGGAAGGCATTTGCATTAACTCCATAATTTAGCTATGGTGAATAGTGCTGCAGTAACATGGGAGTACAAGTATCTTTTCTGTAAAATTTCATTTCCTTTGGATATATTCTCAATAGGGGAATTGGTGGATCATATGGTAGTTCATTTTTAGTCTTTTGAGGAGAAATGGCTTAACATTTTCAAAGTTTATCTGTGTTGTAGAATGTGTCAGAATTTCATTCCTTTTCAAGGCTGTATAATAGTCCATTGTGTTTGTGTTGTTTCATCTGTTGAAAGACATTAAGACTGTTTCTACCTTTTAGCCCTTGTGAATAATGCTGCAATGATCACTGATGTAAAAAATATCTGAGTTCCTGCTTTAAATCCTTTGGGGTGTATACTCAGAAGAACAATACTTTTCTATTGTTGTAAATTCCAAATACTTAAAAATTCCAAAGAAAATTGGAAAAGGTACATATATTTAAATATAATTTGTATTCAGAGTTGATCCAAAGAAGCCAAGTAGTAGACTGAGGGATGCTGATAAGCTACTCTAACCATTCTAAAATATACCTGCACTGGGCTGGGGATGTGGCTCAAGCGGTAACGCGCTCGTCTGGCATGCACGGGGCGCTGGGTTAGCTCCTCAGCACCCATAAAATAACGATGTCGTGTCCACCGAAAACTGAAAAATAAATACTAAAAAAAATTCTCACTCTCTCCTCTCTCTCTCTCTTTAAAAAATACAAATTAAATAAAATATACCTGCAGTTCTACTGCCTCAAAGGATTGGGAAATTCCATTTTGATAAGAACTGGTTATTTGGAAAGGTCCTGAAATGAGAACTTATATCTAAGAAATGAAATCTTCCCAGTAAAAGTTTGCTAGTTTATTTTCAGTTTCAATGTTTTTCCCCTAATTGATTGATTAGAGTGCCCTCGTGTGTCTGCATGCTAGTACTATGGAGGTTTTGACAAAGATTTAATGTTAGAATCACAGAAATGAGAAGGGAATTTAAATATCTCTTTTAAAAAGTTGAACACGTCAGGTCGCATCCTAAGCACAATTTAAAAAACAAAAATGTTTGAAGGTGATCTAAATTGAACATCAAATAATGTCTAAAATGTATAGTTACAATTTAAAGAATGAAAAACCATATCCCTCCTGAGGGTGTATTTCTAGTGTCTTAGAAGCCTAAAATGCCCTTCATTACATTGAATTATCTGAGCTTATACTTCAAGATAACACTAACCTGAGTTTCATCTTTCTCTTATTTCCCTTTATAGTTTTATCACTTGTGGCTTTTCCCCCCCTAAACAATATTTCGGGGAGTTCTCTTTTGTGTATATGTGTGTGTGGTACCATGGATTCACTGTGGTATTGAACCCAACAGCTCTTTGCCCCTGAGCTACATCCCCAGCCCTTTTTATTTATTAAGTATTTTGAGACAGGGTCTCCCGAAATTGCCTATGCTGACCTAAAACTCACAATCCTCCTGCCTCAGCCTCCAGAGTCTCTGTCACCATGTTTGTCTAAGTTTTTTTAAGGTTTGCATGAATTGAATCCTATTGTATGTATTCCTCTAGGATTTTCTCCTTTTATTCTATCATTTTAAAAAGTAATGTTTCATTAATTCACCTTTTTTTTTTTGGTACCAGGGGCACTTAACGACTGAGCCACGTCGCAAGCCCATTTTTGTATTTTATTTAGACACAGGGTCTCACTGAGTTGCTTAGGGCCTACCTAAATTGCTGAGGCTGGCTTTGAAATAGTGATCCTCCTGACTCAGCCTCCAGAGTGGCTGGAATTACAGTCGTGTTCCACCGCACCTGGCTCATTCATTTACTTTCAAATCTTTAAGACAGTCCTTGTATGATAGTCCTTGATAGTTTCTAGTTGTCATGAAGAAATGTTAGAACATTATCCAAAACGTCACCTTGTGCTTATAAGCAACAATTTTTGTAAGGTATATGAGAGAAATTCCCTTTTCTTCGTGTTCTTGCTTGTCAAACATCCTCGTTTTGGCCAATCTAGAAAAAAATGTTGTCTCATTGTGGTTTGAGGTTTGTGAGGTTGGGCATTTTTTCATATCACTTGTGTTTAATCTTCTGCGAATGCCTGTCCATGTCTTTTGTCAATTTTTCTACTAGATTGTCTCTTCTCAATTCATAAGCATTACTTTTTCTTTGAGGGGACTATCTTTTTAGAAAATAGCAAAGTATAGCATTGTGACAGTAAGGAAAACACAAAAATCTGCTCTTTAAGAGTAATTTTAATTCACACAACTATGTAACCACCACTTAGTTTAAAAAACAATATAATGTTGCCAAAGCTCTCCACTTGCCTCTTCCTTATCATAATACTATTTTACTATTTTTAAGGTTTGCATGAATTGAATCCTATCTTCTGAGTCATCATTCTGACTTTTGTGGTAATTATAATTATTTCATTACTTTTTTAGAGTTTTATCATATGAGAATCTTCCTGAACAATTTATTTTAGTATTGCCTGTTTTTGAATATTATAAAAATGGTTTCACACAGTATATTCAGTTCCTTCTCCTTCTCCTTCTCCTTCTTACCAGGGATTGAACCCAGGGGTGCTTAACCACCTAGTCGCAACTCCAGCCCTTTCTTATATTTGAGAAAAAGTTTCACTAAGTTGCTTAGGGCCTCGCTAAGTTGCTGAGATTGGCTTTGAACTTGAGATCCTCCTGCCTCAGCCTTCCAAATTGCTGGGATTACAGGCATGTAATCCTGTGGTTTGAGGTTTGTGCAGTTGGGCATTTTTTCATATCACTTGTGTTTAATATTATACACACACACACACACACACACACACACCTGGCTCGCAATATATTCGTTTGTCTTTGGTTACTCATATACACCATTATGTTTCTGATTCATGTTGTTTCATGCACCAATAATTTGTAAATTATTGTTCCTTTATAGTATTTCATTATTGTTTTGTAGTTTTGTGATCCCCCCCTACCTTTTTACTAGAGATTGAACTTAGGGGTGCTTTACCACTGGGCCACATCCCCAGTAATTTTCATTTTTTATTTTGAGACAAGTTCTTACTATGTTGCAGAAATTGATCTTGAACTTGCAACCCCTCTACCTTAGCTTCTCTGGTCAGTTGCTGGGATTTCAGACTGGCACCAGGCTTATTTAGTAGGTTTTTGTTTTTTGGTACTTGGTATTGAACCTAGGGATGCTTTACCACTGTTTTAGTCAGCTTTTTCACTGCTGTGACCTGACAAGAACAATTTTAGGAGAAAAGTTTATTTGAGGGCTCATGGTTTTAGAGGTCTCAGTCCATAGACTGCCAGCTCCATTCTTCAGGACTGGAGGTGAGGCAGAATGTCATGGCAGAAGAGTGTGGCAGAGGAAAGTGGCTCAGATCATGGCTAGGAAGCAGAGAGAAAGACTCCCCTCACTAGAGACAAAATACATACCACAAAGGCATTCCCCCCAATGACTAACCTCTTCCAGCCACACCCTACCCCTTCAGTTACCACTCAGTTAATCCCTATTAGAGGATTAACTCACTGTTTAATTTAATTCACTCATAACCAATAATTTCACCTCTAAGCCTTCTTGCATTGTCTCACACATGAGCTTTGGGGGGACAACTCATGTTCAAACCATAACAACCACTGAGCCACATCCCCAGACCTTTTTTTGTATTTTATTTAGAGACAGGGTCTTGCTCAGTTGCTTAGGGCCTTGCTAAGTTGCTGAGGCTGGCTTTGAACTCGCAGTCATCCTGCCTCGGCCTCCCAAGCTGCTGCGATTACAGTGTGCACCACTGCCTGGCTTTCATTTTTTATTTTGAGACAGGGTCTCCCTAAATTGCTGAGGACCTTGCTAAATTGCTGAGGATTCTCCTGCCTCAGCCTCCAGAGTTGCTAGAATTACAGGTGTGTACCACCACACCCAGTTTGTTTGGTATAGTATGCCACAGTTGAGTTATTGCACTGCTAATAGACATGTGGCCTGTTTCTAGATTTTTGTTCTTGAGAACTATACTACTAAGCACATTCTTGTAATGTCTCTGGATACACTTGAGCAAGATTATATATATATATATATATATATATATATATATATATATATATATATATATATATATATATTTACACACACACACGTGTGTGTATACACACACAAAGGAGAATTGTTAAAAGTATGCATACTTCAACTGTACTAAATAATCCCAACCTACTTCCCAAAGTGGGTATACCAGTTTACATTCTGACCAGCAGTATGTGTGAATTGTTTCATCTATCAACAGTTGCTACTGTCAGAGTTTCTAATTTTATGCCAATTTTTTGGGAATAGTTTTAAACCAATTAATCTCTATGGCTTTAATGTGAACTCCTGATTAATAATGACCCTGAACATCTTATATGTTTATTGGTTTTGGGGACTTCATTTTTAATGCACCAGTTCAATTATATGACCCATTTTCAACTGGGTTGTCTTTTTCTTTAGTTCTTACCTATTCTGGATAGTAGCTTTTGTCCATGACATGGCTCACAAACATCTTCTCCTGCTCTGTGGCTCATGATTTTCTCTCTTATGATGTATTTTGAAGGTTCAATTTTTCTTTTCCAGTTTTTTTATTTTTATTTTTTTAGTTGTTATGGAGCTTTATTTATTTTTATATGGTGCTGAGGATAGAACCTAATGCCTCACATGTGCTAGGAAAGACCTTTACCACTGAGCTATACCCCCAGCCCTCTGATTAATGAGTTTTGGAGCATATATTCCTACCCATAGGTTATGAAATTTTAGAAATCTGGGAATGGAACCACCATTTGACCCAGCTATCCCTCTCCTTGGACTATACCCAAAGGACTTAAAAACAGCATTCTACAGGGACACAGCCACATCAGTGTTAATAGCAGCACAATTCACAATAGCTAAACCTTGGAACTAACCTACATGCCCTTCAATAGATGAATGGATAAAAAAATATGTCATATATTCACATTGGAATATTACTCAGCAATAAAAGAGAATAAAATCATGACATTTGCAGGTAAATGGATGGAGTTAGAGAAGATAATGCCAAGTGAAGTTAGCCAATCCAAAAAAAAAACCCACATGCAGAATGTTTTCTTTGACATAAGGAGGCTGATTCATAGTGGGATAGGGAGAGAGAGCATGGGAGGAATAGACAAACTCTAGATAGGGCAGAGGGTTTGGAGGGGAAGGGAGGGGGCATGGGGTAATTCATGATGGTGGAATATGGTTATCATTATCTAAAGTACAGGTATGAAGACACGAATTGGTTTGAATATAATGTGTATACAGCCAGAGATATGAAAAATTGTGCTTTTTACATATAAGAATCGTAATGCATTCCGCTGTCATTTATAAAAAAAAAAATTCCAGTACTCGCTTGAATTTCTCTACATGGGGAGAGTCCAGTTCATTTTCTTTCCCAGTACAGACTTTCATCACCACCTACTGAAAATCATATTCTCCCCACTCTCTGCAGCGCCTCTGATCATAGCCCAGAGGTCCTTATGAATCTGTCATTCATTTCAGAAAGATCGACTTTTTGCTAAGGCTGTTGCTGTTAATGCTTGTAATGTTCTTAAGTGTTTTGGGTTCGTTAAGGTATTCATCATTGTGCATGAAAACACCACTTTCACCTTAGTCCATTGGTGAACGTTCAAAGTAAAAAATAGCTTGCCAACTAACCGCAGAGACACAATCAGAAACACTTCCCCCAGAGGCTCCTCCTTGTCCCAGACCGCGCTCTCCTTTCCCTAGGCTCAATGCGCAGACGCGCCAGTCTCAGGTTCCCGCGCCGCACAATGAAGTGCGCCTGCGTCTGGAGACGCCCCGCCCCATTCCTGGCGCTGTATAAAGCCTCGCGCTTCTCCTCGCGAGAGACTTCGTGCTCATGCTCGCTGCGGGGGTCGGAGGTCAGGGCGAGCGTCTCGGGGGCCGAAGAAGGAAGATGGCGGTGGAATCGCGCGTAACCCAGGAGGAAATTAAGAAAGAGCCAGAGAAGCCAATTGACCGCGAGAAGGTGAGGACCCCACTTCTGTGGGGTAAGGGAAGAAGTGAGGTGGGCCCGGCAAGGCATAGAGATGCGGCCTGTGTGCGGAAGAAGGCGGTGTTTTTGCTCCAGGGGCAGCCGAGAGGCCGCAACGCCTCCTAGCTCCGGATTCACTGCTGCTGTTTTAACTTTTGCCCTTCTTTTTCCTTTCTCCTCGAGACATGCCCGCTGCTGTTGCGAGTCTTCACCACCAATAACGGCCGCCACCACCGAATGGATGAATTCTCCCGCGGAAACGTACCCTCCAGCGAGCTGCAGATCTATACTTGGTGAGCTCTGCGGGGGTGGGGTCAAGGAACCTCTGTCTCCAACCCGTAAGGTTCAGCCTTTGCTAGGGAACAGCTGATTTTCCTTAATCTAATTTCTCATTTCCACATGGGGCCTTTAGGGTGACTCTCAGAGGTTTTGACTGTAAGGTAAAAGGGGATTTGTGCATCTTGTAGTTTATATGATTAATATTGAAAGTTTGAGGTTGCTGAAAGTTGACAGAATATTACTATCAGCATTATGGCTGCCTGGTACAAAAAACGATGTTTAGATCATTAAAATGCAGTAGCGCCCTCGAGGGATTCCCTTGAATAAATGGTGTTGCATGGTAAGGTGATGATGTTGAGCGATATTTGTTATGCTCAAAAATCGTTTCCATTTAATAACACTAGAAATGTATCACCACCGAAAACCTAGTGATATCTGACCTGGAGTTTAGTGGAAAAGCTTTTTGGTGTGTTTAGAGAAAACTGGCACCCAGATGTTTTATATCATTATACCTCTCCTGTGCCCTAGTCCAGAGTAGGACTTTACTGTAATCCCGTAATTGGTGCATGATCTGAACAGTTGGTAACATTTACATTTTTGTGCATCTATCACTGCTAAAACGTTTTCCTTCCGACAGAAAGTGTATTTATTAAGCATTAACTTTCTGTTACCTCTCCCCCAGCGCTTTAATCAACTTTCCATCTGTGTGAATTTGGCTATTTTAGATATTTTATAAATGGAGTTATTACAATGTTTGTCATTTTGTGACTGGCTTATTTCCCTTACATTGTTTTTAAGGTTCATCCATTAGAATTTCCTTTTCAAGGCTTAATGGTATTCTGTTGTTATGTGTACCCCATATTTTATCTACTCATTTGCTGAATGTTCAGTCTTTTTTTGCAGTTGTAAATGCTGCTGCTCATAAACATTGGTGTATAACTATGTGCTTGCATCCCTATTTTCTATTCTTTTAGGTTTATACTTAGGAGAGCATTTTTGGAAGAGCTTGTTAAATTTATGTAGTATTATGATTCTTTTACATCAGTGTCATTTAAGGGTAAAAGTTCCAGGAAGGTTCATATAACTTAACAGAGAAGAATTACTCAATAATGGCTTTATGGAAAACTTTTTTTCCAAGATGAAATTTTTTCCAGTAAATAAGGTTTCTAAATTTCTAGGTACTGTGTTGATGTTATAAAGAAAATACTTCCTTTCCTTATAATGAGTTCAGTTTATTAGAGGAGCATGTCATTCCTCTGTATCATATAAAATAGCATAGTATTTGCATAAAATCTCCACACATTCTTTGGCATACTTTAAGCGATCTTTAGATTTTATAATACATAGTGAAGTTTAAATGCTATGTAAATAGTTGTTATAAACGGTTGTTCAAAGACTAACGATGAAAAAGTAAGTCTGTGTTCAGTATAGGACCAAAATATTTTTCTGAATATTTTCGGTTTGTAACTGGTTGAATTGTGGATGTGGAACCCACAGATAAGAAGGGCTGACCATAAAGTAGGCAGTCCCAAGACCAGGTAAGGAGAAATTGGTAGAAGAGGATCCCAACAGAGGCAGTGCTGTGTAGAGTTTAAAGAACTAGCCAAACACCACAGAAGTAGTATATTTCCTGTGCTAGGTGCTCATTAAACAGGTTATTGGAAGAGAATTACACTTTTCTGTAAGTCATAGTTAAACCAGAAAATCAGAACCAGTAGGAGAGAGAGGTTAAGAGGATTATTGCGGAGAATTGGCTTAATTGACTGTGGGGGCTGGCTAGACCCCTGGGGCATTAATTTGTAGGGCGGGCGCTCTCCAGAAAGAAAGGCTGAATCCTTGAGTATGAACATGAGCTGGCATTGGTTTCCATAGCCAGAATTTCTTAGGTCTATTCTAAAGGTCTTTCTACTGATTGAATCAGGTCTACCCAGGTTATATAGGTTAGTCTCCCTAGTTTGAAGCCAACTAGTTATAGCCTTTAATCACACCTACAAAATATTTCACAGCAACACCTAAATTGGAATTTGGTTGAGTAATTGGGGGGCTATAGCTTTGCCAAGTTGACACATAATACTGAGCCTCACAGTCACCCAGCAGACATAAGCTCCAAGGGAGCACTTTGGCATTCTCTATCTTTGTCCTCAAACTTTAGACTACTAGTTAGAGAGTAATACATGGCACTTCACTTGTTCCTCTGAGAAGATAGGCCACAGAAGGTGGAAAGCTGTTCATGTTGTCAGAAGTTATAAAAGATGTGAACCATATTCCCCAAGTTGATTGTAAGTACTGTGACAGTATAGACAATGTTTTAGAAGGAAAATGCATGATTTCTGGTGTATATGATTAGTATACGCTGGGTGTTCAAGTCATTGATACAGAATAACATCCAAATATCAGGTTTAAAGAAAAGTCACTCCCAAGACAGGGTCTGACCTCAGAGTTTATGCCAACTTTGGAGTTCACTGGGGACAAAGTTAAAATGACCAGAGTTAATTATGATTATAGAATAGACTATGGACTCAGACAAATTAAAATAGGCTACAAAATTATATAAGAGGAAGGATAACTATGAATAACTGTGAATTTTTATCTGAAGTTTTGCCTACTGCTTCAATTTGACTTTATTTTCTTCTGGCAAAGTAAAATTAATTTTTATTAAAAGCATCATGTTAGCCCAGCATGGTGGCTCAACGCCTGTAATCTCAACGGCTCCTGAATTCAAAGCCAGCCTCAGCCGAAAGCTAGGCGCTAAGCATCTATGAAATCCTGTCTCTAAATAAAATACAAAATAGGGCTGGTGATGTGGGAAAGTGCACCCGAGTTCAATCCCTGGTGCCCCCTCCCCTCAAAAAAAGCATAATGTTTATAGCATGAATTATATTTTTGTTTTATCTCAGCATTAAAACATGCTTGATATCTTAGGAATTTTTTTCCTCTAACACTATAATATGTATATGCATGAAGAATGCCTCACAATGATGTTAATATTACTCGTTTTTTTCTTGATTGAGATTTGGAATATAATTTATTGCATATTTGCAAATGCCTTTTTCTCTTCTTTAAACAATGGGCACATATCAAGTTAGGAAAGGCAGTCATGCACAGCTTCTCCCTGCATGGCTGCAATAGTTTGGCCTTGTCTGAAAAAAACAAACTTTGAAAAACACAGATGGGTTGGAGGCAACGTATATAAGGTTAAATAATGAGGTTGAAATTAAGCAACAGGCAGGGATGGAGGAAAAATTAGATGTTGATCTGTATTTAGGTAGAAAAAGAACTGTAACAGGAAGGCGGTGGGAAGAATTGAACAGGCTCAGGATGATGACCTGGCATCTAAATGGGTGATTTTTTTTTTTTTTTTTTTGTACTGGGAATTAAACCCAGGGGTGCTTAAAATCACTGAGCCACATCCCCAGCCCATTTTTGTATTTTATTTAGACAGGGTCTCTTTGAGTTCCTTGGGCCTCACTAAGTTGCCGAGGCTGGCTTTGAACTTAAGATTCTCTTGCCCTAGCCTCCTGAGCTGCTGAGATCACAGACCAGCACCATCATGCCTGGCAGGTGATAGTATTTTTGATAGGAATATCAGAGAAAAAGATGTGTTTTGGGGAGAAGACTATTAAGTTCTTTATGCAGATATATTGAGAAAAATTCGGGAGCAATAGAAAATGGAAGATGATGTGGTCATCAGTATAGCTGAAAGCCAGTGCTTTGGTGTGGTGGTGATTTTAGAGTACAGAGCTAAAATCAAATGAACTATTTGATTTGATTTCCCTGCTTGATGCTGTACATCATAGTACTCATTCTTCACAAGTGTCCAGTGTCTTTGTGCCATTTTCTAGCATTCTTCTGGCATTATTGTTTCAAGTCCCAAACCATTTTCCCACTTGTCATGGAAGAAAACAATATAAAAATGTATACTGGATATTTTTTATTTCTAAGATGCTTATATATAAAGATTTTTCAAGAAGGAAAAAAACCACCACACATTTTTACGAAAATGCTTTCTTAGTACATTGATTCTAAAATGTTTTCCAGTTCCTGAGATTCTAAATGTGGAAGAGTACATGTTTTAGAAATGACAAAATACAATTATTTTGTGTATTTGAATTTGGACTAGCTGCTTTTAGATAGGTAAATCACTGAATCAAGATATTTCATAGCAATAGAAGATAGCATATGAACCTCTTAAAATCTCTTTTAGTATACACTTATTTATGTGTATTAGGCAAATGTTCTACCACTGAGCTACATCTCTAGCCTTAAGAGTCTGACTTGACTTGTCAAAAACAATATTGAGCTAGTATAGGGAATATTTGAGAGCAAATAGTATTTTTAACTGCTTTAAAATTAACTTTTAATATAAGACACTGGCATTTTCTAACGTAAGTCCCAACTCAGACACATGTAATAATTCATTGTCATTATCCTTGTTCCGTTATTGATGACTAATCGTACGTAATTGTCATTTTTAAAAAAATTCAGGATGGATGCAACTTTGAAAGAACTAACTAGTTTAGTAAAAGAAGTCTACCCAGAAGCTAGAAAGAAGGGAACACACTTCAATTTTGCAATTGTTTTTATGGATCTTAAAAGACCTGGCTATCGGTAAGTAATTCCTCACTTTTAATTCTATTTTTGTTGTTATTGATAGACTTTTATTTTATTCATTTATTTTTATGTGGTGCTGAGGATTGAACCCAATGCCTCACACATGCTAGGCAAGCATTCTACCACTAAGCCATAACCCAGCCCCAGTTTTGGCATGTTTTTACAGATAGGGATAATTCCTTTAATGAATTCCTTTCAGCATTGTGGGAGGGAGAGTATTTATGTTATCTTAATATCTGGTTTAGCTACATTAGTACTTTAATTTTTGAACTGTTACAAGGTAGAGCAAATTGAATCCCATGTTCAGTTTTGTAACACATACTCAATTGATTTATGGTCCAGTAACAGTTGATTTCTTTTCCTGCAGAGTTAAGGAGATTGGCAGCACCATGTCTGGCAGAAAGGGGACTGACGATTCCATGACCTTGCAGTCCCAGAAGTTCCAGATAGGCGATTATTTGGACATAGCCATTACCCCTCCAAATCGAGCACCGCCTCCTTCAGGGCGTATGAGACCATATTAAATTATATTTACTATCTCTCAAATTTATTTTTCAGCCAGTTATGTAAAATAAACTTACATACTCTTTCCTCCCCTGATTTTTGCCATTAAGCCTTTAAATTCTAAACAAATTGTAATGCATCTATTTAGAAGTTAGATTTGGATACACTATGGGTATGGATATTAATAGAAAGTCTGTATGTTTCACGCCTCTGTAAAATATGAAGAAAAGTGCTCTTAGCATTATGTGTACAACTGTTAAATATATATGTACAATCAGTCTGAATGTGAAAGTCAATGGAGGCATGGGAATAGGGTTTCATCTCTTATATGAAGTTTATACAAAGTAGTGCAGGCGGCTATTCCCAAAGGTGAAGAATAAAAATACTGAGATTATGAAATTTAGCATGAGTTTGGGCTGTAGACTAAGGTATGCAGTTAGAAAAATGACCTATGACAATGAGGCAGCAGAGGCTTTTTGGAATGGTATGAGCTTCAGCAAATTGAAGGAATTGTGTTGGAAGACATGGCCTGCCTTGGTTTGGGTGCTAAAGAATAGTGTTATGGTGAGGATTTATATGCTTTAAAATGGAGGCTAGGACATTGTGAAGGCAGGAGCCAATATCTTTAAGATCTGAAAAACTGAGAAAGGGACAAAAAAAGAACCTCTTACACATCCTGTGCTGGGGACTAGTGTATGATTTGAGAGGCATTATAACACAGTGATTAAAACCAATGTACAAAGCATTTAAATTCTGATTGTACCAGTAGCTCTGCAACCTTAGATGAATTACTTGAATCAAGTGGGGGGGGGGGTGGCTGGTGGTGGTTTTTAATAGACACACTAGTCTATAGGGTTATGAAAGTTAAAAAAAAGACCTAGGATAGTGCTTGGTGGATTAGAAACAGTAAATACTGGTTATTAGCCAGAAAAAAGAACTTAGTTAAACTGGAAAATTATCTTAATGCACTGTTTCTCATTTTGAAGTTTATGAACTAGATAACAATGTGTAGAAAGCCTAGTTATTTTTAGTCTGACAGTAGAAAATTGAAATCCCCAAATGATAAAAGTGCTAAAAATGTGCAAGTAGTCTCAGTAAAGTGAGTTTTATCTTGTGCATACAAAATAGTCATTTAAAATCTGATTCTGTCAAATTGGTGTCCCTGTTACAGTGAGTCAACATTTTCAGATGACTAGATCTTAGTGGTTCTTTGCTGTAGCTTACTCCAAACCCTTAGCTTATATATTCATTCAGACTAGATGGACTGAGTTACTCACCTTTTGGAGAATAGCCATGAGTATCTTCCTGTTTGTGGGGCATGAAAGGGGGGATGATTTACTATTTAGATCCAAAGGGTGGGAGTAAGGACTTTCAGAAGCCAATTTTTTCATATGGTGTGATCTCTTATCTTACAAGGGCTCTCCTGTTAATTCATGTTATTTTCCCACTAGTTTTAAAATAAAGTGGTTTAGTTGGTTTGCCCAATTCTATTCTTTGTTGGTTCCAACATGAAATTTTTCCTTTAAAGATTTCAGTCTTTTGGGGGCTAGGGATGTGGCTCAATGGTGGAGCACTTGCCTAGCAAGTGTGAGGCACTGGGTTCAATCCTTAGCATCACATAAAAATAAGTAAATAAAGATATTGTGTCCATCTACAACTAAAAAATATTTTTTAAAAAATTCAGTTTTCTACCAAAAGCATAAAGTTCAAGAATATGCAGTGAGTTTGTTATTGGCTATACTAAGAATCAAGGCTTAGCCCTTGTTTTCCTTTGACTTTGCTAAGAAGGTATGGTTTTAAGTAGTAACTGAGCTATTTTCTCAGAAATAGAAGTGGTTACCATTACAGCATCTTTCTCAGTTCTTTAGTGTCTTTCCTAACTGCCGCAATTGCTTATAGGTTTTCAGAGTTGAAATTTTTCCTTTAGAACGTGTGAATTACAGTATGCGACATTGCCCATGTCTTTTCAGTGTCTAAAACTGGAATGGTTATGCCCATGCTCATTGACTCAGGTAATGTTTCAGAGATCAGTTGTGTGTGCATGCATGTGCATGTGAAGGGCAAGTATGAGTGGGGGGAGAAAAAGTGATTAAACTGTTAGGCCACCTTGAAAAAATTTTAAACTCTTGTTATTCTTTAATAAAGAGCCAAACTCAGCCAATCTATTGTGTTCAATCAAACACAAGTTCCAAACTTGGTTTTTGTGAAACTAAAAAGGGAACACTCTAAAACCAAGCTTGTCATCATAATTATGATTTTTTGTGCTTAGCTGTGCCAAATACTTAGGGAACAACTTTAACCAAGCATTATCTCATTTAACCCTTACAACTGAGACACAATGACCATATGGGTTCCATCTTAGAATGAGATTGATGCCTACTTCAATATCTCCAAAGTAGGTAGCCAACAACAATTTGGTTGAAACTTTTCAAGAAATAAGTGTTCTTTTACAGTTTCTTTTATCCTTAATTCTTTAGTCTGTCTTCCACTCACTGACATGGTTTTTGTAGTGGAATTATCTTCAGTGATAAAATTCTGCCAAGATAGTCATTGAAAATAAATAGACCCGCTTTATTCGACTTTTATACAAACCACAAATCTCTTTTAAGATATCCAGGGTTTCCAGAATGAGTGGAAGAATAGCCAAATGACATCTGTCTACTTTGTTTTTTATTGATTAGAAACAGACCATTCAACGGGCGTTTATTGTACCTGTTAGTGCATGTTCTCTTGTACAGTAAGTTTATGACCATCAATTGTTATCAGTTGACATATGTGGCATCAGGGCCTTCATAGCCACCTCTCCAACCATTGTTCCTATGAAATTCTGCTTTGGTTCCACAGTAGGAACTTTAGTTGTTTTTCATCAACCTCACAGCCACTATAGCCAGGCACCCACCTGCTTAAGGGCTGCCCGCCCTCCCCATCTCCAACTTCCCTGCCTTTGTGGGTTCTGGGTCAGTAAAATGAATTACTTCTGCTGGGTCACAGCTGCTTTCTCTTTGCTGTTTTCAGTATTTCTATCCCCTTCCTTTGTGCCTTTGGCTGTTCAGACTTTTTAACTCTATAATTAAAATTACCCCAATTACAACCAACTAAGACAATCTTAACAGAATTTGATGAAATTAAAGCAATTTAAATTGTGAATGAGGTGAACTGCCTTAGGGATTTTTAAAATCTGAATTCTGAATAGTAATTATTGGGAAGTGGCAGAGAATTTACAATACTCCTGAATACTCTAATCCCTATCCTCTCGGTCTTTCCAGTAGCGTGACTATCTTAGGTACCAGGTGCTGTGGACCAATTACACAGATCAGATACAGATTTTTCTTTCCTCAGAAAAAGGTGGACAGAAAAGTGTCATGAGAAACATTGCTACTGAAAGTAGGATAACAAAGTATTCTGGAGATGACATTTGAGCTTGTCCAACTCCTGAAAGACAGGTGGGAATTATACTCCAGAATACGGATACAGCATGAACAAAAGAGGAAATGAGTTTATGCAACCTTATGCACTGTTGTCGGTTCAACACAAGGAGGTAGGAATGCCAAATGTACAACTTACTGTACATCATTCTCATCCTGATCAGGATGAGAATTGGAGTAATGGCAGAGCGTTAAGGTACATCTGAGATTAAATTGGAGATTATCAGGAAGACCTGGGTGGGAAATGGGAAAGAAAAGTGAATCATTAAAGCGTCAATTTCCTCATCTGAAAAGTAAAGTGCCTGCTTCAAATTTAAGAATTAAATAGTAATTCAATTATTACTCAGTAATTGTTTAATGTTATCACTAATTCATTCAATAAACATGCTAGATACCAGGGTAATGAACAAGGTCCTAAGACTCATATAAAGGTTGTAATCTAGCAGGGCAGAAAACATTAAATAAATGTATATTCAAATAAATACTACAAATTCTACCAAGTAATGTGAAGGCCAAACAAAAACAGGTGTTAAGAAAAAAACTTTTAAAAAAGGGGAGAAACTGGGGGCTGTGACACATGCCTGTATCCTAGTGCTTTAGCAAAAGCAAGGTGCTAAGCAACTCAGTGAGACCCCGTCTATAAAACAGGGTTGGGGATGTGGCTTATTGGTCCAGTGCCCTTGAGTTAATCCCTGGTACCAAAAAAAGGGAGGGACTCCTTCATAGTGGCAGGATACATAAAGTTTTTGATAAAATGACATTTAATCTGAGACCTGATAAACACATCATTCACAACTCTCTTACAAGTTTGAAATAACCAGAAAAGTTCAGCTAGTTTAATCATAAGGACTTTTATGGATCATTTCACTGAAAAGTCCAGGGGTAGAGCTAGCTGGTGTTAGCTTGGTTGACCATGGGGGTCCTCACACCTCATTCTTCTTGTTAGGGTCTTGTGTAGGGTTCCATGCTTGGCAGGCTGTTTCTGTAGTAAAAAGCAGCTCCAGGTGTTCCTCTACCTCCAGTGTGAAGACATGTGCTTGAAAGATCCCAACATTTGAAGCTGGAAGCATCACTATTCTAAGTAACAAGCTAGGATCATGGAAGGTAGTAAAGATTCAGAAAAAAATAAATTTTGAACAAAATAAATTTGAAGGCCCAAGGCCATCATAAAACAAATGCAGCTCCCTTACAGGCAAATGCCTAAATCTTTTTTTTGCTCATTTTTAAAAAGTCTTTATGCTCCATCTCTCTCTCTAGTGGCACTGTTTCTCTTCCCTTCATTAACAAGACCTCAAAGGAGCAGTCTAAAGCCATTGTCTATTTCCTCACCCCTGTCCTCTTAGATCCACCAGACTTCCCTCACTAGTACTCCACCAAAATTACTGTTAAATCAACTTTGCCAAATCTAGTGATCAATCCTCAGTTCTCTTGTTATTTGACTTGAGTAAAGTATTAAAGTAGTTGACCACTTTTCCCAACCCCCTTATGCTGTATCACTCTGCCTCTTTCTACTCTCTTTCTACTGCTTCCTCCTTCATCAATCTCATCTGGTTCTATGGATTGTTACATATAAGTAGTGAATGAAAAGCTGATAATAAATTTCAGTTATCAGCATACATAAAGTGCACTAGAGCAGCTTTACCTTGAAAATAATATTTTGAAAACTTACACTATATTTAGCAAAAATCATACTTAAAACTATAGCAATTCCTGGCCAAGAAATAAATCAGGTTTTAGTGACAATTTTCTGACAAAATTAACACAGGTCAATGTCACAGGTCTTTCACATGACTTTCAAAACACAATTATAAGAAGGCAATTTTACCATATTGAATTTCTTAAAGCCGAGCCTTTCAAGCACCTAGTCATAACTGTCAACTAATTTCAAGTTTTTAGCTGATCTCCAAAGTATGGTAGGTCCTACTTTCCTGTTGACTATAATTTGAAAAGTTCTTTGCTGTTTTTAATCAGATGGATCTTGAGCTTGATGGATGGGGCAGTTTGAATCTGCTAGGTAGTTTTAAAGGCTCCTGTGGCCCTAGCCAATGGTACATAGGAGGCCTGTGGGCCCAGGTCCAGACGTTGGAACCTTCCAGAGAGTGAGGTTCAGGATCTGCTGAGTGGCCAAGCTGGAGAGTAGAGCTTGAAAGGTCAGCTGCCATGTGATAGAGGAGCTGATGTGAGAGAATGAAACCAAAACCCTGTAAAACACGGGAGAAGAGAGAAGAAAAACACTGTAACAGTAGTGAATGTCTGACTTCAACTAAGACTTCCTTCCACCTTCACTGATGACAGTGCAGTTACCTAACCTGGTAATTTCCCTCTTTTTCTAAGTTTCAACTGTGTTTCTGTTATGTGCAAATAGCAGTAGTCTTAAAAGAGCACTGATTAAACAAAAGATATAAATGACTTTGAGAGTCACGAGATGACAAAATGGTAACAGCCACCTGGCCATAAGAAGATCAGGGGTGATGTGTAGCAAACTAGCATTTACATTTCTAAAATTACTTGTCCTATACCCTGCTATTACTTAGTCTATTCTGGTAGATTAAGTGGGGCAACTTAACATCAGTGACTGAACTAACTACATATCAATCAGACTCATCTTAAACCAAATCAAAATTTCATAAAAAGCATATAATGACATAAATGTCCATATTCCTCTTTAATACTGATCAGTTTTTAAAAAGGAAAGAAAGAGGAGAATTAATAAATTGAGTCCATCTCTGCTTCTACCTCATTCTGTTCAGTTTCTAAATTGGATAGATCCACTAGAGATTCTACAAAGATATAAATAAACATTAATAGCTTCCAACAAGACAGATGACACAACACTGTGGATGCATATTTTAATAATTATAAGAGAGTTTGGGATTAGATTCCCACTGATATTATCAAACTTGATAATTTGGGAATCTGAGATTCAAGAATCACAAATTCTATGTCAAAAAGACAATGGGCTGGGACATAGCTCAATTGGTAGAGTGCTTGCCTTGTATACACAAAGCCCTGGGTTCAATCCCCAGCACCACATACACACATACACACACACACACAGTAGAGACAAGCTATTAGCCTAAACTAGCGAATATTGATTCTGAACTATTTTTTAAAAAAATTTTTTTAGTTGTAGTTGGACACAATATTTTATTTATTTATTTTTATGTGGTGCTGAGGATCGAACTCAGCACCTCACATGTGCTAGGCAAACGCTCTACTGCTCAGCCCCAGCCCCAGCAACTATTTTTTAAAATATTTTTTTAGTTTTGATGGACACAGTACCTTTATCTATTTATTTTTACATGGTGCTGAGGATTGAACCCAATGCCTCATACATGTGAGGCAAGCGCTCTGTCATCAAGCCTCAATCCCAGCCCATAAACTATTTTTACTATCATTCTATGTTAGTTTTAAAATGTCCTCTCAAATAATACATATTTTCTTTAGAACAGTAGAATACTCACTTTCACCAGTTTTCTTTGTCGCCAGCATCTTGGGTATTCTGTCTTTTGTATTTGAGGAAACCTCTCCTGGGTGGCACTGCCTTCACTGCTACTGGAGTAGCTAGGTTTGAGTTGTATTTTGACAAAATCTAAAACAAGCAAATTTTTTTTTTCTGTCAAGTCATATGAATAACATAACAAATATAGAAAATGTTAGAAAACATTCAAGAAAAGCCATGGAAAATTAAAGGTTATTTAAAACACTTATTTAGCATGCCTGCAGACATTCAACAGCAATGAAAACATTGAGATATTAGAAATTTAACTGGATGTAAAGGTTTGAAAGACATTATCCTCATTAACTGAGGATAATGCAACCAATACATCCCCAAGAGCAAGTAAGCCTTTACAAGCTGAAGCTGTTAGGGAAAAATCTGAAACAATGTTTAAAAGAAAGCTCATCAGTTATAAAGATCATAAAAGGAAACTCTGAAATGTCAGCATCCTTTTCCTACACAAAGAAGTGACATTAAAGCTGGGCATGGTGGTGCATGCCTATAATCCCAGTGACGTGAGAGGCTGAGGCAGGAGGATCACAAGTTCAAAGCCAGCCTCTGCAAAAGTGTGGTGCTAAGCAACTCAGTGAGACCCTGTCTCTAAATAAAAATAGGGCTGGGGATGTGGCTCAGTGGTCGCATGCCCCTGGGCTGAATCCCCAGTAAACTCCCTGTCCCCAAAAAAGAAGTGACATAAAGGGGTTGGGTTTGTAGCTTAGTGGTAGAGTGCTTGCCTAGGATATTGAGGCACTGGGTTTGATCCTCAGCATCACATAAAAACAAACGAGTAAAATAGTTATTGTGTCCATCTACAAATAAAAAAATACATATTATTAAAAAAAGAAGTGACATTAAATACAAGGCTTTGTTCCTTTCAAATAGAATTGAGAAGAATGAACCATGGGAACATGCTATACTCATTCAACTATTGTAGGTATTGCCCAGAAAAGCAGAAAAGACAGGATAAGAAATAATTAAATATCTTATCCTGGGTCAATTCTGATGACATTTGGTTATTTTCCCAAGTAGCTCAATTCTGATGACATTTAGTTAATTTCCCAAGTGGTTATCCTTCTTATGGCTTTTCTTAAGCCAGGAACCTTTCTAGAGTAGTTACTGAGACTTCTATGTGCCAGCTGGGCATGTTGGTGCAGGCCTGTAATCCCAGTGGCTTGGCAGGCTGAGGCAGGAGGAGGACTGCAAATTCAAAGCCAGGCTCAGCAGCTTAGTGAGACCTTGCCTCAAAATAAAAAATAAAAAGGGCATGCGGGCGTGGTGGCACATGCCTGTAATCCCAATGGCTTGGGAGGCTGAGACAGGAGGATAATGAGTTCAAAGCCAGCCTAAGCAAGGTGAGGCGCTCAGCAACTCAGTGAGACCCTGTCTCTAAATAAAATACAAAATAGGGCTGGGGATGTGGCTCAGTGGTTGAGTGCCTCTGGGTTCAATCCCTGGGACCAAAACAAACAAAATTCACGTGCGTAAGCAATACCAGCCAAACACTGTTAAAGAAGAGGATTGTCAAAGAAATCAGACTGGTTATTTAGTACAGTTGGCAGTTAGAAATCAGTAGTAAGACTAGTGGCAAATTTACATTCAAAAATCAGATATTTACATGTAAACCAGTGTTTCTCAAGCTGAGGCCCAAGAAGCCTCAAGTTCAAGAAACTGATATGTAATTAATGATACCCTGCTCTGAAGAATTGAGGGTGAATGACATTTCTGACTTTGTCTGCAACACTTCTAATGGAATAATGGTCAGTGTGGAAATCATAGCTGAACAATATTGATAAGAATACATTTCAAAGGTAAAGAGAAACATGCCCCATTGGTATAACATCCCTAAAAATGTGGGAAGCTCATTAAAAATATGGGAAGTCACTAGCTTATACTAAGCTCAGAAACCAGGTGTTCTTAGGAGGGCCTATCTGCCTAGAATTTAGATTGTGTCAACACTAAAGCGCCAGCACATTAGCCTAATGACAAGACAGCTTACATGCAGTTTCAAGTCTTTAATATCAGAAAAAAATAAAATTGTCTTAAAAAATAACCTGGAGAATATCCTCTGGAATTGCAGTTATTTCTGGGGGTGTAGGTGTTCTAAGTAGATTCTCATAAGAAGAAATTGTAGGAGAAAAGGGATCCATAAAATTCTCAAAGCACTCATCTGATTTTAAAATTAGTGGAGTGTAATCTTCAACTTCCACATCATTTGATGAATTATTTATTTTTGGTAATGGATAATTTGTGGATACCTAGAAAATAAAAATAAATCATTGAGTTATAGCAGTAATTTAAAAATTAAACAGTGATAGTTCTGTTGGGGTCCCTGAGTAAGCCCCCAAATGACCCTCTTCTTCTATAACTCTGTTCTAAACAAAACCGAAGAAGACAAAGAAATGGCATAAGCTGGACAAAATACCATCTTCGTTACCAATAAAAGAACCAACGTAAGAACTAAATGGAATGTTGGCTAAACTCCAGATTTAGATGAAATGTTGCCATTTCAGGCAACACTAAACTGGGCCAGATGAGAATCCTAGCATGATAAGCAAGTGTTTCCACACCCCCTAGCAAACAGGCTCACCCCCAAGAAGAAGAAAGCAGATATGAAGGAAGCTCAACTTGCAGTTTTCATGCTAAATTAACTACCTGGGTAAATTACTCCATCTCCCCAGGGCCAGAGTTATTAATAAAAAAAGAAGTTAAGATTCTCAGGTCAGCAGGGTGCCTTCCACATGAATAGAAACATGAGAAGTAAATTCATTGTAAATGGCAAGTGCCAGCAGACAGATAACCTGACACTTCAACTGATAACCCAGCACTGCGTTTGTCTACAGCTGCACTGGCCAATATTTAAGTCACAGGGGCTAAATAAATATAAATTAACTAAAATTAAACAAAGTCTTAAGAAATTAAAAATCAGTTCCTCAGATCAGTAGCCATATTTTAAAGCCCCCCAAACTACATGTAATTAGTGGCTACCATATTTAACATCATAGATTATAATTTCCATCACTCCAGATAGTTCTGTTGGATATCCCACAACAGTAGTGGTCGTCTAAAATACTGGTTGTCTTAAGTGTTCATACTGACTCTAAAGAATAATAAGGTTGCGGGGCTGGGGATGTGGCTCAAGCGGTAGCACGCTCGCCTGGCATGCGTGCGGCCCGGGTTCGATCCTCAGCACCACATACAAAGATGTTGTGAACTGAAAAATAAATACTAAAAAATTCTCTCTAAAAAAAAAAAGAATAATAAGGTTGGGCTGGGGATGTAGCTCAGTGGTAGAGCACCTGCCTAGAGTGCGTGAGGCCCTGGGTCTGATCCCCAGCACCACAAAACAAACAAAAATAATAAACTGATGTGGTTTGATTATAATAAATTTGTTACCTAGAAAAATTTGGAGAGGAAAAAAAACCATTAAAACACTCATAAACCTGTTGCCCAGAGAACTATATTTCTACTCATTCATTTTTCTTAAAATATATACATCAATGTGTTGTATAAACAACACATACATGTAATTTTTCATATGATTAAATATTTCTTGAAAATACTCCTTAATCTGTTTTCATCTGGTTTTATGGAGATGCCTTATTGAGTTCTTCTTATCTTTCATTTGATATTTTAAATTGTTTCCCTTTTTCGTATTTCTTCCTATAACTTGTTATGAATCTTTATCCTAGGTGGCTTTAGGACAAATTCTGACACATGATTAAAAGGTATAATTTTTTTTTTAAAGTTCTTGATCTATGCTGGTAAAACACCCTCAAGAAATACATTGTAATCTCTCCTGATTTATCTAAGTTTCTAAAGTAGACTGAAATGAGAACCTCTTGGGAGTCAGGAGAGGGTTATCAAGGAACACAAGGAATCTTTTAGGGATGATGCATATATTCTTTTTTCTTTTTTGTGTTGGTAGTTTTATAAATGAATACATGTGTCAAAATATAATTCTGTACTCCAAATATATGTAGTTTATTTCATGTCAATTATTCCTTCCTAATGCTGATTTAAAAATAAATAAAAATCCTATTTCTCTTTAAGGAAGGAAAACAAAAACCTAGGTTTTATGTGAGTTAGAAAACAAACAAAAACAGACCGTTGGAGTCTGGAAGTAGTATCTGAGTCATTAGGAGAAAGATTAGAGCTTTCAATTCTATAGGCATTTACCACAGCTGTGCTGTTCTTTGTGGAAGGAATTTTCAAACCAGGAGTGCAGAATGTAGGTGCCAATGGGGAATTTGTGCACTCGACATCTAGAAGACACACAAAATGTTCATGAAAATGAAGATTTGAAAACAAACAGAAGATTTCAACTTTTAAATTGTAAGTATTGTCAATATAATTTGTGCTTTTGTGTGTGTGTGTGTGTGGTGCTGGGGATTGGAATTCAGAGCACTGTGTCATTAAGTACACCCCCCATGTGCTTTACTATTATTATTTTTTAAATATTTATTTTTAGTTTTAGGTGGACACAATATCTTTATTTTATTTTTATGTGGTGCTGAGGATCAAACCCAGTGCCTCATGTATGCTAGGCAAGCACTCTACCACTGAGCCACAACCCCAGCCCCATGTGCTTTATTATTAATAACTTTAAAAATGTAAGTGTAATCTAAGCATGGTGGTACACACCTGTAATCCTACAAACTCAGGAGGCTGAGGTAGGAGGACTACAAGTTTGAGGCCAACCTCAGCAACTTAGTGATACCCTATCTTAAAAAATGGGCTAGGGATGTAGCTCAGTGGCAAATCACCCCTAGATTCAATCCCCAGTATTAAAAAAAGAAAAAAGAAAAAGAAAGAATGCTCAGCAGGATATTAAACACAATATTGAAGAAAAATAACTCTCAATCTAGTGATCTTTACCCAACTAAATTATCATTCAAGAATGAGTTTAAGCCAGGAGTGGTGGTACATGCCTTTAATTCCAGCAGCTGGGGAGGCTGAGGCAGGAGGATTGCAAGTGCAAAGTCAGCCTTATGAAAAGCAAGGTGCTAAGCAATCAGTGAGACCCTGTCTCTAAATAGAATACAAAACAGGGCTGAGGATGTGGCTCAGTGGTCAAGTGCTCCTGAGTCCAGACACCGGTACAAAAAGAAAAAAAATATCAGTTTAAACCGGGTGTGGTGGTTCACATCTGTAATCCTAGCAACTCAGGAGGCTGAGGTAGGAGGACGGAAAGTGCAATGCCAGCCTCAGCAATTTAGTGAGAACTTGTCTCAAAAAACAAAAAGTGTTGGGGATATAGCTCAGTGGAAGGGTGCCCCCTAGGTTTGACCCCCCAGAACCCCCCACCACATACAAAAGGCAAAAACCCCAGCTAAATCCATAAGAAGTGAGTGGGCTATAGCAAACAATGTAAGCTATAAATAAACTACTGCATTTTATTAAGTATGGGCTATGAAAATGTTAATAAAGATACTCTTGTGGGATAAAAACAGGGTCAAACCAAAATACAATAACTTTAACAAAGTTCCCTTTAACTAGATTACTTTTTTCTATTCCCCCAATAAACACATTACCTCTGATTTACTACAGGATTTTAATAAGCAGTCTATTCTTTAATAAATCCATTCCACTTTCAGGAGTTCTTCATTTTCTAAAATGTTTACATACTTCATTGGGAATTGAGTTGAGCTATAAGCTACTATGAGTCAGTTATATTTTTTAAACCTGTTTAAGTGAACAGTACTTATTAATTTAATAACATAATTTAATTACATGTCAGTGAAATTAGTACAATAAGAACTTTTCTGAAAATATGTCCAAAACTTTGGAAAGATCTGATAAAGACATTTTAAAACTCTACCAATAAATTTGGTATAGATCAGACAGCAATAAATAATTATTCAGAGAAATCATAAAACTCTAGGATTTATTTTGTATTTTCTTTTTTTTTTAAATTTTTATTGTTGGTTGTTCAAAACATTACATAGTTCTTGACATATCATATTTCACACTTTGATTCAAGTGGGTTATGAACTCCCATTTTTACCCTGTATACAGATTGCAGAATCACATCGGTTACACATCCACTGATTTACATATTGCCATATTAGTGTCTGTTTATTTTGTATTTTCATTAAAAAAAAAAAAATCAATGTTTTTCTGGGTTCAATCCCTAGCGCACGCATACACACACACAAAACAAACCTGCATGAATATTTTATTTAAGTTATTGAACCATTTAAAAAAAATTTGAAATGATAGCTGGTGTATTCTGGGTGTGATTTATGTAAGAAAGATAATGTATAACTCTAACCAATAGGTTCAAGCTAGACTAAAAGAAAAAAAAGTACTACGGCTCTATATCAAGATTGGTGAAAGAATACATATGTCTTAAGTTAAAACATTAGAAACAAAAAAGCTGACAAATACTAAACATAATCCAAAATAATATTAAAAACACACCAGAAAATTTTATATTTCTCTTGCATGAAATCATGCTTACCCTGAATGGGATGGTATTTTTATAAAATTCGATATTACAAATTAAAAAGATATGGAAAACTATAAAGTGTCTAAGGTGATAGAACCATTTCTTTTTAATACTGTTTAAGTTGTAGATAAAAGTAAGCTTGATGTTTGCACTCACCACTTTTTTCCAGCTGCTGAATTATGGGGCCAGGAGTAACAGAAAAATTATTGGTCATGGGTTCTCTTTCTAGGGTCTTCTCACTGGTGTGGTTCAGAGGGAAATTATAAAGTAAAAAAAAATTAACATTAAACCTCTGGGATAAAACTTAATTCTTATTACATAACATAAATTTGGACTAGTTCAGTTCTCTTTTATGGACAAGATGCCCCATGGAACATTTTTCTTTCTCTTTTATTCTTCTATTGGGGAATAAACTTGGGGCATTTGACCATAGAACTACATCCCCAGTCCTTTTTCTATTTTTTATTTTGAGACAGTCTTTCTAAATTGCTGAGGCTAGCCTTGAACTTGCAATCCTACTCCCTCCTAATTCACTGGGATTACAAGTATATGCCACCCTGCCTGGCCCTTTAAGAAAATGAACAACAAAACTATTTAAGTATCCATCCACCCATACACTCGTCCGTCCGTCCATCCCCATGGTTCAAAAGAGGTTAACAACCTCTGACTTAAAGGAAAGCTATAAATTCTCATTACTTCAAATAAAGGAACTGCATACTTCATAACTTCAAAATCATAAAGTAGAACTTTACAACTAGTACACAGATACAGATTAAGAATTTGTTGCCAGGCACAGGTGGCGCATGCCTGTAATCCCAGCAGCTCAGGATGCTGAGGCAAGAGGATTACAAATTCAAAGCCAGCCTCAGCATCTGGAGAGGTGCTAAGCAACTCGGTGAGACCCTGTCTCTAAATAAAATACAAAATAGGGTTAGGGGTGTGGCTCAGAGGTCTAGTGCCCCTGAGTTCAATCCTTGGTACCCACCTCCCCCTCAAAAAAAAAAACTTGTCATTTTTTTTTTTCAAGACTAAAATTACTGGTAGATCAAGTGTATTTTCTTTGATTGTTTAATATATAAAATTGCTACTTCTACTTTTTAAGCAAATATTTACTTTTGATCTACCTATAATTTATTTTGACATGAGGTAAAAATTACTTGATCTTTTCCCACTTAACCAATTATCCCAGAATAATTTACTGAATAATCTTTACTTCAAAAATACCTTTATTATATATTTATATTATTTTGTCCTTAGATACTGTTTGCTATTTTTTTATTTATATTCGACAGCAGAATGCATTACAATTCTTATTTCATATATAGAGCACAATTTTTCATATCTCTGGTTGTATACAAAGTATATTCACACCAATTCATGTCTTCATACATGTACTTTGGATAATAAAGATCACCACATTCCACCATCATTAATTACCCCATGCCCACTCCCTTCCCCTCCAACCCCTCTGCCCTATCTAGAGTTTGTCTATTCATCCCTTGCTCCCTCTCCCTATCCCACTATGAATCAGCCTCCTTATAGCAAAGAAAACATTCGGCATTTGGTTTTTTGGTATTGGCTAACTTCACTTAACATTATCTTCTCTAACTCCATCCATTTACCTGCAAATGCCATGATTTTATTCTCTTTTATTTCTGAGTAATATTCCATTGTGTATATATGCCATATATTTTTTATCCATCTATTGAAAGGCATCTAGGTTGGTTCCACAGTTTAGCTATTGTGAATTGTGCTGCAATAAATATTGATGTGGCTGTGTCCCTGTAGTATGCTGTTTTTAAGTCCTTTGGGTATAGACCAAGAAGAGGGATAGCTGGGTCAAATGGTGGTTCCATTCCCAATTTTCCAAGAAATCTCTATACTGTTTTCCATGTTGGCTGCACCAATTTGCAGTCCTACCAGCAATGTATGAGTGTGTACACCCCACCCCATCCTTGCCAACATTTATTGTTGTCTGTATGCATAATAGCTGCCATTGTGACTGGAGTGAGATGAAATCTTAGAGTAGTTTTGATTTGTATTTCTCTAATTGCTTGTGATGATGAACATTTTTTCATGTATTTGATGCTATTTTAATCAGTGGCGTGTTCATTGTAACTCACATGGTTTTAATTAGCATTTCAACACTAATCACATCCAGATCTTTTAAATCTAGTACTGAATTCACATTAAGCTTCAAATTATTATTAAAATATTTAAGAGGAAATAAATATTTACAGGCACCTCAAAAATCAACATGCACACACATTGCCTTTTCCCACAAGCTGCAGGTATTCTTACCTTAGTTGCTTTCCCTAGCATCATCCCAAGGCAATAAACCAGAAATCTGGGGTTTATCCTAGACCCTCCGCTCTAACCAAAGCAATCACAAACTCTTATTAATTTTACTCCTTTAATTTTTTCTCCTTTCCTATTTCCATAAATATCATCTTTTTTCAGGCTTGTATCATGATTCCTTCTATGTAGCCTCTCATCTAAAGAAACCAACAGTTTGTAGTTCATTTTAAATGAAAAACGTTTGAAACATTGCATCGAGGACAAAAATTAATAAATACAAAATATTTAGGAAATAAAATTAAAATGTACCTTTTAATAAAGTTGCTTACCTTTTAATATTCTTCACATTTTTAAGTCCCATTGTATAATCTTCATTTAAACACAAAGTATGTTCAGAGATACCAAAATGTTCTACATTAAGAGTTATACACTCAAAATCATCCATTTTTAGAGCACATTTTGGAGTTTTTAGTATTTTAACTAGTGACTGACTGGTAGGTGGAGTTTGAATTTCAGGCTCTTCCTTATGGTTGTTTACTACCTGTGGAGGGTTTGGTAAAACTTGGGATATCATATATCGCTCAAGTCCAAAATCCGAAAGTTGTGGACTACGTGGAATCTTCTTAGAAACAGAACTGCTTGGAACAGAAGGATCAAACATATCATCCTTCACGTCAGGCTTTTCAAAATTCTCACATTTAGCCATCTCTTGGGTAGAGTTAGTGAGTTCTTGCTCACAAACTAGGAGGAAGAATCAAAGAGGTAACATTCTGGTAACAGCAGAACAGAACATCTTAAATTCTATTTCATGGGCTGGAGTTGTGGCTAAGTGGTAGAGCGCTGCCTCGCACGTGCGAGACCCTGGGTTCAATCCTCAGCACCACATAAAAATATATAAGTGAAATAAAGGTATTTTGTTCAACTACAACTAAAAAATAAATATTAAAAAAAAATTCTATTTCAATTATCCCTTCAGTAATTTTCTGGTATGTACCTCTTACTCATATACCATTTTGATCATGTATTAGAGAGGGAAAGCAAACTAAAGTGTTAAAGATGAAAAATCAATACTCCCAAATTAAAGGCCAATTTCCTTCTTCGATTAATGTGCTTTACCAGTTTTTCTTAATATATTCTGACACCATTCTATCATTAATTAGTGTGAAATTAATTAAGTGTAGAATCAGCTCTCTTCTAGATTTAACACAATGTATAGTGGTATTTTAAAACATTAATTTTCAGATGCTTAAATTAAAAAGGAAAGGCTACTACACAAAAATAATTTTATCTTATTTCAGTCTGGAACACCTTTATCAAAAAACCCAGTTGAGAAGATAATGGGAGAACATTTAAAACATACATACTATCTCAACCATCTATAGATTTTATACTATGATTACATGGCTTCTGAATCTTGGAAGAGTTTCTCATTCACTGAATTCTGTTCTGGTTTGTGCTTTCTGTAAATTCTAAGAAATGTTACAAGAGTTGCCAAAAATCTGTTGTATTTATCACAGAGCTATCATTGATAAGATTAATAAAATAAGACCATCACCATTATTAATGCTTAATCAATGATAGAACTATATTCCCATTTCCCAAGGGAGGAAAAACAATTCAGAGAAATTATTCAAGGTCACATGTTATACTGGGAGAGCAAATATTTGAATGTGTGGCTGTTTCACAAGAAATACTTTATACTTTGTATTATACCATATGCACTACTTAATACACCTTCCAAACATATCCTCCGATTTTTTTTTTTTGACATTGAACCCACAGCCTCATACATGCTAAGCAAGTACACGTATGAACTGCATCCCAATACATATTTACTGAATTTAATTAATGTTTTATTTATGTACAAAGACCATTTTTTTTTAAAATATTTATTTTTTAGTTATCGGCGGATACAACATGTTTGTTTTTTTTTTTTGTATGTGGTGCTGAGGATCGAACCCGGGCCGCACGCATGCCAGGCGAGCGCGCTATCACTTGAGCCACATCCCCAGCCCCCAAAGACCATTTTTTAAAAGAATTTTTTTGTTGTTGTAGATGGCCAGCATGCCTTTATTTTATTTGCTTATTTTTTTGTATGTGGTGCGAAGGATCAAACCCAGTGCCTCATGCGTGCTAGGCAATCACTCTGCCACTAAGCCACAGCCCCAGCCCCTACAAAGACCATTTTATTACAGAAATGAAGACAATGAAGCATATTAAAGTTAGTCATTTGTTCATCTAGAAGTATGAGCAGAACAATAACAGCTAATAATTGAATGATGGACAGGCCAGGCATTGTTCTAAGCAAATTTTATGTCATTTAGTCTTTACACAATGCAAACTCATAAAGCACCCCTGCCTTACAAATGAAAAACTGAGACACAAGGTTAAGTAATTTGCCAAGATAATACAGCAAGTAGTGGCAGAATAAAGATTTGCACTAAGGTAATTTGGCTACAATGTGCTATACTACCCTGCATTAGAATTTTAGAACTAAAAAAGGACTTTACTGATTTATATAGCCAAAATCGCTCATTAGATAGAAAAGGAAACTGAACATAGAAAAATGAAATAGCATGCTGTAAAGTTTCTCAGCTATTTATTGGCAGAATCGACTAGAAATTATTCTAAGTTGTACTTCTTCATTTACAAAGGTCAGAGGTCTTTCATGTAGCATGATGCTGGTTCTCATTTAGCATGGTGAAAAAGAGAGCAAAACCCATTTTTCTATTGTGTCACTGACCAGCACATAATGAGTACTGAATAAATGTTTATGAAATGATATTCATATAATGGCAGACATAGAACTAAAAATTATGGCCAAGCCTACAGTTGTTATCATGTTGCCTTTTTAAATACTAAGCCATATTCTATAAAATGAAAGTCAAACAAACCTGAACTTTCCTTGACACGCGGATTATATCCATACTTCTGGAAAAACTCTCTTATTTTTATGATATCCGCTGAATTTTTTTTCATCAATATTTTTGCTGCCTTTATGAAACCAATGTTTTCTTGACTTTCCAATCTTGCTTTATCAAGAAGAATATTAACATCATCCTTTCATGAGGAAAGAAAATATATTACAATTTCTCTAAGTTCTACTTAAGCTAAAAAAAATTACCACAGAAATACAACAAATTAATATCGTAGGATTAATACCTTTAAAGTCTGGACTTCTGAATGAAGATCATGTAAAATTCCCACTGGATAATCATCAGAGTCTTCAATACATGTTGAAAGAAAAAAAAAGTTCAAGAAATACAAGAAAAATAAGGAAGAAAAAATTAAAATAAAAAGATTAAATGTAGTTTCTTAAAATCCTTGTAGATATTTACTTATAATTTCTCTCTTGTCAACTGCTAAAAAAAAAAAAGACTATTCTTTAAAACCTTTATTGAACCATAACATAATACAGCTGTAACAAAAAATCTTAAGTATATAGCTTGAGGAACTTCACAAATTGTTAGCTGGATAACCAGCCCTCAGCTCAATAAATAAGAAAAGAAGAGAAGGGGAAGGGAAAGAGGATTACTAAAATTTGACAAGCCCACTTTTAGTCCCTCTCTTCCCTTGTTGAGAGCCATAGACAACTCAAGATGGCACTTTGCCAAGAGGAATGGTTTGAGAAGTAATACCAGCGAGCCATTAAGATAACGGAGATTCCTTAATGACTGACTGCTGTGTCTAGATTATGTCAATTAAATTAAGCTGTGTATAATTAAGATGATGAGGATTCCTTATTGGTTGACTGCTGTATCTAGTTTATGTTAATTAAGTTAAGCTGTGTTTTCAGTTGTGCATATATACCCCTACTGTCCTACAATAAAGCGGCTCCCGCTCCTGCTGTATCAATCTTCAAAGTTCCTTGTCACTCACCCCCCCTCCCCCAACCCGGTTACTTTACTGCAGCCAGACTGCAGCAGATGGCGGCCCGTCTGGGGAGCCCCGGGACACTTGGGGGTAAGACGGGAGCAAATCTGCTCATCCCTAAGCAGATAGGGTGAGAGGAAGAATGGCCATTTTGAGAAAAAGGAGAGGATTGATACAGTATATTCGTGTCTTGTTTTGTCTTGGTGTGTTGTATTGTCTTTGTGACGAAAATATGGAAGGGGTGTTAAGTAAATTACTAAGGGAAGGAGGCACCCCAGTGGAACCAAGGGCAGTTAGGACATACGTTGATAAGGGCCCAGGAACCTCTAGTCAGGAAGAGGAAGAAGGTTCAGAGGAGGAAGGACTATCAAGAAAGGAATTGCAAAAGGCTACTACTGAATACTTTTCGTTACCGGAGGATGCGTGAAGCGGCGCAGTGGCTGCTGAGTGTGCGAGCTGGTCACAGCACAGCAAGGACTTTCCAAGCGGGAGCTGGGACCCGCCCCCCCTACCCCCCACAGCGGAGCGGGACACCACTGCTGCAGCCCAAATCCAGACCTGACCCGGAGGCACGGTCTCGCAGGCTCTTGCTCCCTGTGCCCAGTGGCAGTTTGAGTCTGGGACACTCCCTGGGGCCGTCTGGGGCTGCCCAGGACACTACAGCCATGGCTCGGGGCGGGTTCCTCATCACCCCCCTCCCTTACTTTGCTGCAGCCAGACTGCGACATTCCCCCCAAGGGTAAACCTTACTCTGAATTCTAAAACCATGAAGTGTTTTACCTGCTTATGAACTTTCTTTAATGAACTCAGATAATATGTATGTTTTTGTGATTGTCTTTTTTCATTCAACATTTTACATGACATTCCTCTGTTCTTATCTAATCCATCCATGTTCGTTGCTAAACAATATTCCACTCTACAATATATCTATTCTATTGTTAAAACTATTATGAATATTCTTGCTTTGAATTTTTCTAGAACATCTTTTTTAAAAAAATATTTATCATATGGTTCTTTAGTTTGTTAATTGCAGTGTTTGGGATTGCGCGTGCTAGGCAAGTGCACTACCACTGAGCCACATCCAGCCTTAGCATGTCTTTGGGGTAAAGAATTGTGCATATATTGGCAACAAAGATCTAGAATATGTGCTGTATTATGGGTTATACATATATTTAATTCTAGTACATAATGCCAGATGGTTTTCCAACTTGCTGTTACCATTTACACTCCCAACAGCAGTGCATGCCAGTTCCAGTTTTTACACATCTTTACAAACACTTGGTACTTTCCTCTTTTCAATTTTAGTTATCCTAATAGCTATGCAATTGTACTATATTGGGATTTAATTTTCATTTCCTTGATGACTAATACATTTGATGCTTTTTCATATACTTAATGACTATATGAAGATAATTTGAAGTAAGGCTTGAATTTTTATATGGTATTATCTGCCTTTTTCTTATTAATTTGTAGGTTTTTTTGGGGGGGTGGGGGTACTGGGAATTGAACACAGGAGCACTTAACCACTGAGCCACATCCCCAGTCCTTTTTTTTTTTTAAATTTTGAGACTGGGTCTTACCAAAATTGCTTAGGGCCTCGCTAGATT
Organism: Marmota flaviventris; assembly: GCF_047511675.1. Classification (NCBI taxonomy): domain Eukaryota; kingdom Metazoa; phylum Chordata; class Mammalia; order Rodentia; family Sciuridae; genus Marmota; species Marmota flaviventris. Next base: position 87,195,828 of record NC_092501.1, on the reverse strand, counting down.
CCGAGGCTGGCTTTGATCTCACAGTCCTCCTACATCAGCCTGCCCAGGCACTGGGATTACTGGCACATGCCACCATGCCCAGCTACTCTATACATTTTGGATATAAGTCTTCTGTCAGAAACATGTATTATAATATCTTCCACTCTTTCCACTCTTTACATTGCCTTTCCACTCTTTTTTTTTTTTTGTACTAGGGATTGAACTCGAGGGCACTTGACCACTGAGCCACATCCCCAGCCCTATTTTGTATTTTTATTAGAGACAGGGTCTCACTGAGTTGCTTAGCACCTCGCTTTTTTGCAGGCTGGCTTTGAATTTGCCATCCTCCTGCTCCTCCTGAGTGGCTGGGATTGCAGGCATGCACCATCACGCCTGGCTTCCACTCTCTTAATTTTAATAATGTGTGTGTGGGTGGGGGGGGCAGGGTTGCTGTCAACTAAACAAGGGGTCACACACTAATTAGTTAAGCACTCTATCACTGAGCTATATCCCTCCTTTTTTTATTTTATGAAAGGTCAAGCTAATTGGCCAGGTTTGGCCAAGTTAGCCTTAAACCTGTGATCCTCCTATCAGCCTCCTAAGTAGCTGAAATTACACACATGGGCCACCATATATAATTTCTTAATCCTAAAGTAGTCCTATTTGCCGAATTTTCCCTTTATGATGAATACTTTTTGTTTCCTACTTTAAAAATCCTTGCCAATTATAATACATGTTTTTTTCATGTTTTCTTTTAACAGCTTTATGTTTTTTTCTTTTGCATTTAGAGTTATAACCATCTGGAATTTTTTTTTTTTTTTGTACAGAATACAGTAAGGATCAAGATTCCATTCTTTTCTTCTATGTAGATAACCATCCAATCAACCTGACACTGCTTCCTCAAGACATTTTTGAGTTGGGAATGTAGCTCAGTGACAGAAGACTTGCTGAGCATGCATGAGGTTCAATACCCAGCATTGTGTAAAAAAAAAAAAAAGATATCCTGTACTCACTGCACTGTCTCTTTTGTCATTAATCAGTTGGTCACATAGTGATTAAAAGTAGTTTTTAAAAGAACTCTATTTCTCTTTTCCGAAACACATTCACTTTGATGATCTCTTTCTTTAGCTGTTAGGAGTTCCCAATTTTCATTAGGGAAATGCAAATGTGCAGTGGCCCAGGCCTGTCAACCCTGATACTCTTGAGGCTGAGTCAGGAGGATGCTGAGTTTGAGGTTCGAATCTAGCTTATGCAACATAACAAAATCCCCTTCTCAAAAAAAAAAAAAAAATCCCAAACAACCCCAACCATGATGAGATTCCACTTCATACACACTAGAGTAACTACAATCAAAAAGACAGATAATAACAAATATTGGTGGGGATGTGGAGAAACTGTAACCCTCATTGCTGATGCAAATGAAAATGGTGCAGCTACTTTGGAAAGCAAATTTGCCTTTCTTCATAAAATTAAATATAGGATTACCATGCAATTCCACCTCTAGATATATATATATATATATATATATATATATATATATATACATATATATATATATATATATACATATATACATACATATATATACATATATATATATATACATATATACATACATATATATACATATATATATATATACATATATACATACATATATATACATATATATATATATACATATATACATACATATATATACATATATACATACATATATATACATATATACATACATATATATACATATATACATACATATATATACATATATACATACATATATATACATATATACATACATATATATACATATATACATACATATATATACATATATATATACATATATATATATACATATGTGTATATATATATATATCCAAAAGAACAAAAAAATGTGTTCATATAAAAACTTGCACATAAATTTTTTTTTTTTTTGAGAGAATTTTTTAATTTCGGCGGACACAACATCTTTGTATGTGGTGCTGAGGATCGAACCGGGGCCACACGCATGCCAGGCGAGCGTGCTACCGCTTGAGCCACATCCCCAGCCCACACATAAATGTTTATAACTGCATTATTTACAACAGCTTGAAATAAAAACAACCCAAGTCTGATGAGCAGATGAACAAAATTTGGTATATCCATACAATTGAATATTATTCAGCAATAAAATGAAATACTGACACACATTACAACATGAATAAACATGGAAAAATTATGCTAAATGAAATAAGCCACTATTTCAGTCACAAGAGACTACATGTTATGAGATTCCATTATATGAAATGTTCAGAATAAGCAAATCCAAAACAGAAAATAGATTAATGGTTACCTAAAGCTAGTGTGGTGGGTGGGGATATGGTTATGGGGAAGAATGGAGGCATGGAGGATTGTTTTGGAAGTGACAAAAATTTAAACTTTTTATTATGACAGTTGCACAAATCTGTGAATATACTAAAAATCACCGAACTAATTCTTTTAGAGTAAGTTCTATTATATGTAAAATGACATCTCAAAGATATTTAATAGTCGATCAATTTGAGTAGGGTGTGGTGGTGCATGTTTGTAATCCCAGTGACTCAAGAGGCTGAGGCAGGAAGATACCAAGTTCAAGGCCAGCCTCAGCAACTCAGTTGGGTCATAAACTTAGCAAGACACTGCCTCAAAAAAAAAAAAAGAGAAATAATAAAAAGGAGGCTGGGGATGTGGCTCAAGCAGTAGCGCGCTCGCCTGGCATGCGTGCGGCCTGGGTTCGATCCTCAGCACCACATACAAATAAAGATGTTGTGTCCGCCGAAAACTAAAAAAAAAAAAAAATTAAAAAATTCTCTCTCTCAAAAAAAAAAAAAAATAATAATAATAAAAAGGTTTGGGAATATGGCTCAGTAGTTAAACACCTCTGGGTTCAATCCCAGGTACCAAAAAAAGTCAGTCAATTTGGGGCTGGAGGTGTGGCTCTGCACTGGGTTCATTCCTCAGCGCCACAGAAAAATAAATAAAGGTATTGTGTCCAACTACAACTAAAAAAAAAAATAATATTTTTTTAAAAAATCAAGGGCTGGGGTTGTGGCTCAGCTGTAGAGCGCTCACCTAGCATGTGCTAGGCCCTGGGTTTGATCCTCAGCACCACATAAAAATAAATAAAATAAAGGTACTGTGTCCAACTACAACTAAAAAATAAATACTTTTTAAGAAAGTCAATCAATTCAATGATTCATCAATGTAATCATAAAAGGTGAAATTGTGATCATTTTCTCTAATTACCACAATTTCATGTTTTCTATAATACATACCAACAGTAGTCTTGAGTGCTAGTGTTTGTGTTGGCAATATAATTTACTGGGGAAAATACAGACGTTTATTGTAACTGTGGACACTACAGGTAAGACAAAAGTCACTACACATGTATAAAGAACAATGCTAAATAGCTGCATTTTAAAAAAGAAATTAACTTTTTACATGGTTTTTACTGATAAGCACAAAACACGACTTGAAGGCACATCATGTATAAATGTGTGTACATTTATGAGCTCAACCTGGCAATTTAGGATTTTATTCATAAGGGCTGTTCTCTCTTTTACAATAATAGTAACTAACATAATAACAAGCTACTTTCATCACATGAGAAGAACACTACAGTGGGTTGGGGTTGTGGCTCAGTGGTAGAGTGCTGGCCTCACATGTGTGAAGCACTGGGTTCGATTCTCAGCACCACATACAAATAAGTGAATAAAATAAAGGTCCACCACCAACTAAAAAAATAATAATTAAAAAAGAACAGCACTATGGTTATCCATGGAACTAAAACCGGACACATCTATGCAATTGAGGAGCATAAGAATAAATCACGTCCCATAAATAGTTCAATTATTATGTGTCCATTAAAAAAGAAATCATAAATGTGGCACTTGCATCCCGCAGAGCTATGTTAACGACAAACGTTGAGCATTTCGATAGACGCAGCATCCGCACCGGTATCTCTCTCCAAGCACTTCTAGCCACTGTCAGTAAATAAGCTCTTCGGTCAATCGGTACATTTTTAGTAGCGGGTACCCTTCCGGCCGCCGCCCGGGGCCGGTCCGAGTTGCGGCGAAACTCACCAAATGCGGCTGAAAAGCGGAGACCCTCACCTGGCATGGCCTGCCCGCCCGCCCGCCTCACTTACCGCTTTCCTCTCCGTCCAGGGCTCGCTGCAGCCGGGCCGTCTCGCAGTCTAGTGTGCTGGCCAGAGACCGCAACTTGCAGTAGAAGCTCTGGATCGGGTCCATGGGTGAGGGCAGAAGAACAAGAACCTAGGCGCCAGCGGATAAACCTACGCTCCGGATCCGTCCAAACCCGCCACTAATTTGAATCTGTAAATGCCGGAAACGTCCTTGCTTCTGCGCAGGCGCAAAAGTCTTCTCTCGCGAGAGCTGAAGTATCACGAGAAGGTCCCGGGTGACCCCGAGAGGCTCACGTGCTTCCATATAGCGTTTGCTGGCCGCGGCAGGGGCGCCAAGTTCTTGGTGAGTGGCTGGGCTCTATGGGTGCGAGGAGAGGCCTTTTCCTCCACTTTAGACTGTGGTTCCTGTCGCTGTATTGCGGGGGCGGGGGTGAGTGCGCATTTTTGGCTGCCAGGACTAGAATCGCCCGTGGCGTGTGAGCCCGGATTGCGAGCCCTCTTCTCCTCTGGCCCGGCGGTCTCCAGCTTGTGTCTCTAGCTCTGTGCCCTTTCCTCAGCAGACACCATGTTCCTCACTGCTCTTCTCTGCCGCAATCGCATTCCTGGAAGGCAGTGGATCGGGAAGCACCGGCGGCCGCGGGGGGTGTCTTTGTTGGCGAAGCAGAACATGATCCGTCGCCTGGAGATCGAGGCGGAGAACCACTACTGGTTGAGCATGCCCTACATGACGGCGGAGCAGGAGTACGGCCACGCCAGCGTGCGCAGGGCACAGGCTTTCGAGGCCATCAAGGCGGCCAACACTTCCAAGTTTCCCCCACATAGATTTGTTGCAGATCAGCTCAACCATCTCAATGTCACCAAGAAATGGTCCTAACCCTGAGCCATCATCTGCCCTGTCTTTACCTGATCCTGGAACAAAAACCAAGCAAAAAAAAAAAAAAAAAAACCCTGTAGTTTCTATGTACATGTGAGACTTCAGGCCAGAATCTTTTTAAAACAAACAAACATGAGCTTAGTCAAAACGCCTTGATATTTAAAAAAAACCTAATCACTGACCTAATGTGTTTTGTTTCTTTAACCTGATAGGGAGAGATCAGGGATTTCCTGAGTCATTAATGATATAAACTATTTTACATGGAAGCTTAATAAAACTACAAACTATGATTTGGGGTCTTGGCTTCAGTGGATCTGATAGGGCTTTATTGTGCAACAATAGTTTGTCTACCTTCTGTCAAGAATAGTTGCCTCAACTTAAATGGAAATACGTGCTTTTCCAGTTAAACATACTTTAAAAAATAAATAACATGCTCTTAAAATTAGCATTTTCTGGTCCAGTACACACCTGTAATCCCCTGTACTGGGAGGTTGAGGCAGAGGCCAGCCTCAATAATTTAACCAAAAATAGAGGAGTGGGGGCTGGGGATGTAGCACAGGGGTAAAATGTCCCCTTGGGCTGGATATACACCTCAGTTGGTACAGTGTTTGCCATGAATGCACAAGGCCCTGGGTTCTAATCCCCAACACCACATAGACACATACACAAATCACCCCTGGACTCAAACCCAATAATACACCTCCATCAAAAAAAAAAAAAATTTTTTTTTCTTCTGGGATTTAACTACTAAAAGTAGACATTTAATTGGGGTAAAAGGTATTTATCAGGATTGTTGTCATACCATATCAACCACCAGTTAAAGATTTTTTTTTTTTTAAGTAAGCTTTTTTTCGGAGTAAAGGTAACCCCAAAAGGGGGGGATGGGGGGTGGGGGGTTGGGGAGGGTATAGTGGTGCATGCCTGTAATCCCAGTGGCTCAGGAGGCTGAGACAAGAGGATTTAAAGCCAGCCTCAGCAAAAGTGGGGCACTAAGCAACTCAGACCCTATCTCTAAATAAAATACAATAGGGCTGGTGATGTGGCTTAGTGGTTGAGTGCCCTTGGATTCTCTCCCCAGTACCAAAAAATAAAAATAAAGTCTTCCTTATAAATTTAACCAAAAAGTATACAAAAATATGTTCTATCACATGAAAATAGAACATACATTATTTAATATACACTATAAACAGCAATGCTAAATAAATGCATAATTAACTTCTCCCTTCTATTTACTCAGTGAAAAGTATTGTTAGATGTATTTTATTTATATTTATTTTAATTAGGTATATACAATAGCGAATGCATTTTTGATTCATTGTACACAATTGTAGCACAGCTTTGCATTTCTTTGGTTGTACATGATGTAGCGTAGTGTCACACCATCTGTGCTGTCATACCTAGGGTAATGATATCTATCTCATTCCATCATCTTTCCTGCCCTCATTTCCCCTTCCCGCCATCCCTCCCCTTTGCCCAAAGTTTCTCTATTTTTTCCATGCTCTCCCCCATATGGATCAGCATGTACATATCAGAGGGAACATTTGGGCTTTGATTTTTTGGGATTGGCTTACTTTGCTTAGTATGATATTCTCCAGTTCCATCCATTTACCTGCAAATGCCATAATTTTATTCTCTTTTAGTGCTGAGTAATATTCCATTATGTATATGTGCCACAGTTTCTTCATCCATTCATCTACTGAAGGACATCTAGATTGGTTCCAGTTTAGTTATTATTGTGAATTGTGCTGCTATGAACTTTAATGTGGCTGTGTTACCATAGTATGTTGATTTTAATTTCTTTGGGTATAGACTGAGGAGTAGAATAGCTGGGTCAAATGGTGGTTCCATTCCAAGTTTTCTAAGGAATCTCCATACTGCTTTCTGTTAGGGTTGCACCAATCTGCAGTCCCACCAGCAATGTATGAGTGTGCCTTTTTCCCCACTTGATTAATGTTATTTTTCAGAGTGGTTTAGCCCATTAGACAATCTAAGAAAATTGAAAATATTGACACTATTTCATGTTGGGACCTCTGCTGACCATGGAAGTGCAATCACTGGGGAAAAAGAAATCCCCAGTCTTGTGATTCTGGTTTTGTGATTCTCCATGTACATGACAGTTAGAGCTTGAGAAATGGCTTCCATATACGTGCCTGAACGGCCCCAAGATATGGCTTCTGCAAACATAAAGAATAACTCCCCAGCAACGGGGCACACATATCTAATGGGGTATTGTTTCTATAACTGGGGTAACGGGGCTGTTTCTGTAACTGGGGTGCCTAGGCTACCCCAACCTGGGGGACTCTCCGATCTCTGATTGGCCCCTGCTTTTGTCCCCCCCACCTTCTCCTCTATATAAATCCTCTCCCTCTGCTTCTCAAACTAGCCTTCCTTTCTGTATAAATCCCCCAAAGTAGGGTTGCTACAGAGGTTATGTACAGTAAAAACTTTGACCCTTATTGCCCAATTCCTTTTTTTAAAGTTAGATCATTCTATACTCTTACCAAAAATGCTTCTATGCCTACAACCTCAGCAATTATTCTAAGAAAAAATAACCTTAATTGCTTTCATATATTTATTTAATGAAAGTAAACATCTTTTCATATGTTGTACTACTGATAATTATTTTTTTGGTGTGAATTTTGTTCATTCTATATCCACTAAAGTAATTATTGTGGTTTTGGGGATTAAACCCAGGGCCTTACACAAACTAAACATTCTGCCCCTGAGTTATACTTAGACCCTCATTTTTTATTAGTGTACTGTTTTTTTGTTACCAGCATTATACACCTTTCTTATCCCACTATAAAAGACTTTACCCTTATTTTCTTGAAGTACCTTTCATCTTAAAATAATTAAGTTAGTGAGCCATCTGGCATTGTTTTGAAGTACCATTGTGAAAGACAAGGAGCTCTATTTTTTCCCAAATGGTTAGCAGTGGTCTGGCATCATATCTTTTCTTCACTGTTTCTTTTTAAATAGTATGCACATGGTACAAAAAGGAATATGGAGAAACAGAGCCTTTTTTTTTTTTTTTTCTTTTTTGGTACCACGGATTGAATTTAGGGGCTATTAATCCCCAGGCCTCTTTAAGAAAAAATAATTTTTTTTTGAGACAGGGTATTCCTAAATTGCTTAGGGGCTTGCCAAGTTGCTGAGGCTGCCTTTCAATCTGCAATCCTGCCTCAGCCTCCCATTGTTGGGATTATAGGCATGCACCACCCTGACCAGCTAGAACATGGTCTATTTCTGGTTTCCTTCTTTGGGGGCAACCTTCTTCATATTGACTGTATATCCTTTCAGATATTTAATTGCACGTACAACCATAAATTAAGGTGAGATATATATGTCATTTGCAATCTTGTTTTGCTTCATACAGTCCTGCGATGAATATCCTAATATAAAATACAACATATCTATACAACTCCTAAAAGTAGAATTGAGGTGTCAAAAAATATGGACATTTGAAAACTTGATGAATGTTGCCAAACCAAAGTGCTCTCCAGAGACTGCACCAACATGAACAACTACTAAAACATATGAAAATTTGATCAATTTTTTTCAAATTTAGGAAAATTTTGTAGGTTCTGGAACTTACTTTATTGAGAACCTAGGAACACTACAGGAAAATTTAATAGATATGAAATTCATAACAATTCCTTTCTGATCTTATGTTCATTTTGTGCGTGGCTACTACAAAACAAATCAGTCTTCAAGAATTTATTGTAGTTCACTTAAAAGTATGTATAATAAACAACAAAGTGAAATAAGTAATAGAAATACAGTGTTCTAGGTAGCACTGAAGGTATTAACCTGGCTTAGAGGCCAAGAGGAAGTACAACAGAAGGTTAATAGAGAGAGAAATCCTGATGAAAACAATCTCCTTATATTGAGAATAGAGAAGATAGAGGGTTTAAGAACCACAAGTGATGAATTACTGAGTATAAACATCACCTAAATCCTATCTCCTATCTGGTGGAAGGCACTGACAAGGTGGGGTCAAACACACTAACATTAATGTTACAAATTTGTTAAAACACCCATAAAAATCTGTTGTATTGAAAAACTTAGTTCCCATCCCTGTAAATTCTGGAAGACATAGTAAAACATATATATAAGAGAACAGCATTACTAATTGCCGGTGGGGCTCCAAAAAGCCAGTCTATAAGAAATGAGAAAAGTAAAGCCATATTGATGTTATTTAATGAAAGTAAACATCTTTTTTTGGTGTTAAATCAGGCTTTTGGCCATTTAGTAGTTACTCCTCCTCTCTAGTCCCAAAATAATGTTTTGAATGGATGGAGTAGGGAAAGGTTGGTTCATCTCTACTGGCCTCTATTGTTCTTGTGAACATTTTGAAATTTAACTATCCTGAGAACTGGGAATCAGCTCAACCTCAGAGCCTTCTGTTTTTATTTGTCCGTCCATATTAGAACTGAAGGGAACCCAAACACAGATGGCATAAAAGAATAAACAAGATAAAATCTATTACCTGGCATTTAGCCACGACTCAATAACTTCATAGTGATGTGAAGATACTCAAGATCCTAAAGTAACTTCTGAAATTATGATTAGTAAAAGCTAAATGAAACTCTTTAGGTATTAAATTAAACTAGTAAATACAACTTTATTGCACCGTGTACATATCATCTTAGAGGAGGTTTTCCTAAATTATTAGTCTATTTCTGTAAAATACTATAAGATTTTCAAATTGACCAAAATAATAATTATTTTTCTCATCTGGCAAATACCACTTTATAACAAAAACAAACAAAAAACTCAAAAACAAGACTGTATATATATTTATTTATTTATTAATAAAGTAAATATGATTTTTGAAAAAAATTGTTTAATTGTTCTGCATAAATGTTAATGTAGGTTAGGCCATCCAAAAGACAGAGTCAACATTAAGTAATGGTCCAGGATTATACAAATGAGAAATAAATACAAGGTTTATGGTTCTTCATAAGACAACCAAGGTAAACTGTATTTCAAATTTGTTTCTATAAAAGCATTATTAAAGATCACTTTTAAAATAGAGTCCATCTTTTCTTTTAAATGGGCATAGACTCATCTGCAATCATATACAAATATAATTAACTTAGCTAGTAGCTTTCTTACTCTTTTATTACAAATACAATTCCTTGCTTCTTTATGCAACCCAACAAAATAATATAGAGGAGTCATCAGAAAAATATGGACTTTCTTCATCTACACTGCATTTTAAATTGAAATTGAAAAAAATACAGTTTAGATCATTATGAAACATGGATTTCAGATTTACAGACTACCTGTATCTAACAGGTTATTAGATATGGTCTTTATTTTGGCTGAAATGCAAAAATATGATTAATTTCTTAATAACACATTATTTAAAAATATTTTTCATTGACAGCAGTGCTAGTCCTAAAACAAAATGTAAGTGAAACTTACATGTAAGTTACTGTCTATTCAATGCCCCAAATATGCAGGTCCTTTGTGTATACATTTGCAAGACAACTGAATGGAGAATCTCACATCTGATCATCTTAAATGCTCCTGTAAACATAGTCAAAATTTGCTTTCTAATAGAAATAAAATTCAAGTAAACACTGTATATTTGATTCAAACTCATCTTACAATTATACTCACTTGTGACACACTGGATCATAACCATTGAATATGTAAAAAGTTTTTTAAAAAAATCATTTTCATGTAAAGATGCACTAAGCTGTGTAAACATGTTCAACCACTAATATACTGCAGCTGCTCTTTGGTTTGGCATAATGATATTTTGTCAGAGGACTCAGGTATCAAATCTTCAAGTAAGTCTGTGCCCAGGTAAACCAAGACTCCTAATTTGTTTTTAATGGCAATGGCAAGACCTGAAATTCAACCTTGTTTTTCCTCAGTATCATCACAAATGTTCAAGTGTTTGAAGGATGAAAAATAGTAATAATTAGAAATTTTGGCAAGGCTTCATTTTGACCTTTCTCCTCAAACAGTTGATATCAGTAATCAATACCAGTTGAAATACCAAAGAGGCAGCCTTTTCCTCGTTCCTATACCACTGGTAGGCTCTTAATGAATTGTCAGTAAAATGTATGAATAAATTCAGCTAGATTATTTAGAATATGGCAAAATGTTGGCTGTAATTAAATCAAAGGTAACTACAGTAAAAGTCTTAAACTGAAAATTTCTGAAAAGGTGTTTGTTTACTATGCTATTAAAGATATTAAATAACAAATGAGAAGAATTAAGAAAGATTATAATTCCACTTTTAAAAGTGCCTGAATAGGTTAAAGGGGAAAATTAAGCTTTTGCAATTGTTAGCCAGGTGCATGCAAATCCTCTGATCTAAATATAGATATACAAAAAGGATCAGAACATTTCTGAAAATAGTGAAGTACAGATAAACATTTACTCACTCTTTATAATATACAAACCACCAAACTGACATGTTCTTGGTTGGTAACTGATTTCTCTTAACTCTCATTCTAGTTTTCCAGAATTAAGATTAAAGAATTGAAATGAAGATAGAAGAAACCATATTATAGGACTCCAAAGTGTTTTCAAAGCTTAATTCTTCCTTTGGTCTAAAGGGGAAAAAAAATTACTTTTTAAGATTTAATAGCCGGTGGGAATTAAGCAAATCCTTCAAACTATAATCTTGGAACATCAGCTATAAAATTTATGCTAGATTTAAACAGTTATCCCTAGTATACTGGTTAACATTAGAAGAAACTGCTAAAATATTTGTTAGAGGGATGAAAAACAAGGTTATTTTGCAAAATCAGGCATTGCAGAATGTTAGAAATCATCCAGTCCAAAATATTGAGGACCCATACTTCCATTTTATATATATGGAAATTACAGCCTCTGATACTTACTTAAGCTGCTAAGATTTCTCTCTACCCACCTACTGGAAGCAACCAATCATTTCAAGGATGTGTATCTGATTCAATAGTATAAATGAGAAGTAACATTTCTACATTATCTTTTAATATGATATTGTACTATTCTCTAGAATACAGCAATTCATGTCATTTAAGTTAAGATTTTAAAAGGAAAAGTGTATCTGGCGAGAATAAACTGCTAATAAGAAGTCAGATTTAAGATTTTGCAGTTAAGAGTAGAATCCACTTCTCAGAGACTGGGACTTTTAAATCACTACTCAGATTTAGAATTTCTTCCTAAAAGCAGTATTACTCTCAAGTATTGTTCCTACTTTATACTTTAAGTCACTGTTTATAAGTTATAGGATCACTATAAAAAGTTTCAAAGAAAAATTTAGTTATTACTTAAATTGAAATTTAAAAGTCAACTCAACAGCATGTTTTATTCTCAATACATTTAGCACTGAAAAAGAAAAAAAAAAATTTTTTTCCCAGTACTGGCAATTGAACCCAGGGCCTCATGCATGCTAGGCAAAAACTCTACTACTGCACTAAATCCCCAGCCCTTTTTATTTTATTCTGAGACAGGGTCTTGCTAAATTGCCTGGGCTGACCTCAAACTTGCAATTCTCTTGCCTCAGCCTCCCCAGGAATTGGGATTGGGTGTACTAATGCATCTGGCTTGAAAATATTTTTCAACACCTTACAGTATCCTGTCTACCTTTTTCTTTATTTTTCTTTTAGCCACTTCCATCTATCCCTATTGTGCCCAACTTTTCTATATCACAAATACCTTTGTGTTTCCCCTACCCATATAAATAACCCCTGACAGTTCAACAAAAAGTAATAAAAAAAGCATTGTACCCAAAATATTTCTTATACTTCCAAGATTTTTTTAAGCCTTTGGCATATACTATACTACATGGTTGTACTAATGCTTCTAAGCCATCAATAAATTATCCCCATGAATTCTATGTTCTAAATGATTAGATATCTGAATCATTCTGAGTGTTATTATAGCCAACAATAAAAAATTTTATTAAAAATGTTGAAAAGTATAAAATAGTAATTATAAATTAGCAAATACTCAATAAAAAAGCAGTTATTTTCTTTCTCTTATACAGTACAAGCAACAGTAATTTGGATATTATTCACTTTCAGCCACCATTTACCCTAGATATACTTCATTTAAGACAAGTTTTTAGTTTGTGTTTTTGGAGTGAGAACCTATCTGAATACCAAGAAATAATTCTAATATTGTAATTCAGATATCAAAAAAATACTTATGCACATAAGTGATGACAGCACATATTATAGCATGTCGTAACAGGTATTATTTCCAAAGTAAAATCAAGTCACTTTTGAGCTGTGAGTCAATGTTGCACAAATGGACACTTAAAATTAAGGCATCATTCTGCTTGTAGTGCTCCTGTGGATCCAGCGAACTGTACAAAGGCTTCCTTTTTTAAAAAATATATCTTCTGTTATACTCAAATTATTTCATTCCTTTGATCATTTTCTTGCAAATAAAATTGAAAATATCAGTCGACAATGTGTTTTTATACACCTATGAAAACAGAAACAATTGAATTAGTTAAAATTAGATTTTTTTATTTCTCAAAATATTAAATGGCTCTGTGGGCTAAGATATAAAGATGATACTATTATAAGATAGGAAATAAATTCTTTATTGTTACTAAATTTGTTTATTTTTTAATTAAAAAAACTTTTTGGTACCAGGTACTGAACCCGGGGTACTTAACCACTGAGTTACATCCCCAACCCTTTTTATTTTTATTTTGAGATAATATCTCACTAAATTGCTTTGGACCTTGCTAAGTTGCTGAGGCTGGTTTCAAACTCTGGATCCTCCTGCCTCAGCCTCCTGAGTTGCTGGGATTACAGTTGTGCACCACAGTGCCCAGCTAATGTTACTAAAGTTTTTTACTTTTTTTTTTTTTTTAGTTGTAGATGGATACATTTATTTATTTTTATGTGGTGCTGAGGATTGAACCCAGTACCTCACAAATGCTAGGCAAGTATTCTACCACTAAGCTACAACCCCAGTCCCAACGTAACTAAATTTAATAAAGATTTTTTAATAAACAGTAAGTAGGGAATAACCCTTTCTTTTCCTAAGGAATCAAGATTAACAGAGGGGGATTCTTTTTTAAAAAATTATTTATTTTCGGGCGGGGGATGTGGCTCAAGTGGTAGCACGCTTGCCTGGCATGCGTGCGGCCCGGGTTCGATCCTCAGCACCACATACAAACAAAGATGTTGTGTCCGCCGAAAACTAAAAAATAAATATTAAAAATTCTCTCTCTCTCTCTGGACTCTCTCTCTTTAAAAAAAAAAAAAATTTATTTATTTTAAGAGGGGAATTCATCACTTCCTGATGTTAACATGGGAATCATCAGATGAGGTATCTACCTTCACCTCTTCAGAGTTTGCTGTAGATGTGGGGAAGTTCCCAGAGTGTCCATTAGAGAAACTTCAGCTAGTGACTCTCAACAACCACAAGTTTCAGTCAGTATCCTGCCTACATTAAGAAACAATGTAGAAGCAGTACTGAGCGCCTCTCCAGGAACAAGGGCTGTTTCATAGCTACAGCTTTTGGTACAAGTCTATGTTTGCACATACACTTTAGTTCCTCTTCAGACCACAGCCTACTCTGCCCAATGTGACACTCTGCCAAGCCATCCCAAGCTTGTGATCTCATTCTGTCCTAGGTCCTAGGCTTCAGCTCTACTTGTGGACACAGGCACCAGGTCTGCTGTAAGGACCTGATTAGCCTCTGATGAGCCTGAAATCAAGTAAGCTGATGCTCTGCTAGTTGAGACTCCATGTGAGATACCTTTGGAAAACTGAACTGCTGGAAAGGAACTGGTAGTAACTGTGCACAGTTGTCCTAAGCAGTAAATTTGTGGTAATTTGTTACACAGCAACAATCTGTTGGTGTGTCTTTATAAAACTAAATAAATAACATCATGAACATCTTAAATCTTTTTCAGCCTGTAATCATTCTTCTCTGGATCAAATTGTGGGCAAAAATCATCTTTAAAAAAAAACTAATAAGGTACTGTTTACTGAAAAGTTAGTTGTCCACATACCAATCATAAACTATTTCTATTTTTCCTTCATTTATCTCTCCACCAAATGTTTTTTTCATTGTGCTAGGAGTAGTAAGAGAAACGAAATTTTGGCATATGTTACCCTCCAATCTTTTCTATACTATTGTATTGATATAATGAAAAAAAAAAGCAAATGTTTTGAGGTTATGAAATATGCAAATATAAACTACATTTGCTCAAGGAAATTACCTTTATACTGTCTTACCTTGGTTTTATCAAATGGTTAGTTATGAACAAGTGGTACTCAATTTTCTATTGCCACTGTAACATGATTATTTGTCCCTGTAAGCACATAATTATATATGACATGAAAAAAATATTAAGTTCCTGGCTAAATGATAAAATTGATTACAGTAAAGACAAATATTATGTAAGCACTAAATATGTTTATAGCACAAACCATTTGCCTTCTCTACACGGAGAAGTGAATAAAGAGCATTGTGTCAGAAGTCTAGTTTCATATTTAGCCCCATAGTATACAACGGCATTAAAGATGTTAAGCAGCAATAATTTAAAAGTCCATAAAATGAATTTTTCCACTTATACAAGATCCTAAATAAGATTCTAAACTTACTAATTTAAGAAAATGTTTAAATGCTGCTAAAAGCCAAAGAAATACTTCTTTCTAAAGAAGATAAATTCTGACAGCAAGTTTTTAGTATTATTTCCTAGAGTTGGTACAAATTGATTTTAAGATCTCAAACTTTTTTTTTTTAACAGTGCAGGAAGACACGACAATATTATTATTCCTATTAAGAAATACCTCATGCCGAGAGAAGGAAAATTGCATGGTAATGGAAGGAGACCCTCAGGGTTATACAGTGGAGGAGGTAGAGAGAGAGGAGGGGAGGGGGGAGGGTGGAGGATGGGAAAGGCAGTGGAGCACAACAGACACTAGTATGGCAATTTGTAAATCAATGGATGTGTAATTGATGTGATTCTGCAATCTGTGTATGGGGTGAAGGTGGGAGTTCATAACCCACGTGAATCAAAGTGTGGAATATGATATGTCAAGAAATTTGTAATGTTTTGAACAACCCACAATAAAAAATTAAAAAAAAAAATAAAATAAAATAAATGCTCCATTTATTCCCTGGAAAAAAAAAAAAAAAAAAAAAGAAATACCTCATGCCGAGCATAGTGGCGCATGCCTGTAATCCCAGTGGCTCAGGAGGCTGAGGCAGGAGGATTGCAAGTTCAAAGCCAGCCTCAGCAAAAGCAAGATGTTAAGCAACTCAGTGAGACCTTGTCTCTAAATAAAATACAAAATAGGGCTGGGGAATGTGGCTCAGTGGCTGAGTGCCCCTGAGTTCAATCCCTGATACTGCCCCCCCCCCCAAAAAAAAGAAACACCTCAGACATGTATTCAGCTAGTTAAGTAAACCCAGATCTGATTAAAAATCCCACTTCAATTTTATCAACTACTCTATAATTCATGAAATGAGTCATTAAGAAAGGTTAAAACAAGAGGGGGGAGGTGTAGCTAAGTGATAAAGCACTTGCCTAGCACCTGTATGGCCTTGGGTTTGAGCCTAGAACTATATAGAAAAATAAAGCACATTCAGTGTATCTTTTCTTTTGTGGGGGCGAGGAGAGTGTTGGGGGTGGAACCCAGGCCCTCATGCATGCTAGGAGAGTGCTGTACCTCTAAAGGTACATCCTAGTCCCCATATTCCTTTAAAATATTTTTGAGACAGGGTCTTGCTAAATTGCCTAGGCTGGCCTTGACCTATAGTTTCTCCTGCCTCAGCTTCTCAAATAGTTGGGATTACAGGTGGGCCTTACCACACTGGGTCCAGTGCACTCTTAAAGAGTACTATAATTTTTAAAAATTAGTTTCAATAAGTATGAGCTAGAATCCTGAATAATAGTTATTTAGAACATTATTTGAAATAGCGTATGTCAAAAGGACTTTCCACACTACTGAAGAAATGTGTGGTTGGAAAACAAAAAAAACAGCTGAATGCAATAAAAAACATTATACCTGCCTTTCTCTGCCCCCTTTCCTCACAGAAGCCGCCAATAAACACAAACATCCCATTTATAAGACATTTTATTACAGTTTCACATTTCAGTATTTCAAAATATCACATTGTTTTGTTTTTTTCAACATTTATTAAATCTGTTGCTTTTCATTTGAACCAAATAGGTGAAGCAGTGTTTTCAGGTGAGAATTATTACCTGATCTGACAACACCTTCTTCAGCTCCATTCTCTAGCCATTGAGATTCATTGTCCAACAAACGGTTTTTTGATTCACTAAGTGGTCTGATAGGAAAAGGTTGATTTGAGCCAATACTGAAAAGAGGAACAAATAACTTAGTAAATTGTTTAATGCTAAATTAAGGATACTTAATAAATTAATAAGCAGCATATTAGTATTCCTTCTCCTAAATATGTGAGGGCAACTCATGAGATCTCAGCCATCTGAAAAAGCCACCTTGAAAAGGAAAATATGCCCACGGACCCCCCCACCCCAATGAAATGGCTCTCTGGACCCAAGAATCTGTATTCTAAAACTGCAAATGAAACAATTAGACAAAAGAAAAAAGCTTCAGAGGCCAGTCTGAAAAGTTTTAACACTATGTTAATCAGGTGCCATAAGGTAGTATGAGGACAGGTGAGGAGCTATGTCTGTGGCCAGTACAAAAAAATTACCTGTCATTTCCCAAGTTTTCTGCTTTCTACCTCGCCAGTTTAGATCTAAGGGGAAAAAATGATTTAGTGATTTAGCGTTGACTTATTTTTCTAGCTAAGAGAACCAGGGAAGGAGGGGAATGGAGGAAGGAAAGGAGGAAAAGGAATAAAAATTTATTTGGTGTCTGATGTGGGCCAGAGAGTGTGCTAGACTCTATAAATGTGTATGTATGCACATCATTTTGACCCTTTCAGTAACCCCTGGAGGCAAGTCTCATTATCTTCATTTTACAGAGGTGGAAACTGAGGCTCAGACAGTTTCAATGACTTGTTCAGAGACTACAATAAATGTTAGAACTCTAAGTTCTAAGGCCTTAGGTTGTAGGTTCTAAGGCCTATGTCTTCTAATATTAATATGTTAGCTTGGAACTTATGACCCCTCCTCCCCTATAATCTATTTCTGTCATAAATATGGCTCAACTATTTCACTTTGGCAGAATTTTCTCTAGATTCTTTAAAATTTCATTTAAATTGAACTATTTCACGGAATTGATGAAAATTTGCTTACCATACAAATATTATGAGAAAAAATTCCTTAAGATGAATAAGAAAAAATTGTTTGAATCCTCATTATTTTGATAGTATAGCTAAAAACCTACTTATCATAATAAAATGTAACTAGTATAATGACTAATTTCTTTGAAGAATACCTCACTTTTTAGGAAGATGCACCATATTTACTTGCTTCCTAGTTTGCCCAGACATTTCCAACATTTTGTGATTGTCCTAGTTTAAAATTTTTTTTTTCTTTCAGTAGTGGGATTGAACTCATGGCCTCACATGTTCCAGTAAAGAGCTCTATCACTGAGCCACATCCCCAGCCTGCATATTAGGCACATATACATATTAAACTTCAGTTAAAAACTTTAAATAGATTTTTTTTCTTATCTATGGTGGCTTACTGGATTATTGTTGTATATATTCATAAGATATGTATGTATAACACAAGTATACAGTTGTTTAGCAAAAAAAAAAACTTAGGGACAAAAAAAGCACACCTTCTGGAATGTTCACTTTGGCCTGTAGCAGCTTGTTCTGGATCCATCCCAACAAGGCGAGTTGGAAAACTGCAACCATCACCCAAACTGCATAATGAGAAACAGTGATAACCTGAATCATATTAAGTTATTCAAAGTGGTCAAATTTAATGTCTTTCAGGAGCATGGGAGAAAGAAATGTTCTTTTCAGAGAATAATTCCTAGGATTTCTAATTTAGAAGGCTTCTACCTCTAATGAAGGCTCTTTTCTTTTATAATTTACACATAGTTAGAAATAATCTACTAAGATCTACTAAAGATCATGATGCCTAGTTTACACCTCAAACAGAACTATTCAAGTATGTGGATAATTGAGTTTTCATTATAATCATTTAAGACATCATCCAGGCTAAATGAAATTCAAGATATAAGTTCCACATGTTTATTCATTCAACAACATTCATTAAACAAATATTTAGGGCTGGGGATATAGCTCAGTACTGAACTCCTTGAATGGGTGAGTTCCTGGGTTGGTTCTCTAGTTAATATTGAGCACTACAAAACAATAAAAACCCCAATGTCATAGGTATCTGTTGAATACCTATGATATTCTGGGTAATATTTTACACACTAGGGTTATAACAGTGAACAAAAGAAAATCTCTATCTTCAAGAAGCTTACAGCCAAAAAAGGTTAAGTTATATCTTACTTTCACTTTTTTTTTTTTTTTTTTTTTAATATGGAGCTTCATGAATTTGTATGTCATCCCTGTGCAGGGACCATGCTAATCTTCTCCATATCATTCCAATTTTAGTATATGTGCTTAACATACCACAACTGTATACAACAGAGCAAAAAAAAAAAAACTTAGGGACAAAAAAAGCCAAGAGAGAATAACTGGTAAATTTGCCCATAGTCTTAAACAGCCAGAAACGGGACAGCATACAACATAACTTTTTAAAAAACAGAACAAGACTGTGGTCTCAGAAAGAAAAAAAAAAAAAAAAAAAGAAGTGAGTCCCAGCTTTTTGCCAGAACCTCAGCATCAGGAGGGGAATCCAAGCAAAGTAAGGTAGTTATATTGCATTGAGGTAACAGAGATAGGAGCTTTGAGAAGCCAAGTGGCAAGAATTTATAAGACATAGCTGAGAAAGAGGAAGACACACAGAGAAATGGCTACAGATATATCCACATACTGTACTTGAATCTTTTGATGAACAGTAAGCTACACAGGTGAACTGGGAAAAGAACATTGGGAAGTGTAAGTTGAACAGATTCACAGTTTCCACAAGGAGGCATTAAAATTGACCAGCCAGAATACAGAGATCTCACTGAACACATGGTTTTGAAAGAAACCCCACCTTTATTATAGCATTAAACTAGCTGCAGAGAAAATGCTATGCTGGATCCATCCTAGTGAAGCTTAAAATAAACCTCAAAAATCCCAAACTGAGCCTGACATGATGGTGCATGCCTGTAATCCCAGTAGCTTGGGAGGTTGAGACAGGAGGATCACAATTTCAAAGCCAGCTTCAGCAATTTAATGAGGCCCATCTCTAAAGTAAATACTAAGAAAAAGGTCTGCAGATGTGGCTCAGTGGTTAAGCACCCCTGGGTTCAATCCCCAGTACCAAAACAAACAGCAACAACAATCCCAAGCTGAAACATAAGTACCCACCTGCCAAAACAAAATTCAATTCTTTATACAGACAATAAAATCTAGATACTCAGCAAAATAGCATTCAAAATGTCACCAGCCAATAGAAAGTTACTAGGCATAAAAAGCAGCAGAAAATGTGATCTCACAGCTAAGGGGTGGGGTGTGGGGTGGAGATGCAAATCAATAGAAAAGAATCAGAAAATCAGCAATTTCAGTGAAAGACTTCAAAACAGTGATTATAAATGTGAACTTAAAGGAAAAGTGGATACACAGAAAATAAATATGAGATATAAAAAAGAACCAAACTGACATTCTAAAGCTGAAAAATGCAACATCTATAATGAAAAAGTTATTGGATAAGTTTACCAACACAGTAGACAATGTAGAAGAAGAGATCCATGAATTTATAGATAAAACAAGAGAAACTAACCAAGATGGAGCAAACACAGAAAAGAAGATGGGAAACAAGGATAGAACAGCAAATCAGAAAATGACTTGTGGGTCACTACAAAGCAATTTAACATATATATACTTGAGAGTAGGAAAAAAAAAGCTGTTGGGGAAAGGGAATAAGAGTGCAGTAGGCAAAAGAATAAAACCACACAAACAAAAATTATAAAACTACAACAGAACAACTAAAGACATAATCAATAAAAATTTTCGAATCTGATGAAAACCATAAATTTACAAATTCAAGAAGCCTTAAAGATCACTAGGTAGAATAAACACCAAGAAATATCATCATGTTCAAACTGCTTAAAACCAGTGGGGAAGTTAAAATTTTAGAACCATGGGGATGTGCTGACAGTAATTTGCAATTTGCAGAATAAAGTAAGAGGTTGGTTGGGCAGAAACCATGCAAAGCAGAAGATAACAGAAACATATCTTTAAAGAAAGGGAGGAAAAAAAAAACATGAATTCATTGATTAGAGGAAATAACAATTAGTCCTGTTCCAAACACTGGGAATAGAAAAATCTTGAACACATGAGACAATTCATAAAGTAAACAAAAGGAAGTAATGAATCTGAGTACATAGTAATAAGATCTATAAAAAATGAAACATACAAAGATGGAACAAAAATGTACATTAACTAAGCTGTGGAAAACCCTTCAGAATAACTCATATGTAGTTGATGTTGCTGCAGTAATAAGAAAGAAGATAAAAGAAAAAATGGTTAACAATTTTTCCGATATTGATGAAAACTACAAAACCAAGGCAAGAAGGTCAACTAATCCAAGCAAAAGAAACACGAAGAAAATTAAACCAAGGTTTGCCATAATCAAACTTCATCAAAGTAATAGCAACCAAAGAAAAGACACATTATATAGAAAGTGAAAAAGTAAGAGTGACCACAAACTTCTCAAAAGAAAAAATGCAAGTCAGGAGACAGTGAAACAACATCTATAATTCTATCAAGAAGAAATGTCCTTCACAAATGAAATCCAAATAAGTCATTTTCAGCCTCACAAAAAAAGGCAATTTGGTTAATTAAGGAAAAACCCTATGACTCAAACCAGTCTGCCACACTAATTTCAAATTTCCCTCCCTTTTCTATAATGTCTTTGGTATATAGATGGCCTAAAAGAGCTGGGAATTACAGGGAGAAATGAAAATTCAATCAACTTGAACATATTTTTCTTTTACCCTTGAGGTAAAACTGCATATGTGTTTGGTTTTCTTTTTCTTTTTCTGAATGAAGTGTTTTTAAAACAAGCTCTGCCAAGTTTTATTAAAGAAAAATTTTAAATGTTTTACTTTTCACCAGTCTGTTCTGGCATGCTTCTAATGATATAAGAATCACCTGGATCAATGATAGACAGTGTGCACACTCTGTAGTATTTTCCACATGCTGTGCCCAATTCAATATTATTGCCACTGTAGTGATGGACACCAGTTTTGGCCAACATGGCATAGTACTCTATTTCAGATTTCATCAAAGTGGACAATTGTTGGAGAGGATGACCAATTTCGCTTTGCCCTGTCTGATCATCTTCAGAGTTTGCTTGTAGCCCAGTACATACTTTCCTCTTTTCAAAACAAGATGGAGCCGAGAGTTGATCGACTCTAGAGACTTTTTCGTCTTTTTTGTGGCCACTATCTTCCTGCCTTAGATGTAGGAGGGCCCCCCACCAAGAGCAGCCATCAAGATGGCCAGAGAGCTAGAAAGGAAGGCGTGTTTGGTTTTCTTTAAGAATGAAAAACACATAATTCACATCTGTGATGGAATCTTTGTAGCTATGGGTGAGAGGTGTAAATTCTTAAGATTCTTTATTTTAGTTTCTTTCTTTTGATTTTTTTTAGTTGTAGATGGACACAGTAACTTTATCTTTATTTATTTTTTATGTGGTGCTGAGGATTGAACCCAGGGCCTCACATATGCAAGGCAAGCACTCTACCACTGAGCTACAAATCAAGCCCATGTTTTCTTTTTTTTTTTTTTTTTTTTTTTGATGCTGGGGATTGAACCCAGGGTCTTGTGCATGCAAAGCAAGCATTTTACCAACTGACTATATATCCAGCCCTTCTTTCTTTTTCAGTTGTCAGTTGACCTTTATTTTATTTATTTATATGTGGTGCTGAGAATCAAACCCACTGCCTCACACATGCTAGGCAAGCACTCTGCCACTGACCCATAATCCCAGCCCGCAGTTTATTTTCATTTGGAAGGAAAAAGTGATTCTTATTGTTTTACAAGTCATCTTTTTTTTTCCACTTACCATTCAAATATTTGTTCAAACTTTCCTTTACTGTTTATCTAATAAAAACATTTTATATGCAATCAATGTATTTGAATTTTCATTTCAAGGCTTGTAAAAATGTCACAATGTATTATATTCTCTGAATGAATCTTAAGATATTTTACCAGAGATATTGATTACACAGACTCCATAATTTCTCAGAACTACATTTTATAAATTACCTTGTAAATATTGGAAGTAACCAATATTTCTTTTCGTCACCAAAGACTTGTCTCCAGTTTTTACTGTATCCAAGAGAGAAACCATGTGCATCAACTCCATATGAAAATGTGGGTGTACGAAATGATTCTGTTAAAAGAAAAAAAAAAAAAACTACATATATACTAATTAACGTATTTAAAAAATTATAAAATAATATAATTATTTGTGTTT
Source organism: Marmota flaviventris (assembly GCF_047511675.1). Taxonomy (NCBI): domain Eukaryota; kingdom Metazoa; phylum Chordata; class Mammalia; order Rodentia; family Sciuridae; genus Marmota; species Marmota flaviventris. The sequence continues at coordinate 87,172,335 of NC_092501.1, read as the reverse complement.
TTGACAAGAAAAACTAAAACTTCAACATAAAAAACTATAAATACCATTTAAATAAACACTTGAAGCAATTAAAAGAAAAACTAGAATAATATGAGGTGAGAGATATGGCAATTATCCTAATCTGATCATCATTATACTTTTCATACATTTATTGAAATGTCACACTATATTTCATAAATATACAATTACTATGTGTCAATTAAAAATAAAATTTTTTAAAAGATAAATTTCTGAAACTTATTTGGGAAAAAGTACATTTTTCATCAATCATATAAAATAACATGTCAAAATATAATTATCTGGTATTACTGAAAAATCTAATAAAGTATGTTATATCTTATTTTACTTGACTTCTATTTTTAAAAGATACTTCCAACTTTACTCACCATTTATGAACTTCTTAATATGTTCCTGATATCACAGTATCAAGTATTTGGGACTCAAAGATAAAATGAGACAAAATTTCTATCAAAGAACCTACAGTCTAACAAAACTACATGTGAGAAGCACTAGGGACACAGAGTTCCCTAGGGACACAGAGGTGAAAGAACCCAATTTTATCTAAATAGGGACCTATGTGGGTCTTGAGGGGTCTTGATAGAAGAAGGTGAAAGATGGAGATGGTGGCACTTGATCATGATTATCTTGAAAACCAAGTAAGGGAATGAAGCAGAAGGTGGTTACAGACCATTATTTCAACCTTGGTTGTAAAGTGACATAGAGTGAGGTCTAGAGAAAGATAAATGTTTTATGAGTTTTACATTTTTAAAAACATAATGTGCTTCAGCATATTTTATAAGCTAAGGATAATGAGAAGAAGCCATGGCACTGGGAGAAACTGATGAAAGAGTAAAATTGAAGGAAAGGATCCCAGAAGAGATGAGAAGGCATTTAAAAATTATTATTATTTTTTTGTATTGGGGATTGAACTCGGGGGGCACTCGACCACTGAGCCACATCCCCAGCCCTATTTTTTTTGTATTTTATTTAGAAATAGGATCTCACTGAGTTGCATAGTGCCTTGCTTTTGCTGAGGCTAGCTTTGAACTTGCAGTCCTCCTGCCTCAGCCTCCTGAGCTGCGGGGTCTAAAGAAAAATTTTGAACAAGAGAAAAGACATCTTTCCTCAAAAGTTATATGGAAAGTGACAATGAAAGGAGAAATGTCTGTAGAAGGCTAGAAAGGTGTGAAGACAAAGAGTTCACTTATGACTTCTAATTTTTCTGCGAAGGACTAACAAATGGGTAAGAAGAGTAGGAAGAATGGTGATAATCTGGAATTATATCATGGGTAACAGGTGAAGAACCTCACCAGAAATGCATGACATTACAGTCAAACAGATTTGAAGGTTCCAGTGAGATCTGAGACCTTCAATCTGTAATTATAATATTTTCTATGGAATTAAGGTTTCTTTGATCTGTCAACAGTCCTGTTTATCCATGTGGATAAAGTAGATGGTTAGAAAACCCAGGTCATGGATTAGCAAAGGAATCATGGGAGAAACCTAGGGACAGAAGATATAAGAATGCTGTGAAGAGTTGCTGAAGTCATTTTATCATAGGATATAAAATGGCCAATGGTAAGAAATGAAACTAGAAGAGAAAGAAAAATCTCATGAGAAGTGTTGGATAATGGAGCACTCAGTAACAGAAAAAAGGCTACAAGATGGTAGTCAGAAAATGAAATACTGAAGTTTAAAATTTCATATTCAGAAGTTCTTCAGTTCCATGTGATTAAAAGGTTCGATGTGTGCTTTATGGGAATGAGCAGCCAACAGAACTGAAGAGATTACTTTGCTTGTTTGAGATAACAGCATTAGTTTGAATATAGAAATTCATTAAATATGGAAAAATGGCTTTGTGGTGGGTAAGTGACAATTATGATGAAGGGCATAGATGATATAGCAGAATAAAGTACTCTCAAAAACAGAAGAATAGGGCTGCGGTTGTGGTTCAGTGGTAGGGCACTTGCATAGCATGTATGAGGCACTGGGTTTAATCCTCAGCCATCGCATGCAAATAAATAAATAAATAAATAAAGGTATTGTGTCCATCTATAATCAAAAAAAAAAAAGGACAGAAGAATAAAAATCTGGATGAACAGTAGAACACTAGCCAAAGACACAGGGTTTGGGAAGATGAGACTGTGAAGAAAATGGTATGCTAAGGCAATGTGTTTTTCAATGTGTGGTCATATAATCAATTTAGTTGATTACAAACTAGATCACAAAATATGAGTGCTATGTACGTAGTTCACATTAATGACATTTTGTGAAATTCTTGCTTATTTATATAATTTTAAGTATTTTATATATGTACTAAGTCAAGATATACAATGATGTGTTTCTTACTGTGGTCACTGACAAAAAATTTTGAAAAGGTGTCACTTTAGCCCTGGCCACCAATGGTTGAGAGGCAGAGCAGGGGTACCCTTGGTAGCCTTATGAACACAGTGCTGCAAATGGTGTAGAGCCCGAAGCTACGACCTAAGGCCTGCATTCAGCCCCAGGTCCACTGTGCCGTGCCCACCACGGCCCTGGTGGCTGAGGGTGGGCGCCGTCTAGATGCTGCACATGGGACCCACTCTGCCTCTCATGTGTAAATTCCCTGAGGAACATGAATGGATAACTACAGAAAATGGTATTGGAATAGTTAGGAATCAGCATTTTGGCACAGGAAGTTCTGGGAAATATTTACTGTAGTCTGCCTGAAATTGGAAGAAAACAGAAACAACAAAAAGAGTTTGGTGCTTTGAAAAGTGTGAAAGCTGCCAGAGAACTCTTTTTCCTCTATCAGAGAAGAAATTGAAATTAATGAGGCACCTGAAGAAAATCTAGAGTTTGTGAACAAATCTTAGATAAAGATGACTGGTTGATGAAGATAATACTGAGTGACCCTTCAGAACTAGATGACCTACTGAGTGAAGAAGCATATGAGAAATATGTAAAATCTATTAGAGTGAAAATGGTACCCCATTACTTCAGCATAGTTGTCTTAAATTAGTGGTAGAGAAAAGACTTAAAAAAGAAACTACTCTTAACACTGTAACTGGAAAAAGATACCCTGAACTTACCAATGACTGCACATAAACACAATTGTATCATTTTTACAGATCTTTATGATTTTTAGAGTAGGCTTTTAGACTCTGGTATCAAAATTCACATAATTATCTGTGATAAAAACTACTACGGTGGGCTGGGGTTGTACCTCAGCGGTAAAGTGCTCACTTAGTACGTGTGAGGCCCTAGGTTTGATCCTCAGCACCACATATAAAATAAATAAAGTAAAGGTATTGTGTCTAACTACAACTAAAAAAATAAATATTAAAAAAAAAAAAAGAAAGAAAGCATGTATGTGGCCTGGGGCTTTAGTTCAGTGGTTCCTTGCCTAGCATGTGTGAGGTACTGGGTTCGATGCTTAACACCACATAAAAATAAATAAAATAAAGGCATTCTGTTCATCTACAACTAAAATAAAAGTATGTACATCAAAGATAATCTTGTTATAAGTCTTCTATAATATTGTAGCTTGCTTATATCCACTCCTGGATTTGGGTCAATATACTTACTGATCTTTCCCACTGGAAAAAACTGGGAATGGAGGAAAGTATTTGTTATATAGTGTCAAAAGAACAATACTGTCTTAATTTTATAATATTCTGCATTTGCTGGTGTTATTTTTATACAGTCAAACAACAGGTTTGCAGCAAAATAATAAAGAAATATTCAACTTCAAATAAATTTTTTGAAAAAGATTATTCAGAAAGAACAGTGAGTTCCCTGGAAATTCCAATCCCTCAAATACTAAAAGGATGAGAAATGAAACAGGCTCAGTGAGAGCTGTAGCAAATTAAACTGTTCATTCCCCATCTATTAGCAGTTGGCTACTATTAAATTCTAAGATGTGCTTACCACTACCAGATTTGTCAATTTTAAAAAGAATAATTCTGGTTTTCTATGTGAAATCACTTAGTTTTTAATTAATATGGGGGTTATAAACTCTGAGCTTTGCATGTAGGCCAACTCTGTCATCTCTGATTAAGGGTAAGGCAGTATGAAGAAGACCAATAATTCTTCTATGAAGAAGACCAATAATTTAGTTAATAAATATAAGGAAATTTAGGGCTGGGGATGTGGCTCAAGTGGTAGCGCGCTCGCCTGGCATGCGTGCGACCCGGGTTCGATCCTCAGCACCACATACAAACGAAGATGTTGTGTCCGCCAAAAATTTTAAAAAAAAATCTGTCTCTCTCTCTCTCTCTTTAAAAAAAAAAAACAGAATGAGAGAGAACTGTGAGTCTTCCATTAAAAAAAATATATAAGAAAATTTATTTACACAGAAAAGGAATGCAGACATGATGGAACTGGAAGAGAATTCAACAATGGAGGTTGAGCTGGGGAAGAAAGGGCAAAGAAATCCTTACAATTGAAGACCACTGAAACTTACATGACCCAGTAACATAATAGATTAGAATGATCTAAATGCTTCTCTAAAATCTCTGCTCATTTTTCCGTATTAAAAACTATTTCCTTCTAATTCTCCTCACGGAGGTGAATTATTACCTTTGGACAATCAGATAGCATATGGTCTTTATTTTTCTATGAAACATTACAGAAACCACTATTCTTTGTCTTGGTATATTAGTAGTTACATAAATGTTTCAATTAAAACACATTAGGGGGGCTGGGGTTCTGGCTCAGAGGTAGAGTGCTCGCCTACCATGTGTGAGGCCCTGGGTTCAATCCTCAGCACCACATAAAAGTAAATAAATACAATAAAAGTATTGTGTCCAACTACAACTAAAAAATAAATATTAAAAAAAAAAACACATTAGGGTGGCTGAAATGCCATCTCCTTTAGTTAAAAATGTTTGTCCAATTACTTGAATACCTCACTGAATTCTTCCCCAATATTCTGATTTTTAAAAATAAGCCAAAAAAAAAAAAAAATGCTGATACTAGTGATACAGTGCATTAAGTTTCACTGACAACTGACACAAAGATGGAAATAATGACATATCGAAAACACTATTCTTCAGCTTTAACTACAGAACATCTGCCAGTTAAATGTGTAATTGTGAGGGAAAAATATAAAGAACATATGTGAAATATGTTGTTGATGAGTTTTAGCTAAAAGGTAAACTGTAATTAAAAAATGTTTTGGCTCTCGGTGGATGAACTTCCTTTAAGCATGAAAACTTTGTCTATCTTTCATTGATTTGTTTTTGAAAAGATACTGTATAAATGCAGGAGGTAAGTTTTTTTAAAAAAACATTTATATTTTAGAAGTAGTCGGACACAATACCTTATTTTATTTATTTATTTTTATGTGGTGCTGAGGATCGAACCTAGGGCCTCGTACGTGCTAGATGAGTGCTCTACTGCTGAGCCACAACCCCAGCTCCCAGGAAGTAACTTTTATTAAAATTTATAAAATAGTTTTATACAGAATGCATTACTGAAAGTATATATAAAAATCAATTTTACTTCTTCATCCTTCAACACAATGATCCTTCATATTTATTATATAATAAATGGATCCAATCAGTTTACTTAAACACAAAATTATTTGATAATTCTTTTACTCTCCTTCTCTAGATTACATATTCATTTGTGGTCCTTTTCCTAAATAGTTATAATAATTTATTTTAGCCTACTTACCTATTGTTGTTCTATTTTTTCCAACTAGCCAGCAGTGGTAGCTGAAGAGTGAAAGAACGCTGATGAAGAACATTGCAGACACAAAGAAAAGAAAAAGTACATGGAATTTTGCACGTGTATCTGTCAATTCATTCTGAGGAAAGAAAAAAGAAAAGTTTGAGGATACTGAACCTCTAAAATGTAATGTATAATGTATTAGTTCTGCCTACAGATTGTTGAATGTATCAAAAAGCCAGATATGAAGGATAATTAAACAGGTAATATATATTCCAAAACAATAATTGCAAAAGCAAAGAATTGGTATTATCAAAGCAGGCTGCTTAAATGTGATGTCAGAGAGAGTCATTTAAAAATTCCTCCTAAAAAAAAATTTTAGGAATACTTATAATAAAATGAAAAGATGGACTCCTCTACCCAACAATTTTCTTTTGTACTTTATATATTTAACTTTTTTCAACATCCAGAATGTACAGGTAAATACTTGTACATTTATACTAAAATATTTATTATTTTAATAATACTGTAACTGAAACTAATTGTGATATATTTAAGTTTATTTTTATGCTTCTATAATCTGTTTTTGGAACACCACTTTGAAGGTGCCCATACTTTTAGCTGCTCTGATTCCTACCTTTATAGGAAATTGAAATTTTTCATAAATAAATTTACTACAAGGAATTAATGACTGAAAACAGTTTCTCTGTTTTTCCTTCTTATAGTTTCATGAATTTTTGGGGGTGGTACCAGCAATTGAACCCAGAGGCACTTTTTATTTTGTGAATAGGGTCTCACTAAGTTGCATAGGGCCTCACTAAGTTGCTGAGGCTGGCTTTGAACTTGCAATCCTCCTGCCTCAGCTTCCAGAGCCGCTGGGATTACAGGCCTGCGCCATCATGCCCAGCTCTCAGCTACATGCATTTTAATAGAAGCAAAGTCTTAACCTAGAAGAAATTAGCATCTATTAATAGGAGGAAGAGGAAACCTTTAAATGCTATTAATTCTTAAAATGAAACTATAGGCAAAACACCTTCTCAATCAGAACAAAAGGCTTCCCCTTTTGATTTGAAAAATAACATGAAAAAAGTTATTTGCATTATTCTTTTTCATAAGTCTTTTTATTTTTTTTCATGTGTGCTGGGTATTGAACCCAAGGCCTTATGACACTCTATCACTGAGCTATATCTATATCCCCCCAATCCTTCATTATTGTGATATTTCTTTTTTTTTCCTGCCAAAGTAATCATTTTATCTTTTAAACATATTAAGTGATTCTTCTATCTTACCATGTCATGAAACAAATTTTTATTATATACATTCACTGTAAATGTCATAAAAGAGATCATGAGAATGTCATGGCAACAATGTGTTTTACCTTTGGACAATTGTCTGTAGATTTCCTGCGGCAAAGCTTGTATAAATAGAGACAATGTATTAAGAAACCAATTTTTATACAAACACTAGGTTTTATAAATCCTGTAGGTTTTAAAGGGATTCTAAGATGTTGCTCGTAGTGTTGCTCTCTCACAACATTTTCTCAAAAAACACAAGAGAAAATATCAAGAACACTTAGTTCTTTAAGAACATTTCAGGTACCCTTTAGATATGCACTTTTCCACTCAGTGTTTAAAATAACAGAGATTTGTCTAGAGAGAATAAAGCCAAAATATTTTTTTAAATATATATTTCTTTAAACTTCTGATTAACAAAAACTAGATGACTTCTTACCACCTTTGGTGCTACTATCTTGCTGTGACTGTGTTGACTCTTGCCCTCTACCATCTGGTGTCAGCTCAGTAATCAGAGTGACCCTTTTACAAGTCAGATCATGTCATTCCTTCTGTATTTTATCAGAGTAAAAGCCATGGTCGTCTTAACTTTCCAAGGCCCTTTCCCTTGGCCCACGGCTCACCTGAGCTTCCCCTTAGGTGCTTATTCTACTCCAGCTACATACAATAGTCTCCTTGCTGTTGCTCAAACATCCCTCAAATTTGAGGAAACTTAAGTTCCCTCAACCTGAAATGTCCTTCTCTCTGAAATTCACGAATCCCCTTCAAGTCTTTGCTCAAATTCTACTTTCTTAATGAAGCCCACCCTATGTTTCTTTAAAAAGACGTAATTTGCCTATCACCTGCCCCACAAACACAAAATCAACAGATCCCTCACTCTGATCTCCTTTTATTATTTGTTTCCCTTTTCTTAAAAGTAAGCTCTAAAAAACTATGATTCTTTGTTTTTTTCACTTACATATCCCAACTTCTCAGAAAACTGGCACAGAATAAGTACTAAATAAGTATTTGCTAAATGAAGAAAAAGGTAGATTTAAGTTTACTAGTATTTTTTTCTTATTCATGATTAATATTAAAAAAGTATCTCTTCTTTTTTTTTTGGGGGGGGGGATACTGGGGATTGAACTCAGGGGCACTTGACTACTGAGCCACATCCCCAGCCTTATTTTGTATTTTTTAAATTTAGAGACAGGGTCTCACTGAGTTGTTTAATGCCTCACTTTTGCTGAGGCTGGCTTTGAACTCACAATCCTCCTGACTCAGCCTCCTGAGCTGCTGGGATTGCTGGCATGCACTACCAGGCCCAGCCCTAAAAACATTTCTTCTTAAATAACTGCTATTACATTCAAATGCTACTGAATTTTCTCACAGACAAATATGAAATTATGCAATTTTGACTTTAATTATCTGGCACTGAATCCTCTTTAAATAGGGACACTATGTATGGCTAATGGGTTGTAAACTAAACAAACATGCCCAGCAAAGCAGGACAACAGAGGCCAAAATCTGGGTACTAAGACCACAGAGTTGGGATTGGTGCTCTCCTTAAATCCATACAAAGGTATTTTAAGTGCCAACAGCCTCTGGTTTTGTTTCCTGTGAGAGGATCAGTGCTGGGGATCTCAATAGTTCTATCACTGAGCTATAACCTCAGTCCAACTCCCTGGTTTTAAATACCCAAACTTTAAAAGGCTAATGATGTTTAAACAAAAATTCTTCTTAAATTTATTAGATAATTCCTGGAAACATAATTGTGCTCTGTGACTCAGGGCTTTAAATATGTTGACTACAGGGAGCAAGTAGACAGTGGATGCTGGGATGGACAGATCCAAGTGTCAATTCTGGCTTCCAATACTACTAAATAAGTGAACTTGGGTAGTTACTTAACTTCTCAATCTCAGTTAATAACTCTGAAAACCATAACTGATCCTCTGTATTAAACCACTTTTCTTGTTCTCTGTATTCCTGATGCTTTGCCTTATTAGAGTTTTGCTGACCTGGGGAGAGACCACCTTCCTTTCATATGCAAACTAACTAATCCAGAGCCCAAATTCCCAACTACCTCCTCCACCAGGCTACAGGGGGCAATACTCCTCTGTCCCATTTTTCAGGGCCAGGTCTAAGACAACTAGAGATGGCCAATCCTAAATCTGTTTTTGGCATTCCCAGAGAAACCACAAAACAGGTTCTGGCCCTCCCTCTTTATGCCTCCTAAATAACCAGGCCCTGAGAGGCTTCCCATCAAGGTGTGCCCTCTTTTGAAGACTATGAGTAAATAAATATCTTTGCAATGGCAACTGGCTCCTGATTTATGGGCCTTACTATACCTAAATTAAAAACAACAACAACAACCCAAAAAAGCCGCGCATTTTAAAACATCTTCACAGGGGGCTGGAGTGGTAGAGCGCTCTGTTGGCCTAGCCCTGGCCCTGGGTTCGATCCTCAGCACCACATAAAAATAAATAAATAAAATAAAGGCTTTATGTCCAACTACACCTAAAAAATGAATATTAAAAAAAAAAAATCTTCACAGGGTTTTTAGAAAGAACAAATGTGAAAGAACTTTTTAAACACAATAATTTCCCCTTCAAAAATCAAAGATTTAATTGTAAAAGTGAAAACAATAAAAAGTACCAGAAGAAAACTGGTGAATTTTTGCATAAACTTGCACTGAACAGGCAACAGTGAGAAATCATAAAAAGGCCATATTTATAAAAAAAAAAAGAAGAAATTTAATTTTGATTAAAACAAAACAGCAGATATCAACAAAAAATGTGGAAAAAAATATTTATGACATGGGGTAGAAAAAGGATTAATATCTTTAGACATGCTTCATTATTCTCAATGAATCCTTTGTGATACCTTGCAAATATCTTCTCCCAGACTTGCCTTTTCACTTCAAGAGCAGCTTTTTTTCTTTGCTGCACTGGAAAGTGAACCCAGGAGTGCTCTACCACTGAGCATCATCCCCACTCCACTCTTTTTTTTGAAACAGGATCTCACTAAGTTCCTCAGTCTGGTCTTAAACTTAGGATCCCTCCTGTCTCAGCCTCCTGAGTGGCTGGGGCAACAGGTATGAGCTACTGCATTTGGCTTTAAGAGCTGCCTTTTTTTTTTTTTTAATATACCTTTATTTATTTATTTTTATGTGGTGCTGAGGATGGAACCCAGTGCCTCATTCAAGGTGAGCACTCTATCCCTTGAGCCACAATCCCAGCCCCAAGAGCTGCTTTTTAATAAAAATTTATTTATTTATTTATTTTTAAGGAGACTGGATCTTGCTCTGTTGCCCAGAATGACGTAAAACTCCAGGACTCAAGCAAACCTTCTGACTCAGCTTCCTGAGTAGCTAGGACTAAAGGCATCTATGGTGCCTAACTAAAAGAAATTCTTAATTTTAATGGAGTTCAATTTATACATCTATTCTTGCATGGTTAGTGGTTCCTATATTCTATTTAAGAAATGCTCATATACACCAAGATCAATAAGAAATTATTTGCTATGTAAATATTTGAACCTACCAGAAAACAATGGGCAAAGAACAAAAAAGAGATTTCACAAAAAAGACATGCTAATGGCTAGTAAACACATGCTCTTAGGCATATGCAAAATAAAAGGAGATTTTATATTTTGTTCATAAATTAGCAGGCACTAAATTGAATAAAGGGAGAGGATAAAGATGGAATTACAGGACAGATATGGCTTAGGAGTAGTAACGCTCCAAGGCACAATGAATTGGAAAAAACAAATTCAAAGACATTTACTGAATGTTTTCTAGCTCATCAAATATTTATACTAATTTAATCCTCACATCAATTCTATGAGATAAGTATTACTCAAAATTTTAATAATAAAAAAAATAAACTAAAGTTTAATTATTTTAACTGGCTAATATTTACTGAACATCTGCTGTGTGCCAGGTAGTACTCTATATCAATGAATGGAGGAAAAAAAAAACAAACACCTTTTTTTCTTTTTGGTATCAAGGATTGAACCCAGGCGTGCTTAACCATTGAGCCATATCCCCCCAACACCCTGGGGGGGCACTTTTTTTTTTTGAGACAAGGTATTTAAATTGCTTAGGACCATACTAAATTCCTGAGGCTGGCTTTGAACTTTCTATCCTCCTGCCTTAGCCTCCAGAGCCACTGGGATTACAATTACAGATGTGTACAATTACAGGTGGGTACCACAGTACCTAGCAAGGCAAAAATACTTGCTTTCATGTATCTTAGATTATAAAAGATGTTTGTATTTAAACTAAGCCTGTTTCTTTTTTTAGTATACTACTTTGATTCTATGTTTAATAATGAAATAACAAAAATTCAAAGATGACATTAATTTTCCTACCCCAGCAATTGATAGGTTTATATAGGTTTTGTTCCCATTATGTCAGATAAACATAGGAAGAACAATGTAAGAAAATAACATGACATTGATTTGAGACATCTTCATCACGTCAATGTTTTAAAAAATAGCAACTAGAGATTGCTAGGAACTAGGATTCAGCAGTGTTAAAGCTAGGGCTGAGGTGTGACTGTGAATGCCACAGAAGTACACATGACCACCAGGAACAATTAGAGATAATCAAGAATGTAGCAGCTAAGGATGGAACCTACATTTACGGAAGCTGAGAGAAAAGTGATATAAATAATAGCGAGAAAGTCAGAGGTTTAAATGAAGGGAGAGAGTTTTAATGTATTTTAAAATTATTTCTAAATTTTAATAAAATAGTACATGAACAAACAACAACAACAACAAATCAAACAATGCTAAAAAGCTATCACTGGAAAATAACAGTTTTCTACAGCACGGACAACAGGCAGCACCTTTACACATTTCTGGCATTTCCCCCCACCCAAAGAACATAATTAAATACTTTAAAATATTTAAACTTTATTAATTATTTTAATTAGATTGCTATCTGTACATTGCATACAAAATTTAATGGAAAACTGTAAAAACTATGTCTCTCTTCCTTATTGTCCTTCCAGAGGCAACTATCATTAGCAACTTTATTTATTTATTTATTTATTTTTGGTGGTGCTGGGGATTGATATGAGGCCAACACTCTACTAACTGAGCTATATCCCCAGCCCCTATTAGCAACTTTTTAATGCTTTCTTTCAGAAGACAGTATATGCTTATATTTATTTTCATATATAAATGGGAGCATACTGAATGTGTTCTTTTGGGGTCTTTTTCCCTCCATATAACACATCTCAAAGATCACATCATTTGTCATAAAGAGCTTCTTTATTCTTTCTTAAGCTATACTACATCCTCTGTATAGATACATAATAACTTAATTAGTCCCCTGTTGATAAAACATTTGATTGTTTTCAGCCATTTGCCATTTTTAAAAATGGTGGAAAATTTATACAGATAGGAAGCATGTTAGTGGGTGCCTGTAGCTGAGGATACCACTTTTACTGTAAAACTGTAATAAGTCTCATTAAGTCCAAGAAAGGCAATTATTTCCTTAAATTTGATATGCCTTTATTACAGTGTGGTTAAGTACAATTTGGATTACTAAAAGAAACTCACTATTTGTGGTGTAACGTACCTTTACTTATGAATAAATGTGTATAAAAAGGTAAACTGTAGCCTTGCCCTCTATACCATTATAAATTCTAGCTAGTAAAATTAATTATATCTACTTATAATGAAGAATAAAGTTATTCTTTAGAAACCCAACACCTTAAAAATATTTAATATATGTTTTAGGATAGAAAAAAGACTTACCGTCCAAAATTTTATAAAGTACTCTAAAACTGATATAGCCACGTAAAGGCAATATATTAGGGAATACAATAAAAACAGCATGAAGAATTTGTAATTAGAAAATCCCACACAGTTATTCACCCTAGAAGAATAAAGAAAGTCACACTATAAAAATAAGACAAAACACAAATTCATAGAAATAGAAAGATTCTAGAATGGAGGTTGTGAAGGGGAAGAGGGTGAAGGAAATGGGGAACTGGTTAATGAGAACAGAGTTGCAATTTTATAAGATTTAAAGTACTGGAGACTGTACAACAAGGTAAACACTACTGAAATATCTACTTAGGTATAACATGTTACTTTCTCACTTGTGAATAAGAACTAAATTCTTTCAAGTGGTTAAGACAGTAAATTTTATGTTATGTGTTTTTTGCCATAATAAAAAAAAGATAAGTCAGAAAACTTAAATTATTATTACTTGGAAGTAGCCATTTGTGAAGCAGGAAGCAGTATCTTAACTATGGATATGTGTTTTTAATGAATTCTAGAAGAAATACAGGATTTTAATGTTAATTCTTAACACACCAATATTTGGGGGTTAATAATATTAAAAAATATTTTTAAAGAAAAATATACAAATAATGTCCCTATGCATATAGGCAAATATATAAATAGATCAATCATAATATTTATAATTAAATTAACATTCAAAATATAAAATACTGGGGCTGGGAGTGTAGTTCAGCAATAGAACATATTTGGTATGCATGGGACCCTGGGTTTAATCCCTAGCACCAAAAAAAAAAAAAAAATTTAAAATAATCATTCTAAAAATTCTCTCCTCCCACCTTTCCACCCTCTTATGCCATTTCCTCCATTTTTTTTATACATACCAAGGACAGTGATGATCCATCTTAAGAATACATCTAAGAAACAAATAAACATAAGAAAATCCATGCAGAAAAATTCCCTATTTTGTCATAATTTTATTTTATTTGACTTAAAAATTTCCCTTTAAAACTGTATCTTAGAGAACCAACAGAGAAACATCAGGGCAGAGATAATTTCTGGTATGGCTACAAGTACTTCTATGGTAAGAGGTCATAAATTTTTTACACTGGGAAGTAAGCTGAGAATATCCAGTTACACTGTATCACATTAAATGACATTTTACAATATATCAAAATGCATTCTATTGTCATATATAACTAATTAAAAAAAGAAAAAAAATAACATTTTAATATTCAGATCTGAGGAAATACTTTGATTATTAGAGAAGTCCAGCTTGAAAATTTGCTGAAGGAGATAAAATGGAAAACAGATTATCCCTTTGTTATTTAAACATCTGCAGGTCATAAAAATAAAACTTTAGAATCAAATATGTAAAAACATTAACAGTGATGGGCTTAGACATGGTTATTTTTTCCATGTTTTATAAAACCCCCAATTTGCCCTTCTACTGGGATACATATTTTGTTTATATAAAATTAGACTATAGATCATCTCAAATAATACAATAAATGAGTAATCTAATACCTAGAAAGTTAAGTAGTTTGTCTAATTAAAAGTAAAGATTAGTGTGATTCCCATTTAATGATCTTTCTTTTAACATATCACCTTCTCACTTATGTATTAGAACTAAATTCTTTGAAATTTTTCTAGTTAAGATGTTAGGATGATAACTGAAAACAATTGTTAAGTTATTTTGGTGGTTTTTTAGGTTTTTAATATCAACATCAATTTAAAAAAGAAAAGAAAATAATCAGAATAATCTTTCAAATCCAGGAAATAAAGTTTCTTTCTCAAGGGTATTATCAACTATTTGCTCATCAATATTACCTTAAGCACAAGCATAGAAAGCATACTTAAAAAAATCCTATAAACTAGACATGAAGCATATCAAAAATTACTTCTAGGTATATTCTAGCTTATATAAATATTTTTGTTAGTTCTCTGTGCATAGAAAATAAAGGAAGAGGATGAAATGCTTAAAGTATAAAATATGAAAAAAGTTCCTACCTCTCACTGTCACCAATATTCAGTGCTAGGTTTAAATAAACGCAAACGAGGAACACTTACTTGTCACATGCTGAGCAGTGATGTGCCCGATCAGGTTTAATCAACTGACATTTTTCACAATATCTGATAGCTACATGAAAGAAAAGGAAGATGCTGAAGAAGGCACGAGCTTAACTAATTTGAACACAAATCTTAACATTTTAAAATGAAAAACTTCGGGAAATCAACAACTAATAATTTTAACCTAAAGTAAAAATGGACTGGAAAATTTCTCAAATGAAAATGTCAAGAAATAGAAAAGAACCTCAAAACTGTGTTATCCCAGCAGTTTTCAAATTAAAGTAAATCCAAAACACATGTTAAATGCAGAGGTAAGCAGTGCAACCAGTACAAAACTCAGATTTACTAAGTCCTAAACCCAGTGTTTTTCCTACTATACCACAATGTCTAAGGTAAAATATCAAATTTATATTATAAGGCATTCTATGGAACTTGGGTCTTGAAATTCTGAAACAGCTTTAATTAAAAAAATATATTTTTTTTTCTGTCATCCCTACTTCCCCAAACAGAGAATACATTTTTAAGAAAAAACTGTTTCCCACTAAATTCTAATATATGCTACTATTGCCCAATTCATACATTCATTCATTCAAGATACTGAGCACCTTCTAGCTGCCAGATATTGTTCTAGGCAAAAACTCTGCCTTCCACCATAAACATACATTGGAGAAAAGATAGCCTCTTCAACAAATGGGGCTGAGAAAACTGGAAATCCATATGTAGTAGATTGAAATTTAACCCCTATTGTCACCCTGCATACAATTCAACTTAAAAGTGGATCAAGGACCTAGGCATTACACCCAAGATTCTGCACCTACTAGAAGAAAAATAGGTTCACCTCTCCATCATGTTGGTTTGGGAAATGATTTCCTCAATAAGAGTCCTAAAGCACAAGAAGTAAGATCAGGAATCAATAAATGGGATGGTATCGAACTAAAAAGCTGCTACACAGCAAAGAAAACAATCAAGAACGTGACAGAAAAAAAAAGAATCTTTGCCACCTGCACTTCAGATAGAGCATTAATCTCCAGGATATATAAAGAACTTAAAAATTAACACATACACACACACATCAAAACAAACACACAAACAACCCAACAACAACAACAACAACAAAAAACAACCCAAGGGGGCTAGGGTTGTGGCTCAGTGGTAGCGCGCTTGCCTAGCATGCGTGAGGCACTGGGTTTGAGTCTCAGCACCACATACAAATAAATAAAATAAAGGTGCATCAACAACTAAAAAAAAATACTTTAAAAAAAACCCAAATGACCCAATCAATAAATGCACAAAGGAACTGAACAGGCACTTCACAGAAGAACTACAAATGGTCAACAAGTATATGAAAAAATGTTCACTATCTCTAGCAATTACAGATATGCAAATTAAAACTACACTTGAGGGCTGGGGATATGGCTCAAGCGGTAGCGTGCTTGCCTGGCATGCAAGTGGCCTGGGTTTGATCCTCAGCACCACATACAAACAAAGATGTTGTGTCCGCCGAAAACTAAAAAGTAAATATTAAAAAAAATTAAAAAAAAAAAAAAAACTACACTGAGATTTCATCTCACTCCAGTCAGAATGGCAATTGTCAAGAATACAAGTAATAATAAATGCTGGGAAGAATGTGGGGGAAAAGTGGGTGCAAACTGGTGCGACCACTCTGGAAAGCAGTATGGAGATTCCTTAGAAAATTTAGAATGGAACCACCATTTGACACAGTTATCTCACTCCTTGGTTTATACCCAAAGGATTTAAAATCAGCATACTAGAGTGACGCAGCGCCCTCAATGTTTACGGCAGCTCAAGTCAACAAAAGACAAGCCATAGAACCAACCTAGGTGTCCCTCAACAGATGAATGGGACCAAAAGCATTATACAGATTCAATACAATTCCAATCAAAATCCCAATGACATTCCTCATAAAAACAGAAAAAACAATCATGAAATTCATTTGGAAAAATAAGAGACCTAGAATAGCCAAAGAATTCTTTAGCAAGAAGAGTGAAGCAAGAGGCATCAAAACACCAGACCTTAAACTATATTATAGAGATATAGTAATAAAAAAATGGCATGGTATTGGCACCAAAATAGACATGTAGACCAATGGTACACAATAGAGGACAAAGAGACAAACCCATATAAATACAGTTATCTCATACTAGACAAAGGCACCAAAAACACTGGAGAAAAGACACCCTCTTCAACAAATGGTGCTGGCAAAACTGGAAATCCATATGCAGCAAAATAAAATTAAACATCTACCTTTCACCTTGCACAAAACTCAACTCAAAGTGGATCAAGGACCTAGGAATTAGACCAGAGACTCTGCACCTAATAGAAGAAAAAGCAAGCCCGAATCTTCATCATGTCAGCTTAGAACCAGACTTCCTAACAGACTCCTAAAGCATAAGAAATAAAATCAAGAATCAATAAAATGGGATGGATTCAAACTAAAAAGCTTCTTTGCAGCAAAGGAAACAATCAAGAAAGCGAATGGAGAGCCAACAGAATGGAAGAAAATATTTACAATGCGCACATCAGAGCATTAATCTCTAGGATATATAAAGAACTCAAAAAACTTAACACCAAAAAAATCCCAGTAGGAGCTGGGGTTGTAGCTCAGTGGCAGAGCACTTGCCTCGCACACGTGAGGCCCTGGGTTCAATCCCCAGCACCACATAAAAATAAAGATATTGTGTCCATCTACAACTAAATAAATAATAAATAAATAAAAATAAAAAATAAAAAACCCAAATAATCCAATCAAAAAATGAACTAAGGAAATGAGCAGACACTTCACAGAAGAAGAAATACAACTGATCAACATATATATGAAAAAATGTTCAACATCTCCATCAATTAGAGAAATGCAAATCAAAACTACTCTAAGATTTCATCTCAGTCTAGTCAGAATGGCAAATATCAAGAATTCAATGCCCCCTCCCCCTGCGCCTGCAAGGTAGGTGGAACTGTGACCACCCACAGAACAGGCCAAGTGGCCCGCGGAGGGGCAGAGCTGCCAACCAGCCCTGCAAGGTAGGTGGACCTGCGACCCACCGGCAGAACAGGCCCAGCAGCCTGCTGAGGGGCAGAGCCGCCCCCTGCGCCTGCAAGGTAGGCGGACCTGTGACCCACCGGCCATTATGAAGTCAAACAACAACAAGTGCTGGCGAGGATGTGGGGAAAAGGGTACACTTGTACATTGCTGGTGGGACTGCAAATTGGTGCAGCCAATTTGGAAAGCAGTATGGAGATTTCTTGGAAAGCTGGGAACGGAACCACCATTTGACCCAGCTATTCCCCTTCTCGGTCTATTCCCTAAAGACCTAAAAAGAGCATGCTACAGGGACACTGCTACATCGATGTTCATAGCAGCACAATTCACAATAGCAAGACTGTGGAACCAACCTAGATGCCCTTCAATAGATGAATGGATAAAAAAAATGTGGCATTTATACACAATGGAGTATTACTCTGCATTAAAAAATGACAAAATCATAGAATTTGCAGGGAAATGGTTGGCATTAGAGCAGATTATGCTAAGTGAAGCTAGCCAATCCCTAAAAAACAAATGCCAAATGTCTTCTTTGATAAAAGGAGAGTAACTAAGAACAGAGTAGGGACGAAGAGTATGAGAAGAAGATCAACATCAAACTGGGATGAGAGGTGGGAGGGAGAGGGAGAGAGAAGGGAAATTGCATGGAAATGGAAGGAGACCCTCAGGGTTATACAAATTTTCATACAAGAGGAAGTGAGGGGAAAGGGGAAAATAATACAAGGGGGAGAAATGACTGACAGTAGAGGGGGTAGAGAGAGAAGAGGGGAGGGGAGGGGAGGGGAGGGGGGATAGTAGAGGATAGGAAAGGCAGCAGAATACAACAGACACTAGTGTGGCAATATGTAATTCAATGGATGTGTAACTGATGTGATTCTGCAATTTGTATACGGGGTAAAAATGGGAGTTCATAACCCACTTGAATCAAAGTGTGAAATATGATATATCAAGAACTATGTAATGTTTTGAACAACCAACAATAAAAAATTAAAAAAAAAAAAGAATTCAAGCAACAATGGGTGCTGGTGAAGACATAGGGAAAAAGATATACTGATTCGTTTTTGGGGGGACTGCAAAATTTTGCAACCACTTTGGAAAGCAGTATGGAGATTCCTTAGAAAATTTAGAATGGAACCACCATTTGACCCAGCTATCCCACTCCTCAGTCTATATATACCCAAAGGCCTTAAAATCAGCATACTACAGTGAGGCAGCCACCTCAATGTTTATAGCAGCTCAATTCACAATAACTATACTGTGGAACCAACCTAGAGGCCCTTCCAAAGATGAATGGATAAAGAAATTGTGGTATATATACACAATGGAATATTACTCAGCATTAAAGAAGAATGAAATTATGGCATTTACAGGTAAACGGATGGAGTTGGAGAATATCATGCTAAGCAAAGTAAGCCAATCCCCAAAAACCAAAGGCCAAATGTTTTCTCTGATATGTGAATGTTGATCCATAATGGGGGGGGGGGGTAGGGCAAGGGAAGAATGGAGGAACTTTGGATTGGGCAGAGGAGAAGGAGGGGAGGGGAGGGGAGGGGAGGGAAGTGGGTAGGAGGGAGATGATGTAATGAGATGACATTATTATCCTCTATGTGGGTATGACTGCACGAATGGTGTGACTACATCATGTACAACAAGAGAAATAAAAAGTTGTGCTCCATTTGTGTAAAAAATAAAATTAAATTTAAAAAAACGATGAACAGATAAAGAATCTGTTGTATACATACACAATGGAATACTACTCAGCCTTAAAGAAGAATGATATTATGCCATTTGCTGGTAAATGGATGAAACTGGAGAATGTCATGCTAAGTGAAATAATAGTCCCCTCGAAACAAAGGCCAAATATTTTCTCTGATATATGAATGCTAACCTACAACAAGGGAGGGTAGGGAGGAGAAGAATAGAAGCTCATTGAATTGGATAAAGGAGAATGAAAGAAAGGAAGGGAGTATAGGGCTAGGAAACACAGTAGAATGTATTGGACATAACTTTTCTTTGCTCATTATGAATACACGACCAATGTAACTTCACATTATGTACAACCACAGAATGGAATCCTAATTGGAATGGGTTGTACTCCAAGTATGTAAAATATGTCAAAAATACACTCTACTGTCATGTATATCTAAAAACAGTTACAATAACAAAAATCTCTGCCTTCATACAATTTACATTCTGTAAGAAGAGATGAGGAGCCAGGTGTGGTGATACACACCTGTAATCCCAGCAGCTCGGGAGGCTGAGGCAGGAGGAGTGTGAGTTCAAAGCCAGCCTCAGCAACAGCGAGGCACTAAGCAACTCAGTGAGAACCTGTCTCTAAACAAAATACAAATAAAGGACTGGGGGTGTGGCTCACTGGTTGAGTGCCCCTGAGTTCAATTCCTGGTACCCCTCTCCCCCCAAAAGATGAGGTTTAATGAATAAGTTAAAATAAATAGTGCATTAGATTGTGATAGCACAGAGAGCACAGAAGAGGAACGGTAATTTTAGAAACATCTGAGAAAACTGAAATTGAAGTGAGTTCAAAATTGAAAAGAAACATATTAGTAAGTGAGACATATTACTATCTGGGAAAAAGGGGATTCTAACCAGAGCCTGAGGCAGGAACATGCTTGGCCTATTTGAAGAAGAGTGAGGAATAGAGATGTTCATCATAGCATTGTTTTTATTAAAACAGAAATAATTTGATTTAGGAAAATGGTTAAGCATTTTTTATGGGATATCCATACTGTGAAATACTATGCAAACAAACATTTTCCATACAAAATACATTTATTTTCCATTAAGGAAAACATAGCAGGCTCAAAATATAGTCACTCATACTAAGGGTTCACATACCAAAGAGAAAGGCCAAGTGAATAATAAGCTCAGGATCAGAAATCAAGTATCCTATTTTCCCTTTCTCCTATATCCTCCACTAAACAATGTGACATTGTGGAAGTTTTAAAATTAACTGGGCTCTGGGTGGGAATAAATCAAATAGATCTTACAAAACAGGGATTGATTATGGATTTCCAAGTCTGAATTGAAGTGAAAGTTCTTGTCAAGGATGGCTTAGAAGAATGATAATGCCAAGGACAGAAATATAGCAGAATTTAGGTAGGGTGGGTGGGGGTAAAGGGTATTCCTTTATTCATTCAATGAATATTTAGAGAATTTACATGTGACAAATATCACTAGATGGCTGGGGGAAAAGGTGAACAAGTCAGACTTGCTTCCCACCCCTATGAGACAGCTAAGTTGCTGAGGTTGGCCTCAAACTCACAATCATCCTAAGTAGGTTTTAAATGGATGAATTTGGTTTTACATGAGTTTGAGTTTGGATAACAGGTCATGTAAGAACAGCTATCCTTAGAAAGATGGAAATATAAGAATGGAACTGTAGTTCAGTGAGCTACAGATAACTGAATTCAAAGGCACATGTCAAGGTGAATATGAAGTATAAATAATGGTTGCTGGATTCTGTGGGACAGAAGTTTGCAGTTCTCCACCTGCCCCCTGAAACAACAGAAAGAATATAGCTAGATCACAGGGTGTTCTGTAACATGTAATCCTTGTGTGTAGCTGCAACTTCACCCTTTGCCTGGCACAAAGCCAAGGTTTACAATGTTTGTGTTAGTATAAGATGCCTGAATTTGTTCTAATTAAAGAAGAAAACTATTAAATTATGAGGCACAATAAATGAATGATCACAATACTGTAGTATCAGAACTCCATGATTAAAAGTTATAGCTGAAAGGACAGTACAGAAATAAGAATAGGAACAGGGCAACCTTGAGAAGTAGAACATAAAAACTGGGAAGAAGAAGCATTTAGGACTCATTTCTGAGTAGATGACAGTATGTCCATATGGCTCAAAAAAGTACAAAGAGGAATTCAGTGCAAAGTCCCTCCTATCCCTGAACTTGACCCACAATTGCCCTTACATGAAAGCAACATCAATAATTTTACTAATCTCTGGTAAATGAAAGGTCCATTTCCTTCAATATGCATTAGGTCTATAATAAGAAAAAAGAAATTCCTTCAGAGTTTGGAATTCTAGACAGTAAAAATGTAGTATAAAATAGTATTCAAGGGAGTAGATTCCACTGAAAGTCAGAAGAGAGGATATAAAACCCACTCAGGGACTTTGGCCACCTTACTATGCCTTATTTTTTTTTTATCTCCAAAAAGGTGTTGTGCAAGTACAACACCTCTCTCAGAGTTGTTAAAGTGCTTAGCACAATTCTGGTGTAATAATGGGTATTATTTGGGCTAGAAGAAAGCCATTATATAATTAATAAATAAAAAGTGGTAAAGTTTTAAAAGCAAAGTTTTAGTGTTGATGGCTCTTTACTTTTAGAAGTACATGTACTTCTCTGAAAACAGATGATCTTGTTATGAACAGGATTTTCTGAAAACTACACTTACCCCAAATTTGCCTATGATCTCAGGGATTCAGAACTATAACTGCTAATAATTATTGTAAACCATATTTTTCAGAATTAAATGTAAAAATGTAGCAAAATGTAATTAAAATTTGAGATAATTTACTAGAAAAATTTCTGAAAGTAAAATCTGCTGAAAATTTATTATTACACACCAAGATATATACTGTATTTCACATACATGAAAAAGCTAGAATTTGATCTGCAGTCCATGTTATTATTATTTTTTATTTATTTTGGTACTGGGGATTGAAACCAGGGTGCTTTACCACTGAGATACCTCACATCTTTTTATTTTGAGACAGCTAAGTTGCTGAGGTTGGCCTCAAACTCACAATCATCCTAGTTCAGCCTCCTGAGTTGCTAGGATTACAAGCATGTTCCACTGAGCCTGGCTTCAACTTTTTATCCTATACCATAATATATTAGTTATGTAAAAGGGACAGTATTTAAGTGCATTTAAGTCAAATATCCCCTTCTACAGTTTTAGCACTTTAAACATCCTTGAGTCATAATTTGTCATAGCTACACAAAAGTAAAGATTCTTCTAGTTCTCCCTAGAGTTAGAGCACCTGGATTTAAATCTCTGTTTCCCCCCCACCCCAATATACAGTCTATATGACTATTATAGTTTGGATATAAGCTGTCCTCTTAAAATTTCTGTGCTAATCCAGGAATATTAGAAGATAAAATTATTGGATCATGAGAGTTTGTAACCTAAATAGTCCAT
Source organism: Marmota flaviventris (assembly GCF_047511675.1). Classification (NCBI taxonomy): domain Eukaryota; kingdom Metazoa; phylum Chordata; class Mammalia; order Rodentia; family Sciuridae; genus Marmota; species Marmota flaviventris. The sequence continues at coordinate 87,149,355 of NC_092501.1, read as the reverse complement.
CCTAGTTTGAACAGACTAACTGGTAGTAATTGTAGTGAAGTGGGGCATGGCTGAAGGTGGTGAGTCACTTGGGATATGCTCTTGAAGGGTTCATTTTCCCTGTGGCCCTTTCCTTTTCTGTTTCTCAGTTACCACATGCTGAGCAGTTTGTAGTTTTCCTCCATCATACCCTTCTGCCATGATGTTCTGACTCACCTTGGGCCCAGAATTGATGAGGATTTGGCTGACCATGGACTAAAACTGTGGGCCAAAAATAAACATTTCTTCCTCTAAATGTTCTTCTCAGTTATTTTGGTCACAGCAACAGAAAGCTGACTAGCACAATGATCTTGAACAAGTTACTTCAACTCTCTGTCTTGTATGAATTCAGTTTGATGATACTGCAGTCATTCTGAGTTCTAACTACCATGACTACCTCAGAGCAACTCTAATTGGTTTTCCTGCAGTTTCCATCATACTATAAATAGAAAAAAACATTAGTAGTATGTAAAGTTTTACAACTGGTCCAGGTGCCTGGAATGTGCCTGACTCTTAACATTAGCTTAAGATAAACTTGGTACTTTCCACCTTGGATGAAGTCACTTTGGCACAGACCAATAATACAAAACCCCTCATTCTTGACCCAACCCGTAGGGATCCACTTGGTATTGCAGCTACCTAGGACCATGCTTCTGTCACTTAAATTCCCCAATAAACTGCAATCTGGATCTGCAATCCCAGATCTGCCTGTTTTCTTCAATCTTGTAGCACCTTGGGACTAGTACTCATATAGTGGGAATAGGTTGTCCAGAAACAGTGTCTTAGCTTCTTCATCTGCAAAATGGGGACTCTGGTATCTACCTTATAGGGCTATTGTGAAGTATACATGAGTTCATATGTGTAAAGCACTTAGAAAATTGTCAAGTTTTTAATATTATCTAGTATTTGAACCAATTGATGAAGTATATAATACAATTTTTTTAAACTTTATGCATTTAAATGATCAGCTTGGCTACTCAAAATAGACTCCTATCATGAGGCTAAAAATCGTAGAAAAGGACACTGCTGTAACAGGCATGTATCTCAATGGAGACAGCACTGCAGAGGAACTCATAGTTTCATCTTAGAAGACCAGCTTTTATAATCTTGAGTAGGTTTCTTCCCCTTCATATTTTTTACTTCTCATTTTTAACACATTCCCTTTTTGTTTTTCTTTTATTACTCGGTGATGACACACAATAGTCAAATTCAAATCAGAATTTCTAAATGACAGTTTACTAGGAATAATAACTGAAATTTTTAGCTGTGAAGATTGAGTCTGGAGGAAAAGAATAGAGAAAATATTTTACATTAAAGTGAACACCTTAAAAATTGTATTACTATATTCATATATTCATCTATATCTGAAATACAAACAGAAAATCTTATTCCAGCAGATATTGCTTATGGTAATCATTATATATCCACACAATAGTTAAACCATAAAACATATCCTGTAAAAATAAACACATTTGAAAAATCATTTGGAAAGGAAAGCTTAAGACCGTTTTTCTTACTTCTTGAAGCTGATGTGGTATAGATAGGTAAGTCTCTTGCTGCTCTTCTCAAAATTTGTTGTTGTCTTTCATGGCTGAATTCCTTTTCATAACGCTCCTTGTCAGAATTGGACAAGTAGAACTATAAAAAGAGAAACAATTATCAACCCATCAATATTGTGTTTCATCAAGAGAAAACTTACCTTCAAACTGACTTTCAAGTATATTTTAATAAAACTACATAGATTAAAAAATATTTGCCTTCCCTATTAATAATGGCAAAGAAAATAAACACACTTCTGCATCTTTGCTTTTTATAGATAAAAAAATTAATTTCCTTCATCAAAAAGGCTTAGTACACATTTTTTTTAATTAATAAAAACTTTGCTGTTTAAAAGTTACTGTCAAGAAATTCTATATTTTTGGAAGAATTATTGGCATGTCTGACATTAAAATGCAGGTCTTCTGTGTTCCATTCTAGTATATTTTCCTCTATTTTGCTAACATAAAGGTTCTGGGTTTTTACAGATTGTTACCAGATCTAAATTAATAGTATATTTTATGAAGTAGAAGAGTCTATTTTAGATTACCTTGCTTGGCTTTCACAATTAAATGAACAGAACAGAAAGCAGTCAGAAAAGATTCACATGACCCCCCCCCCCCCAAAGACTTTAGAGACCACTTATCAACCACCAACTACAAGGCAGGGAGCTTCAGACATTTCTGACAGATTCATCTGGTCTTGAATACTTTTGGAGATAGAAAGAAAATCATATGGTATAATGTTAAAACTATACTTGGAAAGGAAAGGGTCTGATCAAATTTTAGTTTCCTATAAAATCTCAATAGACTCCCCTGGAGGAATCCATTCCTAGACTGTGGTAGTATCTCAAATCTCCACTTGCTACATCTTCTTCCACTTGACAACCATTCCTTCTCCTTAATAATTAAGGATATAAAATTTAAATCAAATGAAAATTTCTAGAGATACCAGAATTTTAATGGAACAAAACTAAAATTAAAATAGATTAGACTTTTGAAATTGCCAAACATAATTCAAATTACAAAATGCCATTACTATCTTAAATTCAGAGTTCAAATGGTTCCATTTAAATATGTGTTAGGCAATAGCTACATTATGAAACCAACCTAGGTGCCCTTCAAAAATGAATGGATAAAGAAAATATATACACAGTGGAATATTACTCAGCCATAAAAAATGCAATTAAGGGCTGATGTTGTAGCTCAGTGATAATGCACTCACCTAGCATGTGTGAGGCACTAGGTTTGATCCTTAACATCACATAAAAAGAAAGAAAGAAAGAAAGAAAGGCATTGTGTCCATCTACAACTAAAAATATATTTTTAAAAAATGCAATTATGGGGGCTGGGATTGTGGTTCAGTGGTAGAGCACTCGCATCGCACGTGCGAGACCCTGAATTCAATCCTCAGCACCACATAGAAAAATAAACAAGTGAAATAAAGGTGTTGTGTCCAACTACAACTAAAAAATAAATATTAAAAAATGCAATTATGGCATTTGCCGATAAATGGAGACTCTCATGCTAAGTGAAATAAGCCAATACTCCAAAACCAAAGGCCGAATGTTTTCTGATATACAGATGCTAACACATAATAAGGAGAGGTAGAGAAGCATAGAAGTATTTTGGATTAGACAAAAGGGAATGAAGGGAAGGGCAGGGGAAGAGAATAGCAAAGGCAGTAGAATGAATCAGACATTACTTTCCTATACTATATATGAATATGACCAGTGTAACTCCATATCATGTACAACCACAAGAATGGGGAGTTTTACTCCATGCATGTATAATATGTCAAAATACATTCTACTGTCATGTGTAACTAAAATGGTACATATGTAGTACTGATATGGTACGGTACATAATACTCAATACCCACTGACTAAAAAAATTAAAAAAAAATGTTTTATAACTTAAACTTTCCTAAATATTTATTGTTTTTTTTTAATATCCAATCAATTCCCCTAAAGCCAAATATTCCAAGCATTGCTGTAACCTTGGAGATAACAGTGATTAACACCAATCTCATAGCTTTATAATTACTTCTAAGGCACCATCTCAATCAGCATACTGTAAACTTAGAGAACCTTAAATTCCTGTTCTTGGCTGTCACTAGGGCTTTATTTGGTTGGTTCCCGAGAACTAAATAATTAACTAATTCAACATTTATTGAATCTGACACTAAGCGTCAGATTGTGTATGGGGGAGGTACAGTGGTGAATACAATGGAAATACCATCCTCCTCACAGAATTTACATTTAATAAGGTGATAGATGTAAGTAAAGAGGCAATTACAGTGCCAGATGATAAGTTCCACAATAAGGTAAATGGAAAGTGTAAAGTAGAGCCACCAGATAAAATCTTGGGCACTTATGTAGAGTGCATAAAAAGGCTTAAGGTCTGGACTGAATGCTAAATGGATGAAAAATGCCAAAATAACAATCAAAGAGGAATACATAACTTTAGAGAGTATTTATTATGTGGTAGACATTGTCTTAAGAACTGTACATATCTAGATAAATACACATATATATAACTAATTTATTCAATTCTTACATTCTGTGGGGTATATATTACTATTACCCTCATTTACAGAGGAAATTCAAATTCATACAGCTAGAAAATGGCAGAGGTACAAGTTAAATCTGGACAGTTTGGCTCCAAAATTCAGAGTTCTCAGCCTGTACACTATACTGCTTCTCCAAAGTCTTACAAATTGTTTTCCCTTTCAATTTCCTATTTTCTATAATGGGAACTGTTTTCTTTTTACACATGCTATGTTTTCAACAGCGACAACTACTAGTAATTGATAAAATTAGATCCTTTTAAATTTAGAGTTAAGAAATGGATGGTATTTTGTAATTTAAGTTTAAGGATTGACTAATAATTACCAAAATGTCTAAAAAATATATTTGAAAAACCACTTGGGGCTGGGGATGTGGCTCAGTGGTAGAGCACTCAACTAGCATGTGCGAGGCGCAAGATTCAATACTCAGCACCACATAAAAATAAATAAATAAAGGTATTGTGTCCAACTTCAACTTAAAAAAAAACAAAAACCTTAAGCTCAATTTATGGCTGACTTTAACTCTTAGAGCAAAAGTAAAATAAAAATACAAGCTAAGGACTATGTTTTTCTACTAATATTGAACGTACATATAACATTATATACCAGTTCTATTCCTAGGGACCTATATAAAAGAACTATAATGTATATTTTCCATAAGACGTGTACTAGGATATTTAAAGAAGCCCTATCTGTAATAGCCCTAAACTGAAATCCTCCCTAAATGCCTATCAATAGGAGACTTAGCAAATAAATTTGTATTATATACCACAATTAAACAACAAACAATAATGAAAATAAATGATCTACTACTATACGCACCGACATAGCTGAATCTCACAAATAAAATGCCAATGAAAGAAGCCAGACATACAAGCATATATTACCATGATACTATATATATACTATAACATGATTCTATTCATATTATGGACAAAATCAGGCAAACGTCATCTATGCTATCAGAAGGCAGAAGAATACTTTCTCACAATGTGGGTGGCTGGAAGGAAGCATGAAGTGACTGATGGGGTTCTGGGAATGTTCTGCTTCTTAGAGTTGGGGATTACACAGGGGTATTCAGTTTGTTAAATTTCATCACATACACTTATGACATGTATACTTTTCTGCATATATGCCCTCCACTAAAAAGTTAAACAGAAGTTGATACTATTTTTATATATTTGGATATGATTTTTAATGAATTGAAAAATTTAACATGCAAGGAAACAATATTACCATCATCATCTAATATCTGAGTACTAATCATGTGGCAGGTACTATGTTAAAATTTTTACTTGGAAAAACCTCTCTTAATCCTCACAAACATTCTATAGAAATGGGTATAACTGTTAGCTCCATTTACTGATGAGAAAATTGGAAACTCAGGGAAATTAAGTAATGTGCTAGAGTACAAAACAAAGTCAGATAATTCTAACTCTAGAGAATATATTAACCATTTTGCTATACTAAATTTTCAGTGAAGAATTAAGTTGGATACATCAAGCCAAGAGAGAGCCAGGCACAGTGGTGCATACCTGAAATCCCAGCAACTTAGGAGGCTGAGGCAGGTGGATTGAGAGTTCAAAGCCAGCCTCAGCAATGGGGAGGTGCTAAGCAACTCAGTGAGACCCTGTCTCTAAATAAAATACAAAATAAGGCTGGGGATGTGGTTCAGTGGTCGAGTGTTCCTGAGTTCAATCCCCAGTACCAAAAAAAAAAGTAAGAAATATTCGAAAATGTTTATCTATATTATATTAGTTCAAGTGGAACCTCTAATTGGGAGGAAAAATTAGTCATAGTATGGTGTGCCAAGCAAGAGCCTAAACAACTTTTTCCTATAATCAAAGTACTTTCTTTAGTTCAATGTATTTATTCATGCCTAAGAAAATGTAAATAAATGTGGAGGGTTTTTTTTTTTTTTTTTTCCCCTTTCTTTTTTTTGGACCAGAGATTGAACCCAGGGGCCCTCAACCCATGAGCTACAGTCCTAGTCCATTTTATTCCTTATTTTGAGACAGGTTCTCACTAAGTTGCTGAATCTGTCTTTGAACTTGCTATCTTCCTTCCTCAACCTCCAGAGCTGCTGGGATTACAGGCATGTGCCACTATACCCTGGGTTAAATTTCTAAAAATCAACTCTACTTCCCTACTCAATTTTATGACTTTTTTACTCAATAACATAATGTATTTAAGATACCACAGCATGTGAGGTAAGTATTATTGCAGCTAAGCTATGTCAGTGAATGGTATCTGAGAATAGGTTGATGATTCACATTCACAGTACAGAGTTACCAAAAAATTTTATGAATGGAAACAAAACAAATGCATTATGTACAGTTTTAACATAGGTAACACAAGGGAAAACAATTCCATAATCAGTTAAAGCATTTGGTAATTTACCAACATTAAATTTACCTCTTTGGAGGGGATAGCGGGAGACGTGAATACTGTCATCCAATAGGACCACACAAACATAACAAAGAACAGATGGAAAGCCACAAGGTAAACAACGGTCTTTCCTGGTAAATAAAAACAAATAACATTTCATTGAATTCAGGTGAAAACAGGAAAAAGCATTACATTAAAACACAGTATGTGGGTCAGGAGACCTAATCCAATAAAAAATTTAATTAAGACATACTAAAACATCAAATATATAAACTCTTTTATCTTTATGATGTAATATTATATTTGAAGAAATATTCTGTTCCTGAATTTAAGGACTATCAGACTGGTTTACAAATAAAGACCACAGCCAGAGAAGAGATTTGATTTTATAAAGTTGCTGAGGATTTGAGCTAAAAAAAACTTCATTTATTCGCTATATTTCAGTTCTCCCTAAACAATAATTTTAAATGACTTAAACATTATTTAAAATGATCCATCACTATAAACATTAAATCCAAGGAACTAAAAACTGAAAATAAATAACTTATAATCCCCAAGAATAATAAGTAAAATTGAGTAACTTAATCCCTGTATTATTTGCAAAAAGTATTCTAAATTTCATTTTGCTGTTCAACATAGGCTAATAAGAAAACTTTTTAGTCACTCTAAATTTCTACCTTAACTGTTTCCCAAGTTGATGTAACATTTCAACATCTTTATCTCCAAATGTTAACTCGATGATATAACTTCTAAAGCTTTTTGTTGTGTTCTGGGAGTTTTTCTATTTGAAAGAAGTAGAACTAGTTTACAATAAGCAAGAGCTATGTACCAGGTAGCTGAACTGTTTTTCAGTTTGTAATGCAGCAACACAAACCCACTGAAGATAACAAAGTATAAAGTGTAAAAAGTCTGAAATTCTACTCATTTTTAAAGTTCAGATCAAATAGTATTTCTTCCACAAAAAAAGTCTTCTCCATTATTTTCAGAATTCATAGTTACGCTGCATTTTTCCAATCCCTTTCCTTAGACTTCAATTAAAACCCCTTTTGAATAAAGTTAATTGCCTAATACTGATGAACAAATATATGCAAACACAGTAGTGCCTGGTACATAATAAATCCTCAACAAATACTGGCTGTTATTATCATTACTGTCCAAGTATCTTAATTCTTATTATAAAGCTAACACATATTATAAAGCTAGCACTGACCTTCCTTTTCTTTTAGTCTGAGATTATTTTTCCTTATATTTTGGTTTTAAATAATGTTCGTTCTTTTTAAATTAAAAAATAATAAAACTTGACAACCTTATTAGAACCCAGCCTTTTTTTTTTAATTATACTGGTTCATTTCAGAGACTGGACGCTGGGGTCACACAGCTAATTGATGCAGGGACCCAAGCCTCAAGTAGCTCCCCGTATCTTCTGGGTAATCAGTACAATTATTTTCAACTCTAATTTCTTCTCACTGTTTTCACTGCCAGTGCCTACGCTGCCCATCTCATTTGGATTGCTGCAAAAGTAAAACTGGTCTCCTTGCTTCCTGTCTCTTGCTTACATCTTCACGGCTAATGCTAAATGTGTTGCTCTAGTTTCTTCTCCCCCTGGACTCTGAGAATTCCTGGAAAGTAACTCCATCTGCAGGGCCAATGCATCCTAATAAAACTCTGGGATTTTATAGTCACCATATTCAACTTCCGCTACTCAAATAATCATTCCAACCAACTTAGAACACATATATTGTATGCTTTGTTTCCAATCCTCACAGTAGTCTTTTACGATATTTTTTGAGTTCATAAACAAACAGTGAGGTTCAGAGAATTTAGTAATTTGTGCAATGTCACTTATTTACTAAATGATAATGCCAGAATTCAACCCCATATCTGTTTGATAAGAATCCAAGGTCCTTTTCATTGTCATCCCTGAAACAGAATTCTCCTCCACTTTTTTTTTTTTTTTTAACCATTATCTAAATGGTCATTCTACTTCTGAGCCAACATTTGCCGCCAAAATAAAACTCTAACTACAACTTCCTTCTATTTTAAAGTGTGCTCTTTTCACTTCTGCTATTATTATTATTGACAATGAAAATTCTGGCTTCTCAAAATCTGCATTTCTCTATGCTTTCAGCACCCTCTAGCCCAAACCAAAATATAATGAACCCAAAGGACTCCAAATCAGCATTTTATTTGTTTTTTCTTTGGAAAAACACGAGGGAGCTTAGGCTTCTATTGTGACACCAACTATGAGGCCATTTATCAATTTACTCTGCATGTTATCTTCACATAGTTTATTTTTTGCCTGGCCCCCATATTCAACCAAGCTTGTCATTCCTCATTTAAACACTGTTATATAGCTTAAAGATAAATAGCAACACTAAGGTCCTCAAACTTCTTAAGCATTTACTTACAACTAAGACAGGCATGCAAAAAATATTCTTGAAATATTTTAACATTTAATATCTTTTTACATATTTCTGCTCTATAGGACAATAAAGCAAACAGCTTACTTTAAAATATATTAATTCTCAGTTAAATAAAAAAAATAGATATTAAGTCTGTAGTACAATGTTTGGAATATAGTAAGTATTTAAAAGATGGTAGTTATTAAATTATAACCAAGTAAATATAATATTCTTTATTATGTTAAAAAATGATAGAGACCAATGCTTGTAACTGAGTTCAATTCATGTGACTGTTAATAATTACTTGTATAAGCTATTGGTTACAAATAATAAATAGGGTAAAATTTTTGTTAACTAAGCATGTTAAAGCTCAAAGAAAAAATCTGAACTTATCAATCAAAAGTCTGGGTTCAAAAGTCAACCTATAATTGAATTAACAAACATAAAAGTTTATAACAGGATTCTTTAAGAGACATGGTAAAAATAACCCATACTTTCAATATATAGGAAATAATTCTGATGTAACCGATAGGCCTACCAAGATGGACTCTGTTTCTTCCGTTACTGAAAAATTAGATTTAAGGGCAAAAATTTGATTTATATGCTTAATATCTAATTATCTCCAGTAACAAGAATAAATCTTTATTCATAATTTCTAACTGTCCAACTGTTTAAGAAATTCTGTTTTTTTCTATTAAAATCAATTTTTATTTTGAAATTTGATCCTCAATGGATTTCTGAAGTTTTCTTTTATTCTGGCAAAATTGTAAGAAAGGATTTTTTTCCCTCTAAGTATTGTCTCTTTGATTATTCATTATAAAAACTTTAATTTCTTTGACTCATAATACAATTTATATCTCTTTGATTATTCATTATAAAAACTTTAATTTCTTTGACTCATAATACAATTTACAAACTTATTATTATTATTTTTTTTTTCTAATTGGTCTATTCACTTGAATCATGCCTGCATCATCAAGGAACAAAATGTGCCCTTCTGAATAATCTGATGCAGGATTTCTCAAAATTACATGTGTATGGATATCCCTTTGAAACCTTATTAAAAGGCAGAATCTGATTTAATGGATGTGGAATAAAGTCTGAACTGCTTCATTTATAAGCTCATACATGATGCTGATATTGTTTTATAGATCACATTCTAAGAAGCAAGGATCTTGGCAAAACCTTAATTGTTTATGTGACTCATTAACAATTTATAATCTTAAAGCATGGTTATTTTACTAAATATCTTTGAGTTGGAAAGTGCTATTTTCAACAAATTTGTAAGCAAGAATACCATCAATGAGATTTAGTCATAATAAAAGCAGAATTCCCTCTCCTCAACTAAAATTCATATTAAGAATTTAAATAGAGAGTTCTGAAGAACATACAACACAAATTTCAAAATTTACCCAAAGAAGTTTGAGTTCTAGGAGCCTTACAAAATAATGGCTATCTCAATTTATACAAATAATACAAAATGAGAATACACCGAGTGGGAATAAACCCAATACTGCATCTCCTTTAATTACTTAAAATTTAAAGATACAAATTTTCTTTTTGAAAAGCAAAAATAAGTATTCATTACTAAAAACTATGAGGAGTGCAATTAATATACTATAAGTCTTAAAATAATACTATAAGTGCCTTACCAGTTTCTTCATTTCCAGAAATAGTAACTAGAATAGAAGAAAAAAGAGTGAATATACTTTAAACATTTTGTACATAAATTTAAATTCAAGTTGAATATTCATCTTAATATCATTTTCATAAACTTCAAAAACATTAAAATAATGTTCAAAATTTTTTTAATATTTATTTTTTTAGTTTTAGGTGGACACAATATCTTTATTTTATTTTTATGTGGTGCTGAGGATTGAACCCAGTACCTCATACATGCTAGGAGAGCACTCTACCACTTGAGCCACAACCCCAGCCCATCAAATTCTTTATCATCAACATTACAGTTACTTAAGAACTTTTGTCAATTTTTTGCAGGGGGAGGGTACCAGGGATTGACTCAAGGGCACTTGACCACCGATCCACACCCCCAGCCTATTATGTATTTTATTTAGAGACAGGGTCTCACTGAGCTGCTTAGCGCCTCAAAATTGCTGAGGCTGGCTTTGAACTTGTGATCCTCTGCCTCAGCCCCGCAACCACTGGGATTACAGGCACACGCCACTGCACCAACTTAGAACTTTGTTAATTTTAGGTGCATTAACATAGTTAATAGCTGTGACATTTTCTTTAGCTCTTTGCTTAATGAAACCTTAAGAATGAACAGAACCATCCTCTATGGTACTCATAACTTATTCACTAGTCTGTGATGCACCTTACCAACTTCTTTGTGAAGGCTATATTCAAGATAAATTTCCTTTTTAGGAAAACTGATGCTTGGCTGGGGTTGTGGCTCAATGTACAGCACTTGCCTAACACATGCGAGGCCCTGGGTTTGATCCTCAGCACCACATAAAAATAAATAAAATAAAGGTATTGTGTTCAACTACAACTAAAAAATAAATATAAAAAAAGAAAACTGATGCATATTAATTATATTTAGGGGTACACTGCAATAATTTAATACATATTTATGATGAAGAATGATCTCAAATCAGGGTAATTAGCATTTCCATCTCCATCTTCTTATACATTTATTATTTCTTTGTGTTTAGAGCCTTCAAATTCCTGCTTTACAGTTCTTCATAAAACATATAATAGGTTGTTGTAAACTATAGTTATCATATTGTGCTGTAAAACACCAGAACTTCTATCTAATAGTGTTTTGGTATCTGTTATACAATGTTCCTCTCTTCTCCCTCCCCTCTACCTTTTCTAGCTTCCAGTAATTACAATACTACTTTCTTCTTTGAGATTAACTTTTTTAGCTTCTACATGAGTGAGAACATGTTTTATCAAATTTCTTTTTTTTAAAGATCTTTATTTTGTTCATTTAGGTTTTTTTTTTTTTTTAAATTGTGGTACTCAGGATGAGGCATTCTAGGCAAGCGCTCTACCACTGAGCCACAACCCCAGCCGAGACAGACAAATTTCTTTTTTGACAGGAATAAAAAGTAGAGGAACTTATTCCTATAATTTTTAGAGTATTTTCTCTGAACACCTAAATACTTAAGAAATTAAACTAGGCACAGAAAAGTTAATTTATTATCTACCGCTTTTATGCATTTTCCATCTTGTATTACTATTTTTTTTTTTAAATACCAGGGACTGAAAACCAGAGGTGCTTAACCACTAAGCCACATCCCCAGCCCTTTTTAATTTTTTATAATTTTGAACAGGGTCAAAATTAAGGCTGGCTTTGAACTTGTGATCCTCTTGCCTCTGCCTCCCAAGTCATCGGGATAACAGGCTTGTGCTGCCATTACTGGTTGTTATTACTATCTTGATGAATACAACTGCAGTCTAACCCTGACAACTCGGGAAATTACTATTTTTTCTTTCTTTCTGGATGGTCCAAAGTTCTAATGATTCTAAATCTATTTTAAATTTGTCAATTCTTCTTTAGTCCCTACCAATGCCTTCCTCAAATGCAACAGCTATAGCATCTTCCCACTATCAGTTTAATACACCCTTACCACTAGCAAATAGGATAGTTTGAATACTCTTCAATACCTGAGTCACTTTCAGAATAAAGTGCAAAATCTTCAGGGTAGCAAACATTACAGGTTTGCCATAATCTCTATTGCTTTAGTCTCATTATGCCGCACAATTTTATTTTCTATTTTGAGCAATTTCCTGAAGATATCAAGCAAGTTTACACGTACAGTGTGCTATCCATTTTCAGGGCTACCCCCCACCCCCAATATTTTATTAGTTGTTGGTGGACCTTTATTTATTTATATGTGGTGCTGAGAATTGAATCCAGTGCCTCACACATGCTAGGCAAGCACTCTACCACTGAGCCACAACCCCATCCCCTTCAGGGCTCATTTTGAATACTACCTCCTTTGTAAAACCTTCTGGAGTCCCTCTTTAGGAAAAAACACTCCTTTGTATCACCACTGTTCACTCTTCCATGTCAGGCACACTTTATCACTTTACCATACCATCTCTCTCACTTTTCTTTCCCCCCAATTACTGGTGACATATTTGTCTCACTCTACTAAAGAACTAAAGTGTGGAATCATACAGTAGAACAATAACAACCCTGGAACGTTATAGTTCCATCTCATAAATAGGTAAACAAAGGCTCAAAATAGTTGAATGATTTGCCCAGGGTCACAGAGTATATTAAGTGTGGACATGATTTGAACTAAAAATTTGTTTGCACTTGTATTTCCTATAATGTCTCTCATTATTATTCCTTATCTCAATGCCTGATGCACAATAGCAATGCTTAAGAAATGTTTATTGTTTCAGGTACAGTGGAGCACGCCTGTTATCCCAGGGACTCAAAGGCTGATGCAGGAGGATTGCAGGTTTGAAGACAGCCTCAGCAACTTACAAGGCCCTAAGCAACTTAGCGAGAACCTGTCTCAAAATAAAAAGGGCTGGAGATGTAGTTCAATGGCAAAGTGCCCCTGAGTTCAATCCCCAATACATAAAAGAAAGAAAGGTTGGTTGTTTGACTGCCTCAAAATTCAGTTTTGACTAAAATCTCTTGATAAAATTAGAGAACACAACTATTTCCTTAACAAAACAAAATATATCTACTTCAATCCCAAGCCAGCATAATTTATAACACTAAAAAAATATTCCTACTAAAGTCAGGTACAAGTTTTTGATTACTTTTTTCTTTTAAATGATGTTTTAATTCAGATATCTTAGATTTGTCAGGCAGGGCCTGGGATAGTTAGATCTTATGTATATCATTTGTATCCCATACAGCATTTCCTACCAAAGTGTACACTAAAAACATTATCATTTCCTTACTGGTATAAAAACTGAAAAGAAAACAAATGTTATCACATTGTTGTTGTTGTTGTTTTTGGTATAGGGGATTTAATTCTGGGGCACTTCACCACTGAGCCACATCCCCAGACCTTTTTATTTTCTATTTTGAGATAGGGTCTCATTAAATTGCTTAGGGCCTTGCTAATTTGCTACGGCTGGCCTCAAACTTGCAATTCTCCTGTCTCAGTCTCCTGAGTCCCTGGGGTTATAGCAGTGTGCCACAGTACTCCGACAAATGTTGCAACTTTTTTTTTTTTTGAGGGAGAGACAGAGAGAGAATTTTTTTAATATTTATTTTTCAGTTTTCGGTGGACACAACATCTTTATTTTTTATGTGGTGCTGAGGATCGAACCCAGCACCCTGCACATGCCAGGCAAGCGAGTTACCACTTGAGCCACATCCCCAGCCCATGTTACCACTTTTGGAAGCTAAAATAAGTTTATTTCTTGCTGGTCAAAGAAAATAAATTGAACAACTATTATAAACAAGAGGTCATAGTGTACAAAATCTGATATGCAGAATCAACACATTTCCTATCAAAAATCCGATAAGCAGAATCAACTCATTTTCTACTACTTGCAATCATTAGAAGTGACAGTTGATCTTAAGTTTTACTTACAAAGGTGTCTAAAATATAAAATATATAAATGAAAGAAATGAGCAAGACTTACATAGGTAAAAACATTTTAATTCTTCAGAGGGACACAAAATAAAATGTAAACAAGTGGAAAAGTAATGTTCTCCATAGGATGAGTCATCATTCAAATGTTAATTGTCCCTTAATCTGCTTTTTCACTTTTTTTTTTTTTTTTTTTTTGCATCGCTAGGATTTTTTGCAAACTTTTTTTTTGAGAGAGAGAGAGAGAGAGAAAGAGAATTTTTTTTAATATTTATTTTTTAGTTTTCGGCGGACACAACATCTTTGTTTGTATGTGGTGCTGAGGATTGAACCCAGGCCCCACGCATGCCAGGCGAGCATGCTACCGCTTGAGCCACATCCCCAGCCCAGCAGTGCTAGGATTTAAACCCTGGTCCTCATACATGCCAGGTAAGCACTCTACCACTAGGCTTCATTTCTGGGCAAATCTTCCCTAATCATAAGTTTATCCCAATAAAGATTTTTTAAAATAATTTGATGGACTCTAAAGTTTATTTGTTTAAAAAAAAACTTGCATAAAGAAGTAGGAAAATGCTGAGTACAGAGAATAATGAAGTAAGACTAATCATGCCAAATACTAAAGCATGGGCTGGGGTTGTGGCTTGTCTAGCACGTGTGAGGCCCTGGGTTCGATCCTCAGCACCACATAAAAATAAAGGTATTGTGTCCAACTACAACTAAAAAAAAAGTATAGTCATGTGGGGCTGGGGCTGTACCTCAGTGGCAGAGCACATGCTACTGGGGCTGTAGCATGTGTGAGGCACTGGGTTTGAGTCTCAGCACCACATAAAAACAAACAAGTAAAATAAAGGCATTCTATCCATCTACAACTACAAAAAAATAATTTAAAAAAGTACAGTCAAGTGTTGCTTAACAATGGGAACATGTTCTGAGAAGTAGCAATTCCAGTGTTATGTAAACATCGTAATATAGTGTTTTAATACAAATCTAGATAACACGGGTCAATCACTATGTGGTCTTTTGATGTAATCAAGAGATGCAATAAGAGCCAGGTACAGTGTTTCATGCCTATAATCCCAGCAGCTCTGGGAGGCTAAAACAGGAGGATTGTGAGTTCAAAGCCAGCTTGTCTCTAAATAAAATACAAAAAAGGGCTGGGGATATGGCTCAGTGGTCGAGTGCCCCTGAGTTCACGGCCCAGTACCCCCCCCAAAAAGAGAGAGAGAGAGAGAGAGAGAGATGCAATAAGGTCAAGGTGGTGCACACCTATAATCCCAGAGGCTCGGGAGGCTGAGGCAGGAGGATCGGGAGTTCAAAGCCAGCCTCAGCAACTTAGCGAGGCCCTAAGCAATTCAGTGAGACCCTGTCTCTAAGTAAAATATAAAAAGGGCTGGAGATGTGGCTCAGTGATCGAAGTGACCCTGAGTTCAATCCCTGGTACTCAAAAACAGAAAAAAAAAAAAAAAAGAGAGATGCAATAAGGATGAGATATGTGAGGCTGTTACTGATATAACATAGTATACTGCTGGGTAGCCAAGATTATTTTGTAAGTAGGACTCTAAAAATATTAAAAAGTATAGTACAAGCCAATCATGGTGGCACACGCCTGTAATCCCAGAGACTTTGGAGTCTAAGGCAGGAGGGTCACAAGTTTGAGGCCAGCCTCAGCAATTTATGAACCCTTATCTCAAAATTTTTAAAAGGTGTGGGGGAAAGCCTCAGGATGAAGAGTGCCCCTGGGGGTTCAATCATTAGTACTGTCTTCACCCCAAAAAAAGCTACATAGTACAGTACGTACGTAAACCAGTAACATTTATCATTAAGAATTAGGTACTATATATAATTTATGTGTTATCTTTCATATGACTGGGAGTACGGTATATTCATTTACACAGCATCACTACCATGTGACTGATGTACTGCATCAAGATATATTCATGGCATGACATCATTAGGTGACGGGAATTTTTCTACTTCCTTATCATTTTTTAAAATATATTTTTATTAGAGAATTATAGTTATACATAGTTGGGTTCATCCCAACAAAATCATACATACATGGAATCTAACCCACTCCATTTCAGCCATCATTCCTTCTCCCATCCTTCTACTCCATGACCCCCACACCAACACCCCATGGATCCTCACCTTGCTCATCCATTATCCATCCTTGCTCATCCATTATCCATCCTTGATTGGTGCTTTCACACACATAAAGGTAAAATTCTCTGTGGTATATTTATTGCACATAATGTAATTTTCTTAAATTCATTCTATATTTCCTCTCTTCTCCTTTTCCATCTCTCTCTTCCTTCACTCTCAATCTCCTTCTTCTGGCCTTCCCTATATCTTTATGATATCAAGCCCTCCCCAGCCCTATTTTCTTTTCCTTAATTTGCTCCACATATGAGAGAAAATACCCAACCCTTGAGTTTCAGAGTCTGGTTTTATTTCACTTAGCATAGTGTGCTTAATTTCTATCCATTTACCAGCAGATGCCATAATTTCATGCTTCATTATGGCTAAGTAAAACTCTATTGTGTCTATGTTTTTCTTAATCCATTCATCTACTGATAGATGGGCTGATTCCATAATGTGGCTATTGTGAACTATGCTGCTATAAACATTGAAGTGGCTATTACACTACAGTATGCTAATTTTAGTTCTTCTGGATAAATACCAGGAGTGGGTTAGCTGAGTCATATGGTGATTTTATTTATAGTTTCTTGAGAAATCTCTATATTGCTTTCCAGAATGGTTATACAAATTTGCAGTCCCAGCAACAATGTATGAATATACCTTTTACCACCACATCCCTAACAGCATTTATTATTATTTGTATTCTTGATAACTGCCATTCTGAGTGGAGTAAGATGAAATCTTGGTGTAGTTTTGATTTATATTCCCCGATTGCTTGAGATGTTGAATAGTTCTTCATAAATCTGTTAATTATCTGTTTCTTCTGAGAAAGTCTATTTAGTTCTTTTGCTCATTTATTGATTGGATTTTTTTGGTGTTAAGTTTTCTTGAGTTCTTTATATATTCTGGATATTAATTGCCTATCAGAGGCAGCTCCCTTATAATTTTGTGAAACCACCACTGTGTATACAGTCTGCTGCTGACCAAAAAGTTATGTGGCACATGACTTTATCATAAATGCCCCAATTATTAAAATAGCTGTACTAGTTTGTGAATAAACAGATAAATGAAAAAGAATAGAAAGTCCTCAACTGGACCCAAATTCATATAGAAAATTAACATGATAAACAGAAAAATATTCAAAATTCTTGTGATAGCATAATAACTAATTTCCTTAATATATGAGTATTGACAAATCAAGAAGAGATCTTTCTTTCTTTCTCTCTCCTTTTTTTTTTTTTTTTTTTTTTTTTTGCAGGGGTAGGGGATTACCAGAGATGGAACCCAGGGGCACTTAACGACTCAGCCACATCCCTGGCCCTTTTTATTTTGAGTCAGGCTCTTGTTAAGTTGCTTAGGGTCTTGCTAAATAGCTGGGGCTGGCTTTGAACTTGCTATCCTCCTGCCACAGCCTCCCAAATCACTAGGATTAAAGCCTGTGCCACCAGACCTGGCACTTCAAACATTAAAAAAAAAAAAAAGATGCTCAACCTCATCCATAAGACAAATCCAAAGTAAAAATAAGATTCCATTTTAAATAATTACATTGGTAAAGATCAAAAGTTGAGGGCTAGGAGCCGGCTGTGATGGCACATGCCTGTAATCCCAGTGGCTCAGGTGGTTCAGACAGGAGGATCGAAGAGAGTTCAAAGCCAGCTTTAGCAAAGGCAGGGTGCTAAGCAACTCAATGAGACCATCTCTAAATAAAATACAAAATAAGGCTGGGGATGTGTTGAGAGCCATAGCCAAAGGGGCCCCAGCAAACTTTCAGACTGCCAGCTGATGATTGGATCACAGCGGCCCCAGCAACATCTAGCTGATTGGCTCCTCTGCGGTGATGCTCATTGGGCTGTTTCCCTGCCCTTTCAGACCACGGAGCTGCTCATTGGGGGACTTTTTTGGCTCCGCCCATGCGACCCAGCCAATCGGCCTCAAGAGCAGGAGGATTGGGGGAGGTGGAGAGGCTTGTGGTTGGGAGAGAGGCTTGTGGGAAGCCAGTGGTGGCAGTTGGGCTCTGAAGGTTTTCCTGAGGAGCTGTTTTGTTTGGCGTGTGGTTCTAAAAATAAAGTTCGTTTCTTTTGACAAGTGGCTCCTGAATTGTGCCCAGCCAGACTGCGGCAGGGATGTGCTGGGGGATGTGGCTCAGTGGTTGAATGCCCCTGAGTTCAATCCCTAGTACCAAAAAAAAAAAAAAAAAAAAAAAAAAAGTTGAGGTCTAGGGTTGTAGATCAGTTGTAGAGCACTTGCCTAGCATGTACAAGGCACTGGGTTTGATTCTCAGCACTGCATATAAATAAATGATTAAAATATAGGTCCATCAACAACTAGAAAAAAAAAGTTGATAACATAGTGTTACCACATTCCTCTGAATAGAGTTCCAATTTAAAATTTTATCTGGCAAACAATTTTTGGTGATTTTCTCTCCTAATTTCTAAAAAGGTATTCATATAGTTACTGGAAAAATAAAACTGTTCTGCATTTTAAAAACCAAGATAGACAAACCCATAATGGCCAGAGTCACTTCTTCACAGAGGACTTACCTAACCACAAGTGTGGGCTAAATAAATCTCTTTAGTATATATTTCCATAGCACCTTTTCACAACACTCCTGACACTCATAATTATTAGTTTACAATCTGTACTACATTTTAGATTTTTCTCTTGGAGATTGGGAATATTAAAACTTCACCAGTACTTAGAACAGTATAAGGAATAGAACATATTTTCAATATTTAATTGTATTTCTAACTACAAAGAGATGGTTACAAACAGCAAACACTGGGCTACCTGTAGAATCTCTCAAAGGGGATCCTGATACTTCCAAAAATTCTTTTGATGACAAAACCAAGGTTAAAAAAAATAATAAGCATACTAAGCATTTACACATCATCTTTAAAGGAATGATGTCATATTTTACTCTTGTCAGTAACTATACATAATCTCATTTAGATATAATAGTGTTATTCATTCTTTAAATGGGTTGCCCAAGCTGGACCCAACCTATTCTCTGTAGTTTCCCAAATAGCTGGGACTATAGGCAAGCCACTGTACCTGGCTCTGGATCTAAATTGACAGCTCTCTGTGTATATGAGGACTAGTCATGTCCTATTCTATTCTTCTTGCCTATCTCCAACTTACTGAGACTGAAAATGCCAGATATTCACTTTACCAATATCCTTGAATCTACTGTGGCCATGGGATTCAGTTCTTACAAATATGTATGTGTGGGGAAAGGATTACTGAAAAAAAAAAAAAAATCAACAAATCAGATTTAGAGGAAAGCCCTTATTCTCTTTATCCTATTTTTGCTCTGAACGATTGAGGATGTGCTGTCTAAATGCACAATTGCCAACTTTCAATCTATGAAAGGGGCCAGTATTTGTTAGATATGGGTTCTGGGTTGAGTTCTTTTTGTTTAGCACTTAAAAAAATGTGCTACTTCTTTCAGAATTCCATGGTTTTTGATGAAAAATCTGCGGTTACTCCAATTTTTTAAATTTATTTATGTGTGAGGCACTGGGTTCAATTGAAAAAATAATTTATTTAATTATTTTTAATGTGGTGCTAAGGATCAAACCCAGAGCCTCCTCACACATGCTACGCAACTGCTCTGCCACTGAGCTACAGACCCCAGCCCTTCTATTTATTTTATGTAAAATATCCAGGGTATTCAGCTGTACATGGCAAGAGTTCGAAGAAGTCTACTTCATCTTACCATAGAACTACAATTCCCACCAGCTTGACCTTTAACTGCTGATACTGGTCTAATTCATGGAGGTTTCACAGCTTGTTTGTACATCATCAGTTAATGGACATTTGAGTAATTTTTGTTGTTGTTGTTGATTTTGAATACATATTCAAGACTTCAAGGGGATGTAAATTTTCTTTAGTTGGGTAAACACCTAGGAATGAAATTGCTGGATCCAACAGGTATATTTAGCTTCATCAGAAAGAGCCGAACTGTTTTCAAAAGTGACTGTATTGTTCTATATTTCTACTTACAATGATTCAAAAGTTATAGATGCTATACATTCTCATCAATATTTGAACTGAGTTTTAAAATTCTAAAAAATGAAAGTAGTAACTCATTGTACTTGTTTTCCTGATGTCTGTTGAGCATCTTCTCTTGTGCTTATTAGCCACCTCCTCTTATCTAGTTTATTTTTTTCTCTTATTACTCATGCTTTGTGTCCTATTTGAGAAATCTTTGCCAACCTCCAGTCACAGACTTTTCTCATTTTTTCCCTAGAAGTACTGTAAGTTTTATATTTAGATATGTAATCAATTTTAAAAATTAATTTTTTAGGGGCTGGGGTTGTAGCTCAGTGGTAGAGTGTATGCCTAAAGTATGAATGTATTTAAAGT
Source organism: Marmota flaviventris (assembly GCF_047511675.1). Taxonomy (NCBI): domain Eukaryota; kingdom Metazoa; phylum Chordata; class Mammalia; order Rodentia; family Sciuridae; genus Marmota; species Marmota flaviventris. Next base: position 87,128,405 of record NC_092501.1, on the reverse strand, counting down.
GTTTTAGGGGCAGGAGTTGTGGCTCAGTGTTAAAGCACTTGCCTGGCATGTGTGAGGTCCTGGGTTTGATCCTCAGTACAGCATATAAATAAATAAATAAAATAAAAGATCCATTTACAACTAAAAAAATAAAAATAAAATTTTAAATGTTTTGGCTATTTATATGCATTTCCATGTGTGAGACACTAGGTTTGATTCTCAGCTCCACATATAAAAAAATAAAATAAAGGTCTTTGACAACAACAAAAAAAAGTTAGCCATGTTGTGCCACCCTCCTTCGAAAAACATTAATTTTTTATACATGGTATTTATTTATTTTTTTGCATAGAAAGGTTGAAAAAACTCTTTATTCTGTCTCATTGGCCTCTCATGTCCATTCTACCTTTCCTCCTTCCTTGCTTCCCCCCTTTTTTTCCTAATTTTTTTTTTCAGTTGTTGATAGACCTTTGTTTTATTTATTTATATGTGGTGCTGAGAATTGAACCCAGTGCCTCATACATGCTAGGAAAGTGCGCTACCGTTGAGCCACAGCCCCAACCCCCTTCCTTCCCTTTTTCAGTGATGCTTAAGATTGAACCCAGGGGCACTCTACCACTGAGCTACATCCCCAGTCCTTTTTATTTTCAGACAGGATCTTGCTAAATTGCAGAGGCTGACCAGTGTTACTCCATACCATGTACAACCACAAAAATGGGAAGTTATACTCCATTTTGTATGATGTTGAAATACATTCTATTGTCACATATAACTGAAAAGAACAAATAAAAATTAAAAAAAAAATTGTAGAGACTGGGGCTTTTAATTTGAGATCCTCCTGCCCTCACCTTCCTAAGTCACTGGAATTATAGGTGTGCACCACTGCATCTGGCTTATATCCATTCTTACCTACCACACAGTTCATTACATGTAGTATTTTTTTTTTAGTTGTAGATGAACAGAATGCCTTTATTTCATTTGTTTATTTTTATGTGGTGCTGAGGATCGAATCCAGTGCCTTACATATTTGAGGCAAGTGCTGAGCTACAGCCCCAGCCCCATTACATGTAGTTTTAAATAAATTCTAATAACAGACAGTATGAATCTTCCAACTTACTGTTTCTTAAAAATATTTTAAATTGATTACTGATTACAGATTTAATTTGGGGAGAATGGGTATCTTGAAAAGATTATCTTACATTCTATAAATATATTTCTTCATTTTAGATTTAATCTTATTAGCACACAAAACCTTGCATATATTGTTAATCATCCCTAAAATGTCATGTTGATGCTATTATGAATAGTATTTTTAAATTTCAATTAAAAAAAATTTTTTAGTTGTTGATGGACCTTTATTTTATTCATTTATTTATATGTAGTGCTGAGAATTGACCTCATTGCCTCATAAATAAGAAGCAAACACTCTACCACTGAGCCACAACCCCAGCCCTAAATTTCAATTTTTAATTGTTCACTGCTATTATTCAGAAATACAATTGAATTTTATTTATGGAGCTTGTATTTTGTGACCTTGTTAAATTCTAGTAGCTTTCAGTATAGTCTTTGGGATTTTTTATTAAATGACTAGTACTCAGTGGTTCCCTACCCTGCACCTGTGTGTGTGTGTGTGTGTGTGTAAATACTTCTTTTAAAAAAGATAAAATGCCTCACAAGTTTATACTGATATTTTGAATTTGCTCATAATCTCAAAATAACAAGACTAACAATGTTGCTGTTAATATTAAAGTGTAAAAATTTTTTTTCACAAAAACTCTCTCCATTCCCTAACACTTACACTGCATCTACATCATCAAAGTATATATGTATTACAAATTTATTCTTTCTCATAACCCTCATTTAGTCTTAGGACTAGATAATAATATTTAATGTTCATGTTAAGAGTTTAAGTTGTCCATTTGGTTGTCTGAATCTCATACTCATTCTCCAACAAACTATAGTTTTATTATTACAGATACTATTGGAGTTTTGTTTTTAGGCAATGATTTGCAAGTGAAGAAAAAAATGCATCACTACCAATCATATTTCCAGAATCCCACGTGAAGATGACTTTTTTTTTTTTTAGTTGTAGATGGACACAATATCTTTATTTTTTTATGTGGTGCTGAGGATCAAACCCAGTGCCTCATGCATTTAAGGCAAGTGGTCAACCCCTGAGCTACAACCCCAGCCCTGAAGCTGACATTTTTAAAGAGATCATGCCAGATGACTTGCGAAATGGCCTACAAAGTCTAGAAGTCATAACACATCACACATTAGTACACAGAGAAAACTTTTTTTTTTTAAAGCACCACACTTGTGTTCCATTGTGTGGGTGTTCCATTTCATAATCAGGCTTCTATTGATAAGACATTTGGGTTGTCTCCAAATCTTTACTATTATAACATGGCAATAAATACCCTTGTGCATGTGTCATTTATTTGTGGAAGTGTAGACTCTTAACAGCAGGACTACTGGATCAAAAGTAAATCTGTCCCCAGTATTTTTAGCTTTTCCAAAAATCCCTGTTATTGAGATTTCATACTGCTATGAGCAATGCATGAGACTGCCTGTTTCTCTACAATTTACCCAACAAAGTAGTTTCAGCTTTTGGTATTACAAAGTAAGTTTACCTTGCATATATAAGGGAGTGTCAGCTTCCTTTATAAGCCTTCTTCATTTTTTTTTCCGTGACAAATTTTCTTGGGGGGGTACTACTAGGGTTTGAACCCAAAGGTATTCTTTCTCTGAGCTATATCCCAGACTTTTAAAAATTTTTTATTTTTGAGACAGAGTCTAAGTTGCTGAGATTGGCCTCACATTGCTATCCTCCTGTCTCAGCCTCCCAAGTTGCCAGGATTACAGGTGTGCACCACCACAACCAGCTTATTTATGTTATCCATTTTATGCTACTGGGTTTGGCAATTCTGAATTATAGTTTATATTAGCTTTTCATTACAGCAATGAATACCCAAGAAAACCATTTATAAAGGGAATTATTTTGGTTCATTGTCAGCCAGCTTCAATGCTGTAGGCCTGAGGTAAGGCAGTATATCATGGCAAAAGGACATGGTGGAAGAAAGGTACTCAGTTCATGACAGCCAGGAAGCATCGAAGAGGAAGGGACCAGGGACAACATATACAGTCTGAAAGGACATTCTCCCAAGTACCCACTCCCTCCAACTAGATACTATCTCAGACAGTTTCCACCACCTCCCAACAGTCCATTCAGATCATGGATTCATTAATGGGTTAATCCACTGATGAGGCTATTGCTCTCATGATCTACTAACTTCCTATAAGCCCCATCTATGAATGCTGCTGCACTGGGAGCCAAATATTTAACATATAAGCCTTTAGTGAACATTCCAGACCCAAACCAAATACTCATTATAAGATCATCCACTCCTTTTTTCTACTAGTGTTTGAATGTTTTCATTTTGAAAAATATTTATATTAAGCCCATTTTGAATGAACCATTCCACAAGTACAAAAAGTACCAGATGAGCCTAAAAAAAAAAAAATGTCCATCTAGGTTGGTTCCACAATTTGGCTATTGTTGGTTCCACAATTTAACTATTGAAGGGACTCATCTATCCCTTCAATAGATAAGTGGATAAAGACATTGTGGTATATATATACAATGGAATACTCAGCATTAAGAGAATAAAATCATGCCATCTGCAGGTAAATGGATGGAATTGGAGAATATTATGCTAAGTGAAGTAAGCCAATCCCAAAAAATCAAAGACCAAATGTTTTCTCTGATATGTAGATGCTGATCCATAATGGGGATAGGAGGGAGCATGGGAGGAATAGAGGAACTTTTGATAGGGCAAAGAGGATGGAGGGAAAGGGAGGGGGCAAGGGAATAAGAAAGATGGTGGAATGAGATGGACATCATTACCCTAAGTAATGAATGAAGACTGGTGTGACTCTACTTTGTATACAACCAGATAAATGAAAAATTGTGCTCTATATGTGTACTATGAATTGAAATGCATTCTGCTATCATGTATAACAAATTAGAGTAAATAAATTTTTTAAAAAGCAAAAAGTGGTATCAAATGGAGGGAGCTGTCAAAAGGATAATAGAAATCAGATGAAAGGAGTTCCTATTGGTCAAATCTGGGACAATCAGAGCAACAAAATGAATGTTAGATTTTAACCAATAAAAAGCCGAGTGCAGTGGCGCATGCCTGTAATCCTAGTGGCTCGGGAGACCGAGGCAGGAGAATGGCGAGTTCAAAGCCAGCCTCAGAAATTTAGAGAGGTGCTAAGCAACTCAGTGAGACTCTGTCTCTAATAAAATACAAAATAGGGCTAGTGATGTGGCTCAGTGGTCGAGTGCCCCTGAGACCAATCCCTGGTACCTGCCCCCCCAAAAAAGATTTTAACCAATAAAATAGAATCTATAACTGCATGCCAATGTAAGCAAATGAATCAAATGACAGTAGAAGGATAAATGATTCTATTCTATTAAATATTACATTAATAAATGTAGAAAAAACTATGGAATTAGAAAATGACCATTTGACTATTTGTCAAATATTTGAAGCAAGAATACTCAAAGTATGCTAAAAAGAGTAAATGAAAATATCAAGGAACAGGTTATTTACAGGATCTGAAAACAGTACCTCATAAGCTACTTGTTGTCCAAGTTGGGTTCCCTGAAAACCCATGATGAACAGAATTTGAGGTGCAATGTATTTACTAAGGACCAAAACACATGAAAGAAAAGGGGAGAGAACAGAATTGTCTTGAAGGAGAAATCTAACTGCAGTGCAGGTCTTGCTTTGGCAACTGACAGGGAGTTCTAAAATGAGTGGTCAGGCCCCATCTCAGGTGCTGCATGAAGGCTGTATCAAGAAAGGTGTGACCTCAGGTGAGATGAGTCATGTTGAAAGAGCTTAGCAGTTGGAAGTTATCTGCTGACCTCACTTTCCACAATTGAGTAGCAAGTCCTTCCTTGAAGGCTTATTATCTTCATGGTGTATCTAAGCCTACTAGAATCTTCAAAAACTGCAAAGAAAAACTGTATCTTTACAGATGAAAGAAACCTGGCAATACCACATTAACTGGTATACTAAATGGTATACTCCAAATGGTATACTCAATGACACAGCATTACTTCTCAGATATTTTTGCTAAAAATGTATGCTCTGAATTTAATCATGAGGAAACATCAGATAAGCCCAAATTGAGGGACATTCTACAAAATAAGCCTGTATCTAGAAACATAAAACACAAAGATGAGGAACCATTACCAGATTAAACGTCACTAGAGACACATAACTATAATATGTAATCCTTGATTGGACTACGAAACAGAACATGAAAGTGGAGGAAAACTGAAGTTTGAATAAGTTATACAGAGAATAGTATGTTATCAATACTAATTTCCTGATTTTTATAATTCTATTCTGATTATGTGAGAAAATGATTTTGTTCTTAGGAAAAAACAATTTATAAATAAAAACCCATTATGTCCACAAATTATTCTCAAACTTTTAAGAGAATGAATAAAGGACAAAGCACCCAGGGCAAAATAACAACATTTGGGGTGTGTGGGTAAATGACATATAATTATTTGCACTATTTTTCACTAGTCTGATATTATTTAAAAAAAATAAAAATATATAAATAAGACTTTATCCATCTGTAGTTTATCCTGGAATACAGCATGAAACACAGGACTGATTTTATCTCTTACCAAATATTTACTCAATTGTCCCATCTTTTCCCCCATGATTTGAGGTGCTACCTTTATCATAGTCAAAATTCCTATAATTCCCATCTATTTCTGAACATTGTTTCTTATTCTGTTCTGCTGGCAATGTGTGTCCATGTTGAAGAATATACAGTTTTTAAAAAACAAATACACTAATTTTCAGAGCAGTTTAAAAAATATGGCAAAATTGAAGGAAAGGAGAGACTTCTTATGTGTCTCCCTTACCCCTCACTCCCGGCCAAATCCCAGAGTTTTAGTAGCCCTGTGGTTTAAAATCTGGTGAAGCCTGCCCTCCTTATTACTCTTCTTTTTCAGGTGTTTTCTAGTTGTTCACCCACAGGCCACCTTCATATGTTCTTTAGTATCAACTTGTCTAGTACCAGAAAAAAATAATATTGGGATTAGAATTCACTTATACATTAACTTGGGGAAAACAAGCATCTTTGTAATGTTTATTTATTCAAGACAACTTTTATTATTTCTAGGAATGTTTTCTTCTCAAGGCTCTAGCATATTTTAAGTATTTTTCTGTTTTCAATGCTACTAAATATAGACTTCTTTTCCACTATATTTTCAAAGAAAAATATTATATATATACATATATATGTACATATATATATATATATTTGGTTTTATTTGCTTATTTTTATACTTTTGAGGTGAGGTGTTATGGTTTAGATGTGAGGTGTCCCCCAAGAGCTCACATGTGAGACAATGCAAGAATGTTCAGAGGAGAAATGATTGGGTCATGACAGGTTTAATCCAATTAGTGAATTAATCACCTGATGGGACTGAGTGATAACCAAAGGCAAGTGGGGTGTGACTCGAGGAGGTGGGGCATCGGGGGCATGGCTTTGGGGTACATATTTCTATCTAGTAAGTGATCTCTCTGGTGCCTGATCAACATGTGACCTGTTTTTCTCTGCTGCACTCTTCTGCCGTGATGTTCAGCTGCACTTCCGAGCCCTGAGGAAAAGAGTCTGCTAAGTACGGATTGAGAACTCTGAAACCGTGAGCCCCCAAATAAACCTTACCTCTCCTACAATTGTGCTAGTTGGGTCTTTTAGTCGCAGCAGCAGAAAAGTTGACTAAGACATGGGATCTTGCTGTACTGCCCAGGATGGCCTCAAATTCAGAATCCTCCTACCTCAGCCTCCCACGTAGCAAGTAGCTGGGCTTATAGGCAGATGCTAGTCTGCCTGGCTATGTTTGCTGCCCTTTTACTCAATTCTTTTTTTTTTTTTTTTTTGGCAGGGGGGCGGTACCGGGTATTGAACTCAGGGGCACTGGACCACTGAACCACATCCCCAGCCCTATTTTGTATTTTCTTTAGGGACAGTGTCTCACTGAATAGCTAAGTTCCTCACTGTTTCAGAGGCTGGTTTTGCACTCATGATCCTTTTGACTCAACTTCTGAGCCACTGGGATTACAGGTGTGCATCCCAGCCTGGCTACTCGATTCTTTTTGTTTAGGTTTTCTGTTATTCTCTTGGCTTACTGGCCCTTCCCAAGTACTGGGAATTGAGCCCAGGAACCTTTTACCAGTGAGTGATATCCTCATTCCTTTCTAGGGCAGGGTCTTGCTAAATTATAAATTACCCAGGCTGGCCTCAAACTTGTGAGTCTCTTGCCTCAGCCTTCCAAGTAGCTAGGATTATAGGTATGTACCACCATGCTCAGCTCTCTTGGCTTTTCAACATACACTATCACAAAATTGGCAAAGAAATAGCTTTCCCTCTTCCTAATGTCTTATGCTTCTGATTATTTTCTCTTGGTTGAATGTTATAATTCTGTCAGTGCAGTGTTACACAGTAATGATCACAGTGAGCATCTATTTCATTCCTGGTTTTGTGCTGAAAATTTTAAAAGTATCCATTTATTCCTATTTTATTAAGTGTTGCTCAAGAATGGATGTTTGGCTTTTCAAATACCTTTTTGGTCTCTACAGAAATAAGATGTTTTTTCAAGTTGTGTTAATATAGTGAATTATAATAGTGAATCTTTTTTGTCTACCTTAAACAGCCATCTTTTGTTCCTCCAAAACTTCTACCTTACCTTTATCTTGATTGCTGCTTCTTGGCTCTTATAATTTAGTCTTCACTTATATTTTCTTTTTTTCCTGAGTTAAGAAGGCTGTCATTTCAAATCTTCCTGCTCTTTGACTGTTTCTGTAGTACTTTTGGAATTTCTGACTTACAGGTTCTTTAATTCAGCAGTTATTCATATTTACATTTTATGCTTGGGTATTTATAATTTTCACTTCTTTGTTGACTTTTTTGTTTAAATGCATTTTCTTCTACTGAAAAGTGTTGGTTCTCATTTTCTGATTTTTTTAATCAGGAATTTATTTGGATGCTATTTTAATTATTGTTCATGCTGACGTATATTGGATTTTTATGGACCTTCAATAGCAAGCAATCCCATATGGGAAAGACATATTTAAATAACTTGCTTAATTTCTTACTTTCTAAGAGCACCTTCCATTGCTTCAGTGAAATACAGTTAATAGTCTAATTTTTGTTTGTTCTCTATTTCTTTGATACTATTTTGTTTGATATGATTTTGTTTTAATTTGTTGTTTCAGTTGGGTACTTATTTCTACCCATTCCTTCTTTCTCTTTACTATTAAGTCTTCACAGGCTACTTTCAGTTTCCAAGGTGTCACCTTCTCCCCTAGAAAGGGTACTTTCTCAAGGCTACCATCTCTAGTCCTAAATCACTTCAAAGTCCCTTTCTTTGGACATTCAATTGCTATATTCTGACCTACCAGATTTCAAACCTGTTTTCAGAATTTCCCACTCAGGATGGCGTTCTCTCCTAAGAATTAATAAAGAATATACACTACATAGTCTGTTATGTTTTGCACAGTCCCCTCCTAATTAGCAATGCTCAAATGCTATTCCTTATTTGCATATAAACTGAGGTTTTAAAAATTCACTATATCCCAGTTTTGCATAGATTTGAGTTATGATTGATTTTATTTGCTCTTACTAATTTGTATAGTTTTTAGAAAGATTTATGAAAAGATCTAAATTGAGGAACTAAGTCAATTCCTCCTCCATTCATTTATAAGTTGGGGAAAATATATACCTCCTTAATAGAGTTTAATGATGATTAAAAAAAAATATGGACAGACCACAATAAGTTACTAAGTGCATTAAGTGCACAAACAATAAAGATAATTATTACCATACCCTGGGTGCTTTCAATGGGGCTCAGAATTATTTAAAATATTAACTTCCAACTCTCATTTTTTTAAGAGTTAACATATTGTTAGCTACTCTATCAACTTACAGTTAGTCTGAGCTCTAAAATTCTGGTGTCCAAATCAGGAATACCTAAGCTTCCCGGTTTCAAGCTGGGATTTTAGGCTCTAAACAGTGCATGGAGTTAAGTAGTGTTAATTGTTATAGGGAATGTGTAGATTCAGACAGAAACTATAGTTAGTGTCATTAGTGTGCCAAGGCAATGATTCACAAATCCAAGCCAATGAACGAGGCCACAATGAAGCAAGAAACGTAAGTAAAAGAGAATTTTTCATAAATGACACTAAATTTAAAAGGGCAACAGTCTTTATGAGAATAATCCCTTTCACTGTTTTGATATTAAGATACACTTTTATGAAACGATAGCAACTTATGAGTACTTTTATTTTTAAAAATGCCATTATATCAGATAAAATTAGTAAATTTATGTTTTATCCTCAAATTTCTTGTATTGGTCCATGAAACAGGGACTGCCTGAAATAACTATAACTATAAATAGCCAATAAATAAACTCTATAGAACGTTAGTAGGTACATCTATCCCTACCTTCATCGGGATTTTTTTCCTTCTTATTCTTCTTGATTAAATTTCCACCTATATAAAAATATAGGGAAAGGATTGTCTTATTTGCATCACAATGCTCCAAATATAAATCTGAGTAGTTAAGTTAAAGCAAATATGATGAAGGACTGCAAATAAAGCTTATAAATTATTAAATATTCTAATAGAGATATACAGTGGAAAGGGCAAAACTTGTAGAGTTAAACTTCGTGAATTTTAATTTTGATCCTACGTACTAACTGTATAAATATGAAAGAGATAATTAACTCCTGAGTCTCTATTTATCCATAAAATGATGCTAATAATCTTTCTACTAAAGGTAGAATTAAATACAACTAGTGCCTTATACTAGATGTTAGACACATAGTGGCATACATAATAAATGGCTGCCATATAGAACATTCCTGGCTGACCATTCAAGACAGTTTCTTCAATGACTAATGAACAGGCTGTTTAAAGCCAGAGGAAACTTTGGTATTATCAATGATACTTCCCTAGGAGAACCTCTTGGGTCCTACCTGGGCAAGTTGAGAGGGAAAGAGATTGTTTAATAGGAAGGGGAAAGAGAGAGGGTAGGAAAGAATAAATAAACTGTTGAATGAGGAAAGATGAAGTGACTTTACTATTTGTAGCTCAAAAATGAGTTTTTCCTTTTCTGATAAAAAGCAGTATTTACTAGTAACACCACTTTCTTCAAAGGAGTTCCTGCACTTTGACCTCTCACCCCATCCTGACCCACTATTGCCACTAGACAGTTTTGTTACCAAAAACCAACAATTCTCTAAGTCAAAAAGGATTTAAATAGATTCCTTATTTAAAAAAAAAAAAGAAAAAGAAAAAGAAGCTTTACAAAAATGCTGGGTTAAACAAAATAACTTACTGTTATGGTAGGCCTTCCTAAAACTTGTTATATGCAAATGAGAATTGTGAACATTAAAGATGAGGACTATTGTATGAAGTCCATGTGTATTGGACCATGGATATTTATAGATCTTTTTATCCCCAGTGTCACATATAGTACCTGGAATACTAAACAATCAACAACTAAATTAATATGTAGATTTCTTAAGACCATGAGAGTATCTGTATGTAAAATTAACTGTATTATCTACAACACAAAAACATTCCAATTCTTCCTCTTCTACTAAAACGAGAACTGGCAACTATAATATCAATTCATTCATTCAACAAATACCTATTGAGAACACACGCTAGGCCCTATTTTAGATTCTAGAAATACAAAAGTGAATATACTATTAACGGGAGAAACATAAATAACTGTATGCCAATAAGTATTATGAAGAAAAACAAAGCAGGGTGACTGTAAGGAGATAGTGAAAGAGGAAGTATTTATTTTAAAGAGGCTTAGTCAGAATGCCTCTCTGAAAGGTGACTAAATAGTAAAGCTAGCCATGCGCAAATCTGGGAGGAAAACATTCCAGATTAAAAAAAAAAGAAACAAAACTGGAAGCACAATAAATGGTCCTCAAGTAGGACTATGCAGACTTTTAAGGTGGCTTGTTTGGCTGTAACAGAATGAATGACAAGATGAAGTGGTGGGCCACAGCATCTAGAGCCTTGGAAGCTGTGAACAACTGGATTTCATTATGAGCAAGACAGAAAGTCACCAGAGAATGCTAAGTAGAGGAGCATTAATCTTGATTTTAATTTTTAAAGTCAAGGGGGATGGGGAAGGACTCCCTTACCAAGACCGTCTAGTTCACTATGATTTAGTATGCAATCAAAGTCATAAACACCCCCATTCAGCATATGTACTTAAGGTCATAAATATCTGCTTGTAAGCATGCATTCACTTATAATCTGTTAGCACTGGGCCTTGTTGGGCCTGCACATAAAAAAAGGCCTATGGATGGGGCTGGGGTTGTGGCTCAGTGGTAGAGTGCTTGCCTAGCATGTGTGAGATGCTGGGTTTGATCCTCGGCATCACATAAAAATAAATAAGTAAGATAAAGGTACATGTCCAACTACAACTAAAAACTAAAAATAAAAAATAAAGGCCTATGGAAAAGACCTAAGGGGCTACTGCTGCCTTTGAATAAAGCATGTCTACTATCCCAACTGTACCTCGCATCTCTTCTACCTGCCAGGATCTAGAATTTTTTTCTTAAGAGTCTGAGCCCCAGCAAGACATGTGTGTTAGTCTTTCATTGCCATGACCAAAATACTGGACACAGACAAATGAAAGGAGGAAAGATTCATTTTGGCTCATAGTTTCAGAGGATGTAGCCCATGGTCGGCCAGTTCATTACTCTGGATCTGAGGCAAGGCAGACCCCTCTGGCAGAAGAAAACTGCTCAGCTCAGGGTAGCCAGGGATAACATGCAGTCCCCAAAGGAAGGTCCCTGGGAATCATGCCCCATCTGCCTATAGTTTCCACCACTCCCAGTAGTCTATTCAGCGAATAATGGATTAATCCATTGATAAGGTTAGAACCCTCATAATCCAGTCATTTTCCAAAAGCCCCATCTCTAGACATTACTGCATTGGAGACCAAGCCTTTGACACATGAGCTTTTGAGAGACATTCCAGATCCAAACCATAACACAGTGTATGAAAGCTTCCTATTAGAGGTTATTGAATATGTATACATGATATTTATCATCACTGTAACATCTTTCTATTTAATGTTTATATCAGTTATCCATAGAAAAAATGAATTATGGCATCTGAGACAGAAAAAAACCTCTATAATGTCACATACCCAAAGACATATACTATTAACATTTTAGTATATTTGCTATTATTCCCTTCATGTACTAATGACATCCTAAGAAGCCCTCTTGATCATAAACAGTATGTTCAAATGACTGAGAGCATACTGTGGGTCAGCAATTTTTACTGTCCAAGGTATTTAGGAACCTTCTGCTGCTGCCTTTTAGGAGAAAACTACCTTACTTAAACAAGACTGAAATCTGTGAGTCCAGATTTCCTTTATTCTTAGAATGCAATAAGGTTAAGAAGATCTTCAGAAGACTTTAATATCTGTGTTTTTACATGCTGTTCAATTAGTATGTTAGTGAAAATTAACTCTTCCTATGATTTCAATGTGTGGTTCAAAGTTCATATTAGTAAAATGAAGCAGTGGGAAGAATAAAAGAATGTAAAAGAAATGTTTTTAAACAATTAAAAAAAATTTTTCAAGACCTGTGGATCTTTTTTTTTTAATATTTATTTTTTAGTTGTAGTTGGAAACAATACCTTTATTTATTTTTATGTGGTGCTGAGGTGAGCATGTGCCAGGTGAGCACCCTACTGCTGAGCCACAACCCCAGCCCAAGACCTGTGGATCTCTATAACAAAGAAATAAAAATATTAAAAAGAACACATTAAAAATAAAAGTCACTTTTATTTTTAATGTGTTCTTTTTAATATTTATTTTTTAGTTGTAGTTGGACACAACACCTTTATTTCACTTGTTTATTTTTTTATTTATGTGGTGCTGAGGATCGAACCCAGGGTCTCGCACGTGTGAGGCGAGCCCTCTATTGCTGAGCCACAACCCCAGCCCCTCTTTGGGTGTTTAAATGCCTATTTATTCAAGAATATGTTACAAATTTGAGCAATACCTCAATCTGTGTTGCTTATATGCTTATAGGAATTGTATTATGTATTACTATTCTTAAAACAGCAAATGAGGGTGACAAGGAAGGCTCCCTCCCTTAGACAACATACCCTCTCACACACATACTCCTGACACTACCAGCAGCTTATAGCAAAATAGGGTATAAGTTTTGGGAATATGATCTTCAGACAGTCAGTTAAGGAAAAAAAAAATGAAAAACTTAGTGAGACTTTGGAAGAGAAAACACAACTTTAACAAAAATACCAACTCTTGCCAAAAAGGGAAGGCCAGAATAAGTGTACTAGTGGCTATTAAATCTTTTCTCCATCCCCAATAGCATTTGAAAGCCCACTCTGCCAAAACCTTATTCTGTAAGCTAAGTACTATTATCATACATTATAGCAAGAAAACAAATTTGTAAGGCAAAATAATTTACTAAGATCATTCAACACTAATTAAGATATAACAAGGAGGCTAGTGAGGTAGTGGGAGAGTGTAGCAGGCTTCTGTACGTGTCAGGAATATGTATGTGGGAAGGTATGTTCTTTAAGGGAAGGAGCCCTCCTAGTCATCATCATGTGAAATTTTGTAAGAAGAGTGTATCTGACGCTTTTCCTATTAAGCATCTAAGCAACACAGATTTAAGTGCTGCTATAATATGTAACACATACACCAGAACAGATGGGCACCTACACTTAAATGCTGAAATAACACAGCAAAAATAAAGGCAACAATAGTTTTACAGCGAATAGATTTCTTTTAGATAAAAAGAGTAGAAATGAAATTATTTAAGAGAAGAAATAAGAGAAAGAGTATATTATGCCTGCAACACTATAGTAAGGCTTTTAAATTAAAAGAAAAAAAAAACAGCCAAGTTGTGAGGAGTGATATGTCCGGTGCTAATTTAAAAGGGAACATTCTGGCTATTTTCTAGAGAACAGACTGGGATAAAATGAGAAGAGATGTTACAACCATAGTATAATGTATATAGGTGAGAATGTAAAATAGCAAACTATCCCAAACAGTAGTGCTTTTAAACAGAACCATTTATTATTTCCTATAATTGTGAGGGTTAGCAGTTTGGGTCCTAATCAGCTGGGCTCTTTCTACCACCTGCTGTCATCTAACACCTCACCTGGGGCTAGAGCCTAGGAAGGTCTCATTCACACATCAGAGGCTTTGGCTCTTGGCTGGCCTCTCAATCCAAATGATCTCTCACTCAGCAGTCTACTCTGGATTTCCTTACATAACTAACAGAATGTTCCAAAGAGATAAGGCAAAAAATGTATTATGTCTTGAGGCTTAGGATTTAGGACTCAATATCACTTCTACCTCATTCTGCTGGTCAAATCAAGTACAAGACATGGCCAGATTCAATGACTGGGCAAAAAGACTACTGATGTGAAAAGGTGCAAATTATCGCAGACATTTTTACACAAGGGCTTGAAGAAGTATACTTGTAGCGATGTACTGAGAAGCAGCTGGATTTTAGTTCATTTACAACACTTGATGATTAATTGGATGTGGAATGATTTTTTTCAGTGAAGAACCGTGAAGGATGCAACTATTATTTACTGAGGTAGGGTAAGAGGGGCAGCTTCAAGAGGGGAAAAAAAAGAAATCAAGAATTCTGTTTTGGACATGTTAAATCTGAGATGCCTATTAGACTCCAATTAGCATACTACTAATTCTATTCCATAATGTGGAAGTGGCCAAGGTAGAAACAAAGCTTATTTGCAGGACTAAGGCATATAATTTTTTCAAATAGTCTGACTTGGTTTCTAAGTTTTCCAACATCTTTACCTTTTATATGTCTTGTTTTTCAAGAAAGCAGTAGAGAGCCAGTCACTGTGGTGCATGCTTATAATCCCAACCACTTGGGAGGCTGAGGCAGGACTGTGGGTTCAAAGCCAGCCTCAGGCAAAAGAGAGGCACTAAGCAACTCAGTGAGACCCTGTCTCTAAACAAAATATAAAATAGGGATGGGGATGTGGCTCAGTGGTTGAGTGCCCCTGAGTTCAATCCCCGGTACCAAAAAAAAAAAAAAAAAGAGAGAGAGAGAGAAAGAAAGAAAGAAAGAAAACAGTAGAGGGGCTAGGATGTAGTTCAGGGGTACAGCATATGCCTAGCATGTGCGAAGCCCTGGGTTAAGTCCCCGCGCCACCCAAAATAAATAAATAAATAAAAGGAAGCCGAGGAAGTCCTGAAGAAGATTCAGTTCATATGGAAGAAAATACATTTGGATTTTTTGTGTGTGTGTGTGTGTATGTGTTTAAGTATATATTTATAGAGTACTCTTAAACCAGATTGCTATATGGTAAACAACTCACCAGTAGCTGTAAGGAAAAAACCTGCTATCCAAAAAAATAAAACAAACAAAGGGCTTGGGCAATTGTAGAATGCAAACAAAGAGATTTGCAAAGCACTACAGCTTTCAAAGTCAAGTTATCTAGAAAAATCATTACATTTTACAATATGAAAACAAATAGGAAATAGCAAATTAATAGTTAAAAGATTCTGATTCATATTTTAAATTTTTTTCCATAATTATGCCAACCATTGTAGATGAGATCTGGGGAATCAGATTTTTAAAAGACTATCAGCATAATTTGAAAGAATCATTGTTTCACAATCCAAAAGAAAGAATACAGAACCAGTCAGCCATTAGTAGCCTTTAAAAGCAAAGACTATAAAATACATGTTTTGTAGGTATAATTAGTATTATTATTATTCTGGATGTTCCTGTATTCTAAAATTCCAACATGATTCAAGAGAATTTTTATAAGAGTATGACGCTATTCAATTTAACATATATTAATTGAAAGTCTACAAGCACGAGGCTCTCTAATGAATACAAAGATGACAGGATGCAACCATACTACTAATATTATTATTCAAGTACTTAAACATGGTAAGAAACTTCATACTTTTTTTTAATATTTATTTTTTGGTTGTAACTGGACACAATATCTTTATTTTATTTATTTATTTTTTTTATGTGAGGCTGAGGATCGAACCCAGGACCTCCTATGTGCCAGGCGAGCACTCTACCACTGAGCCACAATCCCAGGCCCCATACTTTTTTAATTTATATTCTAATTTGACTTATAAATGTAAGTATAGTAGAAATATATTTGTGGAAGTATACTAGAAATATATTTCTAAGTAAAACTGTAAATATCTTTAAAAATATATTCATACAAATCAAAACTACTTTAAGATATCATCTCACTCAAGTCAGATGGCAGCTATTATGAAGACAAACAACAATAAGTATTGAAGAGGATGTGGGGGAAAAGGTACACTCACACATTGCTGGTGGGACTACAAATTGTTACAGCCAATATGGAAAGCAGTATGGAGATTCCTTGGAAATCTGGGAATGGAACCACCATTTGACCCAGCTATCCCTCTCCTCAGACTATACCCAAAAGACTTAAAAACAACATACTACACACAGCCACTTCAATGTTTATAGCAGCACAATTCACAATAGCTAAACTGTGGAGCCAACCTAGATGCCCTTCAGTGGATAAATGGATTAAAAAAAATGTGGCATATATACACAATGGAATTTTATTCAGCATTAAAAAAGAATTAAATCATGGCATTTGCAGGTAAATGGATGGCGTTGGAGAAGATAATGCTAAGTGAAGTTAGCCAATCCAAAAAAAAACACAAATGCCGAATGTTTTCTCTGATATATTTTCACTCATAGTAGGGTAGGGAGGGGGAGCATGGGAGGATTAGATGAATTCTAGATAGGGAAGAGGGATGGGAGAGAAAGGGAGGCGGAAGGGGATTAGCAAGGGCAGTGGAATGTGAAGGACATCATTATCCAAAGAACATGTATGAAGACTTGAATTGGGTGTAAATATATAAACAAATTTGAAAACTTGTGATATATATGTAATAAGAATTGTAATGCCAAAAAAAGCAAAGTACATGTATAAAGGCATGAGTTGGTGTGAACATACTCTATATATAAAGATATGAAAAATTGTACTCTATATGTTAAATAAGTATTGTAATGCATTCCACTGTCATGTATTTAAAAAAAATAAAATCAATAAAACTAAAATATATATACACACACACACACAAATTAGAACATAAAGTGGAAAATAAGGGGGAAAACACTGAGACATACTATAACACAGATGAACATCAAAAACATGCTCAGTAGGGAGCTGGGGTTGTAGCTCAGTGGTAGAACACTTGCCTAGGATGTGTGAGACACTAGGTTCAATTCTCAACACCACATATAAATAAGTAATAAAAATAAAGTTCTATCAACAACTAAAAAATAAAAAAACACCACAAAACAGACACAAAAGACCAGTTATTGTATTATTCCATTTATATGAGATGTCCAGAAAAGGCATATGGATCCCGAACATGGACAGTGGTTGCCTTAGGCTGGGGGAAGAAAGACGGAGTAACTGTAAATGGGCATGAGGGATCTTACTGAGGTCATAGAAATGTTCAAAAAAAGGACTATTGTGATTACTACACAACTTCATAAATTTACTAAAAGTCATTACATTGTACATTTTAAATGAGTGAATTTAATGGAATTTGAACTATACCTTGTTAAAGTTACTTTACAAACAAACAAACAAACCCCCCAAAAAACCCAGGAGGCTGGGAATATAGTTCAGTGGTAGAGTGCTTGCCTAGCATATGCAAGGCCCTGGGCAATCCTCGTCACTCCAACAAAATCAGAAAAGTCTAAAGGAGGCTGGGGTTGTAGCTCAGTGGTAGAGCTCTTGCCTCATATGTGGAAGCACTGGGTTCGATTCTCAGCGCCACATATAAATAAATGAATAAAATGAAGTCCATCAACAACTAAAAAATATATATATTAAAAAAAGTCCAAAATAAAATTTTACAAATATATGAAAGCTGAAATTGTTCATCTCCAGCTGACCTAAACCACTTTTAGGCATGAAGTGATAACAACAGATGGAAATATGATCTATAAAAAAAATAAAGGGCACTAGAAATGGTAATTAGATGAGTACATGTATTTATCAATTTTTAAATCTTCACAAAAATTGTTCAAACAAAATAAGCAATATAATGTGATGTTTGTAACACAAAATACATGACAACAACATAAAGATTAGGAAGGAAGAAACAAGTGTTTTTATAAGGTACTGTTTGTGAAAAGGTATATCACTTGAAGGTAGACTATATAATATATAGTTTTTTTCAGTTATTGAAGCTAAAGTCATGCTATAAATATGAGGCAACCACTTAAATAACAAAAAGAACGACAGATAATAAACTAACAAAGGAAATGAAATAATCAAAAAATTTGAAAACATAAGTTCGATTAATTCAAAAGAAGAGAAAAAAAAAGGGAAAGAGAACAAAGAACAAGTTGGGCTAGGATTGTGGCTCAGCGGTAGAGCGCTCGCCTGGCACTTGCGGAGCTCCAGGTTCAATCCTCAGCACCACATAAAAATAAAATAGATATATTATGTCCACCTACAAAAAAAAATAAATATTAAAAAAAAAAAAAAAAAATGACAAGCCAGCCCGGTGGAACACACCTGTAATCCCAGTGGCTCAGGAGGACAATGGTGAATTCAAAGCTAGCCTCAGCAAAATTGAGACATTAAGCAACTTAGTGAGACCTTGTCTCTAAATAAAATACAAAATAGGACTGGAAATGTGAATCAGTGGTAGAGTGCCCCTGAGTTCAATCCCTGGTACCAAAAAACAAACAAAAAAAAAAACAACAATAACAAACAAATCACTGTCTTAAATTTAAATATATTAATAATCACATTAAATGTAGTCAAACACCTGAATTGAAAGGCAGAGATTTTCAGATTACATGAAAAGGAGGAAAAAAAAAGAAAAGCAAGACCCAAATAGATGCAGCTTAAAAGAAACACACTTTAAATACACAGGCATAAACAGGCTAACAGTAAAAGGACAGAGAAAGATATACCATTCTAGCACTAATCAAAAGAAAGGTTAATAACATGTTAATATCTGCCAAAGTAGATTTCAGGGCAAATAGTATTGTGAGGGATAAGAGAATCATTTCACAATTATAAAGGGACCAACTCATCAAGAGGACTTAACAATTCTTAATATTTTATACACCTTATTACAGAGCTGAAAAATACATGATGCAAAAACTGATAAAAGTACAAGGAGAAATAAATACATGATAATCATACCTCTCTCAATAATTTAAATAACAAATAGAAAAGATTTAAGTAACATTACCAATTTGCCCTCAATGATACTTATGAAGCATTATGACATAAATGAATTCCCAGCAACAAACAGTAAAATACACTGCTGATTACAGAATATATCTTTCTCAAGTGTATACAGAAACTTGAATACATTTTAAAGGCTTTAAGTCTCACAAAATACAAAAGCTGGTTCTTTGGAGATCAATATAACACTTCAGAATCAACTATGTGAACAGAGTATACTCAATAATGGCACTTGTTATGTGTATCACTCTAAATCTGAAGATGTTGTGAAGAAGACACAAGGATATAGACTCAGGTTACAGTCCCACTCTACATATTTCTATATGAAAAAAAGATTAAAATGTCTACCCTTGGACAAACCACACAGGTCTTCTGAGTAATAAATTTCCTAGAAAATAATGAATTAGACCAACTCTAAAAACTCTAAGATCTTCTATATGCTAAAAAAGAGATACAACCCTACTATAAACAGCTCAAAATGACCCAAGTATTCAGATAAAAACTCTAGAAATCTGAATTAGCACTTTCCTCAAAATTAACCAGGTTGACCAGAGAGGAAAAGTTGTTCAGTTCACCCATAACTAAATATTTTCAAACAGAAGCTTTGGGGGAAAAAGCCAACGAGGTATTTCAGTCTTATTTAAAACCAAAAACTAATAGTATTATTTTATCTTTTCTGTTTATCACTCACCTAAGATGGCCATGTTAAGTGTATCTATTTTATCCTCAATATTAACTCCTAATAAGGCTGATATTGTGCGAGCCTGTGCGTGTGTGTGTATAAACAAAATGAAGAAATAACAGAGCCTGCACTGGAACGAAGCCCTCTTGATCATAAACAATTTGTTCAAATGACTAAGAGCATACTGTGGATCAGCAATTTTTACTGTCCGAGGTATTTAGGAACCTTCTGCTGCTGCCTTTTAGGAGAAAGCTACCTTACTTAAACAAGACTGAAATCTGCAAGAGTCCAGATTACCTTTATTCTTAAAGGCAACCTATTCAAACCAGTATGTTAAATCCTTGAGGTGTACTGCAATCCTTTTTCCTAGGAGTCAGGTGAAAATCGGTGCTAAAAAATGGAAGATAGCAAAAATAATGAAGACCCCCAAATTGAAGATAGTGAAAAAAATACACCGGACTGGGATGTAGCTTAGAGGCAGAGCACTTGCCTAGCATGTGTGAGGCCTTGGGTTCAATCCCTAGCACCGCAAAAAAAAAAAAAAAAAAAAAAACGTCAGAATAAACAGCCAAGAAAAATAAATAAATAATGTTATTCTCCCATTCTGTCTTCATTTTATAGGTCGCTGGATTCAGACTTGAAAGAAATGAACTTTAAAATGGGCCAAGTACCACCCAAAATCAAAGCTGGGGCTCACTCATCCTCCAGGTCAGAGCACCAAAAGACACACCTCCCTTCCCCCAACCCCAGCAGCCGGCTTTACTGGTGACAAGCGTCTTGCGCTGTTTGGAAAAACAACCTGGAAAGCACAAATTTGTTTTTAAAAATATTAACAAAAGCAAAAATAAGGGCTACACACACACACACACCCCTAAACCTACGAAGGTCGACTGGCCCCGCCTCGGAGAAAAAGCATTTCTGAACATTCCGTCATAGAAGACAGAAGGATGGGCAGCCCCTGAGCGAACACTAGAACCAGGAAGCCGCGGGCTAGCTGGGCCGCACCGCGGCCTTGGGCATCCAGGCTCCCGAGCGTCAGGCGCCGCGGCTCTAACAAAGCAGCGGGCGCGCGGCCTCGGCCTGCAGCCGGGTCCCGGCGACGCCCCAGGCCCCCGCCTTCCGCCCGCGCCCTCCGGTACTCACACGCGCAAAGCTCCACCACGTACGCGTAGTAGGACCAGATGATCACGAAGGAGATGAAGAGCACCGGCACCCATCCCACCACGCGCTGGCAGCAGCGCCACACCGTCCAGGGCGCCATGTTCCGCGGGCTACGGTGAAGCCCCGTACTCGCCTCTGTAGGGAGACTCCAGATCTCCGGCGGCAGCGACAGGGTTTCTCTGTCCGGCTCCGGGCCAAGATCTCCCGCCTCTCCCGCAAGGGTAATCAAAGATAAAGTCCGAAGCTTCTCCTCGACTCCGCCCCTCTCAGCCCTCGGGCTGGTCCCGCCCCCACTCCACATCCTGTCGCCCCTCCCCCGTCCCTCCCCCACCCCCATCCCGCCCGAAGCCGGTCGCCTCAAGTTTCCGCGCTACCGGGGCGGGGCTTACGCAGCCGGAGGGGATGGGCGGGCCCGCCGCTTGGGACCGCCCATGGGGCGTGGCGGGTTGGGGCGGGCCGGGAAGTGGAGAGAAAGAAGTGGAAATCTAGAGGCTAGGTAGTGGCTGGCAGGGGTGTGTGTGTGTGTGCTTTTTCAAATATGACAATGCTGTGCTGTACCACAGCATGCAGATGAGGAATGTATTCACTATAGGGTTCCTCCAGTTATTCTGTGTATCTCTGGTAAAGAACCCCTGGGCTGGGCTGGGCTTGGGATATAACTCTGTGGTAGAGGTCTTGGCTAGCATACATGAGGCTCTGGATTTAATCCCCAGTACAGCTAAAATAAAATAAATAAAAAATACCTTTACTTTGAAATAATTCCATCCATTATTCAAGCGGAACTTATCTTTTGGAAGATGAAACCTGTAGGAGCATGTGATTTAGGATAGAACCATTACAGAATCCATCAGATTGATTTGAAACTCATACTCAAGGTTGAGTTGTGAAAAAAGGTGCAGGTAAATGGCTCTTTCCCTGCTTCCCCAAAAAGACTACTGAAATTTCAAGAATTTATTTACAACTGGAGATTGCTGAGCGTTGACTATAATCATACTAGAAGCATCATTGTGAATACATCATAATGCAAGGTCAAAGCATGAGAAGTTTAATTCCAGTCAGCCACCTTAATACCAGTTCCTGCTACTACTATTTTTTAGTTAGTCTTGAGATTTTAACTAGCAACTGCTTACTAAAGTTTCCAGGAAGAAGACTTGCCCACTTTTGTAGTGTGATGATAAAAGCAAGTAATGATTGTTTTACCTCTGCACAGTACTGCTTGAAATAATAAAGCATGGTGTCTCCAGTTTTATACCTTAAAAATCCTGTTAGTGACAAAGTTGACACTAGGTTCAGGACATTAAAGTGAATTACATACAGCTCGTTTTCCAGAGATATTGCTTAGAATAACTAAGCTTTAAGATGCTATTTAGATTGACATGGAAGAATATAAAGCCCTTTCTCCTCCTACCACATCTACACAACAGAATCATATTAAAGCTTAACACGAATACCATGTCATCCAGAAGCTCCTTGTCTGCTGGAAATAATTTCTATTTGTTATGCCATTTTGTTTATAATGCTAACTAAGAAACTATATAAGCTCGTTTCCTAGAGCTGCTGTACCAAAGTACCACAAACTGGGATCTTAAAGCACCAGAGATTTATTGTCTTAGAGTTCTTGGAGCTAGAAATCCTAAATAAAGGTGTTGGCAAGGCTGTTCTTCCTCTGAAACCTGTAGGGAGGATTTGTCCTTGCTTCTTCCTAGCTTTTGGTGGTGGCTATCAGTCCTGGGCATTCCTTGGCTTGCAGTTGCATCATTCCATTATCACCTGGCATCCTCTTCCCTGTGTCTATCTCTGCATCTCTATTAATACTGGATTAAAGGTCTACCCTATTCCAGTATAACCTCACCTTAACTAGCTACATTGATAATGTTTCTATTTCCAAAGAAGGTCATATTCTGAATTATGAGGAGTTTGAACTTCCAGAGACATTTTGGGGACATACAACACAAATTTAGTTTTAATTTTAATTGAAATGAATCACCTTGCCTCCTACTTTGTAAGGTTCTTGAAGGCAGAGTATTTTTTACATATCCTATTTCCCCTGCAGTGTCATGCAAGTAGGAAATATTTAGTAATAATTGAATAGACATTTGAAGGTTTTTGTTATTTAGATGTTATTCCTAACTTTTGGAATCACCAGCCAAATCACACTACTTTCTGATTCCAAAATTACCACTGTGTGTCTAAAAAGGTTTTGATTTTTAAATGGAATCTATAAAATATTTCTGATCTATTTCCTTGTCCTAAAGTCATTCCAGTGAAGATATATTTGGGGGGAGGTGGTAACATTTTCATTCTTTTGGGAATGTTTCTATCTTTAGTGTCTACAGACATGAGTTATTCAATGTTCTTTTTCTTAATATATATTTTTTAGTTGTTGATGGACCTTTATTTTATTTATTTATATGCAGTGCTGAGAATAGAACCCAGGGCCTCACACATGCTAGGCAAGCACTGTACCACAGATCCACAACCCCAGCCCCTTCAATGTTCATTTGCTATAAGCTAACATCTAAACCCCTTTCTTTTCCATGTTGGGCCAGTGATTTAACTCCATCTCTGCTACTGATTGTAACAAAAGGGAATCCTTAGGCAGAGCCATTATGTAAGCAGGATTATATTGTCTGACAGTCACTCTGGCCATGGTGAGAAGAATGGATTGGAGGAAATAAAGTCTAGAGGAAGGGAGGCTAGTTGAGAGGCTGCTGTAGTCACATAAGTACAGGTTGATCATGGCCTGAAAAAGGATGGTGGAGGTGAAGGTGACGGAAAAGAAAAAGCTGCTTCAGATCAGCTTTGGTGCACCACTATGCCCCAAAACAGCAATGGCAGATAAAATGGAACACCTAAAAGACAAATGGAGATTCTGTCCTGCATTCCCAACCTCTGTCCTCTCCATCCCCAACAAAGGAAATAAAATATTGTGCTGATCCATCTCTAGGATTGTGGCTTTCAGTGAAGACTGGAGGACTACAGACCCCTAACCCAAGAGTGCCAAGCTGTCAGCTGTTCTGGTGACTAATCTCTGATTTTGCCATTATAACCACCAGCCAGGAACCTCTAAATACCATTTTAAGTTGTAGTTCTGACTAAGGAATAATAAGGGCAAGTAGAGGCAATTATGAAGCCTTATGGAGGGCTTATTGAAACCGAGTAGATACAGATATGGAAAAAATAGAGAAGAAAAAACAAATTTACAAATTTTAAAAATTAAACCACAGTTCCAAAACACATGAAGAAACCCAATACTAAGGACACAAATAGGGGCTGGGGTTGTGGCTCAGGGATAGAGGGCTCGCCATCAAGGCACTGGATTCGATCCTCAGCACCACATAAAAATAAATAAAATAAAGGCATTGTGTCCAACTACAATTAAAAATTTATTTTTTTAAAAAAGGATGCAAATAAAAATCAACAATCAGAACTTGAATCCACATGACATAGAATTAATTACAGGAAGTAGCCTAACAAAGACTTTTACAAACAGTATTTGGTATGCGTACTCAAAGAGGTAAGTGAAGAAATAACTTCTATCTAAAAACATGAAAATTTGAAAATAATAGACAAAAAAATGGAAAAAAGAACAGGTGTGGGCTGGGGTAGAGCACTTGCCTAGCAAGTGTGAGGCACTGAGTTCAATATTCAGCACCACATAAAAATAAATATATTGTGTCCACCTACAACTAAAAAAAATTTTTTTAAATTAAGAACGGGTGGATTTGAAAAATGACCATTTAGAAAACTCAAAAATAGGGTATAGCTCAGTGGTAGGGCCTAACATGTATGAGACTCTGGGACCTAAGGTTAATCCTCAGCACTGCCTGATCCTTATTCTCTGACCTTCCTCTTTTTTTTTTTTAATTAGGATTTTTAAATTTGTTCTTTTTAGATATAATGACAGTAGAATGTATTTTCACATATTATACATACATGGAGTATAACTTATTCTAATTATGATCCCAGTCTTGTGGGCTGATCTTTCTCTTAAGTAAATCAAAAGACCCTCACTTAAGATGTGCCCCTGATGGGCTGGGCACAGTGGTGCACACCAGTAATTTTAGTGACTCCAGAGGTTTAGGTGGAAGGATTTCAAATTGGAGGCCAGCCTCAGCAACTTAGTGAGCCCCTAAGCAACTTCATGAGATTCTATGGCAAGATAAAAAGTAAAAAGGGCTGGGGAATCATATCAATAGTAAAGCACTCTAGGGTTCAATCCCCAGTATAAAAACGATTTTTAAAATTCTAAAAGAGGTGCTGGGAGGAAAAGAACCCAGAGGAAAGGAACATTCTTATCCCAAAAGACACAGAAATGCTGAGAAGAATTGAAATATACAGGCCTTGTAAATTTCCTCCAGTTTATTCCATTAGATCATATCCTTTGCCTTCCAGTCACACCATTGCATGACTGTCCATGAAAACATATTGCTTTCCCTATTTCTTTGGGTTTTTGTTTCTGAAGGCTGTCACATAAAACATAATAGTAAGTAAATTTGTATGCTTTTTTCCTTGTTAATTTGTCTTACTATAGGTACCTTAATGAGGAAATTTGCAATGGGTGAGAAATCTTTTCTCCCCTACACTACCTACAATAAAAACATTCTTTGAGAACTTCAAAAGGACTGTGTCTTGCTTTAGGACCAAATGAGTACTAACTCATTTTTGGAAATGCTGTCAACTTGAAAGGCAAGCTGAGGTACACTGAGAATGAGAACAAAGAGTTTTTTTGAGCCAGTATGAAGATGATTACCCCAGGGAGGGCGGGGGGGGGGGGGCCAGGGGACAAATATCCACTTAGAATCAGTGCTTTCCCAAATGGCATCTTGGGGGCGTGGGAGGTAGTTGTTTTTGTTTTTTTTTAATTTTTTAATTTTTTTTTTTTGTGGTTGTAGATGGACAGACTGCCTTTATTTTATTTGTTTATTTTTATGTGGTGCTGAGGATTGAACCCAGTGCCTCACACATGCTAGGCAAGTGCTCTGCAACCAAGCTACAGTCCCAGCCCTGGGGGCTAGGTTTTTAAAGATTAAGAAAAAGGGAGATTATAGTAAAACTGGTTGTTAAAATTGCATTCATCAACAAAAAAAGCACAAGTCATTGATTGGTGATTGGTCATTTATATTATATATTCCAGGTAAGAACTGTGATAGGGCCTGGGGGCAGAGCTCAGTGGTATAGCACTTACCTGGTGTTCAAGACCCTGGATTCTATCCCTAGCACCTTTCGGGTGGGGACCAATAAGGAAAAGGCTGTCACTGAGGATATTTGTTACCTTTATGCTTTAGGGAATCTGTAGAAACCTACATTGCTAGGTCAGAATGATCTAGGTGATTGCAATCTCTTGCCTCTTGATTCCCCCAGACTAACTTTGTGTGTTTATGTGTGACATTTTAAAGTCTTTCTCAGTAGAAGTCTATATTCTTGGGAGGAGAAAGAGTGAGCAGGAGCAGGAGCAGTTTGGGGGCAGAATGAAGGGGAAAGAAGGGAGTTGGGAGCACTTTCAAAAAGCAGAGGCTTGGGGCTGGGGCTGTAGCTCAGTGGTAGAGTGCCTGCCTAGCACGTGTGGGGCACCGAGTTTGAGCCTCAGCACCACATAAAAACAAATAAACGTATAGTGTCCAGCTACAATTTTAAAAATATATTTTTTTAAAAAAGCAGAAGTTTCAGATCTTGCTTCCTCCTTTGTTTCACATTTTGCCAGCAGCTCTTGCCTGAATTAGCTCAAGAGTCTACTGCCTGCTGCCCCCACCCACTGCACATGGACACTACCCCACTATCCATCTCCCCTCCATCCACAGTCTGCTCCACAAATTCATCCATCCCTTCATTTTCTCAACACCAAACATGTTCTGATCACTGCACTGGGGAACAGAGACAAAATCTTTCCTCTTAGGTAGCTTGTTTTTTGTTTGTTCTTGTTTTCTTTCCTGTTTTATGCTATAGTTGGAGTGAGCCTTTAGAAAATACAATCTACTTTATACACTTGGATGATTTTAATGATGTTTAACATGACTGCAAAAGGTTCTGCAGCTCTGCTGTCCCCTACCTCCAGCCTCTGCTGCACAACCTTCCTTCCAGAATTGCTCTAGGCTTGACCCCATGGTTTCCTTTCTTCTCCTTGAAACTCTCTGCATACACTTGCTCATGGATACTCTTCCATCTGTGCACTCTGCCTATAAAGTTTCCTCCCCTCCTAATCCCTTCTCAGACCTGGCTCTGTCAAGAAGTCCAGCCTGACACAGCTGATTCTAAGGGGGTAGGTCCAAATCCTGGTGGTAGACCAATCTCTCCTCTCCAGATCATGACTCTGCCAAATGTAAAACTAACATTCCCCACTACCTATTGTTTAAATAGCAGAAATACTGTATGCATTAGTAGAGATGGTTCCAGCTTATGATTTTTCTTTTTTAATCTTTTTATTTTTGAAATAATTTTAGATTTACCGAAGTTAGAAAAATAGTAGAGAGAATGCCTGTAGTCTTCACCAAGCTTTCCCAAAAGCCATTTTATATAAGCATGATGATGTGCTTATCTAATCTAAGAAATAAACGAGGGTACAATATTAGCTAAACTACAGACTTTATTAGGATTTCACCAGTTTTCTCACCAATGTCTTTTTCTGTCCCAGGACCTCCCATTGTGTTTAGCCATCTGATCTTTTAGCCTCCTCCACTCTCTGGCTGTTGTTTCTGTCTTTCCTTGTTTTGTATGGAAAAACACTTTGGAAAAGTACTGATTAGAGGTACAGAAGGACAAATACTGCTTGTTCTTATTTATATGTGAAGTCTAATATGATCAAACTCAGGGAAGCAGAGAGTAGAATGGTGGCTTCCTGGGATAGGAGGGGGAATGGCTGTCAGGGCCAGAGGGATAGGGAAGTATTAGTCAAAGGGTACAAAGTTTCAGTTAGACAAGAGGAATACATTTTATCCATCTATTGTGCAGCATGATGATTATAGCAATAATAGTGTATTGTATGTTTCAAACTGCTAAGACAATAAATTTCAAATGCTCTTACCCCCAAAACAATAAGTATTTGAGGTGATAGATATGTTCATTAGTTCATTCTTTTATTTGTATGTCATATGTAACTATATTTTGTCAATTTGCAATAAAAAAAGATTTTAAAACCCCCTCAAAAGCCAAAGTTCCTTTAGTAAAAATACTTTCTTCCACTGTTACAAAGAAAGAACTATAACAGGGTATGAAACAATTCCTAGGGCAGGAGAAGGGGGTAATTTAAAGGCCCTGCACAGTGGCACTAGCCTGTAATCCCAGCAGCTCAGGAGGCTTAGACAGGAGTTCAAAGTCAGCCTCAGCAAAAGCAAGTTGCTAAGCAACTCAGTGAGGCCCTGACTTCTAAATAAAGTACAAAATAGGGCTGGGGATGTGGCTCAGTAGTGGTTGTGTGCCCCTGTAACACCCACCCCCCCTAAAAAAAAAAGTAATTTAAAAAGTACTCAATCTCCTGTAACACCCACCCCCCCTAAAAAAAAAAGTAATTTAAAAAGTACTCACTGGGGGCTGGGGGTTGTGGCTCAGTGGTGGAGCTCAGTGTGAGGCACTGGATTTAATCTTCAGCATTACAAAAAAATAAATAAAATAAAGGCATTGTGTCCATCTACAACTTAAAAAAATTTAAAACAAAATGTACTGGTTGAGTATTTTGTAGACTGTCCCTCAGTTTGGATTTGTCTGATATTTTCTCATAACTACATTGGCTTATAAATTTGGGAGAAGAAAAATCACAGAGGTGATGTGCCTCTTTTATGATATTGTGACAGGTTGTACATCATGTGGACATGACTTTTTAATGGGTAATGTCAACCTTGATCACTGGGTTGAAGGTCCAGTGTCTGCCATGAAGTTACCATTTTTTCCTTACTCTGCATTTTTCATTAGAAAAAAAAAAGTGATTAAGTCAAGCTCTACTCAAAAGCAGAGGAATTAAATTTCACCTCCTGGAGGGAGAAGACTGTGCAACCATTACATTAATTAATAAGCATTTAGGGAAGAAGCACTTTGAGACTATCAAAAATCCTGTTTCTATGTAAAATTTCACCCACTGCTTTTAGTATCCATCAGTGGACCCTGGTTGCACCACTGTCTTTTCCTTTTCCTTTCCTTTCCTTTCCCTCCCTCCCTCCCTCCCTTCCTTCCTTCCTTTTTTGCTACAAGGTTATCCAATGGTCTGTTTCCTAACAGAGGAAAGGCATCCAAAAAGAGTTCAGAGATTTAGTTGACATAGTGGAGCCATAAATACCCAACTCTGATTACTACTTGAATTTCTGGTTTGGTTAGATTTATTGTTTTTGCATTTCTGGAAATCTGTCCTCAAGAAAGCTTCCTGGCCACTTATTTATTGATCAGTCCAGGCACATGTTATTGATTGCATTTAGGCTATGGGGAGAGTCTGGCTCAGCAGCTGCCAGTGGAAACACTGATTGGTGTCACAAATCATGTGGAAGGCAAGGAGTTCAATGACCAGAGAATAGCAGGTTTTTTTTTTTTTTTTTTGGAACAAAGCTGCACTGTCTCTATTGCTATGACATCTTTGTAAGATCACTTTGGATTGAGAACTGATCAGTTCCCAGTAAACAAAGGCAGAGTGCACATGCATCCCAGACATTGAGAAGGGCAGATGACATGCTGTTGAGTGTGCTGTTGGGTGTTGGGACTGCCTTTGGAACACAATGTGTTGTAGTTACATATCCTGTCTATGGTAAATCCCTGTATGATATACTTAAGTACTTCTCCTATGTATGATTATTCAATTAAAGACGGTAGCTTTCCTTAGACTGTAAGCTTTTTGAAGGAAGGACTAGTTCTGTTTCCTTCACCATTGTGAGCCCAGCAGATTGCCAGGCACATAAAAGGCATTAATAGTAATTGAATAAATGAATGACAAGAAACTTGGAATTACAGATGTTCATGTTTTTCCAACAGTGTTCTCAACCTTCCCATAACTTTAGTCATGGAAGCAGTCTTGTATATGGTGCTTCTATTCCTAGTATTATTAGAATAGTGTAATGTTATATTTATATTATTAGGTAAAAAGGTGTTTATCACTGAACCACACCCCCATCCCTAGAACAGAATTAAGGATAAATTTACTTTGAGGTTTGAGGATCTCAGGAGAAATACTTTAATTCTTTCCAAGGGCAGCACCCCAAGTTTCCTAAGTAATTCCCATTAGGGCTCACTTCTTAAAACTCCTACCACCTCTTGACATTGCCATATTGGGGACCAAGATTCTAACTCATGAACCTTTGGGAGACAGACCACATCAAAACCATTAAAGATCTAAACAACTTCAAGGACATAGTGGGAAAAAATACAGAGTGTGGAGTCAAGGGGATTTGGATTCATATCCCAGCTTCATCACTTACTAGCTAGTAATATTGTAGAATTTATCTAACCTCCCTGAGATTCAGTCTCCTTCTATATCATGGGAATAATTGTGTTCTTTTCATAGCATATACTGTGAGGATTAAATTTTATGTGTAATGTATGCATATATAAGGGCAAATATAACATATGTAAAAATAGGGCTGGGGTTGTGGCTCAGCAGTAGAGTGCTTGCCTAGCATGTGAGAGAGCCCTGGGTTCGATTCTCAGCACCACATAAAATAAATAAATAAAATAAAGATATTGCGTTCAACTACAACTAAAAAAATATAAAAATATGTTAAAATATGTATATACACATTTACATGTATATGTGTACTTTATATACATATATGTATACATATATATATTTTTGTGTGGTGCTGGGTATTAGAACCCAGAGTCTTGTGCATGCAAGTCAAGCACTCTACCAACTGAGCTATATCCCCAACCCCATATATGTATATTCTAATATGTATTTGTGTGTGTGTCTATCTAAATATATCCCACGTATTTGTATTTCTATTTCCTGGCATATGGTCATTGTATCAGAGTTCACGTTAAGTATTTTAACAGCAATAACAATAAAAGTAATTGGTTAAATATATATTAGGAAACTTAAAAATCAAAGAGGGCACTGTAATGATTTGGAGGATGTCACTGCTGGAAGCACTACCACTGCCAGGGCCTAGGCATAAAGGAAGGAAGTTGAGGGTATTAAAGTCCAGAAGCTAGAAGGAATAGCCCAGCCTGCTCAGGGAGTAGAGGCTGGTACTGTCTCCCTAGGGACAGGGTGGCAGGGAGGAAACATAATGAAGCTGGTTCTGGCAGTGCCAAAAAAAAAAAAAAAAAAAAAAAGCCAGAGACTGGTACCAAGGGTTGCAGAGATGAAAGCTGGGAATAAACACAAATCACAGTGACAGTACACAGCAAGAGTGAGCCTGTTTCCGTTCTCTAGGCTTATAACTTCCCTACTGCCCTCTGTGATCAGAGCCTAGCATGCTGCCAGGAGGCAAGGAGAACAGAGTATTGCAGGGTCCTTGTCCCTGCATCACAAAACCCGCTGTGTATGGAGGGGAAGGGTTGGAGCAGAAAGACAATAGCTTAGTGACCAGCAATATTATGTAACTTATTCATTCACCATTTAAACAGCTGCCTAGATAATTATACAATAGTACAATTTTAGCACAATTTATCCATTGTCATGGTGCCAGACATTCATATTGTTTCCAGATTTTATTATTTGAAATTATGCTGCAATGAATATTCTTTTAATTCTCTTTGGTTGGTTCATCAGAATTTGTAGCTGGGGAGAGCTCATACAACATTTTTCAAAACATAAAGAAATTAACATACTTTTAGGAGATAATATTAATAGTCTTTATTTTCTGGGAGTTACTTTTAGGGGTTACAATATTTTTTCTCCCAGTACTGACTATTTTTCGTAAATATTATGTAAATTCAGATGTTATAAACAGAATACTTGCTCTCATTTCATTCTCTTGGAAAAAGAGCTCTCCTGGAATGAATACTAGCACCTAGCAGAGTTCATCAGACCAAGCAGGTTTCAGTAAAAAGTTGCTACTGACAATGCTAAAGACATAGCCTCACCAATAACAAGGTGTTATCTAGAGATTCCAAAGGTTAAATTCCTTCCTTACCAAATACAACCAAACAGCACTTGCTAATGATAAATGTGGTAAAGCTTTGTGCTTATTTTTCTAACTGGTAAGTATTGAACTAAGGTATTTCAGTTCAAAGTCTTTCACATATTTCCTTTTGTGTTATCTTTGAAACATTCTGTAATTTTCTGTATATCTTTCTTATCCTGTGCTTGGGTTTTCTGTTAAACATTCTCAGGGTCCAAGCAAGATAAAAAGGTTT
This sequence comes from Marmota flaviventris, assembly GCF_047511675.1. Lineage (NCBI taxonomy): Eukaryota > Metazoa > Chordata > Mammalia > Rodentia > Sciuridae > Marmota > Marmota flaviventris. The sequence continues at coordinate 87,095,929 of NC_092501.1, read as the reverse complement.
TGGAAATGCAAGAGTGCCATCTTGTGGACATTTTGTATTTAATGATTTTATTTTAAGTCAACTGTAACATGGCTCCAAGTGATTTGCAAGACCCTTTTGTGGTTTTTCCTTGCATTTCAGCCTTTTGTCTCATCAATTCTAAGACACCCCAGTGGTGTCATTGTCAATTTGTACCCCAGATTTTGAGGATATGCAATTTCTATTAAATAAAACTTATTACCTCACCTGTATTATGCTGCTTTTTTTTTTTTTTTTATAGATCTGAGTGCTTATTTGCATAAAATTGACTTTGTAGTGTGCCTTGAACTTCCCCAGGGGAATATCAGGAAAACGTATTCACAAATCCACTTAACTGTTAGAATTTAGAATTAAATATTCTCTGCTTAAGAGGCAGAGAATGGGAAAATGTGGGATTAAATAAATCACAGGTGATGCCAGTTCTTCAGGGGTCAAGAAGCCTCCTTTTGAGCAAGGAAACTTCTCACCTTAACTGGCTGGAATCCAACCCAGCTGCTCAACACGTGCATTTGTTGATGGTGGATCTTTATTTCTTTGGCATGAAATGCTCAAGGCAATACCCCTGCAGGGCGCTACTTTTCCTCTCCTCTTATCTTTCTGCTTATCCATTACATCAGCAAGAATGTGGGGCACTCTGCCGGCTCAGAAAAGGAAAACCAGATTCAAAGGGCTGGCAGCTGAGGGTCTTGCTGGCCCCTCTCTGCTCATCTAAATCCTATTCTCATTGCTTAGACATAATGTCTAACATTGAGCTTATTAGTGGTCAGAGAAGTGTGAATTAAAACAAGATACCAGTTCATGCTTATCAGATTGGCAACAAAACAAAACAACCCAGGAATACCAAATATTAGTGTAGACTTGGAGAAAGAGTATCTCTGCGTACTGCTGGTTAGAAAATAATTTGACAATCGTTAATGAAATTAAGTGTGTATTCACCCTGTGATTCGCAAGTCTCACTCTTGGACAGATGCATAACTGTCTAAATGCATGATATCATGTCTGCATAATAAAGGTTTAAAACGTGCTCTAGGAGGAGGAAAAAAACTCAAAATATGCAAATTGAATTAAAATATTTTGCATAGCTTTCAAGTGTACTGATAAAGGAAGGGTTAAGTATATAGTTTTTGGAGCAACTTGTGGTGTCCTTTTTTGTGACCAGGCAGCCAATTATATTTGCTGTAAATTTTGCTTCACATGTTTTAAACTTACTATTATATTTTGAATATCTATTCATGTTGCTCCAATTCAATTTTTTCTCTATCCATTTGTGTGTGTGTGTGTGTGTGTGTGTGTGTGTGTGTGTGTATGGTGCTGGGAGAGAACTCAGGGCCTCTCACATGCTCAGCACATATTCTATCACTAAGCTACATCCCTAGCTCTAAGGCAGCTACCTTCTTGAAAGTTTTCCTGAAAATTATTTGTGACTTTCACCCTGAGCCTCTACTGATGAATGTAACTTTATCTCCTTGTCTCTAGAGACTGCAAACTAGTTTTAACCTATAGCGTTTGTTTCACGTTGGAGAGTAAGAACCTAGTGTGTCTGCTTAGCACCTTTGCCTTCTTCAAGGAGTAGTCACCACTTCTGTTGGAAAGTGCTCCTCCCCTGCCAGACTCCTACCAAGTGGGGTCAGGAAGCTGTCTTGTTCTTATAACCCCCAGTCCAGATGGTCTAGCCATTGGCGAATTAAAAAAAAAAAATCCTGCTCTCATGAGACTTATAAACCAATTATCGACAAATTAAAAAGTAAAAATATAAACTGATAGGTGATGATAAAGTTCTATGAAGAAGACCAAAATAGGGCAAGAGGATGGAGAGTAACAGAATTGATTGGTGTGTGATGTTCCCTTTGATAAGGATAACTTTGAGCACAGACCTGAATGATATTGAAGATAAGTCCTACCAAAGATTCAGAGTCAGAACATAGGCCAAGTGAATAGCAAGGGCAAAGGCAGGAGAGAGACTGAGGGTTCCAGGAAAACTAAGATGGCCATGGTGGCCACACACGTCCATATAGTTGGCTCCCTACACCCATGGCTTCCACATTCATGGATTTACCCAACTATGGATCAAAACTTCCTCTGCTTTGAGCATGTACAGACTTTCTCTCTTGTCATCATTTCCTAAACAATACAGTGTAACAACTATCTACATAGCACTTATACTGTATTAGATATTATGCATCATCTAGATATGATTTCAGGTATACAGGAGCATAAGTATAGGTTCTATGCAAATAATATGCCAATTTATAGAAGGAATTTAAGCATCTGCAAGTTTTGGTATTCATGGGAGTCCTGGAATAAATCATCTGTGTATACCAAGAAATGGATCTCTCTCTCTCTCTCTCTCTCTCTCTCTCTCTCTCTATATATATATATATATATATATATATATATATATATATAATATATATAAATTTTTAGTTGTTGATGGATCTTTATTTTATTCATTTATTTATATGTGGTGCTTAGGATTGAACCCAGTGCCTCATATATGCTAGGCAAGCCCTCTACCACTGAATCACAACCCCAGCCCCAAGAAATTGCTATATATATATATTTTTAAATTTTAATTAGTTATACATGACAGTAGAATGCATTTATATACTTTGATATATCATACATAGGTGGGATAAAATTTCTCATTTTTATGAGTGTACATGTTACAGAATCATATTGGTCATGTAGTCACATGTATACATACATATTGCAATAATGTCTGTTTCATTCTACTGTCTTTCCTATCCCCATATCCCCTCCTCTCTCCTCCCATCACTTCCCTCTACCTAATCTAATAAGGTAATGCTGTTCTTTCCTAGTGCCCCGCCCCCACACCATATTGTGTATTAGCATCCACATATTAGAGAAAACATTTGGCTTTTGGTTTTGTGGAACTGGCTTATTTCGCTTAGCATGATATTCTCCAACTCCAACCATTTACTGGCAGATGCCATGATTTTACTCTTCTTTAAAGCTGAGTAATAGTTCGTTGAGTATATATATGACATTTTCTTTATCCATTAATCTATTGAGGGACACCTAGGTTGGTTCCATGGTCTAGCTATTGTGAATTGAGCTGCTATAATCGTTGATGTGGCTGTGTCACTATAATATGCTGATTTTAAGTCCTTTGGGTATAAACCAAGGAGTGGAATAGCTGGGGAAAATGGTGGTTCCATTCCCAGTTTTCTGAGGAATCTCCATACTGTTTTCCATAATTTGCAGTCCCACCACCAATGTATGAGTGTACCTTTTCACCACATCCTTGTCAGCATTTATTGTTGCCTGTATTCTTGATGATTGCCTTCTGAAAAGAGTGAAATGAAATCTTTGTGTAGTTTTGATTGGCATTTCTCTAATTGCTAGAGATGTTGAACACTTTCTCATATATTTGTTGATCAAATGTTTTTTCTTCTTCTGTGAAGTGTCTGTTCAGTTCCTTAGCCCATTTATTGATTGGGTTATTTATTTGTTAAGTTTTTTGAGTTCTTTATATATCATACAGATTAATGCTTTATCGAAGGGGCATGTGGTAAAGACTTCTTTGAATCTGTAGGCTATCTCCTCACTTCATTGTTTCCTTTGCTGAGAAAAAGCTTTTTAATTTTAATCCATCTTATTTATTGATTCTTGATTTTATTTCTTGCATTTTAGGAGTCTTGTTAAGGAAGTCAGATTCTAGGCTGACGTGGTGAAAATTTGGGCCTATTTTTTCTTCTATTAGGTGTAGGGTCTCTGTTCTAGTGCCTAAGTCTTTGATCCACTTTGAGTTGATTTTTGTGCAGGGTGAGAGATAGAGGTATAAGTTCATTTTGCTACATATGGATTTCCAGTTTCGCCAACACCATTTGTTGTATAGGCTATCTTTTCTCCAGTGAATGTTTTTGGTACCCTTGTCTAGTATGAGATAACTGTATTTATGTGGGTTTGTCTGTGTTTTCTATTCTGTACTATTGGTCCTCCAATCTATTTTGGCACCAATACCATGCTGTTTTTGTTACTGTAGCTCTGTAGTATAGTTAAGATCTGGTATTGTGATGCCTCCTGCTTCACTTTTCTTGCTAAGAATTGCTTTAGCTATTATTCATGATTGCTTTTTCTATTTCTATAAAGAATGTCATTGGGATTTTAATAGGAATTGCATTAAATCTGTATAACGCTTTTGGTAGTATGGTCATTTTGACAATATTAATTCTGCCATCATTCAGGAGCATGGGAAATCTTTCCGTCTTCTGAGGTTTTTTTCAATTTCTTTCTTTAGTGTTCTGAGTTTTCATTGTAGAGGTCTTTCACCTCTTTTTTTTTTTTTTTTTAGATTGATTTCCAGGCATTTTATTTATTTATTTATTTTTTGAGGCTATTGTGAGTAGTTTTCCTAATTTCTCTTTCAGTGGATTCATCACTGATGTATAGGAGTGTGTTTGATTTTTGGGTGTTGATTTTATATCCTGTTACTTTGCTGAATTCATTTATTAGTTCTAGAAGTTTTCTGGTGGAAATTTTTGGATCTTCTAGATATAGAGTCATGTTATCAGCAAGTAGTGATAGTTTGAGTTCTTCTTTACCTATTTGTATCCCTTTAATTTCTTTCTTTTGTCTAAGTGCTCTGGCTAGAGTTTCAAGGATGACGTTGAATAGAAGTAATGAAAGAGGACATCCTTGACTTGTTCCAGTTTTTTAATGGGAATGCTTTAAAATTTTCTCCATTTAGAATGATGCTGGCCCTGGGTTTAGCAAGTATAGCATTTACATTGTTTAGGTATGTTCCTACTATCCCTAGTTTTTCTAGTGTTTTGAACATCAAAATGTGCTATATTTTGTTAAATGCTTTTTCTTCATCTATTGAGATGATCATATGATTCTTGTTTTTAAGTCTATTAATAATGATGAATTACTTTTATTGATTTCCATATGTTGAACTAACCCTGCATCCCTGGTCCTACTTGATCATGGTACACTATCTTTTTAATATGTTTATCTATGTGACTTGCCAGAATTTTATTGAGAATTCTTGCATCTATGTTCATCAGGGATATTGGTCTGAAGTTTTCATTCCTTGATGTGTCTTTGTCTAGTTTTGGTATCAGGGTGATATTAGCCTCATAGAATGAGTTTGAAAGTGTTCCCTCCTTTTCTATTTCATGGAATACTTTGTTCTTCTTTGAAGGTCTTGTAGAACTTGGCCGAGAATCCATCTGGTCCTTGGCTTTTCTTGGTTGGTAGGCTTTTGATGGTGTTTTCTATTTCATTACTTGAAATTGATCTGTTTAAAGCATGTATGACCGCCTCATTCAGTTTGGGTAGGTCATATGTCTCTAGAAGTCTGTGGATGTCTTTGATATTTTCTATTTTAGTATACATTTTCAAAATGTTTTCTAATTATCAAGAATGGCTATATTTGTGACATAAATTTTATTTGATATAAATCTTGCTTTACATGTTTTAAACTTATTATATTTTGAATATTTACCCATGCTTCTAAAGTTCAATACCTAGTATTTCATAGCATGCACTCATCACATTTTCTGTTTCCTTAGTGAGGAACATTTGAGTTACTCAAATTCCCTCTACTGCAATCAATACTGAGATGAACTTCTTTGAACCTCATGGGATTTGAACTTATTTTTCTGGGGGCATCTGTCCAAGAGTGAGACTTCTGAATCACAGGGTGAATACATACTTAATTTCATTAAAGATTATCAGATTGTTTTCTAACCAGAAGTACACAAGGGGTACTCTTTCTCCAAGTCTACACTAATATTTGATATTACCTGAATTTTATTTTTTGCCAATCTGATAAGCATGAACTGGTATCTTGTTTTAATTCACACTTCTCTGATTACTAATAAGCTCAACTATTTTTATTAGTCACTCAGATTGATCTCCTGTCTACTATCTCACCTCTCCATGGTGAATGATCCAAATTCATAGTATTACCTGGTTCTTTTTCTCTTTTCCTTTTATCTCCTCTCCTTTCCTTTCTTCCTCTCCCCTGCCCTTTGCTCCCCTCCTGTGTCCTTCTCCTCCCTCCCTTCTTTTTTTGAGATGGGGGTGAAGGGTGTCTCATAGTGTTGCCCAGGTTGGCCTCAAACCCCTGGGACCAAGTGATCCTCTTACCTCAGCCTCCCAAAGAAGCTGGGATTATAGGCATGAGCCACTGTGCCTGACCTATTATTTTTCTATAGAGGTCCTTATTTATTATTATAGATTTTAGATGGCACTGACCCTAGAGTTTTGGAAATGTATAGGGATTTATTTTGGGGGTTCTTCTAGAATAGAAGCAATAGAACATATTGATTGCCAGTTATTTCAATACAAATTCCTTTAAAAATTATATGTTCATGTTTTATCTTAAAAAAATAAATGCAGAGGAAGTTTATTTTACCTATGGAGTCAGAATAGTAAAAAGGACTTCTGTAATTTGGATCTTAAGTGTCCCCTAATGATCCATGTGTTATAAAGGGCTAGTCCTCACCTTGGTGTTACTAGGTGGTGGTGAAACCTTTAAGAGGTGGTGCTTAGTGGGAGGCCTTTTAGGTCATTGGGGTGTGCCTTCAGAGGGCATTGTGGTACCACCATTTTGGTAAATTAAGACCAAAATAAGTATCCAAAAATAAATGTATTGTCAATGAAGTGTTTTAAGATTAAAAAAAAAAAGGGCATTGTGGGACCCTGGTCTTTTCCTTTTCCTCCCTTTCTCTTTCTGGTGAAGAGGTGAGCAGTTTTTCTCCCTGATGCCCTCCCCATCATTACCATCCCCCAAAGGCCTAAAAACAATGAGTCTGCCTGATCTTAGACTGGAACCTGAAAACTGTGAGCCAAAATAACCATTTTCTTTTTATGAACTAATTATCTCAGTTATTTGTTATAGTAACAGAAAGTTGACTAATACAAGAATACAAAGCTTTTGTTAAAAATAGTTGTGGGGAAGATATTGGGTGTCATTAGGCTGAGAAATGTTAATTCAGATATTAACCTTTTGTTGGCTTTTGATGTTTCTAAAAACTTTGTATTTTAATCATCTACTGGTTAATTTTTATCTATGTTGAGATGTATTTCATATACAGTATAGTTCACTCATTTCAAGTGTATAATTGAGTGGGTTTGGTTTACAACATTGTTAATTTTTAAAAATTGTAGTATAATTGACATAATATTTGCCATTTTCACATTTTTAAATGCATCACACAGTGAAATTGTATTCATCATGTTGGGCATCTATCACCAACTCCTGTTTCTGAATATTTCCATCAATCCAAACCAAAATTATTTAACCATTAAGCAATAATTCTCCACCCTGCCAACTTGGCAGAATCTATTGTCTCAGGAATTTATGTATCCTAGGTACCTACATAAGTGGAATCATACATTATTAGTCCTTTTGTGTCTGACTTATTTCACTTCTCAAGGTTCATCTAATAATGTGTAACAGAACCTCATTCATTTTTATGGACTATCAATATACCATTGTATGTGTATAGCACATTTTGTTTTTCCACTTTTTTAATGCATGATACAATGAACACTGGCATCAAGTACTTGAGTCCCTAGGAGTGGAATTGTTGGGTCATAAGAATATGAGCTTACAGTGAAAATCAGTCAATCAATTAATGGGGCAAGAGAAACATCCCTTATAGATGTTAAAGGCTAAGCCCTTGAAATATGTTAATCTGCATAACTGGGAAAACTCTTCCTTTACAGCATAATGTTTTAGGCTGACAAATGGCCAAGAGCTTTTATCCTATTATTACCAAAAACTTTTGCAGATTAAGAAACATCAAGGGGCTGGGGTTGTGGCTCAGAGGTAGAGCACTCACCTAACATGCGTGAGGCCCCGGGTTCAATCCTCAACACCACATAAAAAATAAAATATAGGGACTGGGACGGTGGCTCAGTGATAGAGTGCTCGCCTAGCATGCATGAGGCACTGGGTTCGATCCTCGGCACCACATTAAAAACAACAACAACAACAACAAACTAATGTATTCACCTAAAACTAAAGATACATAAATAAATAAATATTAAAAAAATAATATATATTGGGTCCACCTATAACCAAAAAAAAAAAAAGAAACATCAAGCTGAGCGTTATGGTGCATGCCTGTAATCCCAGCCAATTGGGAGGCTGAGACAGGAGGATCTCGAGTTCAAAGCCAGCCTCAGCAAGGGCAAGGCCCTAAGCAACTCAGTGAGACCTGTCTCTTAATACAAAATTGAGCTGGGGATGTGGCTCAGTGGTTGAATGCCCCTGAGTTCAATCTCTGGTACCCCCAACCCCCCTAAAAAGAGAAACATCAATTTGTGGCTCAGTGATAGAGCTCTTGCCTAATTTATGTGAGGCACTGTGTTCAATCCTCAGCACCACATAAATAAAGGTATTGTGTCCACCTACAACTAAAATTTAAAATATATATATATATATATATATATATATATATATATATATATATGAATGAAACATTGGGCTGGGGTTGTGGCTCAGTGGTAGAGCACTTGCCTAGCACGTGTGAGGCACTGAGTTTGATGCTTAGTACTGCATATAAAATAAAAGGTCCATAAACAACTAAAAAAAATTAAAAAAAGAAACATCAATTTGCTCTAATTGCAAATTGATGGAGGACTAATTGTAAAGTTGGAGACTTATACTTTCTGATATCACTACTTCCCTGAAAACTGCAATAATCAAAACCGTGTGATAGTGTCATACAGATATTCTTATAATCTATTACTGGCATTAATTTTTATTTTTGGTACAGGGATTCAACTCAGGGGCAATCGACCACTGAGCCACATCCTCAGTCCCTTTTTGTATTTCATTTAGAGACAGGGTCTCACTGAATATCCTTAGTGTCTTGCCTTTGCTGAGGCTGGCTTTGAACTTGTGATCCTCCTGTCTTGGCCTTCCAAGCTGCTGGGATTATAGGTATGCTCCACTGAGCCTGGCTGACGTTAAATTATTTTGATGCTCAAACAGTACCAGATTTGGCTGGGAAGGTCCTTCAAGTTGGCTTTGTTCATTTGACTCCCTGTTTTTTCATGAGCCCTCCTTTTTTTTTTTTTTTTTTTTGGTATTGGGGATTTAACCCAGGGGTGCCTTAACCACTGAGCCACATCTCAGCCTTTATTTTTTAAAATATTTTTAGTTGAAGATGGGACACAATATCTTTATTTTATTTATTTTACTGTGGTGCTGAGGATCAAATCCAGTGCCTCACACATGCTAGGCAAGTGCTCTACCATTGAGCCCCAACCCCAAACCTTTATTTTTTATTGAGACATGTGCTAAGTTGCTTAGTTGTTTAATTCACAAAAGACATTACAGACCCGGCCATGGCCCTGGAATGAGCAGTTCTCTAGAGGTAAAACTGGTTTTAAATACATTTATTTTATTTACTTATTTTTATGTGGTGTTGAGGATCAAATCCAGCACCTCGCTAGGTAAGTGCTCTACTGCTGAGCCACAACCCTAGCCACAAGAAGCATATTTTTTTTTTAGTAAATTTTATTGATCATTTATTTTAAAAAGAAGTAACCATTTTACACAATTTTATATTTGCTTTAATGCCTGTTAATTTCTAGTATCACTTTAAACATTTCCCACAACCCAGTATATTTCATGATATCCTGATCTTGTGATCAAAATTCTCCCCAACCACACTTTTTAATTTTTTCCTCCCAGTGCTAGAGATCAAACTCAGGGCCTCCAGCATGCCAGGAAAGTGCTCTACTGCTGAGCTACACCCCCAACCCTACACTAGTTTTTAAGAACATAAACTAGCGAAAGTGGCAAGGAATTAAAGTATTTACATTTTTAAAATGTGGTACTAAAATATATGTAAAATAAGAAGCATCTGCATATTTTGTATGTGTGAATATTTTATTCTGCTTCCAGATATAAGATACAAACATTTTTTACATGTTATTTTAAAGACACCAAATGTACAGCTAACTGAAATAAAACAGACATGAGATACGATGCAAATGAGAAAAGTCTCAAGTTTTAACTTCATTTACCCTATTAGGAACATCACAACTTCTGAAATCAACACTGGCCTTGTGAATCAAGTACTTTTTTCCCATAAGCACTTATCCACTCTTCCAGAAAGCGTATCATGCTTTTGTGTCTAAAGAATCAGTGAAGAAGTAAGCTTTTCCATCTTCCCAAAGCACTAAATGTTACTTGGAATTAGGTCTTTGGACAGAATCCAATATCTGATTTTATAAAACAATATTTTCCTTCCTAAAAAGTTCTTTTCTGAAAACATATCAAGAAATTATTGAATTAGAGAGCAAATATATGGCATCTCTATATTACAAAGGAAATCAGTGAAGACTTAAAAGGAAGAGCAGCAAGTATTTTTTAAAAAATATCAAATTTTGACATTTGGAGCAATATAATTGCCTTATTATTATTTTAATTTAAAAAAGGCCTTTTCCAGCTTGTTTCCAGGCTTCTTTTACTCCTTTAATGCTTTCTTTTTTCACACATTTCCAGTATTCTTGTATACTCTGTTGTTGTGGCACCTGTTGACCAACAGTAAAATATACAGTCATTTTCTTCAAGGATAAACATTATTTCATGTGAGCTTTATGGTTTTGCTTATTTCCTTCCCACACTCCTCCCTAGAAAAACTGAAGGTGAATTATATTGTAAAACTTACTAATGAAAATCAAATTTACTAATTTTCTACAAACTATGTTTGTTGCAGAAAACTGAGCTTACTTTTCTAAGTTGTAAATGAATAGCCTTATCTGCAAGAACTTGGACACTGTATATTCTATTATCCTCTTTCTTCCAGCCTAACTACCTCCCTATGTACCATGTAGATTCTCTTTGGAACCTAGTTTTGGAAACCTTTGCAGATATCTCTCATGAGTGCTTCCAGCAGATACTAATCTAAATAAATTCCAAGTTTATTTTATAGACCAATAGGTGAAGATGAGTGAATAATTATAATAGCTAATATTTACTTCATGTGTCTCAGTTGCGGTGCTAAGTATTTTACACTCAATTCTAATAATTCTTTCTGGTAGATTTTATCAGTATTCTCATTAGACAGATGAGAAATATGACTGGAGGCTCAGAAAATTAAGTTATGCAAAATTCAGCAGTTAATAAACGATAAAGCCAGATTTGAATCTAAAGAGGTTGTATGACTATAGAGCCCAAAGTCAAATCCTAGGCTGATTTCTGAATAGTGGTATCTATTAGGTTCAAATTTTTTTAAAAGCAAAGAAAAATGCTGAAATTCATTTTATGAAAAAGATATTTCAATGTTTCAACTATAGCTTATAATTGCTTTATAAATGGTTAAAATTCCATTTAAGACTCTGTAATTTGCCCATTGATAATAACATTATCAATATTAGTAACATATAATAAGTAGTTTTTTAAAAACTCAAAATATGTTACCCATAAACCTCGATGCATCCTGTTTTTTAACACCCCAAGAAACTCTTCATGGCTAAGGCATTCATCATCATCCAAATCAAAGATCTTGAAGACCGTGTCCAAAATATTGTTTGAGAGCTCTTGTCCTGTTGCTACTTTTACAGCTCTCTTAAACTCCGCTTTAAACAAACAAACAAAAAACAACCCATCAAATAGGTGAAACAGTGTAAGTGGAATTATCTAAATTTTCATTATATGAGAAGTAAAAAGAAATCTAAGGTTTTATTATTTGGGAACTAAAATACAAAAATACTCATAATGAATTTATTCAAATAATAAATTTGGTTTAGAAATGACATAAGAGTAACTATAAGTCTAAGTAAGATATTTTAATTGAATTGAAATGTTAGCCACATATTTAAATATTTCCTTTCCTTTTTAGGAGAATGAGAAACAAAAGCAAAACAGTAACTGTTGAATAAATCTTTTGATATTGTAAATCTAGAATAACTATATAGAAATAAAAGGAAAATTATTTTGCTGAAAACTGGTTCCTTGGTTGGTATCATCTAGTTGAAAAACAGAAATAGCTTATGGATGATAAAAATTAAATGATTTAGGGGCTGGGGATGTGGCTCAAGTGGTAGCGCGCTCGCCTGGCATGCGTGCGCCCCGGGTTCGATCCTCAGCACCACATACAAACAAAGATGTTCTGTCCACCTAAAAAATAAATATTAAAAAAAAAATGATTCATATATCTTACCTAGTCTGACAGGTCGATTAGCTAAGCTAAACATTTGCATGGCAATAGCAAAGTCTTCCAAGTGGGTTGTAAAATGGCAAAATGACTTGAACTCATCCAAACTAATGCTCTAATAAAAATAAAGAGGTTTTATTACAATTTTATAAAAACATTAAGCAATCTTATGAATATAATTGTGAGTCGTCTTTTCTATCATAAAGCTTATAAAGTTAGATCTAAGCAAGCCTATTAAAAAGTTCAAGACGCAGAATAATACTAGAATTAAAGGTTTTAGAATTTAAGAACAGTGTGAGAATAACTAGTAGGGCCACAGACTCTGTGACTGTATAGACTGGAGACTGTGTGAATGGGGTCTCCTCGAGTTGTACATTGTAAACCTTGGGGCGGCCCTGAGTTATGGACTGAATTCATATTTTGAAGCCTTAATCCCCAATGTAACTTTATTTTGGCGACAGGGCCTGTAAGGAGATGAATATATAATAGGAATTGAGCCCTAATTCAATAAGACTGGTGTCCAATAAGAAGAAGAGATATCAGAACTCATTCACTCTTGTGAATACTAGGTCTCCTTATGTGTGCACAAAGAAATGGTCGCATGAGGACAAAAAGAGATGGCGCTGTGAGCAAGCTGAGAAGGAAGACCTTACCAGATAATAGCCCTGCTGGAATTTTGACTTCCTCCTGAATAGTGAGGAAATACATTTGTATTGTTTAAGCTGCTCAGTTGGTGTATTTTCTTATGGTAGCTCAAGGAAACTAACACAGTCTGTTAAGTGGCCACTTCTGCTTAGTTTTACTAGTGAACATAGTACTGAATAAGAGAATTTAGGTTTGGAGATGGACTTAACGTTGAAATTCCAGTTCTGCCACTTACTCTGGTGATCTTAGCGAAAGTTTTAGGTAAGTAATCCTTTAGGAGTTAAGTAATTTGACCAGGTCTATTAAGTGGAACAATTAGATGTGGAACTCTGTCCATCTGACTTCAAAATCTATGTATTTCAAATAAAAACAAAGGTCTGGGGATATGGCTCAGTGGTAGAATGCTTGCCCAACACATGTATAGCCCTGGATTCCATCTCCAACCCTATGAAACAGACAAATAAAAACCCCAAAGAAATCCCTCAAAACAAAACAAAAAAAATATTAAAAGATAATTTTTCTATTAAAAGTAAAAAGTATAGGGCTCAGGCTGTAGCTCATCAGCAGAGCAGTTGCTTTGCATGTGTGAGGCATTAAGTTTGATCCTCAGCCCACATAAAAATAAACAAAGACATTCTGTCCATCTACAACTATAAAAAAATTAAAGTAAAAAGTATAAAAATTCATAACTTAAAAGAAACATTTTCACTATTTTTAGAAAAGTGAAGGGAACTTGTAGGGAACTTCAGGATGATGTTCTTTGCATATGTGTGGTCTTACTCAAGTTTCTAAAGAAGTAATATGAACATGTAGCATCCTTTAAGAAAAGGGGGATGGTAAAACACTATGTCCCTTAATGTCCAAATACATAGTATCTTGAAGGACACTGGCTTTTTCTTATGCATACTGAGAACTGGGGCAAGTTAGTGTTATCTGTAGAAAGCTACTTGCCTGCATGTACATCAGGGTAGTTACTCCTTGGGATACTGGTCATAGAAGCAAACTAAGCAAGCTAATGCTGATTATGTCACTGCTTCTATACCCTAATATATAAACTCCCTGAGTGAGAACTAGTGTAGAACTGAGGGCATTGTGGAAAGGATATGTATTATTCATCCAGCTGGCTGCCACTGGACAAAAAAAGATAAGGGAGAGGAGAAACTATTTGGCAAAACAATGAGGGACAGAGGTGCTATGTGTTCAGTCAATTGCTACTGAACTCTTCTTGAAGCAGTCACTAAACTCTCTTAAGCTTTTCCCAGTAAAACATATGTCTTGCTGCGCTCTGGGCACTTTTTTTGGCCTTTCTGCAATCTACCCTAATGTTCTGGCTCAATTTGGCTGTGAACATCATAAAAATTCAAGCAGTACAAAGTATAAATAATGAAAAAAATTTTGTTACTCTTCTAATCTTCAATTCCTTTCCCCAGAGATAAAGCACTGACACCTGTTCATCCTACCAGAAATATTCTACTTGTATACTATTTCACGTGTACATACACATACACAAAATCTTGTTTTACGGTGGGAACATCCTCTTCACACATTTCTAGACTTTGCTTTATTTTATTAACAGTCTATTAATCAGGGGCTAGGGTTGTGGCTCAGCGGTAGAGCCCTTGCCTAGCACATGTGGGATGCTGGTTTCGATCCTCAGCACCACATAAAAATAAAATAAAGGTATTGTGTCCAACTACAACTAAAACAAAATATCTTTTTTTAAATAACCAGTTAATTTGTAACTGCAGTAAATCTAGGATGTTCTAAGTAATAAAATCATTATATTTATAGACCTATTAAAGGAAGAGTGGCCGTTATTATATATATATATATCCCATATATAATGTAGATAAGTTTTCTTTGATAGCCATCAACATTAGAAAGCTTTCTTCATTTTTTTTCTTTTTTTTTTAGTTGCAGATGAACACAATACCTTTATTTTTATTTTATTTTATTTTATTTTTGTGGTGCTGGAGATTGAACTCAGGGCCTTGTGCCTGCAAGGCAATCACTTACTAAGCTATGTCCCCAGCCCTTTATTTTTTTAATGTGGTGCTGATGATTGAACCCAGTGCACAGTGCCTCATGTGTGCGAGACAAGCACTCTACCACTGAACTATAACCCCAGCCACTGTTAGATGTATTTCTAATTGTTATATATTTATATTTCAGTTATAATGGGATCTTTATGTTTAATATTTTCTTTCACATTAGAAATAGTGTTTTTAAAAAAGTTATATAAAATTATATGTCTGCCGCAAAATGGTTTTTGGAACAATACATAAAAGTATTAAGAGAGAAAGTAAAAATCACTTGGAATCTCACTACTGTACAGTAATCATTACTAATAGTTTGGTGGTCATCATTCTATACTTCACACACACATACACACACCCCATTACATTTTCTAACTTGAAATTTGTATCTAGGACAGGTACTTCTAATATATTAGCACTGCAATAGGCATTTACTTGAATTATTGTTTCTAATGATTTTTTTGACTGGATTCTCTGGGCACAAAATCATATCAAGTGGAAAGACAATTGTTACCTTCCAATTTTTATACTCTTTAAAAAAATAATCTTACTTACTTGCAATGGCTAAGGTCCTCCAACATATATTTAATAACAGTGGTAAGAGGAGATTCTTGTTCCTAACTTTAGTGGTAATGTAAACTCATGATTACTATACTAATTCTGTCTTAGTAGTTCATTCATAGGAAAACAGTATGTGGAAAATATTCTTCAACTTGATTTTATAGTTCCATAAAAGAACAATCTTGGTTAACTTAGAAGTTACTTTAATAAAAAAGAAAATGCTAACTTATTTCATCTTTATCACATGCAAATGAAAAGGGCATACGAACCTCTCCTGCTGACAACCTCTCTCTAACGTTTTTCCAATAAACGTCTTTATTTTCAGTGTTAGTGAAAAAAAGTAGCCACTCTGCAAAGTCTTCTTTTCTCATGAAACTCAAACCTTTAGAAAACTGAAGGAATTCCATTTCTTGAATCTCTGTTTGTAAATTTTCTGTAAATCTAAATATTAAAATACAAAAAAATTGATAAAAGCAATTAATAGCATTCGACCATAATATTGTAAATAGGACTTCAAAGTGCCTTCATTATTCCCTCCTGATTGACAGGTGTCTTGATATAGTGAGCAATTATAGTGTTATTGCTATAAAAAGGCTTGTGGGGAAGAAGATGCAGAGAAGTTGGTAAGGTTCAATGCCTGCTTCATTTAATCTCTGACTTCCCATACTCAATTTATTTGTGTAAATTATATCTGGCAATATACATTTGTGTGTGTGTGTGTGTGTGTGTGTGTGTGTTTTAATTAGATGTTGATGGATGTATTCATTCATTCATTTATTTATATGTGGTGCTGAGAATCAACCCAGTGCCTAGCACATGCTAGGGAAGTGCTCTACCACTTGAGCCACAACCCCAGCCCTGGCAATCTACATTTTGATAAATATTTTAAAATTATGTAAATTGTTTTGATATATCCAAAGAAAATAAAATTCCATGGAAAACAATTTTTCCAATATAGAAACATTATCAATGATCAGACAAGTTTAAGGGGCACTGCTTTTAGAATGTTAATCATAATTAATAGTTTCCAAAATTTTTCAGATATCAAAATTTATACGTAACCAATGGCTTTGAATTGAAAGATCTTCCTAAAGATATCGATAATCTTTTGGACAATAACATATGTCTATATGATCAACATTCCTTTCTCATAAAAACAACATGGCACATTGATGAAACTTTCATCAATAGCTCCTGGGAAAGGTACAAGTTGAAAGGATATCTGAATAGGACCCAGAAATGCTGCACTTGTTTTATTACTAAATCATGTGAAAAGTATTATTATTTCCATGAGTTTTAATACGTTACAGATCTCTTTACTCACTTTTCTACATGTTAAAATTTCTTTACTGTCATGTCACAATTTAAATAAAAATAAATGGGGTGAAAAAAGAGGTACATTCTAATGCAGTGGGAGAAAATTTGTCACTGTAAACAATTATTTGCTTTAAAATTCCCTCCAAACCTTAAAAACTTGTTTTATCTTGGGCTTCTTCCTATGTGGTAGGCAAAAGTCTGTTATCTACATTTTCTGGATGTAGTGGATATACAAATTTTTAAATGCCATGTTTATTTGTCAAAGCAGAATATTATCTAAAACTGGAAGCATTTCAAGTCTGCACTGATAGATCTGACATGAAGCAAAGAGACCTGTCAGAGGCAAGAAGAATCCAAGAGATTATTGATGAGAAAAGAATTAACAGTATTTGGTGACTGGATAGAGAGAGAGAAAGTGCAAGTGAGAGTGATAGAGACACACAGATCAAAGACAACATCTTATTTCTAAATGGAGCTGATGAATGGTGTGATACATATTCACTGGTTCCAGTAATAAAAGGGAAGAATACCTATCTCACCTTACAAGGACAGGCAAGATAATATATATAAAACGCTTAGAAAAATGCCACACATGTCATAAGTATTCAACAGTAGCCGCTAACAGTGCTGAGGTTGTTATGTAATCATCTTTTCATTTTCCTCATTAATTAAGCCCAGGCAGACTTCACTTTTTGCTAGTTTGAGCCACTTTCTTGCTCATATTCTCAGTATGAGCTTTCTTGCTTATGTTCCCTTGGGATGCTAATAGGCTTCTTCAACTGACTTGAAGAACATCATACAATAGCTGCACATATTAGTATCTGTTTAAATTCACGGTCTTCCTCTTTAATGGGGTCCTTCCCTGCTCATTTGCTCCCAAACTTCAACACAGGGAGCACTAAATGATTTTCTGCATTACCAAAATACCTCTTAATCTATGAAAGCATTGATTACAATGCATTTAAATGTTTCTGTATGTCCCTATAAGGGACTGTTCCCAATGTCTGAAACATGGCCTGACAAATAGTACATAGTATGCACTCAATAAGTCTTTATTAAACTCCACTGAGTTGAACAAGATGCAAGGCTTGTGTTTCCCAAATCAGTGTTTTCCCTACTATACTGTACTGCTTTCTGATATCTGTTTTAGGACTTTGGTTAATGGAGTGGCACAAGGAGGCACGTATCTTGTTTTGTATGTAGTTACTCTCATTGGGAAGAAGTTAAGCAGGATCCTATATTTAAACATTCATGTGTGTGTATATGTATATACATCTATATATACATATATATGCATATATGTATGTATATATATGAATATATATATATATATAAAATTATTCTCATTCTACAGATAATGAGAAGTTAAATAAGTTGTTTAAGAATAAGGTTCATGTAAAGTTTTACTGAAATTTGGACATGTCTGTTAATGTATTATTTTTGGCTGCTTTCAAACTACAAGAGTAGAGTTGTGCAATTGTGACAGAGGCCATATTTACCATTTGGCCCTTTGCAGAAAAAGCTGGCCAGCCCTTGTGCTAGAGAATCAGAGACCATGTGGAGCACAGCTAAGTTGTTTCAGCAGAGGTAACCTATCAGCAGACTGCAAATGAGTAAGTCCAGTCAAGACCAACCTAACCTGGCCCCCACTGTAATTACATCCAACTGACCTGAGGACTCATGGGCATAATAAATGGTCTGTGTTTTAAGATGGGTTGCTTTGTTTTGCATTAAGAATAAACTGACACCAAGGGCATGTCTCTTAGTTGCAAACACAAAATTACTAAAAAGAATTATTATATTCCATAAAACAGATTACTTTTTATAATAGATTAGAATATTTTCAGCATAAGTAACTTTATGCTTCATAGGTTCATTTCTCAGAGACAAAATGCCATATAGACCCATGTATAGTAGTTTTTGGTCTGCAGTGTTGAGAAATGAATATATTCAGTTTCTTCATTTCTTTTTTTTTAATATTTATTTTTTAGTTTTAGATGAACACAATATCTTTATTTTACATTTATGAGGTACTGAGGATCGAACCCCTGCATGCTAGGCGAGCACTCTATCACTAAGCCACAACCCCAGCCCCAGTTTCTTCATTTCTTATGCTTAACATTTTTTTCCCCCTAGTACTGGGGATTGAATTCAGGGGGACTTGACCACTGAGCCACATCCCCAGCCCTGTTTTGTATTTTATTTAGAGACAGAGTCTCACTGAGTTGCTTAGTGTCTTGCTTTTGCTGAGGCTGGCTTTGAACTCATGGTGGTCCTGCCTCAGCCTCCCAAGCTCCTGGGATTATAGGCATGTGCCACAGCACTTCATAACATTCTCCTAAATAAATACATTTATATTACCTTCGAAATTCTTTATAGTGAAGTTTTCTTTCTCCTCTTTTTCCAAAGAAGTACATCTGAAGGGTTGTGTTAATTTCAGGTTCTTTCATTACTTGTTCCTATAAAAAATTAAATAATTTCAAATAAATACTCACAAGAACAAAAAATGAAACATGTAGACTAGAACTCTTGGTATAATGTCCAGAAATGATTCTTGCAGGAAAAAATAAAAGGTGAAAAAGAGCGATGTAGTCATTCCTTCTGTATGTTACTTTGCCTGACATTATTACATTATCATCTTTGTTCAAGCAGGAGAAAAATAGTAAAGACTTGAAATACAAGATGGACTTCATCAGGAAGCAAAATCTTAGATCAGGCCAAAATGGGGGCTTAGAACAGAAAAGTAAATATCATTTCAAAATGTGATCTCTAGATATTTTCTAATATCACTGAAAATTAAAGCAGGAGTCTTTGAGCTTTAGCTGAACCTTAGAAATACTTGCAAACACTTGTTTTTCCTAATTACCAAATCAATAGGTGAAAATTTGAGCTGGGATTGTGACTCAGAGGAAGACCACTTGCCCAGCATGCATGAAGCACTGGGTTCGATCCTTAGCACCACATAAAAATAAAATAAAGATATTGTGTCCACCTATAACTAAAAAATAAATATTAAAAAAAGGTGAAAATTCCATTAAAGGTAATAAATGAAGTAGATTGTGTTATTTATTAAGAAACTGAAGAAGAAAGAAACAAAGGAAAATAAAACCACTAATAAATTTATCAGCAGCAAACAAACACCAAAAGGGGGTACAATTTTAAGTGTTCTTTGGAAAAAAGAGCAGTCAGAGAAAGAAACACTAATTTCAGGTATAGAATCTCCATCATGTCTCCTAATTCTACCTCTATAACCTACTTCTCAGTAATAGAAGAGAACATGAGATTATTGCATTAAAACCTTCAATTCAGCGAAAAGTAGGTTAATGGGGTGAGAAGACAGTCCTAAGACAAGTTAGGGAAAACCTCCAGTAGACGCTCCTACCCAGCTGGGAGTGACTTGAGCAGCATTAGGAAGGGCTTCAAGGGCTTACAAGCTCCTAAATCACTGTTTAACTAAGGGAATAAAGTCCTCAGGGCGGAATATGCCTTGGAGGGGTAGAGCAGGTGTTGGATATTTAATGGGATCAGAGAGAACAGAATCTACCCTTTTTTTAAAATGCCATTATACATGTACTCTTTTTTTTTTTTGCATTACAATTCTTAATACACATATATACCAAAATTTTAATCTCTCTGTTTGTATATAAGGTATGTTGACACCAACTTCAAATCTTCTTACATATATTTTGTATAATGATGAATCTACCCTTTCATTCAAACTCTGCATTTGGCTGAGGAAACTCCTCTATCCCTACAGTCTACACACAACAGCGGATCAAAATGCAGTACCTGCAGGCTGGGGGAAAAAGATAAATTAGTTCCAGGTAATATGGGCAATGTATGAAAGAGAATCTCATCCATGTTCTACCAGAGTATAAGCCTAAGGAAAAAAATATGGCATGGAAACTTAGCAAAGGCACTAGAGCAGGAAACAGAAAAAAAACAAATTAGGCAAAAGGTGCAAAAAACTCGCTGTAGATAAGAACACAACCCAAGGAATAAATACATATTTCCCATGCATTTGTTCTCATACTTTTATTAAAAAATCTTAGCTCTTTATTGAAATTCTAAGTAATGATACACAAAGATCCCTGGTATCATTTATTCAGTTTCTTCTAAGGGTGACATCTTATTATTATTACTTTTTTTTTTAGAGAGAGAGAGAGAGAGAGAGAGAGAGAGAGAGAGAGAGAGAGAGAGAGAGAGAATATTTTAATATTTATTTTTTAGTTTTTCTCGGCAGACACAACATCTTTGTTTTGTATGTGGTGCTGAGGATCGAACCCGGGCCGCACGCATGCCAGGCGAGCGCGCTACCACTTGACCCACATCCCCAGCCCCTAAGGGTGACATCTTATAAAACTATAGTACAATATCTCACCTTGATATAGTCAACAGAGAGACTTTCCTTCCTCACTTAATCTTTTATAGCTTACGGCAACTTCCCTCTAGCTCCACCCTCTAACCTCTAAAAGCTTTTTTTTTTCTTTTTTCTTTTCCTCCTGTTGCTGATGATAGAACTTAGGACCTAGCACAGGTTGGGCAAATGCTCTACCACTGACCTGTAACTCCAGCCTCTCTGGCAGCTATTAATTCCCCATATTTACAATACGATCATTTCAAAAATATTAACAGGTTGGGATAGAACAACTACTTGCCTTGCCTAGCATGCATGACGCCCTGGCTTTGACTCCCAGCAACAAGAAAAAGAAGCTATAATACAGTACATAACGTGTAATGTTGGCCTTTTTTTTTTTTTTTGGTGCTGGGGATTGAATGCATCGCCCTGTGCATGCAAGACGAGCACTCTACCAACTGAGCTAAATCCTCAACCCTGGCTTTTTTTTTTTTTTCCCCCCCTCAGCACAATTCTCTGGAGATTATCTAGGTTTTTGCTGGTTTCTTTTAATTGCAGAGTAATATTTCATGGTATGGATTACCATACTTTTAAACCATTCACCTGTTGAAGAACATTTGAATTATTTCTAATTTTAGACTACTACAAATAAAGCTGTTAAAAATTTGTGTACAGGTTTTGGGTGAACACAGGTTTTCATTTTTGTGGAACAAATACTCAGGATTTTTCAGACTGGCAGTTATCACTTTACTTTCCCACTAGCAAAAGATAAGTAACCTGCATCTTTGCATTTTTTTTTTCTCTGCATCTTTACAATCTTTGGTGTTGTAAGCATTTTAACATTTTAGTTATATGGATTAGGTATGTTGTGATAATCTCACTACAGTTTTAACTTGCACTTCCCTAATGATGGTGCTGAGCATCTTCTCATGTTTTGTTTCTGTTCCTGTGTATTCCTTGGAGAAATGTCTATTCAAGTCCTTTGGCTGCTTTTTAATTGGGTTGCTTTTCTGGTGTTGAGTTGCAAGAGTTCTTTAAGTATTCTGATACTAGACCCTTATTAGATATATGATTTGCAAGGTTTTATAGGTTGTCTGTTTACACTTCATAGTGTCCTTTGGTGAACAAAACTTTTTGATTTTGATGAAGTCAATATCTTATTTTTTCTTCTGTTTCTTTTTTTCATATTTATTTTTTAGTTTTCAGCGGACACAGCATCTTTGTTTGTATGTGGTGCTGAGGATCGAAGCCAGGCGGCGCGCATGCCAGGCGAGCGCGCCACCACTTGAGCCACATCCCCAGCTCTCTTTTTTTTCATTCTTAAGCCATTTGTTTGTCTCTCAAAAGATAATTGCAGTTTAATATTAACATATTCTTTTTTCCTATTATACCTAATATTTTAATCTTAATTATTTATTTTAATTAGGTATATATGATAACAGAATGTATTTAAT
Source organism: Marmota flaviventris (assembly GCF_047511675.1). Taxonomy (NCBI): domain Eukaryota; kingdom Metazoa; phylum Chordata; class Mammalia; order Rodentia; family Sciuridae; genus Marmota; species Marmota flaviventris. The sequence continues at coordinate 87,073,392 of NC_092501.1, read as the reverse complement.
TCATTGTACACAACTGCAGCAAAACTACATTTCTATGGTTGTACATGATAAGGCAACACATCATATGTGCAGTTATACATGTACCTAGGGTAATGATGTCCATCTCTTTCCACCATCTTTCCTGCTCCCATACTCCCTCCCCACCTCTCCCTCCCCTTTGCCCCATCAAAGTTCCTCCATTTTTCCCATGTCCCCCCTCCCCCATTATGGATCAGCATCCACTTCAGAGAGAACATTCGTCTTTGTTGCTTTGGGATTGGCTTACTTCACTTAGCATAATATTCTCCAACTACATCCATTTACCTGCAAATGCCATTATTCTCTTTTAGTGCTGAGTAATATTCCAGTGTGTTTATATACCACAGTTTCTTTATCCATTCATCTATTGAAGGGCACCTAGGTTGCTTCCATAGTTCCACTATTATGAATTGAACTGCTATAAACATTGAGGTGGCTGCATTACTATAGTATGCTGATTTTAAGTCTTTTTGATATAGACCAAGGAGTGGGATAGCTGGGTCAAATGATGGCTCCATTCCAAGCTTTCTAAGGAATCTCCATATTGCTTTCCAGATTGATTGTACCAATTTGAAGTAGCACCAGCACTAAATGAGTGTGCCTTTTCCCCCACATCCTTGCCAACATTTATTGTTGTTTATATTCTTGATAACTGCCATTCTGACTGGCGTAAGATGAAATCTTAAGAGTAGTTTTGATTTGCATTTCTCTAATTACTAGAGATGTTAAACATTTTTTCATATTTGTTGATGGAATGTATATCTTCTTCTGAGAAGTGCTGTTTCTTGTTTTAAATGTTATATCTAAAAAGCCATTGTCAAATTCAATATCATATGACATTCCCATATATATATATATTATATATATTATATATATATATAATACATATATATTTTCTTTTGGGGGGGTGTGGGGATGTGGGGGTGAGGGTGGGGCTGGTAACTGAGAATTGAACTCAGGGGCACTTAACCACTGAGCCATATCCCCAGCCCTATTTTGTATTTTATTTACAGACAAGGTCTCACTGCGTTGCTTAGAGCCTTACTGCCTCAGATCCTTCTGCCTCAGCCTCCTAAGCTGCTGGGATCACAGGCGTGCATCACTGTGGCCGGCTCCTGCCTATATTTTTAAAGGAATTCCTTAGCTGTAGTCCTTATTTTAAGATATTTGATCCATCTGAGTTTTCTTTTTCTTTTTTTTTTTGGTGTGAGGAAGGAGTCAACTTCAATTTTTTTTCCATACAGATATCCAGGTGTACTAGCTATTGCTGAAGATACTTTATTATTGTTTTAGAATTGTAAATAACATTGTATTTTAAATTTTGGTGTCTAGATAGTCATTGCTAGTATACATAAATGTGCTTGATTCTTATACAGCTGGCTTATATCCTGTGAACTTCCTAAAATCAATGTTAGTTACTGTTCTATTTGGGGGGGTGCATGATAAATTCCTCAGGAGTTTCTAGAGAGACAATGTCATCTACAAGTACAGGTCTTTTATTTCTTTGTGTTCCCTTATTGTAGTGATTAGAACTTTCAGCACTACTGTTGTGTAATAAGAGTCATGAAAATAAATACCCTTACCTTAGGGGACAGGAAATAAGTTTTTCATCATGTTAGTTTTTTTTTTTAATTGGTGCTCTTGATCAAGTTGCCTATATAGAATTCCCATTTATATGTGTGTGTGTGTGTGTGTGTGTGTGTGTATACACACATTTTTTAAAAAAAATTTTATTTTATTTATTTATTTTTATGTGGTGCTGAGAATTGAACCCAGTGCCTCACACATGCTAGGCAAGTGCTCTACCACTGAGCCACAATTCCAGTCCCTCCCACTTATATTTTAATGAGCCCTTTTAATATAAAAAAACCTAAACATGAATGACTGTTAAATTTTGTCAAATGCTTTTTCTACACAGACTGTTAAAATTGGGTGATTTTTGTTCTATAGCCTTTAAATATGCTAGGCTACATTGATTGCTTTTGGAATACTGAACCTTTCTGGAATAAGTCATACTTGATCATGATATATAATTATTTTTTTACTATCTTGATGAATTCAATTTGCTAATTCTTGTTACGGATTTTGGTTTCCCCATTCACGAGGTATATTGGTTTGTCATCTTTCTTAGTTTAACTTTGTGGTACAGGGGATTGAACCCAGGGCCTCATGCATGCCGGACAAGTACTGTATCACTGAGTTACATCCCCAGTCCACTCTGCTCCCCACCTTTTAACTGACTCATTCCGGTGTGGGTATCAGGGTAATCCTAGATTTACAGGAAGAATTTGGAAGTGTTCTTCCTTCTATTCCTCTTAATTCAATAATTCTTCTGGAGGCCTAGAGATTTTCTTTTAGGGAGTTTTAAAATTAAAAATTAAATTTCCTTAAAAGTTATTCATATTTGTATTTTATTAGGTGAGTTGTGGTGGTTTGTGCTTTTTGAGAAATTGGCCCATTATCAAAGGTGTCAAATTTATGTGTAAAGGGCTGGGGTTGTGGCTCAGCGGGAGAGTGCTCGCCTTGCATGTGCAAGGCGCTGGGTTCAATCCTCAGCATCATATAAAAATAAATAAATAAAATAAAGCTACTAAAAAATTTATATGTAAAACTATTATCCTTTTGATGTCTGCAAGGTTGGCAGTGATAGCTCCAGTTTCATTCCTGTTATTAGTATTTGTCACTCTTCTTAGAGGTTTGCCAATTTTATTAATCTTTTTTTTCATTTTACTAATCTTTTTTTAAATATTTATTTTTTAGTTGTAGTTGGACACAATACCTTTATTTTATTTATGTTTTGTCATACTGAGGATCGAACCCAGGGCATCAAATGTGCTAGACAAGTGCTCTATTGCTGAGCCACAACCCCAGCCTTTATTTTACTAATCTTCTCAATGATCCTGACATGTGTTTCAATGATCTTTTTTACTGCTTCGATTTTAAAAATTTCACTGATTTCTGATGTTATTATTTACTTAATTTTTGATATTAAATATATACGTTTCATACTACAAATTTTCCTCTCAGGAATGCTTTGGTTGTATTCTACAAATTTTGATATGCTGTGTTTCAATTTTCAGTCAGCTAAAGTATTTTTTAGTTTTTCTTAAGATTTCCTCTTGGGGCTGGGGTTGTGGCTCAGCGGTAGAGCACTTGCCTAGCATGTGTGAGGCCCTGGGTTCGGTCCTCAGCACCATATAAAAATAAATAAATAAAATACTGTGTCCAACCACAACTAAAAAGTAAATAGATATTTTTAAAAAAGATTTCCTCTTTACTAATAAATGAATTCAGCAAAGTAGCAGGATATAAAATCAACACCCATAAATCAAAGGCATTTCTGTATATCAGTGACAAATCTGCTGAAAGTGAAACTAGGAAAACCACCCCATTTACAATAGCCTCAAAAAAAAAAAATGCTTAGGAATAAATTTAATGAAAAAGGTAAAAAAACCCTCTATAATGAAAACCAATCAAAATACCAATGGTATTCCTTATAGAAATAGAAAAAAATAATCATGAAATTCATCTGGAAAAATAAGAGACTCAGAATAGCTAACGCAATCCTTAGCAAGAAGAGTGAAGCTAGTGGCATTAGTATTCCAGACCTAAAATTATACTACAGAGCAACAGTAACAAAAACAGCATAGTATTGGCACCAAAACAGACCTACAGACCAATGGCACAGAATAGAGGACACACAGTCTAACCATATAATTTCAGTTATCTTATATTAGACAAAGGCACCAAAAATGTACTGGAGAAAAGATAGCCTCTTGAACAATTGGTGCTGGGAAAACTGGAAATCCACATGTAACAAAAAGAAATTAAATTCTACCTCTCACCATGCACAAAACTCAACTCAAAGTGGATCAAGGACCTAGGAAATAAACCAGAGACTTGTGCCTAATGGAAGAAAAAATAGGCCCAAATCTCCATCAGGTTGGATTAGGCCCCAACTTCCTTAATAAAACTCCTGTAGCGCAAGAATTAAAACCAAGAATCAATAAATGGGATGAATTCAAACTAAAATGCTTCTTCTCAGCAAAAGAATCAATGAGGTGAACAGAGAGCCTACAGAATGGGAGCAAATCTTTACCATAAGCACATCAGAGCATTAATCTCTAAGATATATAAAGCACTAAAAACCTAACACCAAAACCACAAATAACTCAATCAATAAATGGGCCAAGGAACTGAACAGAACTTCTCAGAAGAGTACATACAATTAATCAACAAACATGAAAAATGTTCAACATCTCTAGCAATCAGAGAAATGCAAATCAAAACTACTCACTAAATCAAAACTCTCTCTCACTCCAGTTAGAATGGCAGCTATCAAGAATACAAACAACATAAGTGTTGGCGAGGATGTGGGGAAAAACTCACACTCATACATTGCTGGTGGGACTGCAAATTGATGCAGCCAATATGGAAAGCAGTATGGAGATTCCTTGGAAAACTTGGAACCGAACTGCCATTTAAACTGGTTATCCCACTCTTCGGTTTATACCCAAAGGACTTAAAAAACAGCATACTACAGGGACACAGCCATACAAACATTTATAGCAGCACAATTCACAATAGCTAAATTATGGAACCAACCCAGATGCCCTTCAGTAGATGAATGGAGAGAGAAACTTTGCCATATATATACAATGGAACATTATTCAGTATTAAGAGAGAATAAAATCATAGCATTTGCAGTAAATGGTGGAGAATATAATGCTAAGTGAAGCAAGACAATCCCAAAACACCAAAGGCCAAATGTTTTCTTTGATATGAGGATGTTGATTCATAATGGCAATGGCAGGGGAGCATGGGAGGAATAGAGGAACTTTATATATGGGAAAGGGGAGGGAGGGGAAAGGAAGGGGCTAGGGGATAGGAATGATGGTAGAATTGAATTAGACATCATTGTCCTAAGTACATGTATAAGACACGAATGGTGTGAAAATACTTTTTGTATATTCAGTATCTCGAAAAATTGTGCTCTATATGTGTAATATGAAATGAATTGTATTCTGCCATCATGTATAACAAATTAGAATAAAAAAATTTCTTCTTTGACCCATGGATTATTTATTTAGACATGTGTTTAGTTTCTAAGTCTAAGCATTACTCTTGTCTGTTATTGATTTTTTAGTTTGATTTCATTGTGGTGAGAGAACACATTTTGTAAGGTTTTAATTCTAGTAAATTTGTTGAGGTTTGTTTTGTGGCCCAAGACATTCTTACTGTCTTTGTTGATATGTACCATAAACACTTGCAAAGAATGATTATGGTTACTAAAAGAATGGTTATTCTGGGAGGAGTATTCTACAAATGTCAATTAGATCTGGTTGGTTGATGGTATTGTTCAGTTCTTTGTCTTGGGTGATTTTCTGTTGTTCTACTTACTGACTATTGAAAAAGAGTTGTTATAATCTCTGGGGTTGTGGCTCAGTGGTAGAGTGCTTGCCTTGCATGTGTGAGGTGCTTTCGATTCTCAGAACTGCAAGGAAAGGGAAAAGGAGGGAGGGAGGGAGGGAGGGAGGGAGGGAGGGAGGGAGGGAGGAAAGAAAGGAAAGGAAGGAAAGAAAGGAAAGGAAGAAAGAAAGGAAAGGAAGAAAGAAAGGAAGAAAGGGAGAAAGAAAGGAAGAAAGGAAGAAAGGAAAGAAAGAAAGAAAGGAAAGAAAAGAAAGGAAAGGAAGAAAGAAAGGAAGAAAGGAAAGAAAGAAAGGAAAGAAAAGAAAGAAAGAAAGAAAGGAAGGAAAGGAAGGAAGGAAGGAAGGAAGGAAGGAAGGTCGGTCCATGGACAACTAAAAAGATACTAAAAAAAAAATCTCCAATTGTAATTGTAAATTTGTTTATGTCTATTTTTAGTTCTATCAGTTTTGGCATTTCATATTTTTTTAAGGCTCTGTTGTTTGGTTATATACACATTTAGGAGTAGCTATCTTGTCTTGATGTATCGATGCTTTTATTGTTATGTCACTTTCTGTCTCTGGCAGTTTGTTTTGCTCTGCAGTCTACCCTATCTGTTATTAGCCACTCTTATTTTTCTTTGATAGATGTTTATATATTTTTTCCTCTTTTACTTTCAAAGTACAGGTGCCTATATCTTTATATTTGAAGTAATTTGAAGTAGTTGGGTCATGTCTTTTAGTCCACTCTGCTAATTTCTATCTTTTGATTGGTACATTTAGAATACTTACATTTAATGTTTTTAGTGACATATTGGGGTTTAAGTCTGCCATTTTATTTTTTATGTTTAGTTTGCTTTCTTTTTCCTGCCTTCATTTGGGTTAAACATTTTTTAGAATTTGAATTTTATCTATAGTGTTTTTGAGAACAAGTTTTTGGATAGACTTTTTTGTGGTTACTCTAGCTATTGTATTATTGTATCCTTTACCTTCTTTTTTATTCTCCCACAGGATATCTATGGTCTAATATGCTCTATCAATCACTTATTTTCCTGTGTTTATTGATCAGTGACATATAATTGCAAATCAAAATGTAGTCTACTGGTGTGACAAATGTTAGCAGTTTGAGCAAAGTAAGAAAAGTTATACTTTAAGTTCCTTTACCTTCCTTGCCTTAAATATTTCCCCTACAGACATTTACGTCAAATTAGTCAATGTTATAATTTTTGCTTCAATCTCAAGAAGTCTTTTGTATTTACTCCTATTTTTGCTTAGTGTATTCTTCCTTTCTGATGCTCCAAGGTTTCTTCTTTTATTGTCATCTTTCCGTTTAGAGAATTTTATTTAGCCATTCATTTAGCGTAGATCTATTGCTGACAAATTCTCTCAGTTTTTATTCATCTAAGAATGCCTTAATTTCAGCTTTATTCATTTTTGCAGTACTGGGTATAGAATCCAGGACCTCACATATCCTAGGCAAATACTCTACTACACTATTAAGCTACATTCCCAGGCTGCTGCTTTATTCTGGAAGGATATATTTTGGGTGTGTGTGGGGTGGTGGTGGGGGGATTGAACCCAGGTGCACTTAACCTCTAAGTCACATACTCAGCTCTTTAAAAAAAATTATTAGTTATTGATGGACCTTTATTTATATGTGGTGCTCAGAATCAAACTCAGTGCTTTACACATGCTAGGCAAGCACTCTCTATCACTGAGCCACAACCCCAGCCCTCTCCAGCCCTTTTTATTTATTTCTTTTATTTTGGATAGGGTCTTGCTAAGTTGCTTAGGGCCTCCCTCACTAAGTTACTGAGGCTGCCTTGATGTGCCATCCTCTTGCCTTAGCCTCTTGAGTTGCTGGGATTACAGGCATGTGCCACCATATCTGGGCTTAAAGAATATCTTTTTTTTTTTTTTTTTAAGAGAGAGAGAGAGAGAGAGAATTTTTTTTAATATTTATTTTTTTTTAGTTATCGGCGGATACAACATCTTTGTTTGTATGTGGTGCTGAGGATCGAACCCGGGCCGCACGCATGCCAGGCGAGCACGCTACCGCTTGAGCCACATCCCCAGCCCCTTGAAGAGTATTTTCACTAGAATTTGGATTCTGTTTTGACATTTTTTTCCTCTTTAGCACTTGGAAAATATTGTGATACTTCTTTGTGGTCTCCATGGTTTCTGATGAGAAAAATAAACATGAATAATCAAAGAAAAACCAAGCTGAATTAATAGTGATTTTTAAAAATGTGTTTTCCTACCAGATTGGCAATGATAAGAAAGATTATTCTAAATGAGCCTTTTTATTCTCCCACAGGATATCTGTGGTCTAATATGCTCTATCAACCACTTATTTTCCTGTGTTTATTGATCAGAACATAACTGCAAATCAAAATGTATGATCTATTGGAGAATACATTTAGCCCAAAGCAAAGTTAACATCAAAATAGGCTTTGAAGCTCTGTAGGAATAAATATGATTTCTGTCAAGTATTTTGAAATAATATACAGCTCTCAAACTGGAAACCTCCATATTCAGAACTTTTTCTCCTAAAAAAAAAAAGGAGGAAGCAGAGTAAATGTGTGTTTTAGACAACATGACAGGGAAGCATTTGCGTATATAATGCAGAAGTAGTCTTTTTTTAGAATCAGAGTTTAAAAGATGTTAGTTCTGTAGAGAGTTATCATTTGGGTTAGATTTAGGACTAATGAATATCTTTTTGTTTGATGTTTTGACATATGAGTTAGCCAAGGATGCCTGCCATAATGTAATGAACTCATTTTCTACTAATGGATATTTAGACTATTTCCATTTTTTAAAAAATATAAACACTGCTGTGGGAAATACTGTTCTTTATTTTTATGTACTTGTAATTTTAAGTCCACAGAAATGAAACTTCTGGGTCAAATGGCATTTGCACTTAAATTTTATTAGATATCTTTGCAATTTAATTTCCTGTCAAGAGTGCCACTGGGGCTGGAGTTGTGGCTCAGTGGAAGAGCGCCTCATATGGGTGAGGCACTGGATTCGATTCTCAGCACCACATATAAATAAATAAAGGTCCAACAACTAAAAAAAATTTTTAAAAAAAGTGTTCACTGACATTTACCTTAGAGAATATAGATTAGTAATCTTTCTTATCATTGCCAATCTGGTAGGAAAACACATTTTAAAAAATCACTATTAATTCAACTTGGTTTTTCTTTGATTATTCATGTTTATTTTCCAACTGAGATGTTAGTCATTAAAAAAATAATAATAGTCACATCTACCAGAATTTTCCTCTCTGTTTTTAGAACATTACCTGCCTCAAAAACAAAAAACCTCCTACCTCAACAATCTAAAACATTAGTTTCTTGTAGTACTTTTATAGTATCATTTTTGACATTTAAATCTCTGATTCATCTGGAATTTATTCTGAAATAAAAAGTGACATAAGCTCAGTATCGTTTGGTCAGTTAGTCCATTAGTCACCGACGAGGATGTAGTGAAGGCCCAGTATGTACCAGGCATTTTAATAGTCCTTGAGGATTCATGGTTTTCTATTACTGTGAGACAGGTGGGCAAGTTATTAAAAACAGTAAACATACAGGAGCTGGAGGTATAGCTCAGTGGAAGAGCACAAGTTTAGCATGCTTGAGGCCCTGGGTTCAATCTCCAGTGCCTGGAGCAGGCACACACCCCTTCTCCCTCCTACCCCCACACAAAGTAATCACAGCATGAAAGTACTAGGAAGATGTATAGGGAGTTATGGGAGTATGAGATAGGATTTCCTTAGGAGCTCAGGCAACGTATCCCTAAGAAAATGCCATTTAAACTATGATTTGAAACCTTAGCAAAGTTTAGTAAGAAATAAGTGGGAATAAACATTCCAAACAGGGAGCATGTGTAAAGGCCTGAATGTGCAGAAAGCATGGTGCTCTACGGCTGAGATGTAGGAAGCAAAAGTAAGTATAACAGCAAACTTGGGTGTTAAACACAATTCTAAGAGATTGTAATGTATTAACTCATTTAATCTCCCAAATTTCCCAATGGAGTAGACTGGTAGACAGGTATGCCCAGGGTCATATAGCTACTAAATGTTGAAAGCAGCATTAGAACCTAGGTAGTTAGACCACATACTCTGTTGCAGAGGAAAGTGGTACAGCAACAGGCTGGAGGAAGGTCAGAGACAGATGACATAGGCTTATAAGGATTTTTCATGGGGCTGGGGATGTGCCTCAAGCGGTAATGCGCTCGCCTGGCATGCGCGGGGCGGGGCGCTGGGTTCGATCCTCAGCACCACATAAAAATAAAGATGTTGTGTCCACCAAAAACTGAAAAATAAATATTAAAAAATTCTCTCTCTCTCTTTAAAAAAAAGGATTTTTCACACTGTTGAAAAATTTTTATTATGTTACTGCTGATGGCTAAAATGTATATATTTATGGGTACGATGTGATGTTTTGATCCATGTATGAAATATGTAGTGTTTGATTGAAGAATTAAGTAGTAGTCACATTATATTTGTGCTTAAGTCATCCCTGGCTACAGCCTGAAAATGCAAAGACAGTGAATACAGGGAGATCAGTTAGGAGGCCACTGTAATATTCAAAGTGAGAAAATGATAGTGGCTTTCTCAAATGACAGTAGTGGAAGCAGAAGAAAAAAACGTGGATTTGGAAATATTTAAGAGGCAGAAGAGATTGGACATAGTGACTTAGCTGTATAGGAGGAACAAGGAGATGTCAAGAATAACTTCTAGGTTTTTGGATTATCAACAAGTAATTTCACAATATTTTCCCACCAATTTAAAGTGCTACCTATATTACATATACTAATAATTGTACGTATTTGCATTTATATTTTTAACTTTTATTTCTCATGATACCACTTTATTTGGATAAGTACCTCTAATGAGAGGTACTTGTATTTTTCAGAAAGTTTGTGACTGTTCTCTCATGTTTATTCTTTATGACTTTAGAATCATTTTGCTAAGTTTGAGCATATCACCATGTCCACATCCACTTTCTCCTTCTCCAGTGTTTGTCAAAAATAATGATCAGGATGCCTGCCATTAACACTATTATTTAACATATTTTCCTGTTAATTTTGTATAATATATAAGATTAATATTAGAGATAAAATGATTTTATACAACCAAGAAAATCAATAGAAAAAAATCGAAATCATGAGAAAATTCAGTAAGGTCCATCAGAACACAAACATTAAAAATCAAATAGACTTCCTATTTGGTAGTAATAAGTTTTCCCTTGAGGGAAAAAAGAGTCTACATAACAGTAACAATACAAAGTTCCCTGGGTTTACCCTTACAAAATGAATTTTGATGAAGGAAAAAATTAAATGTGAAGAAATGAAACCAGAACTAAGTAAGAATATGTTAGTATTTATTGGATAAAAAAACCCACAGAGGGCTGGGGATATAGCTTAGTTGGCAGAGTGCTTGCCTAGAATGAACAAGGCCCTGGGTTCAATTCCCAGCACTGCCAAAAACAAAAACAAAAACAAAAAAACAGAACTACAGTTAAAAAAAAAAAAACAAAAACATAGCCAAAACATGACAATCAAAACTAATCTGAAAAATATCTGAATACTTTTGACAGATCTTAGTTTAATATCTTTAAATATAAAATACTTGTAAAAGTATATGTGAAACAAAAACCTAAGGAAAATTTCTCCCAAAAAGACAGAAAAAGAAAACTTGCAAAATAAGAAGTACAAAAGATCTATAGTTATTCGAAAAAAAAAAAAAAAAAAAAAAGATTATGTGAGATACCTTCTTCTCCTACCAAACTGGCACAGATTAAAAACGAAACAAAATAAAGAGATCGATCCTAGAGAGATTTGAGATGGCAGGCTCACTGAATGCTGCTGGCACTGTCAATTGTTAAAAAACCTTTCCAGAAAGGAATCTGGCAATAGGTATCAAAAACCTTAAAAAATATTCATGCCTTTTGATCCGAGAATTTCACTTTTAGAACTCTAGGATAAATTTATGTGTTTAATAGATATTTATTAGTATTTATTTATTTAGGTACCAGGAATTGAACCCAGGGGCACTTAACCACTGATCTACATTCTTGGCCTTTTTTATACTTTGAGATAGGGTCTTGCTAAGTTACCTAGGGCCTCTCTAAATTGCAGAGGATGGCTTTGAACTTGTGATCCTCCTGCCTCCCGAGTAGCTGGGATTACAGATGTGTGCTATTGTGCTCAGCTTTATTTTTTTGAGATGGGGTCTTGCATGTTGCCCAGGATTGTCTTGAACTCATGGGCTCAAACAATCCTCTTGCCTCAGCTTCCTGAGTAGCACCATGACTTCTAATAGCAATACTGTAAATAATTTTTTTTTTTTTTTTAAAATTTGGTGCTGTGGATTGAATCCAGGGCCTTGTACATGCTAAGCACATATTCTACCACTGTGCTATACCTTCATTCCAGAAACAATCTTAATATTCTGTAACATAGAGTATGGGAATGTAGCTCAGTAGTAGAGGACTTGTCTAGCATGTATAAGACCCTGGGTTCAATCCCAGCAGAGCAAAAAAACCAAAAACATTAATTGAGCATATGATATATGACTTGTGTTTTACCAGGCCACATGGACACAACCTGTATAAATAAAGAATTAATCTTACATAAGAACAGGTCTAGACTTTGTCCAGGGCCGCTGGTGGTTCCTAAGGCAAGGGTGTCTGGGGTCTTGAACCACATCAGATAGTCTAACAAGGAGATTTAGGGTAGGGATGTTGGGTAAAGGGGTTCAGCCTTATTTCTGGACGGGCTGGATACTAAGGTTCAAGTATGTTGGCAGCCAACTAGGTTTACATGATTGACTCCAGTAACATCTCTGGACATCAAGGCTTGAGTGGGCTTCCTTAGTTGTCACGCACGAGTCCATACATACCATTAAACAAACAATTATATTAAATGACAATGTGCTATGATGGGGACATTCAGGGTATTATGAAAACATATAGGTTATATACATGTAGGAAAAGGATATAGCATTTAAAAACTTAGATGTGAGACAAAGAAGTCCAGTATAGGATTATTCAAAGGGAATAAAATGTAAACAAAAACCACACTGCTAATAATTTTACAAATTTTGAAACAGACATTCTCCAAAAGATGATATACTCTGGAAATTTAAGAAAATTTCATGAAAAGCATAACATGGAATTATGATTAATTGAAAGATTATTAATTAAAAATTTGCTTACATGCATTTCATGGGGAATGAAAATTGGTTCATATTCTATAGAAGTTATTAGTCAATCTTGAGCGAGTGCGTCAATAACCTTAGAAATACTTATACCTTTTGATTCAGCAACTATGTTTCTGTAGTTATCCCTTAGGTACACACACAAACACATATGTAATGGTGTAATTATAGGATTATTTATTTAGTATTATTTTAATATGCAAAGATGCAAACATGTTAAATGTTTTCCAAAAGAGGAATGAAACTGCTACAACCATACAACAAAGTAAATATAGTCATTAAAAAGAATGAGATATCTAGATATATTAAGCAAAAAAAGAAAAGTGTGGAGCAATGTATAGCATGCTACTGCTTTTATAAACATGAAAAACAGATATAGACCTATTTATTAAACTAATTTTACATATGTGGTTTATATGCATAAAATTTCTCTTGAGGAATACACAGGAAATTTATAACACTCTTCTCCTTAGGAAGAACTGGGCAGAAAGGGGCAGAGGGAATACCAATCTATTTATATATTCTTGTGTACCTTTTGGAGTTAGGACCCCATGTTAATATAGCACAACTATTTAAAATATTATTATTTACAACTTATCAACTATTTGTGAATACTTATTTGAACAACACAATAGAGCAATTACTATAAATATTGTCTGTTTGTAAATTTTAGATTATGAATGTACATACCTGACAGTCTATTTCATTAGTTTTCATTGTCTTTAAGTCATCTTGTTTACTTATGATCTTCTGTAGCTAAAAAGATTGCAAACATGAGTTTACATATGTATTTACTGGATTTTTCAAAACAATCTAAAAAAATGGATAAGTTGTTATTATAAAATATATACTAGCTATTTGTTAAATATTAATTAAAATACTTTTTACATTATAAGACATTTTTGACCATGTAGGAATCAAAGGAGAAAATGGATAACAAAAGCATGAGCATTTATTAGTAATAATATTCTTCTAAGAAAGCTAGCTTACTTAATAGATACGTGTTCTAAAGTCAGCAGTTATTAAAAAATTTTAAGATTATCTAGTACTCCTTTCAAGAGAATTTCTATTCATAACAATATTTTATATCACTGATACTTTATAGCCACATTTTCAAGTATATATCTCTTAAAAAGCTATATATGTAGGGGGTAGGAGGGATAGTAGAATGAACCAGACATTATTACCTTATGTACATTTATAACTTTACGAATGGTGGGATTCTACATCGTGTGTAACCAGAAGAATGAGAAATTATACTTCATTATATATATCAAAGTGCATTCTACTACTGTCATGTATAACTAATTAAAACAAGTAAAAAAAATTAAAAAGCGATATGTAAACATATATATATACATTTTCTCAAACACACATAGTGTTTTTCCTTCTCCTTTTATGTACTTACAAAGCATTAAGACATTTTTATTAATTATAAAGTCGTAAAAAAAGCCTTGAAACTGAGTACATTAAAAAACCCACCTACCTTTCAGAATCATTTGTATAAATCTTCATATGGAAAGCAAATTAAAAAAAAATTAAAAAAAAATCAGATGCAGACAAAATCCCTAACTATGAATTCAAATCAATTAGGAGACAAATTTTCCCTTAGGTTATTTAATAGTTATTAAATTGCTGCAATTAAATTCCAAATTATCTCAAATTTAGCCACCTATTTATACTTGTTTTAGCCAAATGCTTTATGTTCAGTTCTCTAAATCTTTTACCCATTTGTAAATGCCCTCTCCGTACTTAAGTAGTTTAGGGAAAGGAATGGAAAAACTTTATATTTGTTTCACTGTTTTTTAAGTTGACAATCAAATGATATAACACTAAGTTCAATACCCAAATATTTCTCCTTCTACTTACTGCTCCTACTTCTTTATGAAGTTTTACTATACAAAATTTCAAATACAAAGTGAACAGAATTTTATAATAAATCATATACAATTATAACTCAGCTTCAGTGATTATCAATACATTCTTGGTTTACCTATACTTCTACCCACTTTGTTCCCTTCAGTTATTTTACACTCTTCAGAAAAAAAATTAGAGATACTAAAATGTACAAATCTTAAGCCATATAATTTTCATAGTTTTGTGTGTCTCTTTCCAATCAATCCTTTCTCATTGTATCCCCATGAAGGCAGTTCTGATTTTGCTTCTTCCTAAATTAGCTTCACCTAGTTTAGAAATTCAAGTTAGTGGAATCACATACTACATATTATTTTGTGTCTGCCTTTTTTCATTCAGCATCATGGTCTTCAGATTCATCCTTGTTGTTCATTTATCAGTAGTTTATTTTGATTCACTGTTAAGCTGTATTACATTGTAAGTTCATTTACCCGTTGACAGGTGTTTGTGTTGTCTTCATGTTTTGGCTACTGTGCATCAAAGTGCTATAAATGTTCTTCTACAACTAAGCTGAACTTTCTCTTGGATAAATACTAACAGGGTAACAGGTCTGTTTAACTTTATAAGAAACTGCCAAACTTTTTTCCAAAGTGATTTTCAGTTTCTTCACATCCTTGTCATTTGTTATTTTGGTTAAGACTAATTTATCAGTTTCATTTTATTGCTTTCAGGGATACAGATGTGGCTTAGTGGTAGAAAATTAGCCTAGCATGTTAGAGACCCTAGTTTTCATCCCTAGAACTGCAAAAACCAAAATACCCCCCAAACAAACAAACTCTGCCTCCCCTAGATCATAAAGATATTGTCTGTTTATACCCAAAAGCTTAGTAGTTTTAGTTTTTTGGATTAGATCTAGAATCTGTATCAAATATATTTTTACATAGGCTAAATTTTTCATATGTATTTGTTGAAAAACATTTCTTTCCCAATTTACTGATTTGGTGCCTTTGTTGAAAATTAAGTGACCAGGACCTATAGACTTTATTCCACTTATCTACTTATCTGCCCTTAGGACAGTAGTACAGTGTCACTGATTATCACCATATCTTCATAAGTCTTGAATTCAGCTAGTGGGAGTTATACAGCATGTTCGTATTTTATTTTATTTTAAAATATTTATTTTTTAGTTGTAGTTGGACACAATACCTTTATTTTACTTATTTTTATATGGTGCTGAGTATCGAACCCAGGACCTTGCACATGCTAGGAGAGCATTCTACTGTTGAGCCACAACTCCAGCCCTCCAGCATGTTCTTACTTATCAATATTATTTGTTTTAGGCCCTTTATGTTTATATATATCTTTGAAATCACTTTGTCAACATCTACTAGAAAAAAAAAAAAGCCTGCTGGGATTTTGCTTGGAAAGTTTAATGTATAGACTAATTTGGGAGGAAATGACATCTTCACACCAAATCTTCTAATCTATTAACATGCTATGTATCTTTATTTAGGCTTCCTTGAGTTTCTATCAGCAACATCTGAAGTTTTCAATGCATTTTTTTTGTTAATTTGTTTCTAATTATTTTTGATATTTGATACTCTACTCAATTAAGAACTGGTCTTATTTTTGTATTCTTTTTTTTTTGTGTGTGTGGTACTGGGGATTGAATCTAGAGCCTTGTGCATGCACTCTACCAACTGAGTTATATTCCCAGCCCAAAAATCGATCTTAATTTAATTTTCCGACTCTTTGCCACTAGTGTATGGAAATATATTTAATTTCCGCATACTAATCTATCCTGAGATCTTTCTAAATTCAGTTATAATTTGAGAAGTCTTTGACTTTTTTTTGTTGGTTCATTAGAATTTCCTTAAGGTTCTACCTCTCTTTCTAATCTTTAAACCTAACATTTTTTTTCTTGAATTGCTTTTATTTAACTTCCAGTAATGTGTTGAGAAAAGAGGTAAACAAAGAGCGAGGTGTGGTGGCATACACGTGTAATCCCAGTAGCTCATGAGACTGAGGCAGAAGGATAATGAGTTCAAAGCCAGCCTCAGCAAAAGTGAGGTGCTAAGCAACTCAGTGAGACCCTGTCTCTAAATAAAATACAAAATAGGGCTGGGGATGTAGTTCAGTGGTCCAGTGCCCCTGAGTTCAATTATTGGTACTCCCCCCAAATCTGCCTTATTCCTAGTCTTAAGGAATAAGTATTTCACCCTGTAGTATATAATCCCATTTAGTCAGTGCTGGGGATTGAAGCTAGGGCTTGTGTATGCTGTACTTACTGAGCTATAATGCTAGCTCCTCATTAAACTTTTTATAAATGCTATCAGATTTAGGAAGTTCTCTTCTGTTTCTCCTTCACTGAGTTTTATCATAAAAGGGTTTATTTTGTCAAATGCTTTGTGCATTAACATGACCTTACTGGTATTTCCTTTATTCTGTTAATATGTTGTACTGTACTGTTTTCTCAACCATTAAACTCATTTAATATTCCTTGTATAAATCTCACTTATATTATTTTATATAGTATTGGATTAGATTTTCTCTGTAAAGTATTTTTATACTTTTGTTCATGAAGAAAATTGGTACACTATTTACTTTTCTTGTTAGGTCTTTGCCAAAATTCAATTATCAGAGATATACTGGTCTTATAACACGAGAAGAAGTTTTCCTTTCTTGTGAATTTTCAATTTGGCACTACATCTTTTTTAAATGACTGACAGATGTTACCAATGAAACCATCTGGACATGAACATTTCTTTTTTTTTTTTATAATTTTTTTTGTAATTGTAGATGGGCAGAATGCTTTTATTTTATTGTTTATTTTTATGTGCTGCTGAGGACTGAACCCAGTGCCTCACACATTCTAGGCAAGCACTCTGCCTCTGAGCTACAGCCCCAGCCCACTGAACATTTCTTTCATAATAAATTTGATTCCTTTGACAAAGACTATTCAGATTTAGATTTCACCACTAATTAGTTTTGTTTTATGAGGCATTTTTCATTTCATCTGAGCTATCAAACTTATAGGCATGAAAGAATTAATTGTAATAGTTTATAATACTACATTTTGAACCTATTGCTATCTGTAGAATTTGTGGCATTATCTCCTTTTTAACATTTTTTTTGGTACCGGGGATTGAACTTAGGGGCACTCGACCACTGAGCCACATCCCCAGCCCTATTTTGTATTTTATTTAGAGACAGGGTCTCACTGAATTGCTTAGCACCTTATTTTTGCTGAGGCTGGCTTTGAACTTGCGATCCTCTGGCCTTAGCCTCCCATCCTCCTGCCTCAGCCTCCCAAGCCACTGAGATTATAAGCATGCGCCACAGTGCCCGGCTCCTTTTTCACTCTTAATGGTAATCTGGATCCTTCAAGAGAAGGAAGACCTCCACGTTTTTGATAGTAAAATTTATCATATAAATAACAATTTAAAAATGATATTATTCATAAATACTAATTACAAATTTTTATAGAAAGTTTAAAATGTTTTGCTTTTATAAGATATTTAATGTAGTTGTTACAATCATTTGTCTTATTGTCAAATAATTATAAACAAAATAAAATAAAACAAAAAGGCAAATAGAATTATTTTGTTGAAATAGAAAAAATTTCCCCTTGGTACTAGGGATTAAAACTGAGGTCACTTTACTATTGAGCTATATTCCAGCCTTTATTTTTTATTTTGAGATAGGGTCTCACTAAATTGTTTCAAACTTGTGATTCTCCTGTCTCAGCCTCCCCAGTTGCTGGGATTACAAGAGTGCTGAAATAAGAGTTTTTAAGGAGGTTTATTCCAACACGGTAGAAATTCAGAGCAGCAAAAGATCTGTTCTATCCAAGTGGATTCTGTCCTAGATAAATCTTGCCATGGCAGATCTTTCTATAACATTTCAGTCTGGACTCAAAGTGAGGGTTCCTTCAAGGTTCTTTGTGTACTATGAAGTGTTGTACATTTAGTTCTGTACTAAATCTCCATTAGAAAAAGCATATAAAGATTTTCCTCTAGAGACCTAGGTCAAAAGATCTCTCTGATCTCCTATGGTTTTTTTTTTCATTTTATTTTTTAGTTGTAATTAGACACAATACCTTTCTTTTGATTATTTATTTTTATGCGGCACTTAGAATCGAACCTAGTGCTTTGCTACTGTTGAGCCACAACCCCAGCCCCTCCTAAGGTTCTTTTTAAAATGGTGGTACATGACACTGATTCAAGATGATAAGCTACCAAGTGTCTACTATGTGATCAGTGTTCTTCTGGGAAAATAGTGGTAAATGATAGATAATGTATTTGCTCCTACTGAACTTACATTCTAATAGTCTAGAGAAAATAAACAAGTAAACAAAGTCATTTCAGATAACCTCAAATGCTATGACTAAAATAAAATAAAAGCAGGGTAACTGGATTGAGAGATTGCTGAGGAGGGGTTACTGTTAGACTGATTTATTCCAGGTATTTTTCCTGAGGGGATGACATTGGGGCAGAGATATGAATGATTAAAAACTATTAAAGGAGTGGGTAAAGGAAGAAAATGTTTCTGGTGGAAATAGGGGTGTTATGTTAGACAAACAAAAAGATGACGAAGTTGTTATATGGAAGTTATAAAAGATTCAGGAGGGTATCTATTTGTAAATACAAATTCTGAATGATTTAGAAAGTACTGCCAAATTGACTACTTAAATTTGTGTTGGTTATTATTTTCAATTTCAGGCTGAAAATGAAGTATGTAGAGTTTAATCTCTGGAATAAGATACAAAATCAAAAAGAAAAAAATTCTACTGAGGGTTTTTATATTATTTAGTAATAACTCTAGCAGATATATTTAGCATGATAAAATTATAAAACACCATCATATTAAGAATATAGCCTTTCCTACCCAAAAGGACCACCTAAGGAACAATTTATAACTGTAAATAGACTTGTCTCTAATCTATTGTTTAGAGAAGCTGCATTTAAACCCTGGCACTCATCCCACATAAGCAGATGAACCATCTATCAAGGTAAAGATTAAATGGTTAACTACTACTGGCTTTGATCACTGTCAGCTACGTTTATTATTACTTGACAGAGAAAAATTCATGCAGATTGCTATTATTTTATGAGTTCTTGGGATAAAGAAGTAAGCAATACACTTGCAATGTAGTTTTTAGATGTGGATATTAATAAAATGTATATGTAACCACAAAATACAAAAATAACAAACTGAGACAGTTTGTATTTTAGGACAATATCATGGGACTCTGCATTAATATATTTCATTATTTTCACATTTGCTGTTCAAATCACTTTGTTACATTTATTTTGTGTGTGTGTGTGTGTGTGTATGTGTTTTGGTACTAAGGATTGGATCCAGGGTGCTTAACCACTGAGCAACATCCCCAGACCTTTTTTATATTTTATTTAGAGACAGGGGTCTGAGTTGCTAAGTGTCTTGCTAAGTTGCTGAGGCTGGCTTTGAACTCACAATCGATTTGCCTGCCTCAACCTCCCAAGCCACTGGGATTATAGGCACACACTACTGCGCCCAGCTTCCATTTATGTTTTGAGTATGAAAGTAGTTCTTATGACTTTTTTGGCATTTATGGTGTGGAACACATAAGTAAAATTTACGGGGGAAGCATTCAGATATATTAAATAACCCCTGTTCTTTATGCTTTTCTGATCTGAAATGAACTGTTTCTTTCAAAAACATTTCAAATATAAGATGCTACATACTTAAATTTACTAATATAAGGATTGTGGAAGTGAGATCACTATTCAAGTAACTAATATGAATGTAATTTTCTTCTCAATGCTTTAAAAAAAACCCCTGACATACATATCATACTCTATGAGTTATCAAGCTTAGTGTTTCATTTCTATGATCAGCAAAAAGAACCTTTTACAGGCTTACAAGATTGACTTTCATAACTTTAAACTTAAAAAAAAAAATCAGTGATGTATCCTAACATATTATTTTCTTGTTTTCTTAATTATGAGCTGATCCTGAGATTTTTCAAACATTTAGGGAGAAACCAGCCATGTTCAGAAACTGTTCTATAACTGTATTAAACTGTTATGTAAAAAAAGGTTTTGAAAAATCTTAAAGTAGGTATGAGCAGATGCAGAAGCTATACACTAAGGAAAGACGGTGTACTGAAAAGGCACACTAACACTGCTGTGTGAACACGGAAACAACATACCCTCCACTGCCTTTTTTTCTCAGTTTAATGTTTAGTACCTCTTTTATCTATAGGCTTACGACTGGGCCTCCTCTTCCCACCAAAACATTTGTAAAGTGCATCAAAACTGTAGTCTTAGTTAAGTATGGCAGTAATATCTGGGGCTCTGCCAAGTCCACTTTATAAAATTACCTCTAATTTTATTAGTCTGTGGATATAAGATTTCGCTCCCTAGGCCTGTCTTTCTCAGGAATAAAACCAGAAAGCTCACCCAAGTCTAGGGAAATTAATGGTACGCACAAATTCTAACAGGTTAATTAACCTAAAAGAATCTCACCTTTATGCATTATGATCTTTCCATATGAATTACCTCTACCTGAATAATGTCAAAAATCTGTTTCTTGTCCCTGAAGCCCTGAGATAACTAGAAAGTAATGGTACTGGTATTTCAGGTTCAGCTTGTGCAAACACATCTTTTTCCTTAGACTCAACTTAGATAACTCCCTTTAATTATTAGATATTGCAAAAGAGTATTTTTTTTATCTACAGCTACCAGTTTTGGACTTCCATTCACTCCTCTTCAGCTCTTTGTTTCTTGGTATTCATCCCTACCACTCTTTTTGAAATGATTCTGTAATGCTTCCTACTGACCTACAAAATTTAAGGGGCTCTCTACTCAGTCTCTATCCTATTAAGCCACTTTTAAAAGAGTTTAGTTTAAAAAAAATTTTTTTTTTAAAGTTGTAGTTGGACACAATACCTTCATTTTATTTTTTTATTTTTATGTGGTGCTGAGGATTGAACCCTAAAAAGAGTTTGTTTTTAAACACTCTTTTTTTTTTTTTTTTTTGTTACTCTTTTCTTTCCAAGATTTGATTACCCTCACTCTGCTTACTATTTTGTTCCTTGTTGATTTCAGCTTGAACCTTGTAAATGATACTGTTCCAGGACTGGTCTTACTCCTTTTCATTGTACATTCTCTCACTTTGAGGCCATATAGTCTCATGATTTAATTACCACCTCTATGAAAATGTTTCCCAGTCCTGGCTGAATTCTTGGTGAATCTCCAGTCAGTCAACTATATTTGTTTCTCTATAGGGATGTCCTACTAGTTTATCAAGCTTAACATTTCCAAGTTCAGAGTTAAGATCTTTCTCAACCCAGTGTTTCTTTGAATTCTCCTTCAAATGAGGTAGGTAGACATTGAGGAAAGAGCAGAGTTCTAAAAGTGGATGCCCTGGATTCAAATTATGGCTGTAATATTGACTGCATATCAATTTGCTCATCTTTATTTTGTGTATGTCAGATACAACCAATCCTCAATCAAGTACGACTCTTCTCTTTGATAAATGAGTGCTATCATTATTCCTAGTAGGTAGTCTGGGAAAAGGATTGCCTACTAATTTTGCTTTTCCCCTCATTAATCTAAATGGAAGCCAGGTCCTACAGAAGCTATTCCATAATAACTCCTGATTGTATTTCATCCTTCCCAAAGTTGTAAACTCTACTATTTCAATAGCATAGGGAGGCTCCTTGCCTTCAATCTCATTTAATTCATTTTCCATACTGCAGCCAGAGATGGATTTTGGAAGACTGTGATTAATTCTTAATTGTTAAAATATTAACAAAAGTGTGATTAACTCTTTATTGTTAAGTCTGTAATAACTGTCTGCTGGTTTTTCCTGACAGTACAGTTCACATGAGAGATCCTACTTCTTAGGTATAAACAGCTGAAAGAGGTTCACACTTTAGCTATGCTGTACAAAAGCAGCAATGCTGCTACAAAAGTTTCAAATTTTGTAACACTAAAATCTCCAAGAGAATATAAATAAATAATAATAATGTTCTTTCTAATCACTCTTCATATTTTTCTGCTTTCTTCAGCATGAATGCAATTGAATTCAAAGATAAACTTATGTCTGTCTAGTATTTCCTTTCCTCCTTACTTTTTGAGTATTATTTTTTTTTTTACTTGTAGTTCTGAGTAAAAGCCATAATATCTGAAATTCTTGGTTCTTTCCATTTAGTCTACTCATATATGTATATTCAACCCTTGAAGGAATTCTAGGCTGCTTTTGATAGGATAAACTTTATTCACACTGCTTCTTTAGCAATATCTACATTTACTAGCATTTGCTCACACTGACTTTCTAATGAAACAAATATTTTCACAACCATATCTCTTACATATATTTTTGAATACATTCACATATTCTTCAAGTAGTTAAACAGTATGGTTTTCTCTATAGCCTTCTACTAAATTTAACTTCTACCACTTTGAGAAAATGAATTCTGTAATAAGATTACTACCTTTTTAGGGGGACTGGGGCCGTAGCTCAGTGATAGAGGACTTGCCTCGCATGTATGAGGCTCTGGGTTCAATCCTCAGTAAAAATAAAATAAAAATAAATAAATAAAGTTATTGTGTCCATCTACAACTAAATATATATATATATATATATATATATATATATATATATATATATATATATCTACCTTCTTATCTGAATAGTACAGTGAAACTTCATATATCCAGAGGTATATTTCATGTAACTTCAATCCAATGGAATTTCTTAAGCTTTCTTTCTTAAGCTGCAAACCCAGGAGTACAAAAATCTTTTTAGCATTTAGAATGGTTGTCATAAAGGGCATGTAATAAAATTTGTGTAAAAATTTTTCTCAGTCTATAATCTTGAAGTAGTTCTGACCAAAAGAAATATAAGTTTTCTAAGCAATTATACTACAGAGGAAGGATTCCAAGTTCAAAGCCAGCCCCAGCAATTTAGCAAGGTCATAAGCAACTTAGTGAGGCCCTGTCTCTAAATAAAGGGCTGGGGATGTGGCTCAGAGGTTAAGTGCCCCCATAAGCCCCAGTACCAT
The DNA here is from genome assembly GCF_047511675.1 of Marmota flaviventris. Classification (NCBI taxonomy): domain Eukaryota; kingdom Metazoa; phylum Chordata; class Mammalia; order Rodentia; family Sciuridae; genus Marmota; species Marmota flaviventris. The sequence continues at coordinate 87,049,838 of NC_092501.1, read as the reverse complement.
TCCCTCTGAAAAAAAAAAAAAGAAAGAAAGTAAAACAAACAAAAAGGTGAAACTAATTAATTCAGATTATTATTTCATCAAATATTAATATAAAAACAAGAATATTTTACATTTCTTTCCTCCTCCTTCCAAAGCCAATATATATTGTATATTTATAGGATGTCTCAATTCAGATTTCCACTGGAAAAACTTAAATCTTTATTTAGATTTTATAAAATTTACAATTGAAAAAGTAGATTCACATACCCAACTTGTTTCATACTAAGTTTCCCAATAACTAAAGTAAATGTCAGTGTTTCAATTTAAATTTTAAATTAATTAAAAAATTAAAAACTCAACTCTCTCAGCCATACTAGCTTCATTTAAAAGGCTCTGTGCATTTAAAGCTGTTGGCTAATCTCAAGCAGGTTTGCACTCTGGCTCCTGGCAGTTAAGCTTAATATTTGTGTAAGTTTTGTGTTTGCACACCAATTTGCTTACTGAATTTGCCATTATAATACTGCTCTTATAAGAGTTGATTTTATTATTACTGTAAAATAATATGTTTTTCTGGAAACACTAGAAAGTTGGAGGCAGAACTTAACTATTTGGAGACATTGAGACATTGGATTTCTTTTGTGACCTATACCAGAGTGGGGCTGGGATGTAGCTCAGTGGCAAAGTGTTTGCCTCACATTCGCAAAGCCCTGGGTTTGGTACCCCCAACTCCTGTTCCAAACCCCCCCCCCCAAAACCCAAAAACCCAAAACCCAAAAAACAAAACAAAAAAGCCCCAAACCACCTGATACTTACACAAACCAGAAGAGCCTGAAATGAAAGTGTTAAGCAGAGAGACTATAATTTTTTTTTGAAGAGTGATATAAACTCCAAATAAATAAAATTAAGTCTCTTAGGTCTGGCAAGGCTCTACGTTAGAGAAGCACAGCATTATTATCTGGCCCTACCTGACCACTCTGCAGTGCCAAAGAACATGCTGAGATTTCTGCACCTGGTCCTGTTTTAGGGGGCAACATCGTGCTTCACTGAGTTTATGTTTCTTGGTTAAATATGAAAGTTCTGTGTCTATTTTTCAATCCTTCCCTTGTCCCACCTCTGTGTGTGTGCATAGGAGGCATTTTAGTTTCTTCCTATCTGTAGCCCAATCTTAAGTAACACAACTGCTTACATTTCTGAGAAATGAGACTGAAGAGAGGTATTTCTTTTCTTTTTTTTTTTGTGGTGCTGGGGATTGAACCCATGGCCTTGTACAGGCAAGGCAAGCACTCTACCAACTGAGCTATATCCCCAGCCCTGAAGAGAGGTATTTCTGAACATTATAGTTGTGTGATAAAGGTACATTGCTAAAAAAGTGCTTCTAATTGGTTAGGGTAAGATTATACAGGCAGGAAAAAAAATATAGAAGTCTACATTCAGATTGCTTTGCATTACAGTTACACATAAAAATGAAATTCATTGTGATATATTCGTATGTACATACAGCATAATTTGGTCAGAATGCAGTTCCTACCCTTTCCTATTTCTTCTCCCTCCCTCTCAATCCCCTTTAACTACTTCAGTGTTCTCCTATTTTGGTGAGATTTCTTTTGTTAAAATTCCTTATGCATATGTGAGAAAATATTCATATTTTCTTGACTATCTGAATATGGCTTATTTCACACATCATGATGTGTTCTACCCATTCACTGGCAAATAATATAATTTAATTATTCTTTATGGTGGAGGCAATCTCCATTCTGTATGTATACTAGATTTTCTTTATCTATTTATCTATTAAGGGAGACACCTAGGCTGGTTCTATAAGTTGGCTACTATAAATTGAGCTGTTGTATATATTGGTATGCATGTAACACTATAGTATGCTGATTTATGTCTTTTGGATAAATACCAACAAGTGGAATGGCTAGGTCATATGGTCAGTCCATTCCTAGTCATTTGAGGAATTTCTATACTGCTTTCCAAAGTAGTTGTACAAATTTGCAGTACTATCAATAATGTATGAGTGTACCTTTTCCCCCCTGTCCTCTCCAGCAATGAGTGGGATGACTTCAAATTAAAATGCTTCTGTACAACAAAGGAAACAATTAAAAAGAGTGTGAAGAGAGCATCCAAAGAATGAGAGATCTTTGCACCTCCTTCTCATATAGGGCATTAATATCCAGAATACATTACAGAATTCAACACTGAAAAAAAAAAAAAACACCCAAATCAATAAAGGGGCAAATGAACTAAAACAGATCTTTCCCAAAAGAAGAAATGCAAATGGCCAACAAATACATGAAAAAACATTCAACATTCTTAGCAGAGAAATGCAAATCAAAACTACACTAAGATTTCATCTCACTCCAGTCAGAATGGTAACCATAATTTTGATTATTTTAGAAATGAAAAATTATTGTACAAGTATCAAGTGTTTTATGAAAATCTAAAATAACTAGCAGCTATTTACTTACCTTAAAAAACTCCTTTTTCTCAATCATCTCATTGCCATCTGCATCTAGCATTTTAAAAGCAACATGAAACCCAGTATGAGGTTCTGCAATGAAGTAAAAATGAGTAATTATGTAAATGTTGGTGAAATGCAAGCTATCTGCAGATAATGCTCAAATCTGAAACAAGCCATCTGAGACTATATGAGTAAGTGCTTAAACTGAGAAAACAATGTACTCTTTCTCAATTTTCAAAGGTGGATATTTGGTGTGAAGGCTTTGCCCCTGCTTTGTCTAGCACTTTTTTCATGGGAGCTTCTGCTCTACAGCTCTGCCTTTCAATGCAAAATTAACTGAGAACTTTATTTCATTAGCTTATTTATTTATTAAGGATTTATTTATCTATTTATTTATTATTATTTACTTATTTATTAAGAATATAAGAACTTTATTTCTTATATTCTTATATTTTCTTGGCTATATTACTAATGATGATTACTTCTCTTTCTCAGAGTAGTTTTAAAAAAAAATCTTTTAACTTTGTAATCCTTTCAAACTCAAAGAAATATTGTAAAGATAGTAGAAGAGTCCTCACAGATTTGCTACCCAGCTTTTTCTAAAGCCAACATCTCACATAACCATAGCACATTTATCAAGATAAAGAAATTAATATTGATATGCCATATGAAATAAACTAAAGACTTTATTTGAATTTCATGTTGCCCCGTTCCCCACACTTATGCTACTTTTCTACTCTAGGATCAAATATCATGCTGCATGTAGTTGTCATTTGTCCTTACCCTTCTCCATCTGTAGAAGTTTCTCATTCTTTCTTTGTTCTCTATGACCTTCACACTTTTGAAGAGTACTGGTCAGGAATTTTGTATGTAATGTCAGGTGAGGGTTTTTAATGTTCACAAGTGAAGGTTAACTATGACTCGTGTGTTCTACAAGGCTTCTATTTAGGAAATAAAGTTCTGGGATGCCATGGTGCACGGGAGGTAGAAGGGATAATCTAATATAGTGTTTACATTTTGTAGATATAGAAGCTAAAGTTAATGCACCAGTATTTTTTAATGATTAAGACATAAATGTCAAACTTCAAAAATACTGTTTGGTAAGAAGAGAGAATTCACAAGATTGCTGTAAAAATTACGGGATACTTACTAGTGAGGATTGTAAGCAAGAAAAGATACTCAGTATACGAAATTAGCCCTGAAAGACAGAAAGTAAAAACATACTAAGAAATACATTTTAGATGGCTTAATAGTATCCTCATGGAGGTGTTAATAATGAAACTTCATCCAAGTAAACAACAACAACAACAAGACTCCCATAATTTTTACTTTAACTCTCCTAGACATAGAGGGAAAATTTTATAATAGTGTTGAAATACAGTCCTCCTGCTTGGAGCGGGGGGAAAGACCTGTTTTATCAAGTTACTAGTACAGAGGATGTGAGAACTGTCAAGCAGTGTTCAATTAAACACTATTTCTGAGTATCTCTATGATGGTGCTTCTGGTTGATATCAGCATATGATTAAATTGGTAGATTCAGTACAGTAGCCTGCCCTCCCAGATATGGGTGGGCATTATAATCTGTTCAACAAAAAAACAGAGGAAGAAGGAATTCAGCTTTTTCTCTCCTAAGCTCAGACTGAGGTTTACACTATAGATTCCCCTGATTCTCAGATCTCTTGGCTTGGACTAAGTTACACATCCAGCTGTCCCAGGATGACTCTATTTTTTCCCCTTTAGAGGTAGGTGTTGACTGGCCTAAGTCAATCACTGATTCTTGTAATGTAGAAACAGGTAAGTAGCTCTGGCCCAAGCTAGTGAGGGGGGTATATTAGCCTGGTGCCAGAGCCTGGTTTCGGCACAGGCCATGATCTAAGATGGGTCACTCAGAAGTTATCATAGGATTTCTGTTGAGAATGCTAGATCACTGACTTATGTAAGAAAGTTCTTAAACTTAGGAACGTTGAGGAGATGAAGAGAGTACTTGAAAACTGCCACAAAGCCAGCATTTCAAAAAGGAGAATGTAGTCATTTTTTAATTGGCAGGCCTGAATAAGGTTTTCACATTTGTCCTATAGTTTCCAACATTATAGGAAATTTTGATGATTACATGTCCTCCATAAAATTTTACACATACCTCTAACTTCTCTATTTCCTACAAACTGACACTTAGATCCAGAGGTGTGCTGAGATTCAGGTTTTTTTTTAAATATACTTTTTAGTGCCAATGGATCTTTTATTTATTTATATGCTGTGCTGAGGATCAAACCCAGGGCCTCACACATGCCAGGCAAGTGCTCTACCCCTAAGCCACAGCTCCTGAGATTCAGGTTTGATTTTTGTTTTTGTTTTTTTTGTACTGGGGACTGAACTCAGGAGCACTTTACCACCAAGCTACCTACAATCCTTTTTGATTTTAAGAGATGGTCTTGTTACCTTGCTCAGGGGCTTGATACATTGTTAAGCCTGGTCTTGAACTTGTGATCCTTCTGACTCACCCTTGGGAGTTGCTGGGATTATAGCCTGCGCTACCATACCCAGCAAGAATTCTTTTTGGCGAGAATTCTTCAGAGATGATAATTTATATTTCCATTAAGAGACCAAAACACAGAAAATGCTATATACCACTAATATGTACTATGTTAATCAGTTTTTCATTGCTTTAAGCAAAATATCTTAGAGGAAGCAAAATTTGTTTTGACTCATAGTTTCAGAGGTCCATGGTCAGGTCAGCCTACTTCATTGCTCTGGGTCCAAGCTGAAGCAGAACATCATGGCAGAAGGGTATGGGGGAAGAAAGCTGCTCATCTCATGGTATTCAGAAAGTAGAAAAAGGTAGGAGCCAGGGGTACAAGATATAATCTCTAGGAGAATACCCACAGAGACCCACTTCTTCAGCTATGCTCCACCTCCCTATAGTTCCCACTCACTTAGTCTGTTCAAATTAGGATTAGAGTACAGATCTCATAATCATCTAATCATTTTACTTCTGAACACTCCTGCATTAACACAAATCATGTTCTGATAGTAACAGTTAACAGTTAAGAAAAAATGTGAAATCATTTCCAGATTTAGATAATCATAGATACTGTAGAGGAACTAATTTTTAAGGTAATCTTTGAATGATCCAATTGAGGAGAGAAGATGGGTTAAAAAGGTTTTTTTGTTGAGATGAGGTCTCACAAATGTTGCAGTGACTATATGACCAATGTAATTCTGCAACCTGTACAATCAGAAAAATGAGAAATTATATCCCATTTGATTCAAATGTATGAATTGTCAAGATCATTGTACTGTCATGTGTAACTAATTAAAAAAAAAAGAAAAGCTAGTCTTTTTAACAAATGGAGCTGAGAAAACTGGAGATATATATATATATATATTTTTCTCTCTTACCCTGCACAAAAGTCAAATCAAAATGGATCAAAGACTTAGGAATTAAACCAGAAACCTTGCAATTAGAAGAAAACATAGAGTGCTGGCATTGACTTCCTTAACGAGAAACTCAAGAAAACTCAAGAAATAAAACCAACAATAAATAAGTGGGATGCCATCAGACTAAAAAGCTTCTGTATAGCAAAGGAAACAAGAGTGTGAAGAGACAGCATACAGCATGGTACAAAATTATATCAAGAATATATATCAAGGATTAATATCAAGAATATATAAACTCAAAAACTTTAATACTTAAAAAAACATGTAATGAATAAATAAGCAAAAAGAATGAAACAGACATTTCTCAAAAGACAGAGATGGCCAAAAAATATATGAAAAAATGTTCAACATCTCAAGCAATCAGGGAAATGCAAATCAAAACTACACTCAGTTCATCTCACTCAAGTTAGAGCAGCAATAACCAAGAAAACAAATAATAATAATATGCTGGTGAGGATGTGGGGGGAAAGGTAAACTCATACATTGTTAGTGGGACTGTAGACTAGTACCACCACTCTGGAAAGCAATATGGAAATTCCTCACAAAACCAGGAATGGGTCAGGCACAGTGGAGCATGCCTATAGTTCCAGTTAATTTGGGAGACTGAGTAGGAGGATGGCAAATTCAAGGCCAATCTCAGCAACTTAGGGAGACCCTGTCTCAAGAAACAAAAACTAGGAATGGAAACACCATATGATCCAGCCATCCCATTCCTTGGTATTTATCAATAAGAACTAAAATCTCCATAGTATGTGTTACAAACCATCTCAATGTTTATAGCAGCACAATTCACAAAAGCCAAATTATGGATCAGTCCAAATGCCCATCAATAAATAAAAGGATTAATAAACTGTTGTATATATACACAATGGAGTTTTACTCAGCCATAAGGAAGAATGAAATTATGGCATTTTCTGGAAAATGGATAAAAACAGAGAACATTATATAAAGTGAAATAAGTCAGTCTATGAATTTGTTGAAATGAAACTAACTACTATGTATACCTATAACGCTCTAATAAAAAATATAGATACACACATACATACAAGTGTTTTGGGGCTAGGGATGTATCTCAGTGCTATAGTGATAGAACACCTGCTTAATTAGCATGTAATTTGATCCCCAGCATCACAAAAAGAAAAAGTTGTCAAAAGGAAGTGTTTTGATAAAAAATAAAAATCAGATGATGATAATCCATGTTTTATTATGATGTTATAAACAGCTGATGCATTACTTCCAAAATTTACTAAAACATTACTGCTAAATGGATTTGATTTTGTTGATAATACCAATTAATCCTAACCTGGGAAAAATCTATATAAATTACTGAAAACTTTTAATTAAAAATATTAAAATAAAATTTAGTCCTTATGCTTTCATTACACAGAACCCCTAACTAAAATTGCATTCTGAAATAGAATAGTTTACAGTTAGCATATAATTAGTTTTAGATGAGTATCCATTATTTTCTAGAGAACATTTAGGCAATATACTGGGCAACCAGGAATATAAAAGTGACCGCATAAATTTTTTGTCTCTGAGAATTTATGATTTAATTAGCAAAGATTAGTATAGCAAAATGCAAAAATGAGAAAGAGCACAAACTCTAGTAGATTTGGATATCAGTTTCAAAGAGTAGGGTAGCTACTGAGTAGGAAGGTGTTTAATGGGTGATGGGAGTATGGATGGTGTTCCATATAAAAGTGACAGGCAGCACATAAAGGCACTACCAGTATTTAGGAAGGTTAAGGCACAGGAGAGGGCTGTATGGGTATTTCTTTTCTGAGTAAAGGGTGCTTCTAAAGTCTCTTAATCACTTACCTCATGTTATGTTTTGGATATGGAATAGCCCTCAAAAGCTCATGTATTAGGCAACAAGCAATGTTTAGAGGTGAAATTCTTAGACTGTAAGGACTGTAACCTCATCCATCAGAGGACTAATCCATTTGATGGATTAATAATCTGAATGGACTACCTAGTGATAATTGTAGGTAGGTAGGGCATGGCTAGAGGAAGTAGGTTACTGGGTGTGTGGCCTTAGAGACTATATCTGTCCTTGGTCTCTTCCTCTCTTGCTTTCTGTACTTTTGAGCCACCATGAAAAGTTGAGCAGCTTTTCTCCACCATTCCCTTCTGCCATTAATTTTATGCCTGTAAACAGTCAACCATGGATTGAGACCTCTGAAACCAGGAGCCAAAATAAATCTTTCCTTCTCTAAGTTGTTCTCGCTTTGTATTTTGTTCAGAGATGAAAAGCTGACTAACATACCTCAAATGCTCTTTTCTTAAAATGACTTCAACTTTCAGTTTTTATTTTATGAACGTTTCTTGAAAATAATTTTTAATAGAATTTCTAAAATCTTATTGTATTTACATAGTGTTTTATACAATAACTACATCCAGTTCTAATATTCTGCCATTAGATGAAAACTATCATAATGCTCTCCTTGTCCTTCCTTCCTTCAGGAAAAATAATTATAAAACAAATGATTGTTTATACTTCTATCCATAAAAATTACTCAAGCTTTCGTAACCAGTAAATATCTTTCTTAAAATCTCAGAACATTGTCAGAAAAGTCATGAGACAATACCTCAAAGCCATAGCTTTAGAATTTTGGATTTAAAGAATGTGCTACAAATTTACCTTGAAGTGCCAAATTAATAAGAACTTCCTAGAGCAAAGCCTTATAAAATCTTTAGCAACAGAGATTTAAAAGGTACTACATATTTTAGTTTACAAATTCACTAACAAAAGGTCACGATCCAGTAAATATTAAGTCTTACAAAAAAACAATAGAAATTATTTGTAAAGTGCTAGACACATGGTAAGAAAACTAAGACTAATTTGCCCAAGGTTACATAGGTAATAATGCTGAGAATACAAATCAGGCTTAAAGCTCATCTACTTAATCATATTTTTTTAGGGCTATGTATCAGATATTACTAATATTTAAAATATCTTATTAAATTGCTGACTCTAAAACACCTACCTAGTCTTCATCATTACATCCCAGACTAAATCCCAGTAAATTCCTATTGTAAACAATTTAGGAGTCAAACTCTTACAGTATATAGTGATACTCTGGTGCTAGGACTGAAAGGAATGAGGTGAGGTGAAGTGTGGCATGGTGTAAAAATGATTAGTTTTTGAAAGAAAATAATACATGTAGAATATAATTATATTCTATGTAGTTCACTAAATAATGATGCACTGAAGAATAAAAGAAATGGCTATTTATCAACAAGAACTGTAATTAATTGTCTTAAGTATGGAGTTTTACATTTTGTCATTGTTTTCTTTCTCTACATAGCACTATGTGATATTTTCACTTTAAAACTGTTGATTTGAGAACATGGTAAATATTTGAAATAGCTGTAAAAATTGTCTACATTCAATAAAGAGTTATGAACCATTGATTTAGAAATTACATTTGTTTCTTAATTCTTCATTCCTTCTTCAGACAACAGGAGAGACTATTACCTGTTATTGCTTTATCATTAACCTTAGGTGAACACCTTTTCTATACTTGTGGAATAAAGAGAGGTTGTATTAATCAGCATTTAGCCACCATGACTGAAATGCCTGACAAAAACAACTTAGAGGAGGAAAGATTTATTTTGGCTCATGGTTTCAGAGGATTCTATCCATAGTCAGCTAACTTCAAGGCAGAAATATTGTGACAGAATGGCATGGTGAAAGAAAGCTGCTCAGGTCACAGCAAAGGGGAAGAAGGGGATTGAAGGGGAAAGGGGGAGAGGAAAGAAAGGAAGGATGAGAGGGTAGGGATAGGCCAAAGAGAACACAAACCCTTCAGGGCAAGTCCCCAGTGACCAACTTCCTCCTACTAGATCCTACCTCCCAGTAGACCATTCAGCTATCAATGGATCAATCCACTTGATTATCAAATGAATTAATCGACTGATGAGTTCAGAGCCTTTATAATGCAATCACCGCCTAAAAGCCCCATCTCTGAACATTTGTGATTGGGGACTATACTTTCAACACACAAGCTTTTGGGAAGACATTCCAGATCCAAACCATAACAGGGGTCTTTAGATAAGAAGTAACATTATAGCTGGGCATGGTGGTAAACCCCTGTAATCCCAGTGGCTAGGGAGGCTGAGGCAGGAGGATTGCTAGCTCAAAGCCGGCCGCAGCAACTTAATGAGGCTCTAGGTAACTCAGTGGAACCCTGCCTCTAAATAAAATATGAAAAAAAATGGGGATGTGGCTCAGTGGTTAAGTGTCCTGGGATTCACTCCCCAGTACCAAAAAAAAGCCAAATGATAATCAAGTCTCATCATCGAAACCAAACCAACATTCCTTCAGATTTCTGCTCCACACCAACACCTACCTTCCAACTCCTCTGCTCACAGGTCTCTCAAGGGGTCTGTATTTAATTTTTTTTAACATCCCCACTCACTTTCTCAAAATCCTGAAATATGGCTTCAGATACCATTCCCTTACTGATCTGTATTTGCTAACGGGTCAAGCACTTCCAGCTGCTATATCCAATGGGCAGTTCTCTGTCCTAGCTTATTCAACTTCATTAATTTACTTATTTGACAGCTCCTTCTTTAATATGTTCTCCTCTTGGCCTCTGTGGTAAAATTCTCCTGGTTCTCTTCTACTTCTTGGATCTCCTGGCCCTGGTTTCTTTCATGAGCACTTTATCGCTATCTATTCCCTTATATGTTGGTGCACCTCTGAGGCCTTCTCATCTTCTTTAGACTCATGTCTCATCCTTACTTTTTTTTTTTTTAAAGAGAGAATTTTTTTTAATATTTATTTTTTAGTTATCGGTGGACACAACATCTCCGTTTTGTATGTGGTGCTGAGGATCGAACCTGGGCCGCACGCATGCCAGGCGAGCGCGCTACCGCTTGAGCCACATCCCCAGCCCTCATCCTTACTTCTCTTATTCCACCTCATCTCTTCTCTCCAGTTTTTAATTAACAATGATGTTTTAATAATTTACCTTAAATTGTTCAAAGAATGAGAATAACTTTTTCATTTTGTTTTATTTTTTTAATTAATTTTTAATTTTTATTTATTTATACATACATATATATTTTTAGTTGTTGATGGACTTTTATTTTTTATTTATTTATAGGTGTTTCTGAGAATTGAACCCAGCACCCCATACATGCTAGGCAAACGCTCCACCAATGAGCCACAACCCCAACCCTTATTTGTATTTTTGTTTTAAAAACACCTGTTAAATAACATGGTACAAATCTCATACCTTAGTTCTCTAATAATACGTCAGTTAAATTATACATGCAACCAAAAAATTAACAGCAAATTAAAATTACCTTTATCACCAAGGTCTCTAAAAAAAGTTGATCCACAATTAGCTGTACGGATTCCTGCCAGTACCTCCTCGATATCCTATAAATACATATATTAAAATCTTTCAATTTGATTTATAAAAGTTCACTATCTTTTTTAAAAAAATATATTTTTAGTTGTAGGTGGACAGAATACCTTTATTTTTTTTTCATGTGGTGCTGAGGATTGAACCCAGTGCCTCATGCACGCTAGGCAAGCCCTCTATCATTGAGCCACAACCCCAGCCCCAAAAGTTCATTATCTTACCAAAAACAAACAACACTTCCCCTCCTTTCCCTTACCTTTTTTGCCAGCTTCTTGACTAAAGTTTTACCTGGAGCAAAGAAGAAACAGTATTTAGTACTCATATTCCTTGATAAAACTCAACTGGCATTAATGATTCACAAGACAAACAACTGAATGCTTCTAAAAAGTTTGCAATTTTTAGTCAATATCCTTAAATCAAAATTATGACTAAAGAATTCTAAGTATAAACACAAAGATGCTATAGTTTTTTTTTACAAGTCAATTCCTTAACCATCCTATTTCATGCATATAAAATCTTCTTTGACTTATCGGAGTTGTCTGCATCAGGCATTAATCCTTTTTTTAAAGTATTTTTTTAGTTATAGATGGACATAATACCTTTATTTTATTTTTATGTGGTGCTGAGGATCAAACCCAGTGCCTTCCACTTGTGAGGTGAACACTCTACCACTGAGCTATGACCCCAGCCCCTCAGACATTAATTTTTGCCACACATAATTTCTTTCTTCACGTGATTATTAAATCAATCTCTTTTTGTTTTTATCGATTAAAAAAGAAATATCACACTTATGTTTTAGAAAGCTGCCTTTTTGGAAACCTGAAAAATCCTTTATGCTAACAACTTGCCAGTCAAATTTAAAAGGCTAGCCAACATGACTGTCCATGCTGAGGTGATATTATTTTTCACAATTTCCTACTGGATAACAGAGATTTCTTTCAGGTTTTTAGCCACTTTTTTTCCCCCTCTGCCTACAACTTTTTTTTTTTTTTCTTCCCACAGTTCTGATGATTGAGCCCAGGGCATCAGGCAAGCCAGGTAAGTATGCTATTACTAAGCTACATCCCCACCCCATAAAGCTCTATAATTCCAAAATAACTACATCGTTTCTTTTACACATATAGAACAGTATTAAAAATTTTGTCTTTTACAGAAGTCATGGGCATCACAAACTTCACCTCTTGTTCTCAAAATTATTGTTATTATTGTTATTGGGCACTGGAGATTGAACTCAGGGGCAAGTGCTCTACCACTGAGCACAACCTTAGCCCTTAACTTTATTTATTTATTTATTTTTTTGGGTACTGGGGATTGAACTCAGGGGCACTTGACCACTGAGCCACATCTCCAGCCCTGTTTTGTATTTTATTTAGAAACAGGGTTTCACTGAGTTGCTTAGCACCTCATTTTTGCTGAGGCTGGCTTTGAACTCAATATCCTCCTGTCTCAGCCTCCTGAGCCACTGGGATTATAGGTGTGCACAACTGTACCCAGAGATTTTGTTCTCAAAATTATTATACAATTACAAGATCTGTAAAAATTCAGGTGACAAGTTAAAAAAATGAGTGCTTTTAGATGTGCCTTTTCTGTAGTTTCGGTTGCTTAACTCAAGACTATAAATTACTAGGGATGAATTCTATTACAATTGTTGTTCATTAACTGTTAAGATTTTGTTTTTACATTCATCAAAATACTAGTTGTGAACATAACTATATAGTTTTTAGAAATATCTATGACCATGTTTGTGAGCTAAGGTGTTAACTATTTTAGGACACTTTTTGTTAACTGTTAAACTATTATGTGCCAGCCAATGACAACTCTAATTTCTTTTTTTATTAACTTTAAAAAATTTACATGACAGTGGAATGCCTTACAATTCATATTACACATATAGAGTACAAATTTTCATATCTCTGGTTGTATACAAAGTATATTCACACCAATTCGTGTCTTCATATATGTACTTTGGATAATGATGACCATCACATTCCACCATCATTTCTAACTCCATGCCCCCTCCCTTCCCCTCTGCCCTATCTAGAGTTCCTCTATTCCTCCCATGCTTCCCCTTCCTATCCCAGTATGAATTAGCCTCCTTATATCAGAGAAAACATTCGGCATTTGTTTTTTTGGGATTGGCTAACTTCATTTAGCATTATCTTCTCTAACTCCATCCATTTACTTGCAAATACAATGATTTTATTCTCTTTTATTGCTGAGTAATATTCCATTGTGTATAAAGGCCACATTTTTTAATCCATTCATCTACTGAAGGGCATCTAGGTTGGTTCCACGACAACTCTAATGTTAGGCATTATCATATTATTAGATTATCAGATAGAAAAAATACTATTTAATTTACAAATCTAAGTGTTTGTATGACAGGTATCTTACCTATCTTTATATACAGATGTATATGTATTCTATTAACTTAAAAGAAATTGATCATGATCAAATGCCTCATAAGGCTTTTCTTAAAGTTATGTCACCCTTATGTAATTATCATGCACACTTTTACTTTGAGACACAGCTAATCTTATCAGTTTTTTAAAGAGAGATTAATCTTTGCACAGTACTCAGAAGGCTTATGTCAGTAAGCAATAATTGACATTTTGAAGGTAGAAGAGGACTGAGAATTTGAGAGAGCAATACAGATGGTTTGTAGGGGGTTTTAAGAAATAAGATGATTTCTAAGAGGTCTTATATTTGCTAAACCAATCTAGGTCTTTTAAAAATCTTTGTGCTTAAAAAGAAAAAAATCCTTCTCCTTGAAACTGAGCAAGGAAAGAAGGTAACTTTGCTTCTTTGCAACTAGAAGGCCAGCTATCAAATAATTAAGCCATGGCTCAGGAGGCTGAGGCAGGAAGATGGCGAGTTCAAAGCCAGCTTCAGCCACTTAGTGAGGCTTTAAGTAATTCAGAAAAACCTTGAATAATATAAAATATTTAAAATATGTAAAATATTTTATATTTAAAATATAAGAAAGGGCTGGGGACATGACATGGCTGAGGGGTTGAGTGCCCCTGGGTTTAATCCCTGTTAACAAACAAACAAACAACAAAAAAAGCCAAAAAATTCAATATCATGTAAATGTCATACAACAATAAAACCATAAATTAACAAAATAATATAATGCTGGATTGTAGGTAAGAAATAAATTATAAAACATACTGAGGCTGATTCCATATCTGTCTTACTGTTATACAATACAGTGTTTAGCATTTAATCATTTGCTGAATAAATAACTGAAAAAAATTAAAAAGATTTCATGTCTTCTTATCTGGATTCTAGCCTTCTGGTGGTTATTAACTTCATCTTACATTAGGAAAAAAAATAACAAGAGGAGTTAGGTCATGATATCAACACTGGAGGATTTGTTTTCTCATAGATTTTTCAAAAAAGCAACTGAGCTCCATGAAAGTAGATTTCAGCTCCTTGTACTTACTTTCAACTATAAAGAGAGCCAATTAAGCATGATATTATAAAATCGATCCTTTTTTTTTAAACTATAATTCAAAATAGTAACAATGTCAATTACAAGATGTTTGATACTTACATATGGGAATCTGATTATAAAAAATGGAGAAACTACATAATGCAGCTTAGTTTGTGAAAAGCATTTTCAAGTGGAAATCAATTAGAGAAATGATGTTAGTAAGAAGTTTGGCAGCACTCTCTTACATGAACTTCATTTTTAGATTAAGGGGAAAAAAATGGCAGAAAATACCTATTATAAAATACCTATTATAAATACCTATTATAAAATACCTAAATACAATCTTTCTTTGTCCTAAGTTAATACACTTTCCCCAAAGTAAGAAGAAGGGATGTGGTGTTTCAAATCCAGAATGGTCTGGGAGGGTTTTTTGGTAGATGGTTGTCTACTTTTATCCCACCTGTTCAGGAAGGAAACTTAAGCAGCAAAATAAGTGGCCCAAAGTCTGATCCACTACACCAGGAGCCATGATCTTTGCCCTCCTGACAGCAATAACAAGGCAAGGTCATAAGTATTTGGGGGCCACTTTCTGTATTTAAGAAGAAAATCCATCTGTAAACAATCTAATTTTTGTGTGGGGGGGGGCAAAAGAAGAATTTCTGCTTCTTTGGCTATTTTCACATCCACACACATTAAAAAAAATTCAATCATCTTCATACTTTAATTTGTGTGTGTGTGTGTGTGTGTGTGTGCGCGCGCGCGCGCATGCGCGCGCACGCAGGGCAGAAGAAGAACTCCTACTTCTTTCTTTGGTTATTTTCATATTCACACATATAAAAAAAATTCTGTCATCATCTTCACATTCTTTCTTTTTGTGCACTCATATTATTACCAAAAGTATTTTTTAAAAATATTTTTTAGTTGTCAATGGACCTTTATTTTGTTTATTTTTATGTGGTGCTGAGGATCGAACCCAGTGCCTCACACATGCTAGACAAGCATTCTACCACTGAACCACAACCCCAACTCCTACCAAAAGTATTTAATTCAACTTCATTATGCTAAGGTAAATAGTTTTTTGACCCATAAACATTCAACAATAGAGATATTTTCATCATTTTCTAAATTTTTCATAAATATATGGAATAATTTGACATTAATATCAGAATTAGTGTGTCAAAGTTGATTACTCCAATACTTGTTTTTATTCAGTCATAACTATTGTGGAAACCAAGGCAGAAATGATGCATTAACAAAACATCTCAACTTCCTTGTATCACTAATAAAAGTGGCAAATAGGAAAAAAAAGAGGGAAATTTAATGGTGCTACTTTCTTTACACAAAATACATGGCATATTTTTGCTGCAATATTTAAAAAAGTGCAAAAGCATTCTCCAGTTGTATTTTTTTTTCTAGAGGGAGAAAAATGGTGAACTCCTAAAGATGCCTAAAACTGGCTTCCTTGCCAAGTAGGGTCTTGAAATAACATTTAAATGGTTTCAAGAGATAAAAAAGAGACCCTGTTTTGCAACTGTAAGTAATGTGAAACAATTAATACAAACAATATTAGACACAGCAAATTAATTTTAATTTAAAAACTGATCTAAAGTTGGGCATGGTGGCCCACCTGTAATCCCAGTGACTTACGACTCTGAGGCAAGAGGATCATGTTTGAGGCCAGCCTTGACAATTTAGTGAGGCAGTCTCAAATAAAATAAATAAGTAAATAAAAAGGGGAGGGGATGTAGCTCAGTGGTACAGCATCCCTGGGTTCAATCTTCAGTATCACAAATAAACAAGCAAAACCCCAACCTTACCTAAAGATGAAATACAGAAGCTAAGAAATTACATAGCTTTCTCCTTCTTGGGCGGAATAGATAAAGGAAAGCTTCTCCAAGTAAGGGTTGCTTAAGTCAAGATTTGAAGAATTAGTAGGACTGGACAGTAGGTCCTGCCACTCTTTTCTGTGATGAGAAAGATGCTGAGGTAAATCCTCTTAATGATTTCTATTTTCCTGGGGAGTAGGGGGTTGGTAATTTGCTAGAAAGTGGGGATAGGCATAGGTATAGAGACTTTCAGAAACTCAGCATGATGGATCTGAGATTGCTAAAGAAATAAATTGATTTTGATTTTTGTATAGTGATGCTGTATGCTGTGACTCTGATAAACTACTTAGTACTTCTAGTAGCTTTATTATCTATAGATCTTTTAAGAATTGCTACACAGCAATCATGCTGTCTACATATAAAGGCAGCTTTATTTCTTCTATTTATATCTGCAAATCTTACCTTTTTCTTGCCTTTCTGTCCTGGCTAGGTCTTCCAGTTCAATGTTGAATACTAGTGAGAACAGCCAGCCTTTCTTAGTTGCTGATCTTAAGCACACAGCATTCAATGTTCCATTATTAAGAATAATATTGGCAACTGGATTCATATATATACTGTCTTTTAGGACCCAGTTTTTTAAAAAAAGTTTTTTTAGTTGTAGATGGACACATATCTTTATTTATTTTTATGTGGTGCTGAGGATTGAACCCAGTGCCTCATGCATGTGAGGCAAGTGCTTTACCACTGAGCTACAACCCCAGCCCTAGGACCAGGTTTCTTAAGAACCATAATGTCACTTCTACTCATACTCTATAAGTTGAGGTAGTCAAAAAGGTTCCTGAGGAAGAAACACAAGCTCTACTTCTTGATGGAAAATGACAAATTTCTGGAAGAGCATGTGGGGCCAGAAATATTACTCTAGTCATTTTTGAAAATACAATCTATTATAGCATTTAACTGATTTATCTCCTCATATGGAATATTCTTCCTTTAGTTCTAATGAAATTCTATCTATTCTTCTCAAACTTCTTTGAAGTCCTGACTCTCATTGCTCTCTCTGATGAAACCTTACTACCCTTAAGATAGTATAATACCTAAATCTTACACTAGACTGTGAATTCTATTAATATAATAATAGTATTTGTTTTATTCACCATTGTGTACCCAAGGCTTGACAGTGAGACCAATAAAAATTATAATAAAATTATAATTTTAATAATTTGTACTGATATATTTATTATTAATTATTAATCTACTCCAATTGTGCCAGGAATTGTGCTTGGTTGAGTAGTGTGTCAAATAAGACAGGTCCCAATGCTGTTATACATTAATAGAGAAACTGTACATAAAGCAAGTGTGTGTGTGTGTATGTGTGTGTGTGTGTTAAGACAGTGGCAGGAATAGGGCATCTGCAGTTTATTTCAAGTTGCTGACTTGAGATGCCTTAGGTATTTCCTAGAGATGCCGAAAAGAGGCAAATACATGGGTCTGGTGATTAAGTGAGAAGTCTGGTCTGGAAATAAAAAGATACAGATATCAGTGTTTGGGGAACAGGGATATCACTGATGTGGATAAGATCATTAAGGAAGACAATAAAAAATGAAAGAAGACTGCATGAAGACAGAACCTTAAGAATTAACTTTTAAATAAAGACTGGAATTAGTTTTTTTTTTAATTTTATTTTTTGTAGTTGTACACAATAACTGCATTTTATTTATTTATCTATCTATCGACCTATTTATTTATTTATTTTTATGTGGAGCTGAGAGTTGAACCCAGGGAATTGCATGTGCGAGGCTAGCGCTCTACCACTGAGCCATAACCCCAGCCCCAAGACAGGAATAAGTTTTATCCCTAAAACTAAAGAAACTTGAGGGCCCACATCTTATTTATTGCTTATATCCCAGGGTATTTATTATAAATACCAGACTGATCTGAGTTATCTGTTGTATCAGATATGTTTACATATCTATAAACTCCAATCAAAATCCAGCCATTGTAAAGCACAGAGTTAGAACATGTTACTTTTGTAGCAGCCTCTGTTTTATAAATATATTATAGAATTAACTGGGATCTAAATGAAATGCTTCAACTGTGAAAGAGGAGAGGCTGGTATGCTTTTGGCACTAAATAAATCTTTTAGGTAAATGCCTCTTGATGCCATATTCTAAAATAGTATAAATTGGTATAGATTAATGATCTTTAAAAAACAAATAGTAAACAGTTCTTTTGGTTTCTTATTAAAACAGAAAAAAAAACCCACAAAAAAATAGAAGCCATATGTTTATGACTATTAGAAGAATCCAAAAAAAAGTTTTATTTTTTTCCTATTGAAATTGGGAAGATGAATCATTTTTTTGTATTAAATGCTTTATCTTGTTTTACTTTTTATTTGTTATATATAAATCTAATAAAGGAGGATTAAACTTGATGGAATCCCAAAGAATCTCAAATTTAGAATTATTCCATAGGGATTATTGGAAAAGTAATAATGTGTCTTAGGGTTAGACTATGAAAATAATAATTATTTAAAAACTTTTATTCTATTACAGTCTTTCCTGTAACTCATCTGTTCTTTTTAGTGATTTTGTAAATAGATTCATATAATATGCAGTCCTCTGTGCCTAATTTTATATCATTCAGAAAGGAAAGCATGGGGTTAGAACTTCTTACCTTTGCAGAAGTCTCTCAGCAGTGAAAGCAGAAATGAGTAAGTTGATAAATAGAAGTGTGTCTGAAGAATACAAGAAGAGAAGAGGCAGATTCTTTCTAAATCTCCCCTAGTCTCCCCTAGGTGGGTGGTGGTGGTAAAGTCCACCTCCAAGAATGAAAATGAGATTCTATGCGCTTTAAAAATCTGCTCTTTTCTAACTGGGATTATGCATACCTTCCAGCTGGGGGTAGGTTAGTGATGAGCCAGGGACAATTAAGTTTTAAGTTATCTGCCACCCTGTGGTTTGACAAATAAGAAAATCTTTCTTGGGCTCCATGCCAGATATGTGTGTGTATGTGTGTGTGTGTGTGTGTGTATGTGTGTGTGTTTACAAGAAATCCCAGAGTAGAAATCATTTGTGTGGAGTGACTGGAAAATTGGATACTTCTGTATAGTGCTCAAATGCTGTGAGAGAGCCAATGATGCCCATGATACTGGTCTATCCAGGTACTAATTTTCTGTTCAACCGGAGGAAGGGGAAAATGGAATTTCTTAGTGTTCTGGAGGCCTACACGGCTAAATTTTTTGGGGGGGGGTCATCAATTTATCACAAATTTGTGCTTTTAAAACTTCTGAATATGTAAAAACTATCTGGCTCCTACACATTAGTTGCTTTCCTGTTTGAATTGTACTACATATATGTTTTAGTTTACCTACCTGCTTAGATCCACAATGAGTTTTCAGATATTAGAAAAGCATATAAAGAATCATGTTTTTATTTAGGGTCATTCTCCATTTATTTTCTAAAGTAAAACAATTTTTATTTTTATTTTTTTGAGGTGGGTTTGCTATGTTGCCCAGGCCAGCCTTGAACTCTGATCCTCCTTCAGCCTCTCAAGTAGCTGGGATTACAGGTGTGTTACCACATCTGACTAAAGTATAATAGTTTGAAAATGAACATTTTCCATTGGGATCAAGGTTGTTTCTGTGTGTGTGTGTGTGTGTGTATGTGTGTGTTGGGCCTCAAGGCATTCTAAGTGTGTGCTCTACCACTGAGCTTACACCCTTAGCCAATGATTAGTATTTTTGTAGCTTTACTGCAATATATTTATAATCCATAAAATTCATCCATCTAAACTGTATAGCTCAGCAGTTTTTAAAATATTCAGAGAGTTGTGCAACCATCACCACAATCTAATTTCAAGATATTTTTTATCTTCCCCAAAAGAATGAAAAAGTCTTTAACAGCTACTCCTCCTCTTCCTCTAGTACTCCTAGGAAAACACTGATCTACTTTCTGTTTCTCTGGATTTGCCTATTCCAGGCATAACATATAAACAGAATCATACAATATGTGGTCTTCTGTGCCTAATTTTAACCCTTTTCAGAGTCAAGTGTTAATGCTAACTGGTTAATCTGAATATGATGTCTGACTTGCTTTCTTCACTTGTTTATTACTTGCTACTTCCAATAAAATATCCCATGTTGCAAGTATAAATAGGGGTATGTGTTAGACTGGGTTTTTCTTTCCAGTCACTCACTGACATCTATTCTGTAGCAACTTTTGCTTACACACTTGGCTAGTAATTAAGAGGTTAACAGAGGCTTAAAACTATGACCTCACTCTAGGGGACAGAAATTATGAAAGGGATCCTGGATGGGGGAAAAAAGCTTTCAAGGAACTGAAACTAAAATTATAGCCTAATAGGCAGTAGAACACAGATTTTAGAGGGTGGGGTAGCACTGTCTTTTAAGTTTTCTCTTTAACATTATTACCAATAATGACAGTAAGGTTTAGCGGCACACATAGGAGCTACAAACATTTTAGAAAATAGTTAAGGTGGGCTGGGGTTGTGGCTCAGCAGTAGAGCACTTGTCTAGCACACATGAGGCCCTGGGTTTGATCCTCAGCACCACATAAAAAATAATAAACAAAATAAAGATATTATGTCCATCTACAACTAAAGAAATATTTTTTTTAAAAAAAAGAAAATAGTTAAGGCAAAAACCTACTCTTCTTCACCCAGATACGTTTTGTTTTCCAAAGTTACATAAATTCATTAACTTTTTGTTTTCAGCTTTTAATCATTCAAACTTAGGCTGAATTGTACTTAAAAATAGTACTTGGGCTGGGGATGTAATTCAGTGGTATATATAGAGCTTGCCTAGTATGCTTGAGGACCTAGGTCTGAGCCCCAGAATGCAAAAACAAAACAAAAACTTTTTTTTGTGCCTCAAATACAGAAATAATATTGCTCATTGTGACATCTTTAAAAGACACAGAAAATAATTAAAAAACTAAAATCACTCGTAATAATTCAATAACTGCCAATATTTTTGCATTTTCTCCTAATAAAAAATTACATAAAACTAGGTAAAATTTCAGAGCTTCTTATGTGCCAGCCCCCCCCCCAATGTTTTACCTGTATTATATTACTGAATATTTATAACACTATTAGCACTATTACTAGTCAGTACTATTAGCACTCTCATTTTATTTGGATGGAAACCCAGGCTTGAAATGCTTAGATAACTTTGCCCACAGACACACTAGTACAAAGAGATATGGCCAGTAGTCAAACTCAGTTTATGTCCTACTCTGGGACCTGTGCTTTCAATGATACTATTTAATTATACCCATTATATTTTTTGCTCATTTACACAGGGTAACTCTAACCATTCTTTGATCCTACTGGGTCCTGTGATTTATATGATTCTACCATCTTTTCATTATTCCTTACTTCCTCATGTCATAATTTCCCACCTGGCTGAGTTTCCATGGTCAAGATTATCTTTCCTTTTTTCACAGGTTCTTGGCTAATCCCAGCCCTACTTAAAGTCAAAACTCTGCCTAATCCATGCTGACACCTGTGCAGCTGAAAAATAGCCACAATCATGCTGAAGTTCTGAATATAATTTTATATTCAGAACTAATAACCTCAAGCGGAATTTAATGAATCTATTGGCAAACATTATGTTTCTCAGTCTATCAACTCTTAAAGCTTTAGAAGGCTATTTCTGTAAATCTGCAGTATTTCCCCTTTCTTACTCTCAGCTGATGACTGCTTCCAATTTCACTGGGGAAAAAAAGAAAAAGAAACAAGACTGAACAACTTCTACATACTCTCATCAGACATCCTTTTTTGAAAAAAAATTTTTTTGTAGTTGTAGATGGACAGCATGCCTTTATTTTATTTATTTATTTATTTTATGTGGTGCTGAGGATCGAAAAGTGTCTCATATGTACATGTTAAGACAAGCGCTGTGCCAATAAGCTACACCTCAGCTCCAGACATCCTTTTTGATGAGCATGAATATGGATGGTTAAAGAATGAAGATCACTGTAATTTAACTATAGCCTATAAAGATAAAGGAATTCAGTAGAAAAAAACTTAAAAAGAAGGGAAAATGGTTTTAGCTGGATAACCAAAGTCTCAAAGGAGCATGTTTCTATGGTTTTTAGTGTACACAATGGAGGATTCCAATGCCTATCAAGGAACCAGGGAGAATGACCAGCCACTACCCACTTGAAAGTACCTTGGAGAGATGGTTTTTACATAGCCACATCTATTGCTATTAATAAAGTGTATTATTTGCAAAAGGCCAAAAAGATAAATACCAGGTAAAAATGAATTTAAGATTTAATAATTCTTAGATTGTTTTGTATCTTTCTGTTCATACACTAAGACCATGGGTCACTGGGTTGGCCCTGTTTTTCTTTGTTTTGTTGTTCATCATGATCCGTAGGAATGCAACCAAGATTATTATCTTTCTTATCCATGATGAAAAATGAAGATGAAGTACATCATATGCATAAAGGATGTATTATGTATCCTGCAAAATTACTGAATTTTTGATTTGGCTAAATAGCGTCTGATAGTTTAATTGCATTCCAATGAATAATAAAAGCAGAAAATGCTATAATCTTTAATCATGATTTAGTTTAGTTCTTTGAACATAATTATAAAGGCAATAGTCTTTTTCTGCTAAATCTGATACCTGGTTGCGGTCACAAGTAGTTTCTGTTTCCTGCACTTGTCCAGTGGAGTCATACGTATTTTTTTGCTTGTCCCATAAATTTGTTGGAAACTGAACTTTTCAGATAATGTGGTAACTCTGGGATTAAATTTTTCCCTCCCCCTGGGGTTTGTTCATGTTATTTGCTTGTTTGTTTGTTTATTTTAGTGACAACTATCCTTGATCCTACCCACTCGAAGTGTTAAAGTCTCTGAGGATGCTCTTCAAGACGGCATAGTTCTGGGTATGCCTACAGTCACCATGGGATGACAGTTTCGGAAGCTTTCTAGGTCTCCTTTTCTGTCCAAGATGTTGAATTCCACTAAGTGTCTGATTATCCCACTGTTTTCATTAATGTCTTGGGACATAAAATGCCGTAAAGATAATCAAATCAAACATGGGTTCCTCTGAAGGAATAATTCCCATGGTTGGTTTTTAATATTTGTTATGATCGAAGGCTGGTTCCTTACAGCTGTCTCCCTCCTTCTGTAAAGTAGCCTGTCTACAATTTAGCCTATTATCCTATTCAATCTATCAATGTCCTCCCAATTATCTTCCACCATAATGTATGCCTGTTTTTGAAAGTAGATTTAGGCTTGAATTTCTCCATTTTCTGTTGAAAATGAAGTCAGTTTCTTTGGGAAGAGAGAGGAGTTATTTGTTTTACCCATGCAAAGTTATTTGTTTCTCCCATGCAAAATCTCTGAAGCCAGGGGTCTGGGGCTGGAAGAGTGGATAACAGTGCACTTCCTTTTGAGTGATGACCCCATTCTACGAGGTGGCTGGCATTAATCTCAGGTCTTCTTGACTTGCCTTACTTAGTGTGAAAACACTGTCTTATGAGTTGAGACAAGAGCAGTTAGGTCCCCAGTATTCTCAGTGGCACAGAGCCAAGGCAGGACCTCCATTCCACAAGTGAGGACTGGTGAAAGAAGGGAACTTTCTCTTCTCAGCTGCATTCTGCAGAACTTTGCTGCTGCAACAAGTAGTTTAGGGGAGGATAAAAAAATTCTGAAGCTCTGTTCCTCCCAGGAGAAAAGCCCACTGACTGGGGCTTGGTGGAGAGGAAACCCTGTGTTTTGGGCTGCTGCAGTATGGAATGAGTTTCCACCTCACTGAGCTGGGATGGGGTTGAGAAGGGTCAGACTTAGTTCAAATACCCCAGACTCTCCCTTTTATTACCCGATTTTAGATTTTTTTGAAAAGATATTTATAATTTGCTGTATAACCTTAGAATCATTTCCAGAGACTTTAAATAATATTATTAAGTTTTTTTTTTCACCAGTTTCAGTGGGCAGCGGATCCATAGAGCGTCTCATGCTGCCATGATGGAAAATCATTCTCCTCCATTTATTCCCTTTTACTAAGTAAAATTCCATGGTATGAATATACCAAAGTTTATTTATTCACTCTTTTACTAATGACGTTTGAACAATTTCCTTTTTTTTTTTTTTGCTAATAAAATAATACAACACTGCTGCTATGAGCATTCTTATACATATGTACTCCTACACAAGGGGCAAGTGTTCCTTTTGGGTATAGAGACCTGGGAATGGGAACATAGGTAAAAAATTGTGGTAATGTTTAACTTAACAAGGTAAAAAATTGTGGTAATGTTTAACTTAACAAAGTAGCTTCAATTTATATTTCCAACTAACAGTGTATAGAAGTCCTTGATGATGTCATTATCAATAATTTATATCATCATCAGCCTCTGTTAGTAGACTTAATTGTTGCCATTCTAACAGGTGTAAAATTCTACCTTTTTGTAGTCACTAATAAAGGTAAACATGTTTATGTTCACTGTTCTTATGTTGCCTCTTCTGTTCATGCCTATTTTATCTCTTCTGTCAAAAAAATTTTTTTTTTTTAAATTAGATTGTATAGAGAAGAGATTCTCTTTATCTCCCTACTTGGTTCTTATGTAGACTTTTTTCTGTTGTTATTGTTCTGGGGCTGGACTTAGGGCTTTGTATATGCTAGGCAAGCACTCTGCCACTGAGCTATAGTCCCCAGCCCTTATATGGGCTCTTTGTCTGGATCTAGGAATTGAATTAATAATAGAAGAGCTGATTAAGACAAAGCATCAAGTTTTACTAAATTTACATGTACTGAATGGAGATCCTCACAGGGTGATATCTGAAGAAGTGACCAAAGCAAAGTAGTTTTATAGCTTATAGACAAAGAATAATGAATCTGTAGGGACTGGGGATGTCCAGTCCCCAGTTGGTAGTGTCTGCTTCACATGCACAAGGCCCTGGGTTCAATCCCTAACACCACCACCAAAAACAAAAAACAAACAAACAAAAAACCCCAGAAATTTAAAAAAAAAGAAGAAGAATGACTCTATGAAAGAATGACAGGACAAATGGATCTTTGGACCAAGGTCATTAAGAGATATATTGGGGGGGGGGGGATATAAAGAACTCAAAAAGCTAAGAACCAAAAAAACAAATAACCCCATCAACAAATGGGCCAAGGACCTGAACAGACACTTCTCAGAAGAGGATATAACAAATAACCCCATCAACAAATGGGCCAAGGACCTGAACAGACACTTCTCAGAAGAGGATATACAATCAACCAACAAATAAATGAAAAAATGCTCATCATCTCTAGCAATCAGAGAAAGGCAAATCAAAACTACTCTAAGATATCAATCTCACTCCAGTCAGATGGCAACTATTATGAAGACAAACAACAATAAGTGTTGACGAGGATGTGGGGAAAAAGGCACACTCATACATTGCTGGTAGGACTGCAAATTGGTGCAGCCAATATGGAAAGCAGTATGGAGATTCCTTGGAAATCTGGGAATGGAACCACCATTTGACCCAGCTAGCCCTCTCCTCGGACTATACTCAAAGGACTTAAAAACAGCAATACTACAGGGACACAGCCACATCAATGTTTACAGAGAACAATTCACAACAGCTAAACTGTAGAGCCAATCTAGATGTCCTTCAGTAGATGAATGGATAAAAAAAAAATGTGGCATATATACACAATGGAATTTTACTCAGCATTAAAAAAGAACAAAATCATGGCATTTGCAGGTAAATGGATGGCTTTGGAGAAGATAATGCTAAGTGAA
Source organism: Marmota flaviventris (assembly GCF_047511675.1). Classification (NCBI taxonomy): domain Eukaryota; kingdom Metazoa; phylum Chordata; class Mammalia; order Rodentia; family Sciuridae; genus Marmota; species Marmota flaviventris. Next base: position 87,023,556 of record NC_092501.1, on the reverse strand, counting down.
GTTAGCCAATCCCCCAAAAAACAAATGCCAAATGTTTTCTCTGATATATTTTCACTCATAGTAGGGTAGGGTGGGGGAGCATGGGAGGATTAGATGAATTCTAGATAAGGAAGAGGGGTGGGAGGGAAAGGGAAGAGGCAGAGAATTAGCAAGGATGGTGGAATGTGATGGACATCATTATCCAAAGTACATGTACGAAGATACGAATGGGGTGTCAACCTACTTGTAATAAAAAAGTACATGTATACATACATGAATTGGCGTGAATATACTTTATATACAAAGATATGAAAAATTGTGCTCTATATGTGTAATAAGAATTGTTATGTATTCTGCTGTCATGTACTTAAAAAAATAAAATCAATTAAATACAAAAAGAATAATGAATCTGTGAAAGAATGACAGGACAAATGGATCTTTGGACCAAGGTCATTAAGAGATATATTGGGGGCGCGTGGGGGGGGGGATTTGATGTAGAAGCTAATGGAAATAAAGGTGTCTGGAAATTCAAGGAGTCTGTTAATAGGGGCTACAATGAATCACCTCAATTACCAGTCTGGTGATCAAGGCTATTTTCTGGGCTTGGTTTGTGAAGAACACCTCTTCTAAGACTCTTTTATGGTTTGCTGCCTGTAGGAAAAAAACAGGCCAACAGCCCTTCCTGTAGTTAGTTCTTCAAGTGATTTCAGCTTGAAATAATTAATATAACATTCAGCATATCTTAAGACATCATGTCCTTAAATCCTTCATTTGCCTGTCTTTTAAAAATTTTAATTCTATATATAAATGTTGTCCTGACAATTATATGTGTTATGATAAATTCTGCCAGTTTTTGGCTTGTCTTTTCAATTTCTATATGGCAACCTGTGATAAACAGAAGTTCTAATTTCAATATAGTTGAATTTTATCAATCTTCTGTTAGTGTTTTTCATGCCTTTAAGAAGGCATAACTCATAGAGACAGATTTTAAATTATCTTAAAATTTTTAAAGCATTCATTTTTTTCATATTAATATCGAATTGTCCTAATATCATTTACTGACTAGTTTTTCCTTTCTCCAGTGATTTAGATTTACATTTGCCATCACTGTCATATTATATAAGTTATATTTATGCTTGTATGTTCTGGCTAATTTGTTTTGTTGGTAAATTTGTCTACCCCTGTGCCAATGTCACATCATATTAATTATCTTTATAATAAGGCTGGGAGGGTAACTTCCCCATTTTGTTTCCATCCCCTTTCAGAGTGTCTTAGCTGGTTCAGGCCCTTGTTTTTCCATATAAATGTTCAAATCAGCTTGTCAAAAAACACACACACACATTCACCCACCCTACTTGCATTATCAATGAAACTGCAATTAGTCTACAGTTAAGAGCTTAAAAACTAGGGTTTCTAGGCTCATTCATGTTTATAGAAATGTGTTTTTTTTCTCATTTATATATTTAATTTCCCTCTAAGTTCTGCATTCATTCCATCTTGCAAATTTTGATAAGATATTATCTTCATTTTTCACTTAATTAAAATATCTTTAAATTTCCCTTATAATTTCTTTTTTGACTTGTGTTATTCAGAAGTGTATTGTTTAATTTCCAAATATTTTAAGATTTTTCAGCTGTTATTGATTTCTAGTTTAATTCTATTATGGTCTAAGGCCATATGTTGTGTAATTTTATTCTTATTATATTAGAATTATATTATTATTATAGTATATAGTTATATAGTTATACACAGTAGTTGGGTTCATTTTGACAAAATTATACCTGCATGGAATTTGATTACAAGTCTTGTTCTTCCCCTCTCTTTCCCTCCTCTCCTCCCTTCCCTTACTCTTCTTCTATTCTACAGACCATTCCTTTTCTTATTTATTTAATGGATTGGTACTTTCTGAATATAAATAAAGGTGAAATTCCTTGTGATATATTTCTATATGCATATAACATGATTTTGTTTAAATAATTCCATATTTTCTGCCCTTTCCCATCCCTCTGCCCTCCCTTCTTGATCTTCTACTTCACTGATCTTCTCTTTATCTTTATGATATCCGATACCTGCTACTCTCACTTTATTTCCCTTACTTTGTTCTAGTTTCACATGAGAGAAAATATCCAACCCTCGATTTTCTGAGTCTGGCTTAACTTCACTTAGCATGATATGCTTCATTTCCTTCCATTTATCAGCAAACTCCATAATTTTGTTATTCTTCATGGCTTAGTCAAGCTCCACTGTGTATAGATACCACATTTTCTTGATCCATTTATTTATTGATGAGCATCTGGGCTGATTCCATAATAGCTATTGTAAATCATGCTACTATAAACATTGAAAAGGCTATAGTAGTATACTATAGTATACTAATTTTAGTTCTTTTGCATAAATACCAAGGAGTGGGATAGCTGGGTCATAAAGTGCTTTCATTCCTAGTTTATTGAGGAATTTCCATATTGCTTTCCAGAGTGGTTGAACTAATTTTCAGTCTCATAAACAATGTATGCATATACTTCCCCCCCTCATCGTTGCCAGCATTTGTTATTATTTGTGTTCTTGATAACAGACATTCTGACTGAAATAAGATAAAATCTTGGTGTAGTTCTGATCTGTACTTCCCTGATTGCTAGAGATGTTGAACATTTTTTCATATATTTATTGCTTATCTGTATTTCTTTTGAAAAATGTTTAGTTCTTTGCCCATTTATTAATTGGGTTGTTTTTTGTGTGTGTGTGTTAAGCTTTTTGATATTAATCCCTTATCACAGAAGCAGCTGGCAAAGATTTTCTCCCATTTTGTAGGCTCTCTCTTCACACTCTTAATCTTTTCCTTTGCTGTACAGAAGCTTTTTAATTTGATGGCATCCCACTTATTGATTCTTGATTTATTTCTTGAGCTTTAGGGGTCTTGTTGAGGATGTTGGTCCTTACACATGATTCCTATTCTTGCAAAAGTTCCCATCTATGGTCTATCCTGGTAAACGGTTCCAGGTTAGTTAGAGAATGTATATTCTACTATTGTTGGATTAGATCCAGTTGATTGGAGGTGATGTTTTGTTCAGATATATCCTTGGTTTTCTGCTTGATTTGCCCATTACTGAGAGAGAGAGAGTGAGCCCTTGTAGTTTCTAAGGATATGTTTATCTCTCTTTAGAGTTCTATCAGTTTTTACCTTAATTTCGATGCTCTACTGTTAGGTGTGCACATACTATGGATTGTTATGTATTTTTAGACAACTATCCCTTTTAAAATCATTTTGCAATGCCCCTTTTTATTGCTGATAATTTTCCTAGCTCAGAAAATCTGTTTTGTCTTAAAATAATTATAGCTACTTTGGCTGGCTCCTTCCTTCCATCCTTCCATTCTCCTATCCTGGTACTAGAGATGAAAGCCAGGGACACTATACCACTAAGTTACATTCCTACATTTTCTAATTGATAAATTTAGATCATTCATATATAAAATGATTATTAATATAGTCAAGATTAATTACACATCTGTAATGTTTTCTATTTATTACCCTTTTTTGTTTTTCTTTTTGTCTTCCCTTACTTTCTGCCTTCTCTGTTTTTTTTTTGAGACAGGGTTTTATTAAGTAGCCCAAGTGGGCCTTGAATTTGTAATCCTCCTGCCTTAGCCTTCCTGGCTGCTGGGATTACAGGTATATGCCACTACCCACCCCTGGCTACTCCAGCTTTCCTTCCTTCTTATACTGGGGACTGAACCAAGGGGTACTTTACCACTGAGTCACATTCCCAGCCCTTTTTAATAAGTTTTTATTTTGAGACAGTGTCTCACTAAGTTGCTTAGAGCCTTGCTAAATTGCCAAGGCTGGTACTGAACTTGCAATCCTCCTGCCTCAACCTCATGAGCCACTAGGATTGTAAGTGTACACCTCTACACCCAGCCCAGTGTTGTTGTTGTTGTTCTTCTTTTCTTTTCTAAAAAATATTTTTAGTTGTAGGTGGACACAATACATTTATTTTTATGCAGTACTGAGGATCGAACCCAGTGCCTCACACATGTGAGGCAAGTGCTCTTTCTACCACAGAGACACAACCCCCAGCCCTCCAGAGTTCTTTTGATTACTGTTAGTATTGTATATCTTTCTTTATCCCTTCACTTTTAATCCAACACATCTGTAATGTTTTCTATTTATTGCCCTTTTTTGTTTTTCTTTTTGTCTTCCCTCACTTTCTGACTTCTGTTTTTTTTTTTTTTTTTTAATATTGGGTTGAACCCAGAGGTGCTTAACCACTGAGCTACATCCTCAGCCCTTTTAATTTTTATTTTGAGACAAGATATCACTAAGTATCTTAGGGCCTTGCTAAGTTGCTGAGGTTGGTCTCAAGCTTGCAAGCCTTCTGCTTCAGCTTCCCGAGTTGCTGGGATTATAGGCACGTGCCACCATGCCTAGCTGCCTTCTCTGGTTTTAACTGAGCATTTAACATAATTTGATTTTTTTTCTCCTCTTAGCATGACAATTCTATATCTTTAACAAAATTTTTTAGTGGTTGCAATATACATTTACAACTAAAGAACACTTTGATGGACCTTTATTTTATTTATTTGTATGTGGTGCTGAGAATCAACCCCAGTGCTTCACACATGCTAGACAAGCACTCTGCCACTGAGCTAGAACCCCAGCCCCACGTATGAGTACCTTTTAATAGGGTATTCCCTATTATTATTTTGAATGAACTGCTATGTTAGTTCTCTTCAGGACAGAAAAATAAATAAATAAATGATTTGACTTCATCTGATTCTCTTCCTTTCTTCATGTGGATCTAAATTCCTAGCCTATGTTATTTTCCTTTTCTCTGGAGAACCTGACAATTTCTTATAAAGCAAATCCTATTGATATTAAATTCCCTCAACTGCTGTTTGTCTGAGAAAGCCTTTATTTTGTCTTCACTTCTGAAGGATAATTTCACAAAACATAGAATCTAGGTTGGTGGATTTTTCTTTCCATGCTTAAAATATTTGATTCACCCTCTTCTTGCTTACGTGATTTATGAAAAGAAGCAGAATATAATTCTTTTATTTATTTATTATTTATATATCACAGCGAAATGCATTACAATTCTTATTTCATATATAGAGCACAATTTTTCATATCTCTGGTTGTATACACAGTATATTCACACCAATTCATGTCTTTATACCTGTACTTTGGATAATAATGATCATTACATTCCACCATGATTAATAATGCCATGCCCCTTCCCCTCCCACCCCTCTGCCCTATCTAGAGTTCTCTATTCCTGCCATGCTCCCGCTCCCTATCCCACTATGAATCAGCCTCCTCGTATCAAAGAAAACATTCGGCATTTGTTTTTTTGGGATTGGCTAACTTCACTTAGCATTATTCACTTGAACTCCATCCATTTACCTGCAAATGCCATGATTTTATTATCTTTTATTGCTGAGTAATATTCCATTGTGTATATATGCCACATTTTTTAAAATCCATTCATCTATTGAAGGGCATCTAGGTTGGTTCCACAGTTTAGCTACTGTGAATTGTGTTGCTATAAACATTGATGTGGCTATGTCCCTGTAGTATGCTGTTTTTAAGTCCTTTGGGTATAGACAGAGGAGAGGAATAGCTGGGTCAAATGGTGGTTCCATTCCCAATTTTCCAAGAAATCTCCATACTGCTTTCCATATTGGCTGCACCAATTTACAGTCCTGACGGATATAATTCTTAACTTTATTTCTCTCTAGGTAAAGTGTTTTATTCCCTGCTGACTTCTTTCAATACATTTTATTTTCCTTTAATTTTCTGCAGTTTAATATGCCCAGGTATTTTTTGATATTCATTCTGCTTGGAGTTTGGTAAGCTTTTTGACTCTGTGGTTTACTGTTTGTTGATTATTATTATTTCCATATGCCTTCTATTCTTTTTCCTCTTTCTTCTGGTATTCCCATTATGTCGTACCTTTTGAAATCATCCATAGTTCTTGAAATTTCTGTTTTTCCTCTTTGCTTTTCAAGTTGGGAAGCTTCAACTGACATATCTTCACGCTCACAGATTCATTCCTCATCCATTGATTATACTGATGAGCCAAAGACATCCTTCATTCCTGTTATAGTTTTTGATTTCCAACACTTCTTTCTGATTTGTTCTGTTTATTCCTCTCTGCTTACCTTACAGTGTTGGTCATTTTTCCATTACTGTGTTAAAAATAACCTGACACAATCAACTTATAAAGGGAAAGGTTTATTTTGGCTCACAGTTTGGAGGTTTCAACCCATGATCAATTTGGTCTCATTTCTTTCAGGTTTGTAGTAAGGCAGAACATCACGGCTGGAAATACACAATGGTGCTTCCAAAGCTGCTTAATGGTGACAGAAAGTGAAGAGATAAAGAAGAGGGGCCAGGGTCCCAATATCCTCTTCAAGGGCATGTCCCCAATAGCCTAACTTCCTTCCACTAGACCCTACCTCCTAAAGGTTCTACCACCTTCTAACAGTGCCTGAAACACATGTGCCTTTGGGGGACATTCAAGATCTGTTTTTGAACACTGTGCACTTTTTTCATTAGAGCCCTTAATATATTAATCACAGTTATTTTAGATTCCTGGTCTGATAATTCCAAAATGTCAGTTGCATTTTCATCTGGCACTGATGTTTGCCTTGTCCTTTGTGTACTTTTTATCTTTCAGCAAGGTTTGTGACTTTTTCATTGGGTCGGTCAGACATGGTGCATTGGGTAAAAATTACTGAGGTAGAAAGACTTTTGTTTATCTGGCTAGGATTAGATTATTTTTACTGTTTGCTGTATTTACATATAGGGCTCCACTGATGTGGTGGTAAGGTGTATGGATATGTTATACAGCCTAGATGACCAGCTCTCAGTGTTTTAGTAACTAAAACAGTTTCTATGTAGGCTTTTGTTAAGGAGAATGAAATGCTTTGGGGGAATATTAAAAAATGGCCATTTTCCCCATCCCCTGAAAGAAGGAAGAGAGGTTTTTTTCCCTTGGATTTTTCTTCTGAGAACCTGGTGGGGCTCTCAAAGTAAAACTGAAAAGCATATGGGTATCTTTACAGCTAGGTCTTCAGGAGCTTTTTATCAGTCAAGCTGGTCCACACTCAGTAGTAGTCAGTCAATTACCCTTTAATATTCTTGCCTGACACTGTTGCAATGGTGGGTTCTGGGTGGTTTCTGCTCTAGGCAAACTCTGATTCTCTATATCTGCTTGTCTGTACTATTTACATCAATGTGCCCTCAATTTTCTGACAAATCTGAGGAATTGTTGATTTTCTATTTTTAAGCCTTTTAATAATTTTTTTTTGCTGGGCGGGAAACACAAATGTCTGAGTTCGTCAAGTGTTAGGGAGATTAAACTACTTTTTTTTTTTTTTTTTTGGTACTAGGGATTGAACCCAAGGGCACCTAACCACTGAGCCACATCCCCAACCCGTTTTAAATATTTTATTTAGAGACAGGATCTCACTAAGTTGCTTAGGGTCTCACTAAATTGCTAAGGCTGGTCTTGAACTCATGCTCCTCCTGCCTCAGCCTCTAGAGCTGCTGGAATTACAGGTGTGTACCATTGCGCCCAAAGATTAAACTACTTTTTAAAAGAAATCTTTTCGCATCTCATTATTTACTTAGTGAACTTACTGCACTGATGTAGGTCAATATTTTTTTTTAAAGTTTTTGATATATACTGCTAACCTTCCCTCCAAATAAGCCAGAGTAAAATAACCTAAACACATGTTTACCAACTTATTTTCCTATTCACAAACTTTCATTGTTCCCTCATTGATTCAAGATGAAGTCCACAAATCCCTGCCAAATACACATTGCTCTGAGGATCAGAGAGGATCACTGAAATCTTTGGCCCTTATTTGTTTTTCAGTTTCATCTCTCATTACTGCCAAAAGTAATCCTTTAGTTTCGTGATTGGTAAACTTATTGCCCCTAGCATATATTATGATGTTTTTTCAAATCACCCCAAAGTATTTATAATGTCTTTCTAAGTCCTCTTTATCTTTTCCAATTTGATCTATACTTCTCTGACTGCTCATCTTGCCCTCACCCATTTCAGTTGTTGCATAGATACCTATTTATAGGGAGTACTACAGAGCACCTTGAAAAGTTTTCCATAGACTACTTCTGCAACATATGTGCACAAATCTGTTCTCTACAAAGTGAAAGGGATTAGTTTAGATACAGAATTAAGAATTTGATACCACTTGGAATAACTGAGTTTGTTGTTTATGAAATAAAATTATACAATTAAAGGTTTTGAATTTTTAATTCCCATTATATTTCTTCAAGATTTTCTACCCATATCATAATAACTTAATGACTCCATTAAGTGGTTCTCCTAACATCTCTAATCTATTTTTATTTCTTTTTGCCAATTTAAAACATAAATACCACCAAAACTAATAACTAATGGATGTTAATTATTAAGAATAAATTTAGGGGCTTTTAAAAACTTATGTATTTTTTTCTCCATAGAAAAACCCATAGACAAAACAACATTTCTAAGATAGATAAATATAAACATTTGCACTTGAAAAATCCATAATAAGTAAATGCATGGTACAAAGAATGACAATTAAAATAAAGAAAAGCTGTTACCAATTCTGAAAAGCAGGTTTTCTAGCTCTGCGGTTTATTTTTTAAATGTAAAAACAAAAAGCAAAAACTCACGTTCCATTTGCTCAAACATTACTGAAAAGAGGAAGTCTCGTGGTGTCATATAATATTCTCCTTCATGTTCTAGTGAAGAAAACTGCATGAACCGCTGTTTACGAAGAGACAGTTTTTCTATTGCTCCACAGTCAACATTTTTCTAAAGGAAAAAAAAAAAAAAACTTTTTTAAGATTTTTTTTTTTTAGTAAAAAGAAGTAATTCAGTTACTTCTAGAATAATCTTTACAGAGTAATTTTCATGTGTAGGTTTGACAACCCCCAAACCTTTAAATCATTCATTTAACAAATACTAAGTGCCTACTTTGTACTGTTTTAGGCACTGGAGGTAGAACAGTGAACAGACTAATTTAAGGGAAGTTACATTACAGAAAGGGAGAATGACAGGGAATAAATGCAAAAAATAATGTTAAGATGGTGAAAAGTGATATGAAGAAACAGAGAGGAAAAGTAGGTGTAAAGGTAATACTTTAGATAGAAGCTCTTTCTGAAGTGATGGACATTTAAAGAGGCTAAATGATGTGGGATTCGTGAATCATGAGTTTCATGGGTCTCTTTTGAGGGAGAACATTCTAAGCAAAAGTCCACGAGGTAGGCATATACTTGGTGTGCTCAAGAAATAGCAGGGGGACCAATGTTACCAGAGGAAAAAAGGGAGTGGCAAAAGGTAAGTTCAGAGAAATAGTAAGGCAACAGATCATGTAAAGTTGTGTTTTCATAAGGAAAAACTATATCATTTGTAATAAACAACTCTGCTTTCAGAAATACAAGGGAAAAATCGTACACAGAAAATGCTAGAAGAACAAAGATGTATAAAATATTGTTAGTGTTAGTCTATCTGAGGCAACAGGACATAGATCTTGACCAACTGCTGAAAAGAACAATAATGAAATCTTTCTTGCTAACCTTTCATTGAGTACTTATTACGTGCTAGGCACTTTTACTAATTTAGCATTTTATACAGATTATTAGTTAATCTTCATAATAACTCTGACAATAGATGTATAGTAGATATGGAAACTGATACAGTAGATATAGCAGAGCCATGCTAAAATATCAGGTCTGTTTGACTCAAAGGGGTTTCAATCTCTTGAAACACCACACTATCCTCCCAAACATGACTGGGCACTGTGGCTAGGCAGACTGGAGGAAGATGATACAGCAGTTAACATGGATACCAATGTCAGTGCAGGAATCCTGACACAAGAGTGTATTATGAAATGTCTGAAATCCAAAAGCAGACTTTCATCATGGGTTGCTTTCCTAAGGCGCAATGCTTGCTCTTAATTGGACCACACATTCTTCCTGGACCTACTTCTCACACTTAGTACTAATCCTATGATCTACCCTGACACATGCAATGTTTAGTGATTGCTAATTAAATAAAATTGAGAAAAAGATGAATTTCAGTTGAGTAAAGCTCTTCAAATTCAAAGCCATCAACAGCTCCTTTTGGGCTGATCTAAGTCTTTTAATATTAATTCTCTTCTGAATTAGACAATAGGTTGGCAGTCTTTTTTTAATACCTTTTTGCATTCTGTGAATACATATTCTCTACCAGGATACAGGACAAATACAGGTTATTTGGTAATATTGCAAAGATCTGTACCCAAATTCAAAATCTTTAGCCTTTGTTTCTTTTTCCCCTTAAATTTATTATAAAACGTCTAGAGGATGTGACTCAGTGGTTAAGTGCCCCTGATCAATTCCCTGTTCCCTTGGGGGGAAAAATTCATTAGAAAACAACTAAAGAGGCACGTTTTAATTATAAGAGTCGATACTCATCCCAACAATTGGAAAACTGAATTTTATTAATATTTTCTGAATATTTTCCACATGAGGCAGATATGTACATAGTAAAAATTGATATCTGCACAAAGAAACAGAAGATTGTATTTTAACAAACCATTATTAAGCATCTGCAGAATAACAATGGTAAATAAGACAAAAATTAATTCCTATGAGAAAGTACTTAGTGCTTTAGCAGTGAATTTACAGAACGTATATGGCTAAGATAGCGAAGAAAGAGTGGGTTAGAGTGTTTTCAGTAAAGGTCATAGAATGTGCAAAGTCCTAGATATTAGAAAAAATTAAAGAGGATGAACATGGGCATTATTATATGAACATTATTAGCTTAGAGACTGTTTATATTTATTATACTAATGTTAATATACAGTCTATTAAGAGATTAACAAAATTGAAAATCTATGCAGAAAAAGCATTCTCAAATTCTTAAAGGTTGGCTCTTATATACTTTCTAATGTTGAAGTTCAAGACTTAGGAAAAAAAAAAACAACAAAAAAACAAGAACGGAATTCTTTCTGTATAAATAAATTCTTCTTTCCAAACCTCAACCAACTAAAGGGATCAACTACTCATTTGAGACCCCTCTTTTAGTGGTCTCATAACAAGATGAATCACTGACTCTGTTTTTTTTTTTTTGTTGTTGTTGTTTGGTTTTCATGCGGTCCTCTACCTTGTACTAATATTACTCTTTCCTGGTCTTAATATTCACCCCCACCAACAAGTAAATACGCAAATCTCTCATCTCTCATTTTTGAAAAAAACCTAACATTAATTAATTAATTTAATGTAGTGCTGAAGATTGAACCCATGGGCAAGTGCTTTACCACTGAGCGACAACCCCAGCCCCCTCTCATTCTCTTAAACCAAGACATAAAAATTGTTTTCTTTCTTTTCAAAAATTAATATAAAGTAGATCAAAGAAGTTATCATAAAAGCTAAAAGTATAGAACTGAAGAAGAAAACAGGGGAAAGCTTTATGACACTGCATTAAAACATTTTAAAATTAATACATGTTAACTGTACATACTCACAGATATACCATTTTATTTAACAAATTTGCATTTCACATATGAATTCAGAGTACACTGATTGCATCCAGCCTCTCCCTGCCAGCACAATCTCCAGTAATCACTATTTTATCTTTAAGACAACTTTTTTTGGTTTCCATATGAGAGAGAACACAAAATCCTTGTCTTTCTGTGTCTGACTTACTTCATTTAACATAATATTCTCTAGTTCTATCCATTTTGCTACAAATGACAAGATTTCATTTTTCTTTATAACTGAATACTACTCAATTATATGTATGTATATATACAGATGTATCTATCTACATATATGTGTATATAGATGTCACATATAAAAACTATTCTGAAAGAAATCCTTTTATTTCCTTCTAGAAGGTTTAGGCCCTAAAAATTCCTCTATCTCCTGTTATTTCCTATATGCCTATATGTAGACTATTTGTAACTCACTTAGGATTATATTCTTGAGGAGTCATGAAAAGAGTAAACTGTTCAGCAAAGTGTCATTTTATTGATTTAGATGATTGGGTGGTATGTCATCCTTTTCAGTTTCTTCTCTAGTGAACAAGAGAAGGTGGAGAAGGTGAAATTAAAGCTCTCTTTCACTGGTTAATTTCTAAGACGAATCCTGTCAGAATTGAAGACCATGAATTTGTAGTCTGCATCTACTATACCATTAGTAGATGGTATGGTATAAAACCTTAACTTCAACCCTTCTACCAGCACTCTCTCAATTCCATTTAATACGGCAGCTTTTAATTCCTCCTGCTCCCTGGTATAAACAAACCTTTTCTACTACCTTAAAACCTTCTGACTTTCATTGCCAGCACCAATAATACCTCACCTTTTCCTAATCCTCTCCACTGTTCCTCACACTCTTATTACTGAATACAAAATAATCCCTCAGAGGTTATTACCATAGTTGATTTTAATCATACCACTTCCCTTATGAAATATGTAGTAGATGCCTCATGTCACCATACTACCTTTCCCTCTTTAACCTCCATCCTCAGTAGTAAAACGTGTGTACTTAACTATTTACAAATTTCAGAACACTCTAGGCAGAGACAAAACATATGAATTAAGGAGGCAACTGTATAGTAGTAAATACACACAGTAATAGGTAATGTTTATTAAGTATATAGTATACATAATACAAATTTCTAACAGCTGTATACAAATGTTCTCAATCTTCACAATGGCCCTAGGAGCAGACACTGTTTTTATCAACATCATTTTATAAAGATTATTAAGGTCAACTAGCTTGCCAGATTAACATAGCAAGTAACGACACCAAACCAAATGACAGAACAGGTAGTATAACATTAACCCCAGACTCATCCACTTCTTACCCTAGTGTTTCTAAGAAAGATGTAAATTCGAAAAATAGAAAAAGCAGTGTGGGTATTGACAGTTGAGGATGTTTTCGTGAAAATAGTAGGATTTAAGCTAGACTCTAGAGAATAAATAACAAAGAGTAGAACCAGAATTAACTATTATTTAGGTCCTGGACTAAGTGTTGTCCATTTCCTAAACAGTATGCATTATTTCTCCCATACAAATTTAGGGTAAGTAGGATGTTCTGAATATGTTTCTTTGCCACCACAACAAAATTTATGTAGAGGAAAAAAGCATTGTTCTGAAATTACCAAAACCTTTCTAATTCCAGGCTGATGAACCAACATAGTTTTATTTGGGTCACCTTTATCACACAGAACTTGAATTTTAAAAGTGTATATTAAAGGACAATAAGAATAGTCAATATGTATTTATATATTTATGCTTATCACATACCTATGGTTCATAGAATTTGGCAAATTAATTTGCCAATGATATTTAAAATCCTTTGTAGGCCTTATCTTGCTTTACTTCATTTTAATAACCATTTTTATCAAATCTTAGATATACTAGATGAATCTAATGGTCAAGAATGCAATAACCCTGATATTATTCCTTAAAGGAAAAAAAGATGCTGTATTATATCATCTCTAGGAATGTACTGTAATAAAAACCAAGTCATTTTTGTCTAATTTTTCAAATAGACTGTAAACCCTTAGAGCATACATTACATTTTGGTTTCACCATACTGTGCTTTGCACACAATGGAGTGTAAGTGATACTAACATGGGATTTCAAGAGTTAAAAGGGACGAGATCATCTACTCAATAGCTCTAGGCAAAGGACCAGAAGTCAGTTGAGTTCCACTCTATGCTTGAGTTAACTAGTTTACAACAAGTGGCTATGTCCAAATGCTGCGAATTTATGGCACACAGTAATGAATGCAAAATTAAAAAGCATAGTTTACAACCAGCCTTTGGTGGAAAATGTAAACTTCGTCTTAGCCTCTTCTTTTCCTTTCTCTGTTTCTTCTTTCCTTTCATCTGTAGGCTTTTCCTGATGACATGTGTGCACACTCTCCTTTTTTAATTTTCTGTTGTTCCTTCCTTCCTTTGCTCATAGGTTTCAGGTGACTTCTTTTTCATTACTGCTGCTGCTGTTTTCATATTCTGTAAACTAATCATATTGTTTTGGGGGATGCTGCTTTCCTTTTTTTCCAATTTCTGCCTTTTCTTTCCTTCTTTTTCTTTTTAAAAGTATTTTTTTAGTTGTCAATGTACCTTTATTTTATTTATATGTGGTGCTGAGAATCGAACCTAGTACCTCACACATGCTAGGCAAGTGCTCTACCACTAAACTATAACTCCAGCCCTGCCTTCTCTTTCTTAAAGTGGCATATTTGTGGTAGGCTGGGTTTGGTAAATCGAGCTAGGCAAAACAAAAACAAAAACAACAACCAAACTGTTTGTAGTCTTAAGTAAATACAATTAGAAAGTAGTTTGGAGACATGAGAAGGTATATCAAATGTCAAAACATCAGATATATCTAAAACAAATACAAATGCCTAGCTTAGGCAGAGAAGTTCATTGATTCAGTCTCAAACATTGAAGAATCTATCATGTGTTATTGTTCTGGGAATCATTAGATGGATACCAGGAAGTATCAGCTCTTGTGGAAATTACAAAAAGAGAGCTGGACAACAAATAAACTGTTAAGAACCCTAGCTCTGAGGTCAAATTGCTTGGGATTAAAATTTACTTCTGTCATTTACTAGGTATGCAACCTTGGATCAATGATTCTCTACATCAGTTGACTCATGAAAAATGAGTAAGCTGGAATAAAACTGCTTAGATTTAAATTCTAGCTCTCTCACTTGGGCAAGTCCTATTACCTTCAGTTAAGTGATCTGTAGAATGGAGAAAATAATAGTATCTATCTCAGAGTGTTTTTTTTTTTTTTTTTTGAAACAAGCCTTCAATAAAATAATACACACAAACCCTTGCATAATGCCAGCACATTAAGTTGATCATTAACAACATTAACAAAAGTTCTACGAAAGATATATACAAAAAAATGTATATGTGTGTATATATGTATGTATATATATGTGTATGTGTGTGTATAAAATTCTATGAGAGGGCTGGGGTTGTGGCTTAGCATTAGAGCGCTCACCTAGCACGTGCGAAGTCCTGGGTTCGATCCTCAGCAACACATAAATAAATAAAATAAAGGTATTGTGTCCAACTACAATTAAAAAAATATTTTAAAAAATTCTATGAGAATAGTATCATTACAGGATTTCAAAGGATAAATAGGAGTCTGCCAAGATAGAGAACAATAGTAGAGCAAATTATACTAAAGTTAGTTTTGAGATGTGAGTTCATGATGTAGACAGTCTTTGGGGTGTAAGACAAAAATGGATGGAAGTGAACTGTAGAATACTGTAGAATACTGCAAAGATCATCAGGAATTTTGACCTTTTCTCTTGTTAATCCATACAACTGCCACAATATATGTAAGAAATACAGAAATAGGCTATCTGACACCACAGTTCAGCCCTTACTCAATCTATATTAACTTGGTTATTTAGTTTAAAAACACAGCATATTAAAACATTAAATTATAAATGCTTATTCTCTTCTGGTCAGAACATGTTTTTTTTTGGAAAGCATGGCTTTTATATCTAGAGGTTCATTATCTCCTGCAATATTCCAGAATATTGACCTCCATGTCCTGAGAGTCAGACTCACACATTTTGAAAACTGGGAATCCTGTATGGTACATTGAACCAAGCCACAAAATAGTGAAATATTTCCTCGCCTCTACCAGTTCAACACTAATAAAGGGTGTAGGCAGAGAAAACTTATATATGGTTTAAAAAAATAACAATTTTGTCTCCCTTTCCCTCCCACCTCATGTCTCTGTTTAATGTGAATCTTTTCCTCCTGCTCTTCCTCCCTGCTTTGTTCTTAGTTGCTCTCATTACAAGGAGAGAAATGAATTACAGTAGATGGGGTAGAGAGAGAAGATGGGAGGGGAGGGGAGGGGGGATAGTAGAGGATAGGAAAGGTAGCAGAATACAACAGTTACTAATATGGCATTATGTAAAAATGTGGATGTGTAACCGATGTGATTCTGCAATCTGTATTTGGGGTAAAAATGGGAGTTCATAACCCACTTGAATCTAATGTATGAAATATGATATGTCAAGAGCTTTGTAATGTTTTGAACAACCAATTAAAAAAAATAAAAAAAATAACAATTTTGGTTTCTATAAAAGGAGACGCAGAAAGAAAAATGAAACAAATGTTATCAAGTGTCCTATTACTGATTCCTAAGACCAGAACTTCACAAGAAGTCCTCCCCAAGATTTTAAAAGGCTAGCTGAGCAAAACAAACTTACAAGTAATTATGATTTCTTCCTTTTGCTTCTTCATTGGTTGAGATACAGAATCTCAAGGTTTAGTTCAATTGATTAAAAAACTGTTTTTGAAACCATGAATATGAAAAAGCCATGCAAGAAAATGAAGTCCTTCATCTGTCTGTATACACAAGAGTAGGAGAAAGTAAGGTGGCTAGGAAATTCTGGGCCTGCTGCATCACTTTTTCTTTTTTGTAACTGAATGCACTGCACAAAATGGAATACTTTTCTGTGAGTTAGTTACACATGAATTTTAATTTCATACAGTGTTTTGTTAACTCATCAGCATTAGACTGGTCCTGACTACACCATTCTACTCTCTAGATACTGAACAACTTTTCTGTGTATTTATTGCAACCGATTACATATGATCATAACCTGATTTGCATATTCATTCATCAAATGTTTATTTCCAAATGTAAGGGAGTTTTTTTCTGCCAGAAAAACATTTAATAATCTCATGCTGAATGTATTAGGCCAGTAGAACTGTAGCAGTGACACTTGTTTCACCTCTAAGGCCCTTCATTTTCCACAAGGGTAAGCTTTCTAAACTTTATTTGATACTTAGGTCATATTTATAATACTCTTTGGGAATTAAAGTTGCCTTGTTCACTACTCTTCCCACATGAAGTATCAGGGAGAAAGAGGCCTTATCTGGTCCTCCAACCCCTCTGTTTTGACAGACTGCTGAGAATACCTTAGGACTTCCTATGATTGGGGATTTCAATTCCCAAAAGACTGATATAATTCATTTCAGGTGCAGAAAACTTTGACCTAGTGCTATGCTTCAAGTCTAATCAGAAGCAACCTGGAAACAAAAAAGATAGATACCTTGACTTTTGTCTTTGTTTGGGGATTAAGGTATTTATTTATTGCCAGAGTTATCAAAAGTTCTGGTTTTAACTCTGTAGAGTGGGAAGGGAGGGGAGGGAGGGAGGGGCTTTTCTGTGAAAAATTTATAAATTCTTTATCATAGTTTTTATTTTTCAGAATGGAAAGCAAAACTAGCAATATACAATTGATTTTGGTCAACAGTCTGTCTCCCTCTCCTTGTCACTCTTGATCATCAACTGAGTTAGGATGGATGGGTAATACAGGGATGGAAAGAAGTAAACTCTAATTGTAAATTGATTAAAAGAAAGAAACCAAACAGTTACTCCAAGGATTATTTTGTACCATTTTAAATTCAGGTAGTTAAACAACTATTCAGGATTCCTTCAAACTCTCTCCAGTAAGTTTGAAGGGGGGGTATATCTGCCAAGTTTGAGGGGCATGGTGACACTGAGACCTTGCTCATTCTTAGAAGAAAAAATAGGGATAAGCCAGAGTGATGTCACAAATTTGTAGCTGAAGAAGAATCAGTGAAAATTCTTAACTGCATAAGACTATATAATCTATTATATTAAGTATAATTCCATACTTTTTACATAGGACGTAACATGATTGGTAATCTTTTTCCTTTTAAAACCAAATTGAATTTAAAATGTTGAATAAATTTCTTACAAGTTAATTAGCACTTGTTTCTATAACTCTTTGCATTGTGTGTTGGTACATTTTATGAAGATTTTTTTTCCTGGCATTTTTATCCCATTCTAAACTTCTGCAAATTTTCAATTTTTGCTGAAAATACAATATCTATTCCATGGTAACCTTCATTATCAGCATGGGATGATTTTTATTGAGCACAAGGTATTTTTGAATGTATCTTTCCAAATGGCTTTAATAAAATGTATATTTTGCACTGAAAATATATAAATACTAGAATCAAATACACCAAGGGCAGAAGGGAGATCTAATAGCCTGATAGTGAGGCAGAGGAGAAAAATAATACAGGCAGACATGCTATCAATGGTCTGAACCAATCAAATTTGTTACAACTCATTAATGGTTCCTTGGTATATTCATGGTGATGATCTTCAGTCACTGAGAAACCAATTATGTAGAGAATATTCTGTTCAAAATGTAGGAAAATGTAAAATATAGTTTTAAATGTAAGTCTTTCATAAGAAAAACATTTCTTGCTTAACATTGACACAGCACACCTCTGACTCCACTGATGCAGTAAGTCAGCACTACTGTATGATTTATTAGACATCCAAAGTACTTTGAAGAATGCATGTTACAGAAGAGTACCAATGTTATATTTATATAAACTTAAAATGATTAGAGATGTGAGTGAAAACAGAATGTCTTTCAAAAAAATACAAGTAGGCATAGTTTGGAGTTGTTATAAACACTATTACATGTCAAATAAAACTACAACACAAGATGCAAATGCTTTCATCTTTCCAATAACATCCACACACACTTTTTAAAGAGCTTACCACTAGTTTAATCCTAGTCAAAATGAGACACCATAACAAAAGCATCTATATTCAATGTGCTGACACAGATTTGGCTATTTCAGGACTTCAAGAAAAATGATTGTTGTTATCTTTTATCTTCTAGGGTTAAATCAGTTGCTCACAAAGACTAAAAAGTACCATAAGGCAAACTGCAATTTTAAGCAATATATTAAGGATACAAATTTCAGTATAAATGTTGCTGCTTATGTTTAAAATCCTTGTTAAGTATCAAGGATTGTTTCAAGGCTATGAAGAATGTATCAACACTAGAAGAAGCTGGAATCTCCAGGTATTATAAGATTTGCTGCATAAACCAAGTTTTTAGTATATCCCATTGGCCCTTTGGATTTTTGGTTTTTACTCTTAATTTATATAAGAATATATAAGAACTCACTTGGAAATAAAATCTTGGAAAAACTTTTCTCTATGCTGGGTTTCTCAAAAATAAGTAAATAAATAAACAACATTATGTACCTTCCTGAAGAGAGTTAACTCTTAATTAAATTAAATCAAAAGATCATACATATATATATATATATATATTTTGGGGTGTGGGGGGGTGGGTAACAGGGACTGAACCCAGGGGCACTTAATCACTAAAACACATCCCTAGCTCTTTTTATTTTTTGAGACAAGGTCTCGCCAAGTTGCTTAGGGCCTTGCTAAACTGCTGAGGCTAGATTTTGAACTTGTCATCCTCCCGCCTCAGTCTCCTAGGATGACAGGTAAGTGCCAGCTCTCAACAAATTTATGAGAGCAGTAACTGAAAGTTTTTAAAACATACCCTCTTCCCACAACCTGGCAAAAACAACAACAAAAAACAACAAAACCCAAAAGAACTAAAAAGTCATGCTGAAATTTTAAACTTGTTCCAGAGGATTTTTTGGGTACTGAAAATTTGGATCAAACTGTAAGACAACACCCAGACTGAAAACCAGTTTCTTCCTCCAGAGAGAACAATGTGGTATAATGAAAGGGAAGATAAAATTCTGTACTGCCTTAGTGGTTAGGGCTACCATGTACAGTGGTGTGCACTGCATGATTCTAAGGAGCACCACTGAGATTGTAGTGATTATGATCATCTAGCAAATGGCAGTAGAGTGTACTGAGGAATGAGTATTTGTATCTAATTTGTACAAAGGGACCATATGGGCTAAGGTAGCGCTGTTACTGATAACTTCCTAATGTGCAGGGGCTGGGTAAGCCACAGAAAAGTACAAAATGTCTTACTTGAAGTTTTAATCATTCATTAAACTTGCTGACCAGCATCAGCAAGTTATATCTTGATTGGGCAGAGCAAAATACTGTATTTATGGCTATACAAACTTAAAACCTAAAACTGTAAGGATATTTCCCTGAACTTGAAGGTACCCCCAAACGGAGGAACAAAATGAAACTAAAAGCCCATCCCCATGGGATGGGATAAATCCTAACTTTGTAGAACAGACAGAATTTCCAAACAGTAGATGTAGGCCACAGACTTCTTCCCAATCCTTTAGGCAGCTGAATGACTGAACAGTTGATATAACATTTTCTTCTTTAGCTAATATTTTAATAGATAAAAAAGAGCACTCAGATTAAAACTGAAAAGAGTAAAGAATATATATTCACATTATTTTTTGGCTAGAATGTCGGTTTAAAAGCCTATGCAAAATTTTCTGGGGAAAACAAAGGCAAGAACAAGATGCAACAAATAACAATAAAAACCACATTCTAAAAGAAAATGGGAAAAATTTAAAAAAATCAAAGAGGCAATGGATTTTTTTAACACCAGAGAGCAAAGACACAAGAGAAATATTTGAATAGGGAGCTGTCCAAGATAAATACCACTATAAAACTTAAAACACTCTAAATAAACTGTAAAGATTAGAATCAACACTACAGAAAATATATGTACCATCTGAAAATATATACTTATACAAAAATCACATAGAAGGCATAAGAAAAGCAATTAGGGAGAACATTCACCGTGTAACTGACCCTAAAGACTCAATATACGAATAACTGCTGTGCTTTAGAAAGAGAAAGCAAATAAAACATCTATTAATTTGTCATTGCCCTATGTGTAAGCATCTTAGGTTTGGTTAATCCTGAACCTCAGGAGAGACCGATCAATTTTAGTCTCTTTTAGTTTTGGACTATGCTGCTCTTATTGCTGTATTCAACCTTTAAAAAAAACCTGTTCTCTCAGGAGTTAATACCAATAAATAAACAGTAGAGAATTAGAGTTTACTTGAAGATTTATCCTTATATATTATGTGGGGAAATAAAAGTAGTGTGGGTTGAGAGGTAATAGCATTGAAGCTATTCAACTTAAGACTGGGAGAGAAATTTTTTGTCTCTCACTCCAACCTATTTGTGGTAAACAGTACTATTCCAGAAGGAATGAAATAAACACTATTAATCTTAACTTTCATCTGAATAAGATTTCATAAAATATTTCTACAAATCTTTTCTGTTGGCTAGTGTATACAGTTACATATAAATAACCAATGGACTGGCATGAGAAGCAGCTGCTTGAGGAACTAGCTCCTCAGGAAGAGAGGAAGGGTATGGAATGCAGTGGCTGAGATCAAAGAGCAGCTAAGGGACTGTTGATGGCTCTGTTATCTTAAGCCTACCCAAAACTGCATTTAGAGCCTTCCTAGGTGGAAAGTGGTGACTGGGGGATGAAGTCCTCCTATTACGACAACGATATGCTTCTCAAACCTGCATCTAATATGTGGGAAAGGAGGAACAGAAGAAATGTTGGGATTTGAGGCTACACTGAACATGTGAGAACCATCCACATGGTTCTAGTTATATATAAAATGCTCCATGGATTTCAAGGATTACTTGTAATGCAGTAAAAAATGTGACAAAGGAATTAAGAGCAGTGAGTGATGTGAACTGGATAAAAGAGATCTTTGAAAGCTGATGACTTCTGTTAAAACATTTCACTAGTTTATTGCCTTTAAAGCAACAGGTGCTTCACCATTCTGTCTCTACTTTTTATCCATGAAGTGACAAATTGGAAAAAAATTAGTTCTCTGTTCTTTGTTGAACATTCTTTTGTCTCTGCATTTCTCAGGAAGAAAGTGGGAAAAAGAAAGGGCTTTCTTTATAATGTTATGGCTTCAAAATGTTCACTACGTATAGACAAAATATAGTAAGACCTTCACATTTGTGGTCTTTATTTTGGAATTTCTAATGCTCTGGATAAAATATAATTGCTTTGTTTTTGAACTTTCTGTGGTGTGATTGAAAGAATATCTTTTCTTCTTAAAGAAAACTTTATAAATGGAAATTTTCACTCATTAGACAGAACTTTCCAACTTTTTTTCTGACCGAGGGAGATTTATTCTATATGAAACAAAAGACTGCTACACTAAATTAGAAATATTCACTACATATACTATGCCTTATGATAAATTCTACAAAATGTCACAGTATTAGCTAAGGAGACAAAGATTTCCTGGGAAACCTGGCAGCTCTGGAAACTATTCTCTCTTGACTTATGAATGCTGTCTGATATAGTGATGGTCCATTATAGACATCTTTCCAGAGGCTGGAAGGGAGGAAGGGTGGCTTTTCTTAGATGAGTATGGTAAGATGAAACGGTATATGCTTATATACAGTATTTTTCAAAAATCCCATAGAGTTTCTTTCTCTAGAAGGGTGGCCACTGTCAGAAGATGCTGATGAAGTAGGAAATAAATATCCACTCTTTTAGTAACTGCTTTCTTTCCTAACTAGCTCACTAGGCAGAAGACTCATTTTCCCTTCCTGCATTGCTACCAAGAGACATGTCATAATTACATGTTTTTGTTTATGCTCTAAATGAAAAGTTAGAATTAGGTTTCAAGTGATTACAAACAAACAAACAAACAAACAAAAAACCTTTAATTTAAAGTCTCTCAACATCCCTTTCCCCAAAAAGCATCATCAGTATCATTTACTGCAAACTTAACTAAGTAACATTTTTCTTAAGAAATGGTTTCAGTTACTTTAGCTGGTTTCCCTATACAGGAGAAGGTAAATACTACTTTGTGAATTCTTTCTGCAATTATCCAACATTAACTTACTTAATAAACATTATGTGTTCTCCTATGACCAAGAATCCTATAGAGATAAAATGATAAATAAAGAGCATTTGCTTTCTGGAAAAGCATTACAGAAGGTGGTGTTAAGAGTAGAAGTATGAAAGAAGCAAGGAGCATTTAGCAAATGTGTATATCCCAGAAGGATAAATGCTTAACTCTGATAATTATTTTTCTATGCTATTTATCAACCATGACATTCTGATTTCTTAGTTTTCACAATGAGATGTGCTCCAGACCAATACCTTTCAAGATTATATAATTAAATTTGAATAACAGATCTGGAATCAATCAATTTATCTGGATTGTAATCTCCCCTCTTTGGGCAACTGAGAAGTAGATACAGAGAAGTAACAAGGAACTTTTGTGATAGAAACTATGATCTAATTTCAGGAATCTATATAACCCAAGCAAAAAGACTTCCAGGAAACAGAACTTTAAGGAAGCCTGGAAAAAGAGCTACTATCAGAGGGCTGACTTCATAAATGGAGGCTGTACTAGGAATAACAACATTTAGTACATTATATCATACAGTATGACACAGTATGAAGCAAAGAAGGGATGGCTTAAAGGATCCCTCTCTTCCTCCCATCTCTTCTTGAGGAACAGCTACAGTCTATAGCTGTCTTTCTTTCATAGGTACTATAGAGGGAAAGCAATTTATTCACAGATTATTTTGTCCTGCTTTCCCCCATGATCTCACATTCTATGACCCACTCAGACTGTCATATCCCTATCCCCAGAAAATGGTTGGCACCTCAATTACTCCCTCAGCCTAAAGGAAATGCATAGAAAAATGGCTTTTTAAAGCTTGCTGAATAGTAATGGCAGTTTGTCCCTCTTACAACAAATCTCCAAGCCCTTTGCAATAATCCTACACAAAATTTGGTTAAAGACTGATTGTTTTGATAAATCTGCAATGTATGTTGATTATATATAAATGAGAATTTCATCTGAAACAAATAGAACACACTTTTATAAAACTTTCAGATAAATGGAAAGATACTTAAAGTTTGAATGCAGAGGCAGATCTGCAAATTCTTATTAAAAACAAAAACTATTTCTTTTTAAAAATTTCATTGGTAATATTTTTCAACTGGTCTTTATACAAAATAAACATTACCTTAATTTAAAGTGACAGTCTTAGTTCTGATTATTGCTTATTTCCTGAAATGGATCTGAATTGCTGGGTGTCCTTAGCTTCAGGATTCACTTGGCTAACTTTGATCAACTTCAGTAAACTTTTCCAGAAGACAGATTAACCACTTACTTGCTTCTCATTGCAATTATGACACTTTACAAGGCTACAACAAACATGTAAATAGTTAGTTGCTTCTTGTCCCCTTTTCAATTATACTTATTTTAAAAAGATAATTCTGATAGTTATCTTCTCTAGGAGACCTTCCTGGAATACCCATATGAGTTAGCTGCTTCCCCTGTGAAGACACAGAATCTCAGTAAATTTTTATCCACTGTAATGACACTCTGCTGGAACTGTCTGTCCCTTACTATACTGAATTACTCAAGAACAGAAAGTATCTTTTTTTTTTGTCTCCATGGTTAACACTATGAAACAGTTCTTAAAAAGTGTGCCACAAATGAATGGACAAATGAAAAGGGAATCAATTCCAAACTCATAGTGTGATATTAAAAAACAATGGCAAGTTTTGTTTTTATGCTTATATATTTTAAATTTTATCAATAACATTAAGAATCTTCAGATACCTAGCTATATCCTCTGTTATGTGCAATTTCACCAAGAAGTACACACATGAACACAAAGACCCTTTATTTCCCTTTATTGCAACCACAAATTACTGCACACTGCTAATTATTTTAGAGTTTAAAAAATGCCTTCATAAGAAGAGGAAAGAGGTAAATCTATCGACAGGTGGCTGTGTTAATTGTACCAAAGGATACTGCCTTGTTTTTCGCCTGGCATGAACCTTTCAGAAACAGAATCTGCTCTGAAACTAGATTACACCAGCTGTTTCACACTCTCCTGTAAATCTGAATGAATTATCTGATGGATTTCAGGCCTTCTACCATGGCTGGTTTAGGTTTTAAGAGATTTTTTCCCAGCTTCATTTTGGAGTTCATTGAAAGACTGAAATACAATATTGCTAAGATAAAATTTTGCTATCAAAATATATTTGTAGGAAATGAGCAATAGATGTGACAAGTATTTTACCAAAATACACAGTATACCAGCAAAAAAAATATGCTAAGATGTGTGCCATTCATATTCTTTTGTAAATTAAATCACTAGTAAATGAAGTAATACAAAGATTACATACTATAAATACATAATTCAAAGAGTAACGCACAGACAGGATAATATAATATTTAGGAAAATTAATTTCTTGTTCAAGCAAGCTATGTTTTTTATCTGTTTTTAATGAACAAACGTAGAGAAATCATTTAAGACCTGGTAACCATTTGCCAAATCCTGTCTGCTTTTACTTTATTCATATATAAATATATACATCTAAAATATATATATATACACATACATTTTAGATGTTGGTAGACCTTTATTTTATTCATTTATTTATATGCGGTGTTGAGAATTGAACCCAGTGCATCACACATGCTAAGCAAGCGCTCTACCACTGAGCCACAATCCCAGCCTGATACTTTATTCTTCTCAAAGTATTTCATGATAAGATGCCCATATTCTCATTTAGTAGTTTCTAAAGAATTTGTAAGAATGAAAATTTTTAAAATTCCATAACAGCATTTGCAGTATAATCCCTGAAAAAACAGACAGATGGGTTTTTTTTTGTTTGCTTGCTTTAAGGCAGCACCAAGCACAACTACTGATTCAGTGAAACAGAATTTTTTACTTTATAGCTTTTAACTGCTCCCACTACTAATTCCCTGAGTCACTTATTCCCTTCAACTGTCTTTGCCCTTTTGTCTTTTATAATAGTCGGTATAAAATGGGGAAATGTGAGTTCCATATGCTAACAACTCTGTGAATCACATACCAAGTTAAGCATGTTCCCAGGCAGCATGAGGTCTGTACCAAATATAATGTTCTTTAGGTGCACGTTAAATAAAAATCTTTATTTTGACCCTCCTGAATATTAAAATCTTCTTATACAAGAAAAAAAATCAGTGAAAACCTGTAATTCATAAGTTGTTATATACTTATGTTAGAGGTAAGCATAGACAGCTAGTATTTTTCTTTTAAAATTTATTTTGTGAATCTACTCCTATGGTTTTATATAATCAAGAGAATAATCCAAGAGTCTGCGAAGAGAGTAGAACAAATATCTGTAGCTTAGTAGAGTCACTTCTGAAATAATTCAGGCAACTCAATGCTCCAAATCTGAATTGCCAGGGAAGCATCAAAAGGTAACTTGAATATTTGCAAGTTTGGATAGATTTTATCACTTTGTGTAGTTTAAATTAGTTTCTAAACATTTATGAGCTACTATTTAGATATTTTCTTAATTTATAATTTGTATAAAACTTTATGAAAGTAGTATATGTATATGTACATACACATGGCCAATATCAACAATGGATCTGTGAATGTATATTATAGGCAGACTTACTCCTTAGGCTGTGAGAACTTGAATAACCCAACTCTGAGGCTAAACTGTAAACAAGATAAAACCTGAAAAAGTTCCCTTGAATAATGAGGCTTGGTTTTAATAGACAAAGATGTCTTTTATTTACTAAGGTGTAAACAGAACAAGATAGTAAAATAAGGCTCACAGAATGTGCACTGGGTTAGAATAGTGAATGTACAGTCAGAACAGAAGAGAAAAACTGCTAAGGGATAAAAGGCAAACATCACAAATTATCTGATCTGAAGGAAATACCATCCAAAACCTAGGAGTAACACAGTGATGTGATCAAAACAGTGAAGTGGAAAATAATTTCATATATAACATTTAAAATCTTATAATGGGAAGAAAGATAAATATTAAGAACCAGGAAGGGACAAGGATGTATTCTAACAATTAAGTGCAGAGACCCTCAACCTTACACTACATAATTGTACTTCTAGTGTTCACAACCTTATGAAATCATATGGGAAACATATATGCATTTTTTTTTGAGGAGAGGACATTAACTTTTATTATATTATCAAACAGATTTACTACCTATTCAATGATTAAGAAAGATGACAAAATGAATCAGGCAATATGAGTGACAGCATAGTAAAATACAATAATGATTAGTAAAATAAAATGCCTCAATTTTAAACATTGGGCATATATGAATAGTGTATATAGCTTTAAATAACAGATAAATATTAGACCCAAACCCTTTTAGATTTGTAATAGTAGAGATCTCTTTTAAAATATTAAAAAGCTTCCAACATGACTAAGTAGGAAATGTGAAATCTATTCATTTCAGGTCTTCTAAAATTGTTTTATATTTTCCACCAGCTAAAGCAGGTTAATTAAAATTAAGAATAAATACAATTACTGTTTAGCCAGAATAAAGCAAAGTGCTAAAGGAAATCACTGCTACATAATAATTTCAAGGGCTGGGAGTGTGGCTCAGTGGTAGAACACATTCTTAGTACCCAAGAGGACCTAGATTGAATCCTCAGCACCAAATAAATAAATAAAAATAAGAAATGAAAGAACAAATGAATCAATCAATATAGTAAATAAATAACATAAAAGTAAGGGAACAAAATGCCCCAAACTAACCAAGATACTCCAATAACAGAAGGCATCAACATCACAGTGGAAGAAATGTCAGAGAAGGAGTTTTGAACGTACATAGTTAAACTGATTTGTGAAGTAAAGGATGGTATAAGGAGTGAAATCAGAAAGAAAATACAGGAAGTGAAAGATCACTTCAATAAAGAGATAAGAGATTCTGGAGAGAAAAAAGGAGGAATCCTTGAAATGAAGAAATCAAAAAACCAAATTAAAAATTCATTTGAAAACATCATCATGGACTAGATCACTTGGAAGACATAGAGTTTCAGACAACGAAGACAAAATATATAATCTTGAAAACAAAGTCGACTGTGGAGAAAAGATGTTAAGAGACTATCAATAACTTCAGAGAATATAGGATAACTTGAAAAGACCAAATTTAAGATTTACTGGGATAGATGAAGGCTCTGAGACCCAAACCAAAAGAATGCAAGTTTTTCAATGAAATAATAATATCACATAATTTCCCCAAACTAAAAAATGAAATGTAAAAAAAAAATCAAGTACAGGAGGCTTATAAGAACACAAATATACAAAATTACAACAGACCCACAACCAAGGCACATTACAATGAAAATGCCTAACACACAGAATAAAGATAGAATTTTAAAGGCTGCCAGAGAAAAACAACAGGTAACATTTAGAGGGAAACCAATCCAGATCTCAGCTGATCTCTCAAGCCAAACCCTCAAAGCTAGGAGGTCTTGGAATAATATATACAAACTTCTGAAAGAAATTGGATGCTAGCCAATAATACTATACCCAGCAAAATTAAGCTTCAGATTTGAAGATGAAATAAAATCCTTCCATGATAAATAAAAGTTAAAGAATTTGCAACTAGAAAGCCTGTACTACAAAACCTACTCAATAAGATATTTAATGAAGAAGAAATGAAAACTTAAAGTGAAAATCAGCAAAGGGAGAAACTATACTGAACAAACAAATTAAAAATCAGAAATAAATCAAAAGGACAGGGAACAGAAATCATATCTCAATAATACCACTGAATGTACATGGCCTAAACTCATCAATCAAAAGACACAGACTGGCAGACTCAACAATACGCTATCTCACAGGCAAAGACATCCACAGACTGAAGGTAAAAGGATGGGAAAAAACATATCATTCACATGAGTCTTGTAAACAAGTAGGGGTTTCTATGCTCATATCAGATAAAGTGATTTTAAGCCAAAGTTAATCAGAAGGGACAAAGGAGGACATTTCACACTGCTTAAGGGAAATATTCATCAATAAGACATAATATGGAGCACAACATAATAATACTAGGTGATTTTAACACAACTCTCTCACCACTGGATAGTTCCTCCACACAAAAACTAACTAAATAAAGAAGCTATAGAATAATAATAATAATAATAATAATAATAATAATAATAATTTAGACTTAACAGATATATATATAGAATATTTCATCTATCAGTGACTGAATACAATTTCTTCTCAGCAGCACATGGATCCTTCTCTAAAATAGACCTTATCTTAGGCCACAAAGTAACTCAGAAAATACAAAAAAAAAAGATATAATACCTTGTATCCTATCAGATCATAAAGGAATGAAATTAGAAATCAACAATAAAATAAAAAATAGAAGCTACTCTTAACACCTGGAGACTGACTAATACACTACTGAATAATGAGTGGAGAGCAGAAGAAATCAGGGATGAAATTAAAAAAAATACACAGGTAAATGAGAATAGTGATACATCATATAAAAATTCCTGGGCCCTATAAAGGCAGTGTTAAGAGGAAAGTTCACTGCACTGAGCTCATTCATTAAAAGAAGAGAAAGTCAACAAATAAATGACTTAACATTACATCTCAAAGCCCTAGGAAAAAAAGAACAAATCAACACCAAAGGAGTAGAAGACAAAAAATAATGAAAATCAGAGTGGAAATCAATGAAATTGAACCAAAAAAAAAAAAAAAAAAAAATCCAAAAAATTGACAATTTTTTTGGTGTTGGGGATTGAACCCAGAGTCTTGTGCATGTGAGGCAAGCACTCTACCAACTGAGCTATATTCCCAGCCCAAATTGTTGGTTCTTTGGAAAAAAAAAAAATCAATAAAATTAATAAACCGTTAACCAAGCTAACAAAGAAAAAGAGAAAACTCAAATTACTAAAATTCACAATGAAAAAGGAAATATCACAATGGACACTATTGAAATACAGATGCTACTCAGAATCTATTTTGAAAATTTATACTCTAATAAAATAGAAAATCTTGAAGACGTCAACAAAATTCTAGAGACATACGACCTACCCAAACTGAATCAGGAGGACATACAAAATTTAAACAGATCAATTCCAAGCAATGTAATTGAAGATGCTATCAAAAGCCTATCAAGAAAGAAAAGTTCAAGCCTGACAGATTCTCAGCTGATTCCTACCAGATTCTGAAAAAACAACTAACACCAATCCTCCTCAAATTATTACATAAAATAGAAAAGGAGGGAACCCTTCCAAACTCATTCTATGAAGCTAGCATCACCTTGATATCAAAACCAGACAAAGACATCAAGGAAAGAAAATTTCAGACCAAAATCCCTAATGAACATACACAGAAAAATTCTTAATAAAATATTGGCAAATCGCACATAAAAACACATTAAAAAGATGCACTGGGCTGGAGTTGTGGCTCAGTGGTAGAGAGCTTGCTTACCATGTGTGAGGCATTGGGTTGGATCCTCAGCACCACATAAAGATAGATAGATAGATAGATAGATATAGATAAATAAATAAATAGATGTGTTGTACCCATCTACAACTAAAAAAAAAAAAAAAGATAGTGCACCATGATCAAGTGGGGTTCATCCGAGGGATGCAAGGTTGGTTCAATATACGGAAATCAATAAACATAATTCATCACATCAACAGACTTAAAACAAGACCACGTGATTATCTCAATACCTGCAGAAAAAGCATTTTACAAAATACAGAACCCCTTCATGTTCAGAGCAGTAGAAAAACTAGGGATAGTAGGAAAATACCTAAATATTATGAAAGTTATATATGCTAAACCCAAGGCCAACATAATTCCTAAATGAAGAAAAGCTGAAAGCAGTCCCTCTAAAACTGGAATAAGACAAGTTGCCCTCCTTCACCACTTCTATTAAACACAGTCCCGGAAACTCTAGCCAGAGCAATTAGAAGAAAGAAATTAAAGGGATACGGATAGGAAAAGAAGAAAGCAAACTACCCCTATTTGCTGACAACATGGTTCTATATTTAGAAGACCCAAAAAACTCCACCAGAAAGCTTCTAGAACTCATAAATGAATTCAGCAAAGTAGGATATAAAAATCAACAACCATGAATCAACTGCATTCCTATACATCAGTGATGAATTAACTGAAAGAGAAATTAGGAAAACTATCCCATTCACAATATCCTCTCAAATAGATTTGGGAATCAATCTAACAAAAGAGGTAAGATCTTTACAATGAAAACTACAGAACACTAAAGAAAGAAATTGAAGAAAGACCTTAGAAGATGGAAAGATACCCCATTTTTCTTGGATAGGCAGAATTAATATTGTCAAAATGGCTATACTACCAAAAGTGCTATATAGATTTAATGCAATTCCTATTAAGGTTCTGATGATGTTCTTTACAGAATTAAAAATCCAGTCATGAAATTCATTTGTAAAAATCAGAGGCCCTGAAGAGCCAATGCAATCCTCAGCAAGAAAACTGAAGCAGGAGGAATCACAATACCAGATCTTAAATTATACTAAAGAGTTATAGTAACAAAAATGGCATGGTATTGGCACCAAATCAGATATGAAGACAGAACAAAAGACACAAACTCACATAAATACAGTTATCTCATATTAGACAAATGTACCATAAACATACATTGGAGAAAAGACAGCCTCTTCAACAAATGTTGATGAGAAAACTGGAAATCATATGTAATAAAACGAATTTAGACCCCTATCTCTCACCCTGATTTCAAAAACTGAACTCAAAGTGGATCAAGGACCTAGGCATTGTATCAGAGAGCCTGCAACTACTAGACAAAAAAGTAGGTCAAAATCTCCATCATGTTGGCTTAGGAGCCAAATTCCTCAACAAGACTCCTAAAGCGAAGAAGTAAAATCAAGAATCAATAAACGGGGGTTGGGGATGTGGCTCAAGCGGTGGCGCGCTCACCTGGCGTGCGTGCGGACCGGGTTCCATCCTCAGCGCCACATACAAACAAAGATGTTGTGTCCGCCGAGAACTAAAATATAAATATTAAAAATTCTCTCTCTCTTAAAAAAAAAAAAAGAATCAATAAACGGGCTTGTATCAAACTTGTATCCTTTGCAGTATGGCAGTTACAGCTCCATCTATGGGCACCCACTGAGGCTAGGTACAAAGGAGTGTTATACCACCAAAGAGCAGTTCTTTATCAAACTAAAAAGGTTTTTAACAGAAGGGAAACAATCAAGAACATGAAGAGAGAGCCTACAGAATATGAGAAAATCTTTGCTACTGTACCTCCAATACTGTATTAATCTCCAGGATATATAAAAAACTTAACACTGAAAAAAACCAAATAACCCAATCAGTAAATGGGCAAGGGACCAAACAGACACTTCACAGAAGAAGTATGAATGGTCAAAAAATATACGAAAAAAAAAAGTTTAACATCTCTAGCAATTAGAGAAATGCAAGTTAAAACTACACTGAGATTTCATCTCACTCCATTCAGAATGGCAATTATCAAGAAAACAAGTAACAATAAATGTTGGTGAGGATGTGGGGAGAAAGGTACATTCATTCATTGCTGGTAGGACTGCAAATTGGTACAACCACTCTGGAAAGCAATATGGCAATTCCTCATAAAACTTTGAATGGACTATCATTTGCCCCAGTTATCTCACTCCTTGACATATACCCAAAGGACTTAAAATCAGCATACTATAGTGACGTGGCCACATCAATGTTCATAGCAGCTCAATTCACAATAGCTAAGCTATGGAACCAACCTAGGTGCCCTTCTACAGATAAATGGATAAAGAAAATGTGGTATACATGCACAATGGAATATTACTCAGCCATAAGAAGAATGAAATTATGGCATTTGCCAGTACATGGATGGAACTGAATACTGTCATACTAAGTGAAATAAGCCAAAACCAAAGGCTGAATGTTCTCTCTGATATTTGGAAGCTGACTCACAATAGGCGGGGGAGGGAGGTTCACTGGATTGGATGGGGAAATGGGCAGAAGTGAGGGCAGATGGGATTGGGAAAGACAATAGAATGAATAAATTATAACTTTCCTATATTCATATAGGAATACATGATTAGTGTAACTCCACATCATGTACAACCATCAGAATGGGAAGTTACACTCCAGGTATGTATGATATATCAAAGTACATTATACTGTCATGTACAACTAAAAAGAACAAATTAAAAAAAAAAGACCAAATTAAAAAAAAGACAAAAAAGTAGTATTAAATAAATAATTCAAGCTTCTATCACTGATAAAATATGATTAGTGAGAAATGAGTTTTTGAAAAAACCTGTCTTTGGTACATACTAATGATTGTCTTCATTCTATTACAATGGTTTCATTGTTAAATTCCAATGCTTTCTTATTATCACTCTTTTCTGACTTGCTGTTAAAGTATCTTACACTTATCAATAAGCCTTTCACATATATCTCAACTTGCACAGGACACTAGATCAATTATGTGATAATTAAATGAGCCTTTAGGAGGAGCTCAGCTGTTTGCTTTTTCCTTTGCAGTATGGCAATTACAGCTCCATCTATGGGCACCCACTGAGGCTAGGTACAAAGGAGTGTTATACCACCAAAGAGCAGTTCTTTTGACTTGTTCTTCAGTCCTGGAGCAATTCTAGAAATTCCCAGGACCATGGGTTTGAACAGAGGCAGAGAAGCCTTACTAAGGATCTGCTTCTGATTTAAGCTGGTTCTTGTTGTTCTCTCTCTCTCTCTTTTTTTTTTTTTTTTTGTACTAGGGATTGAATCCAAAGGTGCTCAACCACTGAGCTGAGCCACATCCCCAGCCCTTTTTATTTTAAAGCAGGGTCTCACTAAGTTGCTTATGGCCTTGCTAAATTGCTGAGGTTGGCTT
Source organism: Marmota flaviventris (assembly GCF_047511675.1). Taxonomy (NCBI): domain Eukaryota; kingdom Metazoa; phylum Chordata; class Mammalia; order Rodentia; family Sciuridae; genus Marmota; species Marmota flaviventris. The sequence continues at coordinate 86,990,080 of NC_092501.1, read as the reverse complement.
TGAACTTGCAATCTTCCTGCCTCAGTCTCCTGTGCTGCTGTGATTACAGGCGTGTGCCACTGAGCCTGGCTTAAGGTAGTTCTTAACTGGGCAATTATGACCAAATTAAACTGAAAATGATTTTGTCTTTAAAACATCCAACAGTGTGATTCAATCTCTTGGCATTTACACTACACATACAAAAACACAGGAACCAACCCATGAATAGCTTCCTGTTAGGTATTATGTTTTAACTGTATATACTAGGGAATGAGGAAATGATGTGATAATCCCAAACAATAGATATATTAAATCATCCATGTTTTGTTTTAGAATCCAGAAGAATTTAGAATAATACCTAGAACAGCTTGTGAAAAAATCCTGTGCTTGGGCTGGGGATGTGGCTCAAGCGGTAGCGTGCTCGCCTGGCATGCGTGTGGCCCGGGTTCGATCCTCAGCACCACATACAAACAAAGATGTTGTGTCTGCCGAAAACTAGAAAATAAATCTGAAAATTCTCTCTCTCTCTCTCTTTAAAAAAAAAAAAATCCTATGCTTTCAAATTTAAGGTTCATTATTCCTAATTTTAAAAATTGTTTGCGTTTCCAGGATACACACTAGTCAAATGATGAGGACAAAGATGCTTGAAATCTTAAGATATAAGACTTCTAGTAAATAACACATAACATATATAATATATATGGGGAGAGTTTTAAGATTTTATAAGGCCTTATTTCTTAATAATAATCACAACTTTTACTCTACATACCACACATTCATGGAACTTTCATGAATACCAAATGACTAGGCTATATTAAAAATATAATTCATTAAATATTACTTTTATATTGCAATGGTCTTGAAAGCTGAAAACATTTGATAATCTTATTAGGAGAATATATTTGGTATTTATTTACTCAATTTATACTATGAATATAAATTTAAATTTTACATGTGATTACTATTAGCAGTTTAGGTAATATTTATGCAGTTGTAATTCATAAAATCCCAAAGGTCAGAGTAACAAAAGCACTTATTTGGATATATTATCTACTTAAACAAATGGTTTATAGAATAAGATAAAATAAAGTTTTACTTGGGTTCAACTAAATAAATATCATTGCAAAAGGAAGATTAAATATTCTCCAGCTTTTACGTGACAGTTTGTTTTTCTTTTCTCCTTGTCCCCTCTGAAAAGTACCTCCACAGATTTACAATTGGATATATTAAGTACTCTCCTATTATATAAGGAGGGAAAGTAAGACAGTCTCTCATTCATGCAGGACAAATAGTTATGCCAAAAGCACAAATTACATCTAATTACAAGGTATAACTTTTTCATAATCTAGCTATTTATATACACTTTGATTTTTAACTTCCATTTGGGTTTATTAACATCAAAGCTTTGTCATCACTTATCTGTTTCCACAGACATTTTTACCTGAGGCAATAAAGCTAAAAAAATAACTCCTCTGCATTCTTGCTTTAGTGTTGTAAGAAAGCTTTGGTCTTCATTGGGCTTACAATGTTTCATGGTTATTAAACTTCTGTATGTTGCTATAAAGTTTATTGCCCTTGGCATACCACTTTTAAATATAGTATCATTAAACCCAGTGCACTGCACACAAATGCCCTAGCAGTATGCCCCAATAAGTACCTAAGTTTTACCTACTGTTTATGTTTTAACATCTTTTTTCCCCAAAATAATCACCAAACATAGGCAGCTTGAAATAAAAGAAAGCAATGCCATATAATGTTTAGGGCTCTAAAGATTAAAAGTTCCACCTTACTAATTAGAATTTTTAAATATTCACTGAAATGTAATAGAAAAAGAGAATTACCTAAGTGAATACATTTTTGTTTTGACTGTTTAAACATGATGGTCAACCTTCCTTGCTTTTATTTAAAATTTGTGACAATTTATTTTAGTCACAAAATGCAAAATATGAATTCAAAATATGAATTTAAATAACATCAAAGAAAAAAATCATCTTTGGTATTCTCTTAATATTTCAGAATTTTAATAATTTTAAAATTTAATGCCTCAATATATTACTTGCATTAAATTCATAATACCAAGATTTCTGAAAAATAATGGGTTATATTAATACTTTACAGTAATATTAAAAAAAAAAACAGGGCTGGGGGGTGTGACTCAGTGGTAGAGTGCTTGCCTTACATATATAAGGCACTGGGTTTGAACCTCAGCACTACATAAAAATAAACAAATAAAATAAAGGTATTGTGTAGATGGCTACAACTAAAACTCTTATTTAAAAACAAACAAACAAACAAACAAACAAAAACAATAGGAGCTGGGGATATGGCTCAAGTGCTTGTTGGCATGTGTGAGGCTCCTGGTTTAATCCCCAGCACTGTAAAACAAAACAACAACATCCCAACAAATATAAAAACCCCAGCTCACCAAAAAAAGCCCAACCAGCTGACTCACTACAAGAAAGCCATTAGAAGTTGTGGCAGTTGCACTACACTTATCATATTTGTTGCATCCAAGCTTTCATAACTCATGAACGCTCCTAAGTTATCCCCTGTTCCCTAACTTTATGGGTCACTCTCCATTAGCAGTTATTACAGATTCCTCTGAAATGGCCAAATTTCCCTGATTCTACTGCCTTATTTTCCATAACAATTCACAATTAGGTTTTGTTTTTAATAGAAGGAAAGTATGGAATGGGTCTACAGACAGCTTCTAGGATTAACTAACTATACCTTCTACTTTCATTCCCACTGAAATGGAAGAAGTATCCTTGCTGCTAAGAAATATCAAACCTTTCTACTTGTGGCCTTGACTCCATATATCTCCTTTCTCAAAAAAAGCAACCTGTTATTATTCTCCCTTGTCTTGTAATAATTTGTCTTCTTTTGACATCATTTTATCAGCATTCAAATGTTCTTTTTTATCTGTTAACTTGAAATAAAAACAAAACATAACCTGTCCTTGGTCTCTTACCTCTTGCCCATTTTTGCTTTAAAAACCCTTTACAGCAATACTTCTTAGAAAGAAATAACCTCTACTCACTTACTTTGCTTACTTCACAATCTCTCCTCAAAATATTCAAATTAGATTTCTGCTGCCAGCATTTTATGGGCCCCTGTCTTGTCAAGGTCACCAACAATTTCCCACTGCCATACCCAAAGCTCAATTTTTTCCTATCACCATCTGAGTGGCAGCAGATGTGAACACTCCTTCATTCAAGTTTTCCCATGACCATATGATGATATTACATACATCATTTTGCCCCTGTCTAATGTTTTTTGGTTAGGCAAATATCACACTTTAAGAGATGAGACATTTGCTATATACGACTTTTTCAATATTTATTTCAAAGTTGCTACAACATACTCATTATGAAATAGAAGAAAACACTTTTATTCACAGAATCAGTTATGTTTCTGAGCAACTGGCTACTAGGAAGCATGCAAAGAGTGTGTTCCCCTTTTTGAACCTGCTGCTAAATTTAAAATCAAATTATGACTTGCTTCAAGCATAATCAGAATATTACAGCATATATTCTAATTTTCTTTATGGCCTATATTTTTACTCTCATTTTCCCATCTTTTTTTCCATTTAAGAAGTGTAATCAGAAATTTTTCAAGACATTCTAAATTTTTCTAATACTAAGGTCAGCATAAATATACAACCATTCAAACATAGTAAAAGGGAAATGCCAGCATTAGTAGTTAGTAGGGATGATATTTACTTTTGTCTTCCCAGTAGCTATTCTTCCAGGCATCTTTTCTCCTCTTTCCAATTATTTGTTTGACGTTTCAGAGACTATGATTTACTGTATCCTATTATTATATCTGTCATTTTGTGTTACCTAAGCCAAAATCCCTCTTCTTTCAGTCCAGCTAATAAAGCGTTGGCTGTACCCTCCCTTCCTAAATCCCTTTTGCCAGAGACAAGGGAAGCAGGGCACAGCATTTTCAAGGTATAGCATGCAGAAGTGTGGTTGTATGTAGAGATCAAATATTAAAATACATCGTGGTGGTAATGGATTGAAGCACTATGGGTAAAACTGTAATCCATGAGTCCAAACAGATATAAATGAATAAACAGTGCAGAAAAAAAGGCTCAAAGTATTTCTGCAAGAATTCTTACTAATCAATGATTCTGAAATACTTATTAACTTTATAAAAAAGAAACTTGGCAGATACCATCTTATCATGTGATAATAGTAAATATCACCAGTAGAAATTTACATTGTGTGCCTCCTGATACAATGCATTTAAAAGAATACAGTAAAATACATAAACGAAAGAAAACATCACCTAATCCTAAATGGAGACATTCTACAAAGTAACTAGTCACTGTTCAGAGATAGGTGAAAATTCTTTAAAACTGTAAGCATGCATAAGATTTACAAATGGATTAAAGCATGGAGGAAAGGTACATTGGATCTGAACTGAATTTAGTCATTTTAAGCACAACTTTAGCTAAGCACTCCACTCATTCATTCATCCATTCACTTACTCATTTAACAATTATTTACTGAGTACCTCGTATCAGGAAGTATTCTAAGTGTTATTAATAAAATAAAAAAATAAAAAAGCCAAATAGTGATGTGTAAGAATTTTACAGTGGTAGTTGTAAGATATTCATAATTAAATGTGGGATTAAGGTAGATGGAATTTCAATGAGTCCTGGATCTTGACTTTCCTTTTTGACAGATTCAATGAAGCCAGACTTAGAACTGTATAGTTGGGAGACAACTGATTTTCTCTCAGTATGAAGACATTTAACTCAAATATGATAATATAAAATTCAGCATTTATAATTAATTTCTATAACAGAATTAACTAAAAATTAATCTAAACATGTCAAAAGCCTCAAATCCAAATGCTAGGCAGGTTATAAAAATAAGTAAAATATAAGAAGACTCAATAGACTTTTAAGTCAGTCTTGATAATCAGAAAGAGCTCAATACTATTTATTAATCTTCTAATTATGGTATTTTATCTACCATGATTTGACTATTATGAAAAAATAGCACTTTTTCTTGACTACTCTTGGCCACCTTCACTTTTCTTTCTCCTGGGCACTGGGGAATTCTCCTTTTGATCTAAGGGAGATGCTGTTCCTTTTTTGAGAGCTATGTCCATGCCCGTGATTTCCCTTCTCCTAAGGATGAAGATTTTGTTAAACAATGAATGTATATCAATAGAAGTAAAAAAAAAAAAATTATAATTGACTTCTCACATTCTCAGACAAGGTCATGCCTGCCACTGGGCAGTATGTATTGAGATTTCAGATATGTTTAAAATGTTATGTGTTTGGTAGAAATATCCTAAAATGAATGGAAATGTAAAACTGTGACACTCTAATGAAATCTACTTTTAAAACAATATTTAAGAGTTATTTGGTATTTTTATAAATAGTATTTAAACATTCAGCAAAATGCTATGGGTCAGAATATAAAAAATAGTTAAAGGCTAGTAATGCTGGTAGAGACACTAGATATCCTCGTAAGAAAAACACAAATGCTAATTAATGGCACAAATCAAAATACTAATAAAATTTAAAGAGGATTAAGAAGGCTTCATGGAGATCAGATCCATGGATGTGATTAGAATGGTCAGAAGGAGATGATGACTCTCTTCAGAGAGGGCTGATAAGCAGTAATTGAGAACAACAGAAACCAAAAGTCAGCATGGATGTCAGTCTTAAAAGTAAGAAAAATGAAGTTGTTCTGAGATGAAAACATTAGAACGTTTCTAAGAGTTATGACTGTTGCTGTAATACAAGGTTCTAATAAATAATCTAATATTGCTACAGTCTGCCTCAAACCTATTAAAATGTTTAATAAAAGATGAGATGCTTTAAGTCTACTAAAAATGGATTCATTTTAAAAATATTTTTCTTCTTTCTTCTTATTTAAATAAAAGCGAACAAAATTGAAACATCAAAAAACACGCAAACATAAAATGCCAACAAAGATTACATGCCAAACATTAAAATTAAACTTGATAACTAAAGTGGAATTGCAATTACACACAAAAATAATTTTACTTACTTCGGAAAAAAACATAATACCTCAATTTACAAAGTAACCTTCTCTTAGGATATCAAAAGTGATTCTCCCACAACAAGCCACATTTTCATAAAGTATGAAAGTGTAAGTTTTGCGAAGTATTGTTTTAAAGCATGTTTTCTGAAATGCTTTCTGGTCATAAAAGAATTAGTCATTTACTAAATTTTCTCACTAAGTTTTACCGAAAATTGAGACAGTGGCTAGAAGATGATATTCTACTATATTTTATTGTAATACCTGATGTGTACTGAACTTTAGGGCAAAGATCACTAGTTTATAATCTAATATTATTTTCAAGTTTTATTAGCATTTTGTATATGTAAAACATATAAAAATGGGATTTCTTAAAGGGTGACTATTCAATTTTGTTCTAGATGTTAAGAAAACTTTTCGATAGAATAGACCTGGAAACCACAGCTGACCCTATGAGTTTTTTAGATCTGCCATAAAAAAAAAAAAAAACAACCCCACAAACTGAGTGGTTTATCAACAGAAATTTAGCATCTCACATTCTGCAGGCTACAAGTCCAACATTAAGGTATCCCCATGAACATGTTTCCTCTGAAGGGCCTAAGAAAGGGCTGAAGACTCTCTGACTCTGACTTAGACCACTCTCCTAGCTTCTGATAGTTCTTGGCTTGTGGTAGCACAATTTCAATCTTTACAGGGTGTTTTCCTTGTGTATGCATCTTTATGCCTAAACTGCCCTTTTAAGGACACCAGGCATAATTAATCAGGGGCCCAATATATTCCAGTATAACTTCATCTTAACTAAAGCATTTGCAATGATCTTATTTCCAAATAAGTCTCATTCTGAGGTAATAAGGGTTAAGATTTCAACATAAAAATTCTGGGGGAACACAAATTCATGACAGTTTACTCTCTGCTGTGCTCCAAATTCATGTCTTTCTCACATGCAAAATACATTCATCCCATCCCAATATCCCCCAAAGTCTTAATTATTCCAGCATCTGAAGTTCAAAACCTTAGCTACTTATAATCAACTGAGTCTCAAATCTCATAATCTACATCATCCAAATTAGCTATAGGGAAAATTCTATTCCTTTTTGTCAACCTGTGAAACCAAAGAGCAGGTTCTATGCTTCTAAAATACAATGGCAAAACACATTGGAAAGACATTCCCATCTCAAAAGGAGACACTTGAAAGGAAAAAAGGGAGTCACAAGGTTCACACAAGTCTGAAATCCAGAAGGGCAAATTTCATTATTTTAAGGCTTGATAACAAACAACCCTTGTGGCTCTATATTTCCTTGAGGATTCATCAGGGTGGTGGCCTGCCCTCAGTCATTCTTCCTTTTTCTTTCTATAGAATTTTTGAAGTTGCTCTCTTTCATATTTCATCTCTTCTATGTCCCTTTAGTTATATCTGGCAGCACTTCTGCTGAGCTGGTTGAATCTGTGAATCACACATTTAATCTCTGCAGAAAAAGGCTGTCCAAACACATCTATAGTATGTGTAGGTCATACTTTTCTCATTTTTAAATAATTTGTACAGGTCAATAATTTTCCAAATATTCAAGTTGTTACCTTTTTTGTGTAACAATTCTTTAATCTCTCTGCTCACTTTTACTACATTGAGCAAGGATAAAAATGGGCAGAAATTTCCTCTGCTAAATATCTAATTCAATCACAAGTTACATTTTTTTACACAACAGGAAATAATGCAAGTAGGTTGTTGACTACTTTATAACAAGGACTGTCTTTCTCCCAGTTTCCAATAATTGTTCCTCATTTCCATCTGAGATCTCACCAGAAACCCCTAATAATAGTCTGTTACAGCAGCATACTACTTCCTAGTACCAAAATCTGTTTTAGTTAAGGTTCTCCAAAGAAACAGAACCCTTAGGATAGATAGATACGTATAGTCTTGCCCACCCTCCCAAAGGGGGGGAAAAAAAACCCAAGAGGAGACATATGGTAGAGCAGGGAGTGGGGGGGATAAAGGAAAGAGATATTTAAGGAATTGGCTCATATGATTGTGGAGATAGGCAAATTCGAATTTGTGAGGCAGGCTGGCAGGTTAAAACTTAAGTAAGAAATGATGTTACAGTATCGAATCTAAAATCTGCAGTGCAGGCAGGGAAGGCTGGGAATCCAGTCAGGGTTTCTATGTTGCAGTTTTGGAGGTCAAATTCATTTTTCCTCAGGAAACCCCAGTCTTTGCTCATAAAGCCTTCTAATAATTGGATGAGACCCACCTACATTATGGAGGTCAATCTGCTTTAATCAAAGTCTACTGATTAAATGCTAATCAAACTAAAAAGTATTCTTACAGTTATTAAATTTAAACTGGTGATTGATCATACAATCAGATACCATAGCCTGGCCATGCTGACACTTAACATTAGCTATCACATTGAACTTACCAAGGCTTTCCTGCCATCAATAAAGATATGTCTCATAACCATAAAAATTCATAATTTCATCGATATTGCTATAGTTTAGATCCTGAATGTTCCCTAAAGGTCCAAATGTTAAAGTGTTGAACTAAAGAAAAGTTCCTTTTATATATTTATTTATTTTGGTACCAGGGATTGAACCCAGAAACACTTTACCACTGAATCAGATCCCTAGCCCTTTCTTAAATTTTTTAGTTTTAAGTCAGGGTCTCACTAAGTTGCTGAGGCTGGCTTTGAACTCGCTGTCCTCCTATCTCAGCCTCCCAAGTTGCTGGGATTACAGATGCATGCCACCACACCCAGCAAAAGTTCCTTTTATTGGGCTGTAAAAGAATTATTTGATAACTGCAGAAATACAAGGGACAAATTGGATCATATCAAGTGCCCACCTATCTTTAGTTCTTCGTATAATGCAAATATGAAAAAAGCTTACTTTGTTCCCTTTATTATATGTAAGTAGTCAAGTGGGGATTTCCCTGTCCCACAAGGTGAAACTCTCTTGGACTATACCAATTATCAGTGTATTAACTCTCAGCCCCTAATCCACCCTTCTTTCCTCTGTCTTTCCAATCTTGCCTCTCTTTCCTGTCTCCACTCTTACAATTCACTTCCTCACCTTTAAAGCCTGAATCAGCCACATTCAGATTCTAATGTGGCTCACTCTTTACCTAAAATACTTTTCATAGTAAATCAAAATCCTTCTCTCCCTAAGAGAATTTATAGTGAATTGCTAAGGCACAGACCTTGTTATATTTATATCTTCAGTTGGTGTAAGCAATATTATACAAAGTATGTACCATGAATTTAACTACAACATGAAAATACAGTATTTATTAGTGCAGTTGGTTTTTGCCATATGTTGGGACTATTCTCCAAATTTAAAAATAAATCAGTCAGAGGTTTACCAGTTGAAGCATCTCAATAATTGGAGTAAAAATGCAATTGATTTTATTAATGCTCTAAAACTGATATTTAGTATTTTTAATGATAGTCAAGGACAAGGCTTGCTATATAAAGATACGTGTAAATGTTAATAATATTAATTAAAAATTCAGTCTCACCTGGAGTTAATATGTGAAATATGCCCATCTTTTTTTTTTTTTTTTGGTACTGGGAATTGAACTTAGGGGCACTTGACCACTGAGCCATATCCCCAGCTATTTTGCATTTTATTTAGAGACAGGGTGTCACTGAGTTGCTTAGGACCTTGCTTTTGCTGAGGCTGGCTTTGAACTCAGGATCCTCTTGGCTCAGCCTCCTGAGCCACTGGGATTACAGGCATGCGCCATGGCACCCAGTGAAATAAACCCATCTTTAAACTTTTGAGACAACAGTAATAACTACTATTAAAATTAAGATTTCATTAACTCATTTACTCATTTAGTAAATATTTACTATACCTTCTATGTAGCAAATACATAGTAGTCCTTTGGAATACAGCAGAAAAGGACATGGTCTCTCTCTCTCTCTTTTTTTTTTTTTTTACTAGGCATGGTGTGTCTAGTTCCAAGTGTGTAACTGAGTATATTTAAGACAGTTAATAGCTTAGCTGATCTTAAATGATCTTATATACTGATTGTTTAGTAGTTCCATAAATGCCAAACAAACTGAAGATAGACAAGGTCATTTTGTTAAATAATAAGTTCAGTTCATTTATTTTGCTAAACATTTATTATGTGCCATTATGTGATGGCAACTGTTCCAGACACCAAAATACTGGCATGAAAAAGAGAGATGAGAGTTCATTCTGGGGAAGACAAAATAGAAGAGTAGCTAAAATAATTCCAAAGAATAGTAAGGGGGAGGGAAGGGAGGGAGGAAGGAAAGAAGGAACTAGCGAACCAACCAACCAACCAATGAGCCCAACTAAATAACAAAAAATGTTAAGGAGTTATACATACAAGTGTAAATAAACCTATCAAAGGGAATTGAATACAAATGAATTTATATAATAAGGAATTTGGACTTATTAAGAACATGGAATACAGCATTATACACAAAGATATGCAAAATATTTTTACCTTTTTAATAGCAGTCAACAAATTTTCTGTAGAAAAGCAAATAAACAAAAACCTCTCATGAAATCATGAAGTTACAGTATTCAATAGTACATATAAATTAATGCCCAAAATGCAAGAATTTGGGGAATAAATGAAATTAACAAGTGAATAAGAACAAATAAAATATTATCACTGCTGTCAACTATAAACTACATCAACTGTGAACTATATTATACTTTACTTTGGCCTTATTTTCTTCTTTTCTCCCCCATCCCCCCAGTTTTGGGCCCTATTATTACAATGATTTATATGTAACACAAATGGTTCAGAAAAACTGTATTTTTACTCTGACCTTAAATGCTGTTGAAGGTATATTAAATGACAAGGAGCTTTGCTTGTTTTCCTTAGTTTTGGTTTACCAACGTATTTTTTCTAGCTTGCAACAACAAAATACAATGATAGCCATAACAACTTTGTTGTAACTTTCTATTATAATCCCTCCCCTACTGAAATAATTTTTTTAATATAACATAGTTTGTCAAGAATGATGTTATCTTTTCATAGCAGAATGGATTAAATGATACTTTCTTTGTCTCATCCCTTCTGCCATTTTTATTTGATTTTACTAAGCATGAATCACATATGAAAATATTGTAATGACAGTATATTAAAATCTTAAAATAATTTTCAAACATTATTACATGTTTTAGAGGAAGTTTACACAGAGTAATTGAAATGTAGATGAGCTCTAAAGTAAGTTCCAATAAGGATTTTTTTTATAGGAGGTAGTTTATTGCCCACTATATATTTCTGAATATATACAATACATTTTGGATAAGACTTCTGTAACTCAGACTCCTTACAAATTTATCTTTTTGAATTCATCTACTCATCTTCCATCAACTTTCCTGAATTATTCCAATAGCTCTGTAGCTCTGTAACTCCAGTTCTTAATTCATTCCTTTTCCTAAAGTCTTGATACTGTTTCCAAAGGTCAAAAACAATATAGTAATATATGTACTTCTCTCTCTCTCTCTTTTTTTTTTTTGAGTAGGGGGTTACTGGGTATTGCATTCAAGGGAACTCGACCACTGAGCCACATCCCCAACCCTATTTTGTATTTTATTTAGAGACAGGGTCTCACTGAGTTGCTTAGTTCATTGCTTTTGCTGAGATTGGCTTTGAACTCAGGATCCTCCTGCCTCAGTCTCCCAAGCCGCAGGGATCAAAGGTGTGCACCACTGTGCCTGGCACATGTACTTCTTCATGCATTAAATAACATGGTATGGTGGCAGTTTTAATAAGTAATTTAGAAATGATACTTTGAGATATCTGTAACTATGATAGGAAGATATCTGACACTTCTATTGATGACAAAGTTGGTCACTATAATACTATGGTAGTTTGTTGCCTACATTCATTATTAAAGAAAACTTTAAATTATAGGTGAATGAAAACAAAAATGCAATTTTTTTTTTTTTAAGCTCCTAGATCCCTTGCATTCTATGCCTGGATCTGGGGTGGAGATGGTAGTGGTGGGGCTCCATCAGGCTTTAAAACTACTGAAATAGTTCCTACTGTCCTAAAGGTAAAATTCCTGTCACATGGCGATTCCCAGTTATTACTCATATCTATCTTTTGCAGCTCACTTCCTGCTGAGTTAGTTTTTCTTTCAGACCTCTGGAAAGCTATCCCCTGTGCTAGCAACACTCTTTCTCTTTTCTTCCTGGCAAATTCACAATCATCCTTCAGGTGACCATTTACATATCATTCCTTCAGGAAACCAAGACTTTTAGGTGCTTTCCTAGTACATACCCACAGCATCCAGCACTTATACATGCCACAGCATTTATGACACTGTATTAAAACCACCCTCTCCCAAAAGAAGAAATAAAATTGGCCAACAAATATATGAAAAAAAAATGTTCAACATCTCTAGCAATTAGAGAAATGCAAATTAAAACTATACTAAGATTTCATCTCACTCCAGCCAGAATGGTATTTATCAGTACAAGTAATAATAAATGTTGGTGAGGATGTGGGGAATGGGTACATTCAGACATGGTTGATGGGACTGCAAACTGGTGCAAATACTTTGGAAAGCAGTATGGATATTCCTCAAAAAATTAGGAATGGAATCACCATTTGACCTAGTTATTCCACTCCTCAATATATATCCAAAGAAGTTAAAATCAGCATACTACAGTTATACAGCCATATCAATGTTTATAGTACCATAATTTACAATAGCTAAGCTATGGAACCAACCTAAGTGCCCTTCAACAGATGAATGGATAAAGAAAATGTGATATGTGTTGCCATTTACTGGCAAATGTTATAATTTCTCTTATGGCTGAGTAATACTCCATTATGTGTGTGTATATACGTGGAAGCTAACATTATCAGAGACACATGTGGGGGGAGGCGAAGAAAAAGTACAGTGAGTAGGCAAGGGAATGAAAGGATAGGAAAAGGAAAGACAGTGGAATGAATCTGACATAACTTTCCTATGCACATATATGAATACACCACAGTGAATTTCACCATTGTGTACATCCACAAGCCTGGGGTCATAATTAGAATAAAATATATTCCATCCTTGTATAATTATATTAAAATGGATTATACTATCATGTATAACAAGAACCAATTAAAATAAATAAGTAAAATTGTCCTCTCCCATTAACTGAAAACACATAAGCTGTCTAATTCCTACTTCTTTCATACAGCCTGGCACATAGTAGGATTTCAATAATTGTGGAAAGAAGAAAGGAAGGAAATTCCAACTTATTTACTTTTTCTGACCTGGAATTATACCCTTAATTTCTGTTTGACCTTCACAAGTGCAAGCTGCTGGTTGCATGGGAATCAAAAAAGTGTAGTACTCTATTTCTATATATTCACAATTTATACTAGAAAAATTATTTAGTATGATGATTGAAAGTTAAGAACAGTGTCACTATTATTACAGATCCCTATGTGATAATAAATAAAATAACAATCAATAATAATACTGATAAATAAAATTGTATCAAGAAATGAAAGATTATTAATCAAAACCAAAAATATCTATCTCAACTATGCACATATGCTCCCAAAGTTGTGGTGGTGAAGGATTAAGAGGACTCTCCCTTAGGGATATCTATCAAAATCAGTGAGGTAGACAGAGTTTTCAAGTTATAGATATACTGAATATCCCATTATTCAGTCACTGTTGTTGAGAGGAAATGTCTACTGTGGCAATCAAAGGATGAGAGCCACTGTTTTAAACCGATCCAATAAGCACATTAAGTAAATGTTCTTGGGGCTGGGTTGTGGCTCAGTGGTAGAGTGCTTGTCTGGCATGTGTGAGGCATTGGGTTTGATTCTCAACACCCACACATAAATTAAAAAATAAACAGAATAAAAGGTCCCCAACAACTAAAAAAATATTTTTTTAAAAAAGGTAAATGTTCTGCCACAAGACGTTACAAGACAATTGATAAAAGTGGTTTCTGTATCACTTTAGCTAAGCTGAAAGTCACAAAGTTGCAGGGGTGAGAGAGAGAGAAAGAGAAAGAATACAAAGTACTATGGATGATGGTATGAACTTTTAGGGTCCAGTCAGGAATTTAAAACAAAAATAGGCTAGAAGTGTGTCAGAAAACAATACAAGACAAGATAAATGGAGTGAAATCAGTGTACAACTGCTAAAAGGGGGAGGAGAATTCAACTCATCTTCTGGGGAGAGTCTGAATCACTTTGGTTGGAAGGTATCTAAGTAGTAATAGGTCAGAATATGACTATAGGGGTTCTGAGCAATCAAGTTTAGAAATGTTGAAGGCTGGGGTTGTAGCTCAGAGGGAGACACTTGCCTACCAGGCATGAGGCTCTGGGTTCAATGTTCAGCACTAGAAAAAAATGCAGATTTTATTCTAGGCAAAATGGGGCACTAATGGTTTGAAGAAGGGTACATTGTAGGATTAAACTGTGGGGAAGATTAATCCAAGGGTTCTAAATAGGGTGAATTAAGAGATTGAGAAGGGAAGCAGAGAAACCAAGGACGGATCATAAACAGAACTGCTTGACACAAGATTAGCTGACAAGAAGTCTATGATAATCTACAAGACGGATTCTTCAGCCTTCAATGTGCTGCTGAGGGTCGAACTCAGGGCCTCACAAATGCTTGGCAAGTGGTCTACCACTGAGCCACAACCCTAGCCCCGCTATTTGGTATCTTAAATATATTATCAGCCAATAATTAATTCTATTTCACAAGTTCTGCTTTCCTCTTTTTGTTATATTTGTTCCTTAAGATTTTCATTAGAAAGGCACAATATAAACATAACAAAAATAAAACAGTACTTTTAATTTCCAAAAATTTCACATATATACACTTACACTTTATACGGTATCGGCAAAATAGTAGTGTTTCAAATGTTTTACACGGCAATATCATTTACCTTCAAGTAGGGAACTTGATCTTTACCTTTAACAGATGGAGGTCTTTTCTGCTTAATATTCACGGTCCACTAAAACATTAAGTTTTATAAAAATGTAATAGGATTTCTTAAGAGTTGATAATGAAATCGGGAAATTGTTAACCAGCTAATCTTTAGGGTTAATATTTGAAAAAAGTCATCTACTAAGACAACTTCATACTATACAAAAGAGCGATCCTTTTAGTTATAAAGTTATAAGCTATGTTCGGGTGGGGTATATGACATGCACACCACCTGCAAATTCGAATGTCATTTCACTGACCAGGGAGGGAGTGAGGGGCGCGATGTACCCAGAAATCCTGCTATAAGAGCCTTGGACTTAAGACACGCCCACACTTCTATCCACCAAATTCATGGGTTTGAAGGTGATGGGTTTGAAGTCGGTTGCCTTCACCTTCCCTGGAATCCTCCCCAGCATGGCTGTGTATAGCTTGCCACCGGCCTCGAATTTTCTCTGGGGCCATGGCCAGAAAGGAGCAAGTCCCACCTATCGAGGGACCCCGCGGAGATGTCAGAGGGAAGAGCCTGGGTAGCCTAGCTGAAAAGGCCCGTCGCATACCTGTGCTAAGGCGGGGAGGCTGCTGTCGCGTGCCGCGACATTCAGGCGGCCGTGATGCCAGGCCGCTCCTGCCCCTGCCAGGGTCACGCCGGCCACTGCTGCTACCAAGGGGCCAGGGCTTGGCACGGCTCGGCGGCTGGCAGCGAGTCCCTGCCGCAACCTTCCGCCCCAGGCCGCTAGCCGAGCGCTTCTCCCCGCAGCCGCCGCCATCTTTGCGGAAGCACTAGAGTGCCGCGCACCGCACCACCCCCCACCCTCTGATGACCTGCGAACTCTCGCGTTGTTAGCTATCGCGAGATGTAGGCGTTCTCAGCCTCGTCTCTGGGTTCTGATCCTTGGGTGCACCTAGGGAAGCAACGCTGGGAGCAGTGAGAGGCTATCCTGGGTACAGGGGCCGCATTCTTTGGCTCAGAATGTCAAAACAGTTCTAACAGGCTTTCCTAATCCAAGCAAAACAAGGTAATACCATCATTGTGTAGATTAGATAATCTGGCTAAGAGAAAATGGATCAAGGACTAAGGGTTGATAATTACAGTGATTCAAGGAACTTCCATTAAGTAGTCAGTCTGATGTAGAGTGTGACCTTTTTTGTTTGTTTGCAAAACTTGAAGATGGCGGTGATTAAATGGCCATAGACTTGGCACCTTTGACCTACTTAAAGGAAAGCTAGTCATCCTTTGGTCCCAGGAGAATGCTGTGTTTGCTGGGCACTGTGGAAGTTGGAGAGGACACATATTTGCAGTGTAAGATAGGCACTTATGATAGTAAGTGATTTGTGATCAACGACGGGCATAATCTTTATAGTAGAATCACATCCCTGATGTGGTTGGGTTGTGGAACTGAAAAAGTCTGCATCTTTCATAACACTATTTGTTCCAACTCCACAAACCTGCCTATGTTAAGAACAACTTTAAGAAAAAAAAAATTTATAGTTGTAGATGGACAGCATGCCTTTATTTTATTTATTTATTTATGTGTGGTGCTGAGAGGATCGAATCCAGTGCCTCACACATGCTAGGCAAGTGCTCTGCCACTGAGCTACAGTCCCAGCCCAAGAACAACTTCTTTTTAAGTATTAACTCATATTTATTGTACAAATCAGTGGATTTCACTATGACATTTTTATACATGCATATATTGTGCTTTAATAGCATCCACTCAGTCCCCCCCTTCTCTAATAATAGTAGTCTCTCTTCTGTTTGCAGGCCTTTCTTGGACTCTCCACATGTGAGAGAAAACATAGGATATTTGTCTTTCTGTGTCTGGCATATCTCAGTTAACATGATGATTTCCAGTTTCATCCATTTCCTGCAAATAACATGATTCCATTCTTCTTTATGGATGCATAATATTCCATTTGGTATATACACACTATTTTCTTTATCCATTCATCTGTTTATGGTTACTAAGGCAGATTTCAAAACTTGGCTATTGTGAATACTGCTGCAATAAAGATAGGTATGCTGGTATCTGTCTTTGGGGTGCTGATTTTATTTTCTTTAGGTATATACCCAGGAGTGGTATACCTGGATCATATGATAGTTCTGATTTTTTGAGGAACTTTCATACTTATTTCCATAGTAGCTTAAGAATTTCTTGACAATCAGGATTTATATCATGCTATTCAGAAATTTACATGAGCTGCAGATACCTTTTTAAAAATATTTATTTAGTTGTAGATGAACACACAGTATCTTTTTTTATTTTTATGTAGTGCCGAAGATTGAGCCCATTGCCTCACACATATAAGGCAAGCACTTTAGCACTGAGCTACAGCCTCAGCCCCTGGAGATACCTTTTTAAAGCCCATTTTAAGTAATATCTATCAGCTTGCCTAGCCTCTGATAAACTATAGTTACTTTTATTTATTTATTTATTTTTTGTATCGGGGATTGAATTCAGGGGCACTCAACTATTGAACCACATCCTTAGCCCTATTTTGTATTTTATTTAGAGACAGGGTCTCACTGCATTGTTTAGTAGCCTCACTTTTGCTGAGGCTGGCTTTGAACTCTGGATCCTCCAGTCTTAGCCTCCCAAGCCATTGGGATCACAGGTGTGTGCCACTGTGCCTGGCTATTGCACTTACTTTTTAAAAATGTGTTCTATTTATGCCACTTTTGTAGCAATCAAATTTTAAAATTTATTTTTTAACTACAATAAAATATACAAAACTTTATCATTTTAAGCATTTTAAGATCAGTGTCAGTAAGTTCAAATCACTTCATTGTGCAACTCCATCTCTAGGACTTATTTCATCTTGCAAAACTGGTAAACATTTTTAAAAATGATCTCTTCCACATCTGTCTTGTTCACTCCTTCCTATACTCATAGTCCTAACTGTTCTTTCATTTCTGCTAAATCAAATCCTATCCTGGCCTTTTAACTTTGATTTTCTTATGAACTCCCTGACAAAGAACTTGATTTCAGACAATCACTATTTGCTGGATGCTCAATTTAAATTTTGTTCCAACAGTGCTTGATGGTAGCTATTATTCCACTTTGGACTGAAAGCTGGCATCAGATGCAGCAGCACACCTACTCCATGTTCTTATCACCAGGAACCCAGATGTTTTCCCTACTGCAGGTGTGGATGAATACCTCAGTCTTGTTTGTTCTTTTGGTGGACAGACAACTTGGCTTCATTTTGTAGCGTCTGATCCTTTATTCTTTGCTCTTCACTTTTCCTGAGGAAATTTAATTAACTCCTTGTTCAGTCTCTTAAAGGTTCCAGGCTATTACAGTCCCTACTAGGAAATGTAGTAACGTGGAGCCCACCCAAGTCAAAGGTGCCAAGACTTCTGGTCATATAATCACTGCCATCTTGAAGTTTTGCAAAGCAAAAGTAACAACAACATGACAACAAAAGGCTGCCACACTAAATCTAATTTGACCACTTAATGGAAGTTCCTTGGATCACTTTGTTATTATCTATCCTAAATCATTGCTGCCTTCTTCTTGGCCAGCTTATCTAAATTTATCTGGAGTCAGAGATGCCTCACTTTTTTCCCAGCTGATGAAACCACTTTCAGTGTTTCTTTCCAGGCAGGATGTACATGGACTCAACTTACAGTGACTTGTAAAGCAAACTTCCAGATTTGAATCCTGGCTTTACCAGGATGATCGCTGTGATCTGGGGCAGGTTAATCACTCTGAGTCCCAATTGTTTCATCTGTAAACAGCTCTCTCACAATTTGGGAGATGATCACTGATTTGGGGCAAGGCATTTAATCTCTAAGTCTCAATTTTCTCATCTGTAAACAACCCTCTCACAGTTAGGAGTGAGGCGATTAAATAGCATTTATATGAAGTGACTAGCCAAATACCTGACACGTGGTGGTGCTCATGACAGATAAGAGTTTATCTTTTTCAAGGTTTGGCTTACTTCTCCTCTGTGCTCACAGATGAGCTTGAGTGAATATTCAGGATTCCAGGCTGCTAGCCCACCTTTACTTGACACTTCCTGGTGTTTCTTTCTTTCTTTTTTTTTAAAAAGAGAGAGAGAGAGAGAATTTTTAATATTTACTCTTTAGTTTTCGGCGGACACAACATCTTTGTTTGTATGTGGTGCTGAGGATCGAACCCGGGCAGCATGTGAGCGCTACCCCTTGAGCCACATCCCCAGCCCCCTGCTGTATCTTATCTATCCTGACTGTGTAGACTTTGGTCTGTTTTCATCTCTGCTGACTTTGGTAATTGTTGGCATATGTTCTGTTTTTCTGGATTATTGAAATCTAGCTTGTTTCTGTCCTCTGCTGATTATAGGACTTCTGGATATGTTTCGATACCTTGTGGATGTCTTATCTTGTAGTTTATTCTTGGCTTCCAGAAACTACAGTCTTTACCTATTTAATTCAAAGTGTGTAATTCACAGTTCCTCTACCCACTTAATGATTCCCAACATCTAACATTCAGTCATGATCCCAAGCTCAAAATAGATGCATATTCCTATTAGCTCATTTGACATATTTTAAAATATTCTCCCTCAGTTTGACATACTTGTGGATGATAATGTCTTTTTCTTTTTTTCTAGCACCTACCAAGCACAATGCCCAGCACATGTTAGACATCCAATGAATGACTATATGAATAAACATATAGCACAAGAGAAACTCTGTGGTACTCATTTCCAAATTTTTGGCATCATATGTAAAGAAATATATTATTCCTTTGGTGCAATTTATTTTTTAAGACCAAAGCCTCATTTTAAATCATTGTCTTTTGCTGAAAATCTTTGAACTTACTTGGAAAACTGCTTTGTAATTTGTTCTCACGTTATGTGCCCAGGCTTCTTCTATAAGTCCCACTTAAAATTTAATTTTTTCAAACTTTTCTTCTGCAGAGGAAATAAATCTTTTAATAGAACCAATCTCTAGCCAGCTAACCATTCTAAGTATGAAAATTTCCCTGACAGCTGCTGACATTTGTCTAAGCACATTGACTATCTTGGTCTTTTTGGGCTCTGGCTTTGTTCATTTCTTCCTCACCAGCTGTAGAGAAAGTCCTGGGCTGGGATGTATTTTCAACCATGCAGTTTATAAACTAATTCCCAAATAAGGAGCTGCTGCTTCTCAAGAAAGCTATAAAATCTATCTAGGCTGTTTTAAATATTAATTAAAGAAAACCAGAATGGAAACATGGATAGTTTCAAAATATCAGTCTTAATTCACTAACTCTGTGCCCTTTTCTGTGAAAGGAGGACAAAAATGATATGTCAAGAAAACTACCCTCAAGGAGCTTTATTCCTATTGGAGGGACTAGATCTGAATTTCGAAACAATGCCAGGTAGTCTTTAATGATTGGGCTGCACAAAGGAGGAAGGGTGTGGAAGGCTAGAGCAGTGGAAAAAAGCATGTAGGGAAAAGAGCAAATCTGATGTGGATCTTAGTGGAGTCCATGGGAGGTTCCAAGACAGGAGGAGAGATAGGGCTGAGAGTGTGGGGAGGGCTAGTTATGGTGTGTGTTTACCAGGCTTGGAGTGTCTTGGTAGCCAGAAGGTGCCGTGCAGTGATTTTTCACAGCAGGGACAGTCATGCACCACTTAAAAATGAGACACATTCTGAGAAATGCATTGTTAGACGATTTTATCATGTGAGCATCAAGAATGCCAGATAGTTTAGTCTTCTACACATCTGGGCTATATAATATATACAGGGTATAGCCTGTTGCTCCCAATGTCATGATGAACAAAACAAAATGAGATTAAATCATATGCAAGAGAAAATGATTCAATGAAGAGATGTGTGAAGTACAAGATATTTGAAGCTTCTGCCAGTGTAATAGGGCATACTGTTTACATTAAATTTTCTCTAAGTAGGAGTAGCACTCTAAAATAACAATGAAAATATAATAAAATAAATACATAGGAGCTAGGGCTGTGGCTCAGTGGTAGAGCACTTGCCTAGCATGTGTGAGGCACTGGGTTTGATCCTCAGCACCACATAAAAATAAATAAATAAAATAAATGTCTATCAACAACTAAAAAATTTTAAAAAATGAATACATAAACCAGTAACATAGTTGTCTTTATTATCAAATGTGTACTGTACGTAATTGTGTGTGTTATACTTTTATACTACCAGCAGCATATAGGCTTGTTCACACTAGCATCACCATGAACATAATGTGGATAATGTGGGGCAATATAGCATCATTTGGCTACAACATCACTAGGTGATAGGAATTTTTCCATTACAATCTTATAGGACCATTGTTGTACGTGTGGTCCATTATTGAAATATCCATGCACATGACTGTATATGGAACAGGTGTCAGTTCCTTTGACACTTTGCACATTTGATTTTGGACTCTGATGTCTCCTTTCCTGCATTCCCATCCACCTGTGGCTGATCTCCTTTGCATCTCACACATTCTGTTCCATGTTTGTCTTCTGCCTATCCAGACTTTATGTTGGCCTTTCTTATACACTTATTCATGGGCTTCTCTAAATTATCTTCCCACCTTTTGGGCAACCAACACTTTGATTCCCTGAGGATTACTGGTCTTGAACAACAGAGATCAACTAGTTCTTACTAAGACAGTATTTTTGTATTTCCATTTTAAAAGAAGTTATGAATTCAAATGTGTTTTTATCTTAGCATATGTGGGGAAGATAAACAAATTTATAGTCTGATTCTGAAAGATTGCTTACTGTTATAGTACAGAAGAGTGTACATTAAGATTAATTATCTTTGGTGGAGGAGGAAAAAAAATCTCAGAAAGATATGTTTTGGAGATTGAATTCAGTCCTGTATTAATGGAGTAATCAGCACATGAATGGACACTATATAGAGCCACTGCTTAGAATAGACAGAGGTTAAACTATATTTGTGGTGGATAATTGTGTAGTGGAAGGTATGAATCACTCTCAGAGGCCCTAGATGAGTCAAAAGAATTGCTAATTATGTCTTTCTGTGCAGTTTGGGGCCATGGGTAAAAATATCTGGGGATCATGATTGATACCAGCATGTGTAGAAATAGGTCAAGATGAAATCTCCCTGACAGTGAAACAGAATTGCCTAGAGGAGGCTTTTCTGTGTCTTTCAGATCCTCCTCTGGTTCTCATTCCCTTCCCATCATCCCAGTTTACACTCTCATTACCTTGCACTGTGATGATTGCAAGTGTCTCTTAACAGGTGTCTTTACTTCCTGTCTTTTTCTCCTCCCAAGCATTCCATAGGTGGATGTCAGCTCAGTCTTCTTAAAACATTTCTTTCACCACACATCCATTAACTGTGTGATTTCACCTTCCTAGGTCTCTGTCTCCTTGTGAGAAAATGAGGAGATTGGTTTCGGTTTATTTTTCCAGTTCTAAAATTCTTACTCTGGGCCACTCCAAAGTGGCTTTGCTTTTTCTTTTTTCATTTGACAAACTGTATTGAGTGTGAAATATGTGCTAGGCATGGTGCCATGCCTTGAAGATGCAAAGAGAAATAAGATTGAGTTCCCCTCATGGTGCCCAGTTCTAGGATGCGGTCCCACATGTTGAAATGTGCTCCCTTTGTTTAAAACATTAAAAAGTACATAGTCTCAGGTTGGGCATATAGCTGGGTCGTAGAGTACTTGCTTAGTGTTAAATCCCCAGCATTGCTTGTCCCCAAAATTATGTAGTCTCCATTTATATATGTTTATTTGTTTCTCAAATCTATACGTTTACAACTAAATGTTAAAACATAGTAAAAATTTATTTATTTATTTTTTAGTTCTGGGAATTGAATCCAGGGCAAGTGCTCTCAGCACAAAAATTTAAATTTTATATGAAGATGAAATTGTTTTCATAAAAATTTAAAATTTATATGAAGATGAAATTGTTTTCACAAAATAAAATTTAAATTTGTCATTAGAGGTTCAATTAATGTTTTCTTTTTAACGACGTTAATACTATTATGGTGAGATCAATGTGATCAAATTGGCTTCTTTTGCTTGGAAACATTTTCTGAGATAGATAAACAGCGGTCTCATATTATGTTCAATTAACTTAGACATTAGTTTTGAATGACTGTCATAGCTCAAAATACATTGATCCAAATGCAAGGAGTAAATAGTTAACTGAAGTAATGAAATCATAATAGGGAATAATTTCTGCTTTTTATTATGAAAAATGCTGAATATAGACAAAATTAGAAAGATAAAAATGTTGAAAATCTATGCATTAAACATCTAACCCAACTTCCACAATCACCAACTCATGGTTAATCTTCCATCTAGACCTTCTCCTTTTTACCTCAACTAGATGATATTGAAGCAGTCTCCAGAATCACATAATCTTATTTGACATATTTCATCATGCATTTTTACAAGATGAGAACTCAAAAAAAGGAAACTTATATACCATTTTTTTGGCTTTTGTATTTCTTAAATAGACACATAAAACTTTATTCAGGAAAAAAATTATATAAATTGAATAAAATGCTAGGAAGTTGGAGTAACACCAAAGTTATGGGAAGAAGATTAAAAGTTTATTGTATAAATGTTGCATAACATTTCCACATTTCAGAGAGAGAGGGATCTGTTTTGTAATTAAGTATAATTACAAAAAATAGTAAAAGCATAATGTTTGAAGTTGCAAAAAGATGTTTTTGAAAAAACATTTAAGAAACAAATGTGTATTTCAGGAGAATTTGATTATTTTCATGTCAGTTATAATATCTCCAAAGTTCTGGATAGCTCACCAAGAAAGAAATTTCTTTTCTTTGTTTCTTTTCCAAGTAAAAGAAATATCTCAAGCAAATCAATGATGGTGACCAGAGAAGAGTTAGGGAAGATAGCATATCCAGGTGAGCAAGGGGAAGGGAGGGGATCAGAACTAAAAAAAAAATCTAAGGAAATGTTCCTTGCCAAGATTTCAGCATAAAATTTCAAGTCCATGATATGTATTCGTAGTATCAGGACATCCAGAATATCATAGGCTATTCTTAACTGTGCAAAAAACTAAGTTACTTAGTTAGTGCAAAAGCTTTGGTATTATGTTGTTTATCATTCCCTAAAAGAAAAAAAAATTGCATGTCATTGTTCATTCCTTTCCTCCCCAAAGCAGGTCCACCATTTAGTTATCTTTCGGCTTCCTCTAAGGTAGTACCACTGCCGTGAGTTTATTTGTCTGATGGAGGCGGACAGGGAAAGACACTGGTGTCTGACAGCAGAATCTGAATTCCCACAGAAATTACTCTCCAATTGACTTGGTTGTCCTAATTTTGTTTTGTGCTTCAGAGACTCAGAGAAATATGCTGAAATGGTCACCATTCACTGGTTGTCACAGAAATGACAATGATTACAAGGTAGGAAGGATGTTGAACACCAGACAAGGAAGATGAGGTCTCAGTGCAACAGGTGACCCTCTAATAACTTACAAAGTGGTCTGTACCTTGTGTATAAGCAAGTTGGTGGCTGGGGGTGTCGATTACTGCTACCTACTTAGCTTGCAGATAAATGATGCAGGTAGCTTTGATTCAGTCTGGCTCATCAAAGGACCACATCCTCTGGTCATGACCATGGTGACCTCTTTCAGTTGTGAGGGCTTCAATTGCAACTTTGGGGTGTTGAAGGGTGGGAATGAGAAGTTTCAGATGAGAGAAAAGACCTATCAACCAGGACATTTTTGACAGAGACAAAGAGAAGTTGCATAGAAACTATATCATTTGAGATCTAGAAATGCAGATATATCAAAGATATAAAATGCTTCCTTTAAGTGAACAGGTGAAAGTTCTTGAATTAATAATGAATGAAAATATTTAACACTGAAGTTGCTAAGAAAGAATCTTCTATATGTGAAATTGTGAAGAAGGAAAAAGAAAATAATGATAGTTTTGCTGTCACACCTCAAATTGCAAAGTTATGACCACAGTGTATTATAACTGCTGAGTCAATATGGAAAAGGCATTAAGCAATTGGTTCAGTATTATCGCAGTTTTAGACATCTGTTCTTGGGATGTGTCCCCTAAGAATAAGGAGGAGCTACTGTATTAACAGTTCCATCTACCAGTTGGGAGATATTTTTGTTGGAATTTGGTTCCTAAAGTCTCCAGGTTAATTGACATCATCCATTTGTTCTTTTAGACTGATTAGACTTAAAACTCACCCAAGATCTTTCTTTTGAATATTTTCTAAGTGGGTGTGGTGGTGCACATCTGTAATCCAAATTGAGACTCAAGCGAGAGGATCACTTGAGCCCTGGAGTCCAGCCTGCAATCTGGTAAGATCATGGTCAGATTTTATAAAAGTATAGAATAAGAGCCTTTTTAGATCATGCAATTACATCATTTTTTGGCAATGAAACCTTGTAGGGATCCAAATATCTCAAAAATACACCACAAGCACAAATTCCTTAAAAAAGCAGTAACTTTCTTAACCATTAGTGAAACATCACCTTGGCCTTGAAGAGAGAGAGTCATTTTTTTCAGTAAGTATATTACTAACAGCTACTTGTCATAGAAATGGGCAACATATACAAGCCACTTATTTTGTAAAAGAAAGTCACAGAACTCACTTTTCAATGGGACAGTTGTTGACCGGGGTAATTACTGTATGTTCCAAATAAGTTTCATGGTCACATTCTGTTTCATTGTATAGTATATTAAAGCTTCTACAATAAATTAAATATCTTTAAATATCTTGTTCTTATGAAATTAAGCATTGGTGATTTCTTATTCTCAGCACTACTGACATTTTGAGCCAGAACATATGTAAATATTCATTATTATTTGGTAAGGGGCTGCCCTATGTACAAAAAGCCTTTTTGGAAGAGTATCTTGCTTCTACCCAGTAGATACTAGCTACTGATATTATCTCCCAACCCTGCCACATCTCAACTGTGAAAAGTGAAAGTGTCTCCAGCTGTTGCTAAATAGGCCCCAGGGGCAGAATCAGTCCCAATTGAGAACTGCAATACTGAAAAGTCTGCTCCATGAAGACAGTGGATTTTGCCTGTTTTGTGTGTTCTTTAAATTCCTGATGCTTAGAACTATGCCCAACCCATAAAGACACTTAATTAACTGCTTCTTGAATGAATGAATGAATGAATGAGTGAATGAATGAATGTAAATATTACCTTTTATCATTTTTAATATGATAGGAAAAGCAATGGCTTTTGTCTTTGTAATTTAGTAACAAATATAAAAGGGAGCTTGTGAAAATTTAAAGTTTAGTAAATTTTTATCAAACACTGGATTGAGTATTGCTGAAAATTTATTTGAAGAGCCTTTATCTTTGTGTTGTGGATTGTTTACCTTGAATTCTTGTCATGGCTCTATTTCATTAATAGCTAATATCTAAAGGCACAATATACAGTTAGCATTTTTTCATTGTTAATGATAGTGGATCTAAATTCTCCAGTTTTTTTCAAATAATCCTGAGAATTATCTTTTTAAAATTAACTTTGTCTGATTAGCTAATTGACTTCATCTCATAATAAAACTAGAGAATGAAGCAGGAGCCCTGCAATTTTATCCTTGCTCAGTGATATTTTAGTATCATTTTCAGTCTGCAGTGCTTTTGCAGGACTCTTTTCAAAACCAGTTATCCATCATTGTCAGCCTTATTTTCATGAACACTGGATAATATAACTAGTGAATCCACTTTACCAGACCCTCAGAAACTACTACGCCTGTCAATACACTGAAAGGTCACAATCAAGTAAGAACATCTCTTGCAACTCCTTTGGGTCATAGAACTCTTTGGTCCAAACACTTTGCTTCTTGTGACATGAGGCCATCTTATCCAGGTGTATTTTTTTCCTTTTGTTGTATTCAAATATAACCATACAAATTCTAACATACTGTTCCTGTATCACATCTAGTGCATTCTGTGTGGTATGTACACTCCTCTTTGAGAACCACATAGTTAGTGTATAGTGGATCACATCCAGTCTTCTCAGACTGGCATTCTTAGTTGTAGCAGAGGCACTGTTTATTTATTTAGGTACCTGTGGTTAAACTCATGAGCACTTTACTACTGAGCTACATCCCCAGTCCTTTTTACTTTTTTATGTTGAAACAAGGCCTTGTGAAGTTGCTGAGGCTGACCTCAAACTTGTGATCTTCCTGCCTCAATCTCCAGAGTCTCTGGGATTATAGGCATGCACCGCCATGCCTGGCTAATGAGAAAATAATATAAGCCCATCAAATCCCATTTTATTTACCTTTTCTAGGGCACACATAAATGACATTTTTCAGCTTCCCTTAAAGTAATGAGTAGCCACGTCATCATGTGCTGCTGGCTAATGGTGTGTATGGAGAATTGGTTTGTAACCATCCTTGAGTCAAGAGCCAGTGTAACTTCCTCCACCTTTTGCTTCTTCATCTGCTGCATTGATATCGGGTAGCCATGTGTACCAGACAATATAGCTGGAGTAGAAGCTGTCTACAGGAGGAGAACTTCCAAGGAGAAACACACAGCCTGCATTTTACTGTTTTTTCTGGCTTTAAGAGACTAAAACTTTGTGTTTGGTTGTTACAGCAGCTGTCATGAATTACCATGATATATTGGTAATCTATTAATATGTCTTATCTAAATTCTCCAATGTAGTGCTCAGTTATTTACTGTATTTCATTGTTATTATTCTGAAGAATGTTTTACAGCAAAATGAAACTCAATATTATATATTTGAAAAGATTATCATAGAGATTGTAGCTTGGTAAAGTGTATTGTATGCCCTATTAAGAATTCAGAGAAGAAATTTCTCTTAGTTCTATTAATAATAAAAGATCACTTACTTATGTTCTTGATCTGCTCTTATCTCATGGACACTCTAAATCTTGTAACCGATTGTGTTTTCCTCAGGGCCAACTTTGTGGCTCATGTCTAGTAACCAGATAAGCTTTGTAATATACAGGTGCTTTTTGACTTGCAGTGGGATTATATGCCAATAAAACCTTCATACATTGAAAATATCATTAATTCAAAATTGTACTTAATGCTCCTAACCTAAGGAACCTCACAGATTAGCAACACAGCATACTGTCAGTGGCTTCCCCTCATGATTATAGCGCTGACTGACAATCACTGCTGCTACCCATTATCAAGAGACTGGAGGATCAGACCACACAGCACTAGCTCTGGAAAAGACCCAAACTCAAAATCCCAAGTACAGTGTCTAGTGAATACATATCACTTCTGTACAGGCTCACACTACCATTCCTGGCTGAAAGAAACATTTTATATCTCACTCAAATACAGATATTGAGAAGCATAATAACCTATGTTATTATTTAGGCAGAATACTGTTGGCTGTCTATATAGTGGGTTCTGAACCCACAAATCCAACCAACCATAAATCAAAAAAAATTTTTTTTAATTGTAACTATATTGAACATATAGACTTTTTTGGACAATATTCCTTAAACCACATACTATAACAACTATTTATATTATTATTATTATTTATATTATATTGTACTAGGTAATATAAGTGATTTAGAGATAATTGAAGTATTTGGAAAGATATGCAAAGGCTATAGGCAAATACTTTGTCATTTTTTATGAGACATGGGCGTTTGCAGATATTTATTTCTGTGGAGAAAAGAAAACCTGGAGTCAATCCCCTGTGGATATTCAATTTAGTTCTCTTTCCACAAATGTATAGTGTTTACCAATTTCATTGAAAATCTTTAATGAAGTGAAAGGAGATAGGTCAGAGAGAGAGCACATGGAACATATTTTATTAATATACAAATTATTATTTTTCCCTGGTGCAAATACCAAAATTATCAACGCTGCAGAAAAAGATAATATTGCAACACTGTATTGTGATTTTTTTTTTCAGAGATGAGACAGTGATGAATTACAGCTCACTCTAAGTGCAGATAAGGCTGTGGCATTAGCCCTATCTGAAGCCTGGCAGTATTAGATGGGAAGGTAGCTATGTATCCTACAGGCCACCAGTTCAGACAGAAGGTGCTGTTAGACTAGATCATTTGCATACTTTCCTGTGGATCTGTGATGTCTCCCTGGGATAGGCTTTGAAAAATCACTATGGCTCCGGGTCCTTATTAGCCAATAACTCCTAAAGGGCTGTCAACAACTTCAGAAAGATACACTATGTTCAAAAGCTTGATTATAATGGGTAAATATATGGCCCCATATATGTATGTTTGTAACATTTGCATATGTGTGGAAAAATAAATATTTACTTGAATTTGTTTGTATTAAGTATCTTTTTGTCATGATCCTAGATTTAAAATTCAGAAATAAAGGACTAATCTTCCATGTATAAGACAGTATATAAAGAATTAAATTGTATAGTATAGATCTGAAGCATTCTTGGTGGTGGTGGGGGAAGTGACTCTTTGTTAAAATTTCACAGAGCTTCTCACTTTCTGAAGCTTTATCTAAGTTTTAAATCCTTTTCCTAGCATGTGTGAGACTCTTCCAAACACTTTCTTCAGAGATCAAAATTCTAAATTTCAGATTGAGTTAAATACATTTTATAATTCGTCCGGCAGCTGTTGGGAGTAAAATGAGAATTGCTTTTTAGGGCATTTTTCTCAACAGAACAGTTTTGAAAATGAAACCAAATCTTCACGCTCCACTTGACATGGGAATTTGAAGTTATTTTTACAGGCTCCACAAGCAGTCACTATGTGAAACATTAAAAATGTATTCAAATACAGTAAGTTCATAGTTAAAACAATTTTTCTTCTAACAGCTTGTTCAGTAAATAAAAAACAGGAACACAAATTATATCTTGTTATCACCTTTCATGGTTTTTCATATTTGTGCTTTAACCAAATAACACATTTTCTTGTATAAAATGTTTCTTCCCTTTTAATTATAGCCAGATTTGCTGCCTTGGCAGGTAAAGCTTTTATTAAACTTGAAAGTATGTTTGGTGTAAGTAGGGGATGTGGGAACAAACTCTTAAAGGAAAGTCACATTTTCTATGAAACGCAGTGTGGTATTTAAATATAGTCTTTACTAAGACCTTAGAACATTGAGGGACTGGAATGTTTTCAGGTATTCCTAGTGGAGACAAATATGTTTTTGATTTTACAAAATAGTGACTGTATGAAGTCACTGAAGTCAAACAGAAAAAGGAGGTTAGGGGCTGAGGGCATAGCTCAGGGTAGAGTGCCAAGCATGAAGCCCTGGGTTGTATCCTCAGCACTGGTAAACTTTTTTTTTTTTTTTTTTTTGGTAAACTTAAAAAAAAAAAAGCTTCACATTCATAAGCAGATTACGGGAAAGAAATAAGCTAGACAAATATGTAAGCAGAGGAAAAACTATCCATTTTCCTTTTTTTTTTTTGGTCTGACTGGAAAGGACTTTGACTCTAGGCAATACTGTGAAGTAGATTACCTTTGTTTTTTGTTATATTTTACTTTCTTCTTCTATTGCATTCCCTGCAAGTAGCCTGTGTACCATTCCTGGAGGGTCTTCTCTGGAGCTGACTGATAACAAATCCATGGTAAAGTCTGTATAAAAGACTCTTTTCAGAAAAGGGTGACTTGCTGTTCCTAATCTCTACTGACTGAGAGGACTCAGGCTCAAACAACAGTTTAACAATCCAGGGATTTAGGTTCATTTACAGTCAGGACTGTTAAATATCAGTTCCATATTAATTCCACAAGTCTTAAAATGAGAGAATTTCTCCTATGTCTGAAACAATGTAAACTTTATGTGAATCTGGTGAAGCAATGAAAACGTGGGAGTTAAAAAGACAATTTGGGCTGGGGATATAGCTCAGTTGGGAGTGTGCTTGCCTTGCATGCATAAGGCCCTGGGTTCAGAGATATGAAAAATTGTGCTCTATAGTGTAATATGGATTGTAATGCATTCTGATGTCATATATAACAAATTAGAACAATAAAAAAATGTTCTGGATTCAATCCCTAGCACCAAAAAAAGAAAAAAGACAATCTGGGTAACCTCATCATGGTTAAATGTATAATTCCAATGTTGGGCTTTTTTTATATACAAAAGATGATTTGAGGAATTATCATAACTTTTGTGAAATTCTAAAATGTCGTGGACCTTGGTTTGAGAGAAACTAGTAGAAAACCCTCATTTTATATTCATGAATTAATAGAAATTAAAAAAAAAATAATGAAACCTAACAAAATGAATGGCATGCTCAAAAGTTACATAAATAGATAATGATTAAGTCCCCTAGAAAATTCAGGTTTTACTAGTCTCAATTTAGCTTTCTTTCCACCCAATACATTACTTCTAAAATTTAAATTATAACTAATCAGCTAATTGATGAGCTTTTTACAAATAATTTAAATATTCCATAAAATATAATACAAGCTGAAGACCAGTTTATCACTACCTTTCTTTTTTTTTTTTTAAATTTTATTTATTTATTTATTTTTTTTATCACTACCTTTCTAACAAGCACAAATACTTACTGGAATCATTGTGGACAATTCTGAAGAGTTTAGATCAGTTTTTTTAAATAATGTAATATACATACATGCGATTTGGCACCTTGTTCAAATACAAATTCAGGTTCTGTAAGAATAAGGTGGAGATTGAATTTCTAAGAAGCTCCGACAAATGTAGCAGGGGTTTAGACTGAGAATAGAAGATTCTATAAAGGCATGGAGTCTGCCTCCTAACTTAAAGCTTAGTTTATGGGGATGAAATTAATGAGCAAAAGTAAGATGACAAATAAATACACTCTGAATATTTCATTTTTATGTCTTTGTGAGTGATGGATTTTTTTCCCAATTAGAAGGAAGCCCCTCCTGATCAGTACTTTTTTTCTTTTTAGAATTTAGAAATCCACTCTGTACACAGTGGCTGTTAAGAAATGCCAACTGACTGACATTATCATAGGCCACTGGAATATCAGATGAAAATTCCAGGTGGAGTCAGGGTAATTCATACTTGTGATAAAATTCCTTTCAGCAATGGATTATCCGAATGGTTTGATGATGGGTTTTTTTTTTTTTTTTTTTGCAACTTTATAAATTCCCCAAATATTTTCCACTAGGTAGAGTAGGGGCAACAATGCTTCAACACCTGGGACATTCTGCAGATTTCAAGACCAATGGACTGAGTATGTGTAGATTGATGTCTCTAAACGATCTTTGGTCACACTGGCATCTGCAGGAAAGGAAACAGAAGGTGAGGGGACAATGAAAAAGTCTGAACTTTTCTCAAAAATAGTCTAGCACAGTGCTGTCCAATCAAGTAGGCAAGATTTTCTTGTGGCTATTTAAATTTGAATTAATTACAATTAAGTAAAAAGTTTAAATCACGTTCTATAGCTGCATTTGCTACATTTTGAGTGTTTGGTGACATATGGCTAGTGTCTACTGCATTGGACAGTATAGACAGAACATTTCCATCATTTCAGAAAACTCTGTTGGACAGTCCTACTCAATAGTTATAGAAAAAGTGTAAGCTTGATTCCAGTGATGGCTGGAAGTCATAGGAGAATCTTTAAACAGTGATTGCTCTATAATCGTATTTAAACAGGAGGAGAAAGAAATGGAATGGGCAAACATAGCCAGGGTGGTGCAGGTCTTTGGGTACAGGGAAGTGGAGATCTCAATTCCCTGCCAATGAGGGGTAATGAATGTCCTAGCATCTCATACATAGTCTTCTGACAATTAAATACATACTTTCTCTTTAGAGAGGCAACACATGAATACTGAAGAGATGAAGTGTGGGAATAAACAAAGATATTCGGCATATTATTTGCTCATATCATAACCAGTTCTTTCACTTCATTACTTTTTGTTTTCAATGAGCACAGGGTACACACTATGTTACCATACAGATCCAACCTAGAACCCACCTGCTTAGGAAAATTCTTTATTTACCTGAGCATGTAGTGCTTGCTCCAATGCCACATACAATATTGCTTCATGCACATTGTGTGTTAGGTGTACTATTCTTGAATTTTGTGGCTCCTCTGTGGTAGGTCTATGTTCTTGAGTTACTCAGCTCCGACTGTGGATGTCTCATACTCTGGGGATCGGGATCAGAGGTTCTGCTTTTAAGTCTTATAACATTTTCTGATAATTCTATTTCCATGTATTCATTCAACAAGTATTTATTATACCCCTACTGGATGCCAAGCATTGGCTGACTCTTCTACTTTCTTCTCTTCAGTGATAGCTTCTTTGTTCTGGTTAGGATTTCAAACATTAATAAAACAAAATTGTCCAGCCAGAACTTAATATTACAAAATATTTTCTAAGTAGAGCAGACCACATTGTTTAGTGTTCCGGGCCAAAGGGGATTAACTTCTATCTCAGAAGGAGAGAACTTGTATAGTTTTCTTTTCTGGTCTAAGATCTCTGATTACTCAACACCCTTAGTCCCTATATCAGTTTCCTAGGGCTGCTGTACAAATTACCATAAACTGGGTGGCTTAAAATAACTGAAGTATATTCTCTCATAGTTCTGGAGGCTGAAAGTAAGGGCAGAGCTGGTTCTGAGGACTCTAGGGAAGAATCCTTCTTGCTGGTTCTCATTCCCACTGATGTCTGGCAGTCCTTGGATGCTCCTTGGCTTACAACTGCATCACTCTGATCTCTGCCCCCATCATTACATGACTCTGTGTGTGTGTGTGTGTGTGTGTGTGTGTGGTAAAATCTCCTCCCTTTTCTTATAAAGATATCGATCACTGGATTAGGGTCCACTTTAGTATGATCTCATCTTAACTTGATTACATCTGCAAACTTTATGACATTTGACCCATTTCCAAATAAGGCCACACTGACTAGTACTGGGGGTTGTGATTTGAACATACCTTTTTGGAGGAGATAAGTCAACCCACAACAGTTTCTTCAAATCTCCTTCTCCATATATTTTTGCAGTGCTGGGGATCGAACCCAGAGTCTTGTACATGCTAAGCAAGCATTCTGCCACTGAGCTACTTTCCCAGTCACCTTAAATCTATACACACAAACATGTATATGCAGGCCATCAATTATAGCTCGGATTCCAGTAGTAAGGAAGCAGGACTGCCGAGAGACCCTGTGGTTTAACAAGAGAAGAAATAACATCCGACCCTTGGTCCTTCCATCTCCTCCAGGCAACAGATGAGACAAGCTGTGAGGAAGATCAAAGACAACCTGGGGCCTGAGGGCAGAGTGATGCACATGCTGGACACCCAGCAGATTATAAATCACTTCTAGTGCTTTTAAGTTGCTTCTTCTGCCTTTTATTTTCTTGTACTGCCTTTCCCTACAACTTCTTCTTTTCTCTGTCCTCTTCCCTTCCATTTTTCTGTTCTAACTTTCTGTCATCCTCATTCTTTGTGCCTCAAAGCAAGCAAGAAATATATTATGCAATCAAAGGGCTTCCAAAAGACATCTGCATATCCCTATTAGGGTTCTGGAACTTCATGAAATTTTGTCATTTATAAACACAGCAAACTTCATAAAGCATTCTTAGAACTCACCGAGGGGCAGATTTTTGTCAAGTTCTTTTGTCTGATGCCAGCCAAATTTTGCTTGAACCAGTTTTCTCAAATCCTCCATTCTGTCTTATTCATTTCCATAACACACAGTAGAATGTACAACAAGTTATTATCAGTATATAGACATAAAAACAAGCAAAGAAAATAGGAAGGACAATTAACATTTTCTTAAGATTAAGTTCACTGTGTTATGAAGAGATTATGTTATAATCTGCTGATTCCAGTGAGATGTTTGTTCATTCTTCTTACAGATATTTATAAGATACCCACTATGAATGAAGAATTTTGCTAGAATATGAAGATAATACAGAAATGAATTAGTACATGATTAGTACAGTACATGATTTCAAAAACTTTGAAGTTTAATAGGAGAAACACTCATAATAAATAGCTCCAATATAAGATAAAAACAGGATAAATCCTGGAGAAGAGTTTCAATGTGTTTGGGAGTATTTGGGAGGAGAGATTAAGTGTGATGGATATGTTTTTAGAAGAGGTAGTAGAGTTTGTGCTGGAAATTCAAGAATGGCAAGTATGCCAACCAGTTTCCTTGAAGGAACTTACCATCCAAGTTACTTGAACAAAAGTGTTGTGTATTGTGGTTGAGTGCAGTAGGATATATTTTTGGAGAAAATCAACACCTGTAGGGTACGGATCAAAGAAGGAAAAGAAATGTAAGGATCCAATAATGAGGGGGTTTGCTTTGAATTCCAGGTTGAAGTGTTTGGACTTCATTCTTTATTTAGTGAGGAATCATCAACATTTGTAATTATAGGACTATAGTCAAGGGGTCAGGAAATAAAAATCAGACCCAGGACATGAGAAGAGGATGTGGAGAACAAGAGACTTTGAAGCATAAGGTAGAGGAGAAGCCAGAAGAATCTGGAGACTGAGAGGATGTTAAAGATCATGGGGAAGTTAGAGCAATTAGAATCCAGGTATTGCCATCAAAAAGGTAGAGGAAACCTAGGAGGAGGCTCATGAAGGGAGAAGAGATGGGGTGAAGAGGGAAGTAACAATTCTGTTTCGGTCTTGTGGAATCTGAAGTATTTTGGGAACATTGCTATGGGGAATTCTAGTGATAGTAAAAATGCAGTGGAATTTTGGAAAGCAGGTAGGCCTACGTTCTTGAGCTCAGAGATGAAGACTATTAACTAAAGCATGAATTTGACAGAAAAAGGGTATGTCCAGCCCTTTTTTATACTATAGAAATACTGTATTGTCCACATTTAAAACCAATACATTATAATTGGAGAAAAAGAAACAAAAGCATTAGCATTTACTAGATGTAACTGTGTCTACTGAGGAAGCATACAAAGTAGAAAAAACATTAATAGGGTAAGAAAAGACTTAAGGATTCTATAGAAAGTAGTGCATATTCTCCTCTTGGTCTAATTTTGAAGAATTAGACTTTTGCATTAAGGGGTTCCATATATTCAGATAAAAAAATGTGAAAAAAAGTTGAATTTGTACTGAACACGTACAGACTTTTTTCTTGATCATTATTCCCTTCACAACAAGATTTTACATAGCACTTATATTGTATTAGGTATAAGTACTCTAGAGATGATAAAATATACAGAAGGATGTGCATAAATACTATGCAACTATTACACTATTTTATATAAAGAACAGGTTTTAAAACCCAAGGGTTGGAGGGTGTCCTGGAACCTTTTCCTCATGGAGACTGAGGGATAACTCTAACTGTTCACTGAAGGAAGTCTTATTGGGGTTGGGGGCTTATATTATAAAGGGTTATTGAAAGGTTGTAGACTACAATTACATAAAAAGATTTCAATCAAATTTGGACAGAAAAGTCAGACTAGATGGCTTCTTGGGAAGCCAAAGAATTGGGAAATAATTTTGCTTGAAGTACTTAAGAACCTCTAATCAAGTAGAAGGCATTTCTAGTTTTATTTAATTTGAGGATGATTTTCAAAAGAGTCATAAATGCTCAATAATGAAATGGGCTTCTAAGAAAAATATGATTGGGCATTTGTTGAGGATATTTCAAAAGCCACTCTTAATTTGGGAAGGAAATTGGCCTAAAGTACATGCTAAGACTGTGTGTGCTTGATGTTGCTTTCAGGATCAGGAGTTCAAGATGGTGGCAGGCACTGTGCTATTTATTAGAATCTAGTTCTTGACCTCTGTTTCCATGGGCAATCCTGTTATCAATTCTCTTAGAACCCAAAGTTAAAAAGACCACAGTAGGTTGCAAATAATCCTAGTGCTACTGTAGTCTTTTTAACTTTGGGTTCTAAGAGAATTGATAAGAAATTGATAAGAATCCTCATGATTCTTATTTTGTAACCATTTAACATTTTCAGGTCCTGGGAGTGGAAAATAAAAATGAATGCTTCATTTTGTTTGGATTTTGAAGCAGCCACAGAAAGAAATTTTGTTTAAAAATTATATCTTTAAAATCTTATTCAAGCCAACTCTTGGAGTTTAAATAAAAACTTATCTGGGTATGTCTATGTTTGATATCAATATTTAAAGTACCTTAAAATTTGTTAAAATTGATTTGTTAACAGATACATGAAAACATAAAAATTGTTCATATTAACAGGCTTAACACCAACAAATTTGTCCCTATATATGTACTACACTTCTTTATTTAACTCACCTATTTTTTAATTTGAATTTCAATCTCTGTGCTTGAAATGTGTGTTTATACTCACTATTCTCATAAAATTAGTCCAATTGTATGTGGTAAAATGAAAATAGTCTTTATATTAAATAAAAACAAACATAAAACACAACTACTTAGTATCTTTTCCTCCAGTAGCAACTGTATAAAAGGTTAAAAAATAAAACTGTGGTTCTATCATTTGATAGTGTTCAAGCCAGGATTAGTTCAATCTGTAGTCTAATTAGCAAGAGTCACATTTACATCTACTTTTTCAACAATAGGTGGCACTAGTACACAAGTCTCTCATCTGCATTCAACCCAACAGAAATATTAAGAAGTAGGAAGGAAAAATAAGATGCTCAAAATGCTTGAAGGCCCAGAATTCAGTTCTGATGCACACAGGTGTGTTGGCAAGACATGGGAGATAAGATTGCTCTAGAGCAGGAACACACTATAATCTATGAACTTAAAACCCTAAGAAGCCTAAATACATGAGGTAATTCAGTGTTTTGTCGAGGAGAATGACAAGCAAAACCAGCTTTTTTGGTAGAATGTTTAACCAGAATACCTAATTTCCCAAAATAAATTCTAAAAAAATGGAGGACACCAAGATAATACCTCTGCGTCCCACTGCAACCCTGGCAGAGGGAGAAGCTATAGAGAACGTGGGGAAGAGAGAAGCTTAGCAATATGATGATAACCGAATGCCTAGGTATTTAAAAACAAAACAAAAAGTGTCATATGCTTTCTGCCTATTTCTTCCTAAATGGTAAAAAAATAAAATAAAATAAAAATGAGATGATCTCATAGATGTTTGTGTTCACTCACAGTTTTGCATTTGCAAAACTAGCACACATAAATTTACTTTTATTAAATTCCTCGTAAGAAGACTTAGGTATTTGTCTCCAGATTGGGGCCAACTATAATCAAACGGAGGCTTCTCTCTTAATAGGCCAAATTTATTTTTAAAACACCATATAATTGTTATTAAGTTTTCTCTTTAAATTAAAATCTGTATTAAAATAAGAGCTCAATAATTAATGGATTAATTTAATACCTCTGGGTCTCCTTTACCTTATTTGTAAAACGTAAAAGATAGGATATTTTTATGTTCCTCTATTGTTCTATGACCTTGCAATTAAGAATAAATTAAAGGGGCTGGGGATGTGGCTCAAGCGGTAGCACGCTTGCCTGTTATGCGTGCGGCCCAGGTTCGATCCTCAGCACCACATACAAACAAAGATGTTGTGTCCACTGAAAACTAAAAAATAAGTATTAAAAAAATTCTCTCTCTTAAAAAAAAGAATAAATTATAGCAAGATTTAAAGAAATATAAACACTGAAGATACAACTACCTTATTGTTGTTTGAAAGTTAATCCTTTTAATTTTTCCCTTCTAGTTTATGTTGACAAATTCATTTTTAATCTTTTAAAATTAGACAGCCACAGGGATTTAGGATGTGGGTCAGGTGTTTTTGGACTTCATGATCTTTGGAGTAAAAATACATTCCTTTAAAAACATTACTTGATTACCTTTTGCTAACAAAATATTTCTAGTATTATCTGTTGCTTACCCACTAAAGCTGTGATTACTTGTGAAATTTTATTTTTTAAAATAAGAAACTTAAAATGAGTAATTCTTCTTAGCAATTCAGTAGATTTTAACATTAATGAGTGTTACAAAAATCCTTTGGGAGAGGAAGTATTAGAAACATAAGAAACAAACAAAAAAGAAAGAAAATAAAACAGAAACACACTCTACTTGTATAACATCTGGTAGTTTTCAGGAGTAGGTCAAATTCTACTTCTTATATAAAATCTTTTCCCCATAATCATCCAGCTTGAATGAGTTTGACAATTATCATCTTCATTTGTATATCTGTCTCTCCAAGTAAATCCTCAAGGGATTTGAAGCCCAATTATTGCCTTGTGTATTTCACTGATAACTTTTTGCTCTGCTTTCTCTGTCTTTTCTCGTTAGTGTGATATTAACATATTCTAGATTAATTCTGATCCTCCCTAGGTTTTGATCAGAGAAACTTAGTACCCTTTTTGTATTCAAGAAAATTGTGGTTTCCTTCACTGTGCATTTCTGCTTCATTAGTCCCATTGCTTTCTTCCAGAACTTGATCATGATTTCACACTTGCTGATGGACCTCTCCTGATCTTCTCATTATCACTTGGGTTTATATTTTGACAGAATATCAGAAGGGAGAGAAAATAAATGCATATGTTTAAGCTGTCTTCCATACAGGAACTTAAAGAAGCTTTATGGTTAGTTTGGTTAGAATTTAAAACATTAACGTGGATCAGTAGTCCTTAAAGTTTGGTCCTTGGACCAGCAATATCAACATTACCTGGGAATATTATAGAAATGCAAAATATTGGGCCATCCCGGGCATACTGAATCAGAAACTTTGGGGATGTGGTCAACTAATCCATATTTTAAGTCCTCCAGATGATTCTGTTGGAAAGTAAAGCTTGGTAGCCACTGATTTAGATACTTGGACATTCACAGAGCATCATTTCTTTGTTTATGTATTGAGTTAATTTCTATTATTTATTGTTTCTTTTTATTTACCTTCTTTTTTCTTACTAACTTCTTTGGTAGATACTTAGATTCTAGTCTTTATTTTTTTCTATAATAAGTATCTGTCTTAAACCTGTCTTTATCTTTTGTGAAGTGCTGTTTTTGCTCTATCCTCACAAGTTTACAAATATAGTATTTCTATTCATAATTTATAAGTATTAAAAATTTCCACTATGATATCACCTGATCCCTTTTTCAGAAGTGTTAAAATTTCTAAATATAGGGATTTTTATTTATCAAACTTTTTCAATGCCTGGTTTCAAATTTAGAGAATGTGGATGTATGATTTCTTTAAATGTACTTGCTTTACATTCTCTGTTTTATAAGCGTCTCATTTGTGCTTGAAAATTATAAGTATTTTCTAGTTATTGAATGCATCCTGTATATATCCAATAAGCCAGGCTTGCTTGTTATGTTGTTTGAGTTCTTCTACAGTTAGAGTTGCTATTGTGTTTTTCTTTTCTTGTCTTGTTTTTTCTTCTTTGAGAAAAATGTGTTGAACTCTCTTCTTCCAGAAATATATCTCAGTTTGGTGTTATATCATTTATGGATTTAAAAAAATTCTAATTTTTTCTGCCATTCTAGCAACATTTTCTTGTTGTATTGAGGTATATAAATTGTGAAATGTAATAATTTGGAATTTCTTTTCTGTCTCTTTGCTTGAAAATTTTCATGGTCCATATGCCTCAGTCTGATTTTTGAGAGCAGCCTATGGCTGTATTTTGCCTGTCTTGGGCATCATTTCTTTGCTATATTCTTTGTTTTTATATTCAGTTAATATAAAAACAACTTATTGGGAAATTTATTCTGGTTATAGATTAGTCTACTTTGAATGTGATTATAGATGCGTTACAATTTGTTTCAATAATCTTACTTAGTGCTTTCCATTTGTCTAGATTTTCCCATGCATGTGTTCTCTCTTTTACATTTAAAACATTGATTTAGGAAGATTTGTTAATTTAATTCATTTTTTTCTTTGTCCACTGGTTGGAATTATTGCATTCTATTTTGATGCATGAAATCTTTCTGTGCATACTTACTTTTCTAACATTTCAAGTTAATAGCTCTGCTCACTTTGGAACAATTCAGGTTCTCAGAATACTTCAGCTCTGACCTCTTTTTTCAACTTACTTGTTATTTTCATGTGTTATTTTATTATTTTTTCTTATTTTTAAAAATCAGACATTGCTATTGACTCAAAGACAAACAATTTTTAGTTTAAATAAATTATTTTACACTATTCCTTCCTGCTTCTCAGTCTTTCCTTCAGAGAACATTGCCCCTTTACCTGAATACATCTTATAAAAGTCCTAGTGGTGTTTATTAGTGCTAAATACTCCCAGGTATTAATTCATCATGATACCTTTTTATTTCAAATTATTCAAATACTTTTTCAGGGCACAAAATTCTAGGTTGATAATTATTTATTCTCAGCATTTTGAAGATTTCTGACTACTCTTGCTTCTACTATTGTTACTGAGATATTACAATCCAATAGTTGGTTCTTAGTGACCTGTCTTTCTGCCCTCTAGGTAGTCATTTTATCTGTAGCTAACAGTGATTAACTAAAATGTGTCTAGATGAGCTCAAGGGCAAATGCAACCAGGTAATATCTCCTTATTCCTTACATTTCAAATGAATAGTGCAATTTTTAAAAATCAAAGTAGAATTTGCAACATGTATTGGTTCTCAATATTAGTGCAACATAAAAATGATGGGGAGGAGCTTCCTCCTCCTCCTCCTCCTCCTCCTCCTCCTCCTCCTGCTCTTCCTCCTCCTCCTTCTCCTTCTTCTTCTTTTCCTTCTCCTCCTCCCCCTCTTCTTCTTTTTCTTCTCCTCTTCCCCCCTTCTTCTTCCTCCTCTCCTCCTCTTTCTTCACCTCCTCTTCCTTCTCCTCCTTCTTCTTCCTGGGGATTGAACTCAAGGATACTTTACAACTGAATAATACCTCCAGTCCTTTTCTTTTTTAAAATTTTGAGACAGTGTCTTCCTAAGTGGCTGAGGTTCTCAGAAAATTGCTGAGGCTGACCTTGTATTTCTGATCTTTCTGTCTTAGCCTCCTGAGTTGCTAGGATTGCAGGTGTGTGTTGCTGCATCCAGGTAGAATGACCTTGGAACTTCTGATCCAACAGAATGGCAGGAACACAGTCTGAGAGGCTCATCTCACTGTGGAACAGGTAAATTTGGCATAAAATACAATTAAAATTTTTTTCTTTTCCAATCATTATGCTGCTTTCAATGTTTGTGAATTCTTATCTTTAGTTCTGGAAAACTCTCATTCTTTTCAATTGTTGTCTCTTCTCCATTCAATTTTATCCTTCTTTTCAACTTTAACTTTCCATTCTTTTACTTTCCACTTTCTTGTCCCTATGTTGTGTTCAGAGTTATTTCCTCAGATCAACTCTCCAGTTTGCTGATTTTCTCTTCAGCTATATTTTTTTTCTATTTAATACATTGACGTTTTTCTTTTTTTAATAGTCTAAATGTGGCAATTTAAATATCCAATTCTGTTTCTTATTTCTACTGACTCTTACTCATGGTGATTTATTTTTTTCTTTTGTGAATTTTTTGTTGGAAGTTCATATGTGGTTTGATCTTCATGTATAGAAAATATGGAGACCTAAAGTGAAGATATTTGTTTTTGCCAGAAGTCAGGGTTTTTAATGCATCTTATAGAGTCTCTGGCTAAATTCTTATGCTTTAACTCAACCCCCTCTCTTAGTGATGGATAGGTTAGTGTATCCCCAGGGCAAAGCTGCCCTTACCTATACTTATAGCTCAATGCCTGTTTTTTCTCCTTATAGGTTTTCATCATGTATCAATTAGAATAGACTAAGCTGCATTATTTTAATAAGCATTTCCAAAATTCTCAGTGATTTAAAGCAGCAAAAGTTGAATTTCCATCTATGGAAGGTCTCCTGCTGGTCATAATACCTGCATGATCTACTGTGTACTTATCCTCCATGCTGTGACTAAGCTGTCTAGGTTACTTTGATTTTGTGGCTCCACAAGGCCTCTCTGCCTTCATGGCATAAAGGGAGAAAAGAGTGTAGAGAATTATATGTGAAATTTTCACTCTGCCAACTCAAAATTGGACCCTTGTCATCCTGCTCATATTTAACTGGCCAAAATCTAGTTACGTGACTTCTACAGCTGCAGGAGAGCCAGGAAGTATATCTTTCCATATGCCCAAGAATAAAAGAGAAGCAGATACTGATGAGCCCTAGTAATGCCTGCCACATCCAATTACTCTAAGCCCAATGCAAATGCAGCAGTGCAGCAAAAATTGTATTTTATAAGAAATTATTTGTTCCAAAGTGAGAATACTTCTTGAACTGGATAGTTCTTGAACTGGATACTGCTATTCTGCTTGATCAGAAGTTCCCATGCCATTTTTTATTGTATGAGGATTTGAGAACCAATAGATGTCACAAATCCTACTTTGATTTTTAAAAATTAAATTGAATAATTTTTATGAGTTGTAATTTAAATTTTTAAAATTTAATGAAATGGATTATAGTGGTGATGAGTTTAGATAGAGACAGTACAGAGTAGTGTATATAATATAAAGAAGACATTTGGAAAATATGGATAAAACAAGATTGGGAAAGGTAAATGATGTTTGGGAAAACTTATAAGGCACTCATACTATATTTACCTCTAATTTGAAGCAATTGAGCATTTTCAGATTCTTCTTCCATAAGTATCCATTATGATAGTTAGGTGCAATTATTACTTCTAGAAGGCTTAGTATGTATAACCTTAGTGGAATTCATTCTTTTTAATTCTCAAAGTTATTAATATCATTACTTCTTTCATTGACATTTTGGTGTTATAATATGGAAGTTTATTATTTTTCTCTAGGCCCTGAAATAAGCTGAATTAAGAAGCATAATATAACATGTCAAGATTAACAAAGTTAATTGATATATTTTACTCCAAACTCTAGTAAGGTTTATTAGGATCTCTAGCTCTATGTCTAACGTGAGTTACAGAGGTTTGAATAATTGCTATGTATGCAGCTGGAAGAAACAAGTTCAATAGGAAAGAAATCTCTTACGTCACAACACTATTAAGGAAACAAATATAGAATTACTAGTGTTTAAATCTATTTTCAGGATTTTAAAATTATATGTTGCATGAAAATGCTAAACTCGAAGAAGCTTATTTAGTCTCTAGTTTCTTTGTCTGAGCAGCTGCCAAGGGCTAATGATTATAATTAGTATTATTATTGTTAATAATAATAATTAATAGTAAAGCCTATCTTAAAATGTGATGCTTTTAAAAATAATATTGAAGATGACAGAGTGCATATCATTTTTTCCCTCAATAAAGTTTCAGATTGTAAAACTACATCATAATTACTGTTTCCTACAAAACACATCCTATTTTAACTGGGATTATTTCCTCTAGCCAAGATAGTTAAAGAAAATACTTATAAAAATACGTCAAACTCTTTGGGAGAAGAGGTGCTACCTGGATAGAGGAAAATTTATTATTATTCTAATATTTGTACTAATGACATGTTTGTTCATTATGTGCATTAGTATGAATGTTTGAATTCTCTAGAAGTTAATTTTATTTTTGAATGACTAACTGACCTTAGAATTTTAAAATACTTCTTTCTGTGAAAAATTTTCATATGGGATTCTGCACATTTCTAAAATACCGAACAACAGTATGAATAAGTTTTTTTCTTAGCACTTAAGTTTGTGCAATAATAGCTGGCATGCCAACATAAGTGATACCACCCATGTGCCAGGCAAAGGTACTGTATAATGCCTAGTTAAGTACTTCTTTCTAGATAAAGAGTTTACTTTTTTTTTTTTTAAATACCAACGTGTTATTAGGCTTCATTTAGTTTTCTATAGAATAGACTATTAACAGCAGAGCCTACCAAGTTAGTCTGTTAATAATGAAAGTCTTGTTAACTTCTTAGCAAATAATTAGGGAGCTACATTTCCTGCCTTAAACACTTTCTTTTTTTTAAACCTATCTTTATTGATTAATCCTTTTTCTCTTACTTCCTGTTTTATTTTTTAATTCTTACATGATGTGCATCCAGTTTCTATAAATGGGAGGAGGCCAGAAAGTGAATCTAATGCTTTTGTTTGACATAAAAAACAGTGATTTAAAAATGCTCCCTCAAAACTGTCCTCAGTAAATGCTTTACCTCTTGGATATTCTGTTGGAAAGCAGAGGTCAGAGTGGTGGTCACTAAACTGATGGCATGGTAGCAATATTTTCAGGGCCAGTCTGTACCTCACACAGGTATTTTAATTTTTAGAATAATGGTATTGCCTTTCTGGATTGTATTGGTGGCTGTCCATTTTTAGCACTCACTTGGGATCTGGTGTTGTCTATGGCGATGGCAGCAATAACAGCATCATCCCATGGG
This sequence comes from Marmota flaviventris, assembly GCF_047511675.1. NCBI lineage: Eukaryota > Metazoa > Chordata > Mammalia > Rodentia > Sciuridae > Marmota > Marmota flaviventris. Next base: position 86,945,094 of record NC_092501.1, on the reverse strand, counting down.
GAAAGGCCCAACTCTGATCACAGAAGGGGCATTGACATTGCTAATGTACGGAACTGTCATTTCCAGTGGTTTTTTCAATTTTGGGAGAGTAGAGAGAACTATAGCTTTGGTAGCACAGGACTAGGGTGAAGAGAAAGAAGTAAATGTTTATGGGATGCCACTCAGTGCTAGTGATGTGCTAAGGTCTATAAGTATTACCTCATTCAGTTAATCAATCTACAATATAATCAACATTTGATAGAGTGGAAAATTTCACTCCTATGAGGCCTGGTGACTTGTTCAAGTAACCTAACTTACATGGGTGACTGAGGATTTAAATCCTGAACCTATTTGCACCTCACTGATCCTCACTGTGCTGCTGAGTCTTCCAAACTATATTTCCCAGGTTCCTAGGCCAGGTGGCTTCCACATTGATTGGACCAGAAGAAGAATCTGGTAGAAGAAGAATCTGGTAGAAGAAGAATCTGGTAGGGAGAAGCCAGGGTATTTCTCTCTGTTTGTCTTTGGCATGGCCCTGCCAGGTCCAATATGAGTCCAACTTCCACCAGGTGACCTTGATTCCAACATTACTGACTCCTCCTTTAATTTTGGGTTGGTGGCAGTTTCCTGTTGTTGCTAATACCTGGATTGGTTCACTCTGCCTTTTTATCATTCTTATCACCAAGATGCTACTTTAAAATTTCCAAGAACTGTTTCCAGTTAGATCCTGGCCTCTATTTCAAGTTTATTTGACTCTAAAATTGATATTGGATAAAAAAATCTGATGTAAGACCAAGAACTCCAACTTATTGCCTGACTTTTCTAAAACTGAGTTAAAATTTTGCTTTTCCTATCTCCCAGGAGTTTTTGAGGTTCACATGAGCTTATATAGGAGAAGCCTTTGTAATCAAGAGATGCATTATTATTGTGTGTTTATGTTACTGACACTGAGTCAGGAATAGGGCCTCAGACTTTGGTAAAGTCGTTTGTTTTGGGGAGGTTTAAAAAGTACTACTGCCTGGGTTTCACCTACAGAGTTTCTGATTTCATTGGTCTTAGGTGTGTTCTGGGAAATCCAAATTTTCACAAGTCTCTGGGAGGTTTTGGGGTATAGGCAGGGTATACATAGAACCATTGCTTTATATCAATAGCTCTCAAAGCGTGGTCCTTGGGACAATAGCATCAGCATCATCTGGAAGCTTAGTAGAGATGCAAATTCTTGGGCTCCTTGCCAGATCCTCTGAATCAGAGACTTCGGAGTGGGGCCCAGCAACCAGCATTTAACAAGTCCTCCAGGTGAGTCTGATGCCCACTGATGTTTGGGTGCGGCTGAATTAGACAAATGTGCCAAACTGCAGCCTCAGAGATTCAGCTGCCCTTGGATTTTGCCCTCATCTGACCCCCTTCCTCCTCTCTCCTGGCAAAGGGGAACATTTTTGCAATCACAATTCCTCTTGCCACTTTCTGTTCCCTTGTTCGTGTTAATACCTGTATGACTATATTGGTTGCTGCTTCCAGCAAGCCAAATTTGCACCTCAAAATGGGATTTATTTATGCAATTATTTGTTATGAAGTATCCCCTGCATGCCAGGACATGTTCAGGGTCCTGAAAGTGCAACAATTGAAAGAGGAGATGGTCTTCATCCTCACAGAGCTTACAGTGGAAGGAGTCACAGACAAGCAGCAAAGCAATTCAAACATACCATAATAAATGCTATGAAAGAGCTCTCTTGCCCTAGCTTGTTTTACAAACATAAGAAAATAGCACTATTATTTCTCTGAGGGAAATGATTATAAGACTTATTCAAGGAAGGTTATCTTTCCCATATAATGAAGATATTCATGTACACTGCACACTGATAAAGAGAAGGACCAATTCATTAGATGTGTAGTGATAAAGCTATGATGGTTTTAGTATGTTCTAAAGGGGAAGAACCCAAAAGAAGATAGAGGGAGTATCTAGAAGCCAAGTGATCCCAGATCTGGTCTAAAATTTTAGCAGAGGAGACACTAGGTATAAGCTCAGGTAGTTTACAGGGCAATAGTAACTTACAGGTGGGTCTGCTAAGTTAACTCAAGAACTTGAAACTAGGAGGCAGAGCCTATGATTGCAAAGCAAATGAAAATATGACACAGTTATATAGCATGATTAACATTCACTTGAGCAACAATTAAGAGGATGAACCTCTTTAAAAATCTACACAGGATTTGGGACAATGATTTGGAGAAACCTGTTTGGAAGTGGTAGTGTTGACTTTCTCCACCAGAGGGCGCCTATATTCCTTGTTTTTATTTTTTTATTTTCTGGATGCAACAATTTATATTTTCATCCTGTCCCAAATTAAATAGAAGAATGACTTGTGTTTTCCCATTTATGGAGTTGATTTCATGTCGTTTTGACAGTTCTACTACATTCCAAACAGTTATAACTTTTTCCTTTGGGATTCTGGGTATGATGTTAAGACATTAGAAAAACATGGGCTGTGTTTCTGCTAACAGCATCCTTATAATATATGAGCTGTATGCTATTTAGATTATCTATAAAAATATCTTCTTCATTAGTGCCTATGAACAAGATCTGTCAGTAAAACAATCATCTCTGAAATGTGAATCTGCATATTTGAAAGAATATTTACACAACAGAAAACAACTGGTTGATTCACTTAAAGTCATGAAACAATTGAATGATACATTTTCTTATTACAGTACTATGGAGCCATTGCCATGAGCAAGTTCAGGCAGGAGTAACCTGGCCCCTTTTCAAATGACACCCAGGAATAAGAAAGCAGCTGTTTGTCCTAGAGGTGGGCCTAGGGTTGGGGATGACATCGGTAAGAGTGGGTTAAAAAACCTAAAAACCAAAAACCTGTGACTTCTGAATCCAGGATGAAACTGCACAATAAGTAATAAAATATGCAGAAGGACAGCAAGGAAGCCAAAGTGAGATTTTAATGACATTGGGCAAAAGTATTTGAAAGTCAGTCCTTGTGGCCCAGAGCTCTGACCCCCCCCCCTTTTTTTTTCAGAGCAGATTTTTGGCATCTTCTGCTTTTTCTGCAACAATTCCATTCTTCCTCCCAGCCTCTTCCCTACCTCTCTCACAACCTTTTTCTCCCAAATGAGTGTGACATGGGGACACAGGTCATTCAGGTTAGTTTCAATTCTATTCAGTTTTCTGAAAAGATCACCGATATCAACACTTCTGAGACTAATGATTTTGCTTCATTCTGCTGCAAAAGTCTCTTTCCTCACCAGAGGTAGAGACCTTGGAGAAAAATGAATCAAAACCACTTTCTATGCTACTCTATTATGTTTAAGCATTTTTTTCTAAAAGTCTTATAAGTAGCTAAAAATGCTCAGCCTTTAAATTAACGTGACCCGGCACTCACATGGCTGGTTATGTCAAGCCTGACTGTGAGATTTGAGATCTGGGGTTTATTTCAGTGGATGTAATCAACAGAGATCATGAATGGGAGGGATGGTTGGGAAGCCCTGAACTTTCTAGTATGCTCCATGTTTGGTCATTATCCCGGGGTAATTGGCGTTGAGAGGGTAGGACCTCTAATGAGCTGCTTCTCTCCCCTAATGGGTGGGAGCCTGGAAATTAGCACAGCGCCTGCTGTTCTACATGAGTGAACTGGGGCTGCTGGAGCCTCCTGCGAGTCCCTCCAGGAAGTTTTAGGCAACTGCCTAATGGTAGCTGCGCTAATGGCAACAATTACAGAATAGCCTTTTCAGTAAGATCCTTGTGCATCAGTTAGAGACTAATCTCATTGAGCAGTGACAGGCCTGCCACAATGTCCCTTCAGTGACCAGCACTTCAGCGTTGTTGGCTAGAAGTACTTTCCACGTCTCCTGGAGGTCAAGGAGCTCCTGAGAGAGCCAAAAGATGCAGAGTGAGACACGAACCTACTCCGTCTGCAGAAACAACGTTGGAATAGCAAGTGAAAAAAGAAGGAGCCTTCTCTCACAACCTGTCACCTGCCCTTTCTCATTGAAAAAGTATGGAGCAGAAAGCTGAAGACAGAACCACTTGTCCTCCCATGGCCTCTGACTTCACATTGACAAACTGCAGACACTTCATGAGGAAAAAATGGAGGGTCAAAAGACAGAAGAGGGTTCTTGTGATGGGAATTCATAGGAGGGTTGGATTCACTCTAGCGGTGAGTAAGAACTATGCTATGCTATTTAAAACTAATTCTTGGGGCTGGGGATGTAGCTCAGTGGTGGAGTACTTGCCTAGCCTGAGCAAGGCCCTGGGTTCCATCCCCAGCTCCTGAAAAACAAAAAGAAAAGAAACCACCTTTTTAAAGTGGTGGTGTGCCAATGACCCTGACCTGATCATTGTGCATTGTTTGAATGTATTGAACTGTTAAACAGTACCCCATAAATATATACAACTATTATGCACCAATTAACAATAAAAAAATAGGTTAAAAAGAATAAATCGGGGGGCTGGGGATGTGGCTCAAGCGGTAGCGCGCTCGCCTGGCATGCGTGCGGCCCGGGTTCGATCCTCAGCACCACATACAAATAAAGATGTTGTGTCCGCCTAAAACTAAAAAATAAATATTAAAAAAATTCTCTCTCTCTCTCAAAAAAAAAAAAAAAAGAATAAATCGGTTTGCCCCCACAAGTTTTAACACTACAAGTGTAACTACTACATATGGGTACTGCCACCCTCTATCGAACAGATCCCCATCTTGTAAAGTCACTGGGAGGTTCATGGAGTCTCATGTGTATATGGTTTGGCTTTACCTCATGTGATAGAATGACAAGGCTTGCTCAACAATGGCAGCATTAACTGGATCCTGGAAGGATGTGGACTCAGGTGACCCAAGTACCTCATGTGCAAAATGTGCAAGATCCTCATAGGATTGCATCTGCACAGGGTCAGTTCCTGAGAGGGAGGGCCTCTTAAATCATGCATCCCAGGCATCTTGCTTGCCTCATCCTAGTCCTGGCCCGGAGAAGAATCATGTACTTTTTAGTCTAACAGATCACAAGTAAGTTTAGTGGCCTAAGTTTTTGTTGTTGTATTATTGTGTTATGGTACTAAGGATGGAACCCAGAGCTTCAAACATGCTAGGCAAGTGCTCTGCCACTCAGCATCATTTCCAGGCTTCCTGTCTTAAGTTTTAAAGAGAGCTCTTGATGTCATTTTTAGGGTTAAGTGTTTGTCTCAGCCATAGCAAGCAGACTTGAAAATTACTCATAAAATATAATTTCACTAGAAAATGATCCCTTATTCGGTCAAAACGAGGAGACAATGCTGAATTTCAGCTCACAAATGACCAATTTAATGTACACTATTTGTGTATGAAAATAATTGTAGGTGCAAAAAGGGAAGCTACCTTTTAAGCAACTGGCCTTAGGTATGCTGGCATAATAATGCCCAGTCAAGTTGGGTCCTGTAACATGTGCTTGCTGCTTTGGCTGGAGTCCTTTCACTGTGTAGCTTTAAAGAGGAGGAGGTGCAAAAGAAAATAGCAGCCCTCATTTGCTTTAAGAAAAGAGCTTTCTATTGACTGTATTTTACTCTTCTCTTTGCAGAACTTAGAGATAGCAAGCAGTTCATAAAGTACCTGTTTGAAATGCGAGTTGTGGTTCTCATTAAATATTTGTTATTTTGTTAAGACACTTTGCCTAAGAGCTGGTAAAGTGCTTATAAAATAATGGTTGTTGGGGGAGTTCTAAAATTCTCTGAGAAACTATGTTTTGTTGTTCTCGAAATAGAATGGGAGTTTGCTTTAAGATGGTAGTCGTTATCTGTGTTGCTTTTTAAATCATGATAGATGTAGGAGATGTGTGTAATCTTTGGGTTAAAAAGCAAATTCTTCACAGGAAAACCTCAACCAAGTCCTTTCTTTTTAAAGATTATAATCCATTTTTATTTTAACTGATACAAAAAAACATAAAAGTTAACATACTAATAGGGTACCATGTAATGTTTGACATATGTATACATTGCGTAATGTTCAAATCAGGTTAAACATATTTATCTCATCATATGTTTATCAAATTGTTTGTGGCAAAAACTTTCAGAATCCTTTCCTCTAGCTTTTGGAAACCTATGGTACATAGGTTCCTAGGAAGGAAATTATTATCTATAGTCACCATTCTATGCAATAGTACTCTAGAGTCTTTTGGAGAAATAGAAAAAAGCTCAAAGGGCTTGGTAAACATTCTTTTCCCACATTGAAAATCTATAGAATGGAACTTGATCCATAATTTAATGGTACTGATGTGAGAAGCTGTCCTTGGGCCACAGAAAACCTGCATGGGAGCAGGATGGTGACTCTTGACAGCCATCAGACTATGAGGACAACATGCCAATTACTGGGGCAAACAAACAGCCCACAGTTTCTACACACCCATCAGGAGATATGAAAAACATTTTTTAATTTAGTGCATTTTTGCTGTGCAATAAATGTATAATAATCATCATCATCACATTTTTATTAGACGCTCTGCATTTATGAGCAAGCTTGGTGGTCTCTTTGGGCCTCTGCCAAGGTCTAATGGAGGCTTCATAGTTGTTCATATTCCTCTTTTAGTTTTTTTCCTCTCCCTCTTTTTGCATAATTTAAAGAACAGCAGCAAATCTATGAAGAATAAAGAAAGAGTAAAAGAGGTAACTTTTATTGTATCTGACAGTCAATCGACCCCAGTTTCTCCAAGCCAAGGACTTTCTTCTGGAAACCACAGTGCTCTATAACAAAAGTTGAACAGAATATAATTACTCACAAAGGAAAATAAAAACATTAGCATTAGCCTTTAGTTCAAAAATTGGTTTCTGATCCAAGTATCAATATTCATTGACCTGTAATGCCAAATAGTACACTTACTCATCAATAATGGCACAGCTGGGACTTGGCATGAAAACACTGCATTGGTTTTTTAGAAACCAGAAATGAAACATGGTTGAAGGCAGAGTTATTGCCATAACATCAAGGCTCATGAGTATAAAATGCCTTAAGTGAGTAAGAAAAATTTGGAAAGTAGCCACACACATTGTTTTATAGAACTTGAAAACTTCTCCCCTTGTATTTGAGCAGATAACTTTAAGGTGTAATCAAACATCTTTATAATCTGCACAATCATGGTTATATCCTTAATCAGTACATTGTTCAGGTAATCAGACCTAGAACAGAAAGATGAGACAGGGACATTCATTCATTCATTTATCCATTCAACAAATGTTTATTGAGCACTTAATTCAGACCAGTCCCCACATCACCTTCTTGAGACTTGAACATATTGGTGAAAAGGACAAAGAGTGGAGCTCTGCCAAAGCTTGACATGATACTTGGGTCATGTCAGGGAGCATAACCTACAGAATAAAAAGGTCTAAGGAACTTGAAATACAGTGTAAGGTTTAAAGGTGAGGAAAATAAAAACAAAAATAAGAAAATCAGTGTCTCTTTGCTTGGAAAGACATAGTTGAAGTGAGATTTACTGATGGTATTCAAATGTATGAAGAATTGTTACCTTGGGGACCAACTTCACTTGAAGATAGTACAAAATGCACCACACCAAGTACTAGGAAGGAAATCTAAACTCAAGCATGTGGAAAGACGACAACAAGAACTAGAATGCAAGGTCAATGGAAGGAAAACCAAAAATCCATTAGATGAATTATGTATAGTCTTTCGTGAAACTTGCAGAAGTCTGACTTCTCCAGAGGAACAGAAACACAGGTTGAGTGTCTCTTATCTGAAATGCTTGGGTTCAGAAGTCTTTTGGATTTCAGATTTTGGAATATCTGCATATACATAATGAGATACCTTAGGGACAGGGCAGTTTGTAAACAAGATTTCATTTATGTTCCATATATACTTTACACAAAAAGCTTGAAGGTATTTTTAAACAATAGTATAAATAATTTTATGTATGAAATAACAAGGTATAGAATTTTCCACTTGTGCCTCTTAATGGTACTCAAAAAATTTCAGATTTTGGAGCATTTTGGATTTCAGATTATCAGATTAAGCCTTCTCTCTCTCTCTCTCTCCCTCCTTCCCTCCCTCCCTCCTCCTCCCTCCCTCCTTTCTCTCCCTTCCCTCCCTCCCTAGTAAAATATATATATATATATATATATATATATATATATATATATATATTTACTAGAATTTTTCCCCCTATGTGTATGATCAATGTATCTTCTAGGGGAGATCTTTTTGAAATGTTCTTAGAGGGATTTCATCTCTTGAAAGTTAGGCAGGTACTGAGATAGCAGCTAAATTAGTCCAGGGGCAAAATTAGAAAAGGTTTACGCACAGGTTTGTATCAGGGCTTGATGAAGCCATTCCACCCACCTCTGTTCTGTTATCCCTTTATACTCTTGCTTTTATTACTAGATTGGCACTTGACAGATAGCTCCTTGAGGGCTGGGAGTATTTCCCATGCAACATTGGATCCTTGGCATCTAGTACAGGGCTGAGCATGGAGTTGGCATTGATCCATATTTATTGGTCTGAACTGAATATCAGAAACAGTCATGGAAAGCCTTCTCAGGAATAAGTACAAGAACAATAGCTATGCTAAAATAGCCACTGATTCTGGCAGTTTTTTTGGCTCAACACCAGAACCAATCTTTTGCCATCTTGGAGCCCTGCTGCCTGAAGTTGTGCAGAGGGGGTACTGACTTCCGGCGAGTGCTACCCCTAGTTATAAAGGATATTCATCATGGCATTGTCCAGCAGAGTGAAAAAATATTGACCATCCAGATATTCACAGATAGGGAAAAATTCTTCAATTGCAGTGCCTGGGTATATTCACACCATGGAAACTGAAATGGCCATTTACTAAGAATGAAGCAAATCTGTGTGTTCTGACAGAGGTGGCTATCCAGGGTATAGAACTGAGTTTTAAAAAGTGGGCTGCATATCAATTTGTATACTTTGTTCCCATTTAAAAGGAACAACCTTGTGCATGTATGTGGCGCTTAGAAAAAGATTTGGAAGGATGCACAGCAAGTACTAGTGCGTGGCCAATGGAGGATGGGAGAGCTTGTTTATTTTTTACTTCCCACACTTCTGAATTATTTGAATATTTTACAACAAATACCTTATGCATTATATATATATATATATATATATATATATATATATATCCTTTTTTATAGTAATATATATATATATATATATATATATATATATATATATATATATATATATATTACTATAAAAAAGGATTCCTTTCCCTCAAGAGAACTCTTCTGGTTTTAATAATCAAGAATAAATACATAACTGCACTAAGTATTCACTGACTAAATGTTTATTTAGTATTTATGAATTCATTAACTATTTGTTTACTTATTTTTGGCCAGTTAAAGCAGAACGTTTCTCATGAAGGAGTGGGATCCTACTTTGCTAGTGGGAGAATCCCATATTCTATGACTAAACGTTCTCTCATTTCATTGGGCTTGGATCTGTTTTGGTGGGGAGTAACAGTCCCCAAAGAAGCTCTCTGGGACTGCATCCAGGATGGGAGGCTTCAGTTCAGAAGGACCTCTTTCTTCTTGGTATGAAAGTCTTTCATCTTCATGACTTTATTGTCTCCCCTGGAGTAGGAGTCCTGGCTGTGGGCACCAAAACAAGTGGTTTGCTAAGGTACTCAGAGCTGGGTGATGAAATGACTAAGTGGGCTAGAGGGACACTTAAAGCCAGTTTGCAGACCACTGACTACATCCTCAAACTAGACTGTAACTTGGGGTTCTTTAAAAAAACTCCATGGAAGTGAGTTGGCTCTGGACCAATTTGCATAGAATCTTTGAGGGTGGTGCCCAGCTCCCAGATGGCTTCAATGCTCAGCCAAGTTTGCAAAGTTCTGGATTGAGAAGGAAACCAGATAAGAGAAGGCAAATCAACCAGCAAAAGTCATAATAGGTACAACAAGTCAAAGGCTACACCATATGGCAGAGTCTCCCCAAGTGTGTTTTCTGATGATCACTCAGAATCATTTGGGTGTACATATGAAAAATATAGGTGTTTGGGTCCCTTCTCCACAGACATGGTGATTGGAATCTCTATGAGGTTGATCTCAAGGATCAGTATTACAAAAATTCTAATTGACACATAATTATGGATATTTATGGGCTACAGTGTGACAATTCAATATATGTACATGATATGTAATGACCAGATCAAGATAATTAACATAAATATTGCCTCAAACATTTATCATTTGTTTGTGTTGGAACCTTGGAATTCCTCTCTTCAAGTTCTTTATAAAGTATATAATAAAATTATTGTGAACTGTAGTTACCTTACTGTGCTGGGGAATGTGCATTTTTTAATTGATCCTTTTTAGTTATATATAACAGTAGGATATAATTTGACATAATCACAGAAGCATGGAACACAATTCGCTCTAATTCAGTTCCCAGCATTTTTCTCCTCCCCCTTCCTCTCTTGCTCTGCTCCCCTTTGTCTACGGATCTTTCTGCAATTTATTATAGTTTTTTTAAAAAATAGCATCTTGTGAATATACTTGGTGTTGGGATTCACTGTGCTATATTCATATGTGTACATATGAAAGTTTGGTTGAATTCATGGGGAATATGCATTTTAAATAAGGATCTCATGAGAATTGTGGTAAAGTTCCAGAACTCCTTGTCCATGGACAGTGTGTTCATCTGCAGCATCTTTACTCAGCAGTCAGTCATGGAACAGTGTTTATAGCAGGAAGGAGAGTCCTTTGATAAATTATTTTAGGTTTAAGGAGAATTAATTCAAATGCCTTCCCAATAGAGGTAATGCCTTTCAGTAACCAATTCTGCATAACCAAAGAAAACTTTTCTGATTATGTGGATTGTTGTAGCTATAATGATACTGTAGCCTCAGTGTTTGTGTTTGTATGTAACTTTTATTTAAGGATCTCAGTGTACTTAATAGGCATTCTTCTCATAATGGTTCTGACTTCTATTGTCCTCAATTTTCAGTACAAGAGGAACAGATTCATAATCAAAGGTTACATCCTGGAAATAAGAACCAGTGTTTCTTTAGACTTTGTTGCAGTTCACACATATACAACATTGTACAAGAAGTATATTTGGTCATTAAGATTAGAGTGTTAAGCTCAAATTAGACAGCATTTAAACATTTAAGTATTATTAACAGTTTGGTCTGTAAATTTATAAATTCTGAAAGGTTGGTCCCAGACAATGATGTTAAAATCAATACTTTGTATTTTTACTTGGTGATTAATGTCAGAAATAAATTTAGAAAGACTTTCTTTGATCCAAAACTTTATTTCACTGATAGAGAAAAGCAGCCATTTCTGAAATTATTGCTTGCCTGCCTGCCTGCCCCTCTTCTCCAGCACTCTCCCTTTTTATTACTTAATTTATTTTGACACAGAGACCGGCTAAATTGACCAGGCTGGTCTTGAACTTGTGATCCTCTTGCCTCAGCCTCTTGAGTAGCTGGGATTATAGGTGTGTGCCACTATGCCCAGTTTAGAATTTTTAAAAATCACAATTCACTTGTCTGGAACTGTTTTTTTTTTTTTTTTTGAGTACCCAGGGTTTCCTTTGATGGTGAGGATACTCTTTAGAATAACAACCAATCTCTCCTATGCAATCTTGATTTTCAGCAAAAATAGCAATTGTGAAATATTATTTTGCAAACACCTTTTTACTTTCTCCATTTTATCAATTGGCATCAAATCCTAGTTTGTAATTTAAATGCTTATTATTTAAAAAGTCTCTGAAATTAAGTTTCTATCAATAAATTAAGATAAATCTAAATCATTGTCTTATTTTCTTTCTCTTTTTTAAAAGGATATATTTTATTTGGGATTGTTAAATTTTTCAAGAATTAGTTGTCTCCCCCTGTTCTTCCAGTATTGGAGATCAAATCCAGGGCCTCATGTATGCTTGGCAAATGCTCTGCCCCTGAGATACATTGCCAAACATGTTTTATTTTCTTTAAGTTATTTGTAGGGATTTGAGTGGAGGATTACAATTTCCTTCTAATCACATAATTCTATTTTCTGCTTCTGGAAAGGGAGGACCTGAGAGCACTAAATGGATTCATATTTCTGGGCCAGAATGAGTTATAGCTCAAGGTTTTATAAGAATTCAAGTATATGATAGCAGAGTCCAGGTCAATGACATGTAAGGAATCTTTCCATGGCACTAACTGACCTTCTACCACACTAAAAAAACATAGTTGATAGTATATTGGTGTGTGTCTGAATTAGTTGATTTAACTGATTCCCTATTATTAAACATTAATTTCCAATTTTCCTTCTCTTTATGGTACTTTTATCCCATATGGGTGTGATGGTTAATTTTGTATATCAACTTAAGTGCCATGGGGTGCCCAGATATTTGGTCAAATGTTATTCTGGGAATTTCTAGATATTTTTGGATGAAATTAACATTTAAATCTGTAACCAAGTAAAGGAGATTGCCCTCCCTCATGTGGGTGGGCCTCATCCAAACAATTGAAGGCTTACATAGATTTAAAAGTTTGATCTTTCCCAGAGTAAGAATTTTTCTGCCTGATGGCCTTTGGATTTGGATATGAGTTCTTCCTGGTTCTTCAGCAGCTCCTGATCTTCAGACTTTAACTGGGACATTAACCCTGTGGACTTTGGACTTGCCAGCCTCTGTGATTATGAGCCATTTCCTTATTATAAATTTCCTTGTCTCTGGTTCTGTGTGTGTGTGTGTGTGTGTGTGTGTGTGTGTGTATACACAGATATACATAAAATCAGAGATAAGCTCTGGCTAAAGTTGGAATGGATACACACACACACATACACACACATCTTCTATATATTGCTTTTCTGCCTTTAAAATTGTTCTTGTCAGGTCTTTTGGTCATAGTGACAAAAAAATCTGACTAAAACATTTATCTGTTTCTTTACATATGTATCTAATTTTGATTCTGTTTCAGTGGAGAATCAGAATGAAAAAAAAAGATTTTTAATCTTTCTTTTTATTATTAGCTTCTTCACAGATTTAGTTTTTGAGGAACTTGATTAAAATTTAATTTTAAATTTTAATCTAGATGATTTAGACTCGGGTGTCTGAACCTTGGCATTACTGACATTTTGGATTGATAACTCCTTGTCTTATGCACTGTAGGATGTTTAGAATCACCTCTGTCCTATGTTCCCTTGGTGCTCTCCCATTGTAATGACCAAACTTGCCTCTAGACACCACCTAACGTTCTCTAGGAACATACCTACCCTGCTTAAGAACTAGTGTTGTACACATATGGCATGAATAAGAACAATTATGTAAATTAGTAAGGGACTACAGCCTAAATATATTAAATAATTTTTCAATTAAAGTAAAGTTTAATAAAGGTCAGTCATAGCAAAATATTTGTGGAGTCTACAGTGTAGCAATCACAGCTGGTCTCTACTCTTTGCCTCTCTAAATTTGACATTTGTGTTAATAGGGAGCAAATTTTGCTTTTCCTTGACTTCTAATGCCTCTCTACTATGGTTTTTACCATGATTAAAGCAAAAGCCCACCCAGAATAAGAATACTGTCCTTACTTGTTAAGGCATTCTCCAGTGAGAGAATGCTTGCTTGTTTGTGTTTTTAATGATGGAGTATTGTATCAAGTTGGCCTTGGGAAGGAAGGCAGGGATAAGCAAGAGTGTTTTATTTCTTGAGAGGACTGTATTTGGTGGGGTTTGGAATGAGCTGACATACTGGTGTCTTTAAATAAACTAGGAAGTAGGATAAAATAAAGAAATATTGAGACACATGAGTCCACCTGGCAAGATTTACAGCCCTCCGCTACGCAATCTAGTTGTCATCTAGGTAGATGGGCTTGATGGCTACAATCAGTTTAGGTAAAGGGAAATTGTCTTAGCAATCTATATGGGCTTCATCACAGGCTTCAGGCCTTACAAGCAGAACTGAGTTTGCTCTGAGGAAGAAGAAATTACACTTGTGGACTGCAGGGCTACTGCCTGCCTCAGAACTGCCAGCCTGCAGGGCTGCCCTACAGATTTCAGATTTGCCAACCAGGCCTCACAATGGAGTAAGCTGATTCCTTGCAATCAATCTTTCTCCCTCTTCCCTCACTCCCGCTCCCTCTCCCTCTTTCTGTTTCCCTGGTGGTATGGGGCTGATACAGTAACCCTTAATGCTCAAACTGATTTACAATGGGAAAACTACAATCATTGTTATTACCAAGAGACATAATGAGGACAGGACCCTATCTCATTTATTTTGTTTTCTCCTAGAGGCTGTCACATGGCTCTCAATAAATGATGAACTGAATGAAATCATTGTTAGCAGTTATTTCAAACAGCTCTGGAAGATATAAAACAATATCTTGAATGTCTTTGCTAGGAAGTAGGTAATTTATTATGAGAAACACATAATTTAGCTTTTAAAATAAAAAAATATTGTTCATTACAAAAGTAATAGAACCACACTACTGAAAATCTGGGAAATAGAGAACAAAAACAAATCAGTGCGTGACCCTACTATAACTAATGCCAGTATTTTGGTGTATTTCAATCAGGTTTCCTTCCTGGTTTTTGTATAGAGCTATTGATATTATATTTAAATTATTTCCCACCTGCTTTCCTTCTTGTTATTATTTAGTCTTCATAAAAACATAAACACTGAGTTTATTCTTTCTCACTGCCCCCCTCTTATTGAAAATAGATTTACTGTTAAGGAAAAATTAATTTATGCTTTTTAATAAGATATACCTTTATTGAGCCATTTTGGGGCTAACAGGCACTAACCTATACATTTCAAGAAGTTAGAAGAAAGGATTTTTAATTTTTTTCTTTTTTTCAGTACTGGTATGGAACCCAAGACTTCATGCATGCTAAGCAAGTTCTCTACCACTTAGCTACACCCCTAGGCCTAAGGATTTTGAAGTTTTACTGTAAAGAAATGATCAATATTTAAAGAGATAGACATTTTTAACTTGATTTAAACACTACACAAGGTATTCATGTATAGTTACATCATGTTATGCCATTAATATGTACAATTTTATGTCTATGTATCAGTTAAAAATAAATTACATTAAAAACACTATGAAGTCAGGCACAGTAGCACACGCCTACAATCCAAGTGGCTTAGGAGGCTGAGGCAGGAGGATCACAAGTTCAAAGCCAGCCTCAGCAACTTAGTGAGACCCTGTCCCAAAATAAAAACTAAAAAAGGGCTGGGGATATGGCTCAGTGGTTAAGCATACCTGGGTTCAATCCCTGGCACCAAAAACCAACCAAACAAAAAACCAAACCAAAACAATAATAATAAACACTATGAAATAAAAGGTAGACTCCTTGGTAGAATAATTGTCTCATTTTCAAAAATAAAATATTAAATTATTACATTTAGACAGAATGCAGCTGGTGGAATCAGGCCAGTAGACCCACTGTAGCAGCTAGGAAAGACTAGAGAAATTACAAAAATCATATTTTTAAAAAGCATCAGAAAGTTGTGAAAGACATAGCTACTTGGTGAACTACAATTACAAAGAAAACTGTCCTAAGGTAAGCTGATGATTGGCAGCTTCATTTTGAAACTGTGAGACATTTATTGATTCTGAACACAGGTTGAGGATTGGACTTGGTTCATGCAGAGGTACATATGAAGGAAAATGATACCAGCAAAGCTTTAACCCGCATATTGTTAGTGTGATGAATTAGAAACTTTGGGGGTTTCAAATTCAGAACTGGATTTCTCTACTAGATATTTGCTGAATCTCTGGGCTTCACAGAATACTGAGGAGTGAGTCTGAAATTTTCTAAAGGCAAATGAAACTTCCACCGTCTTCTGTTCTTAAGAATCAAAGAGCCTCCAGGGGACAAAACCTGCTTCAAGCATACATCTATTTCCCCTTTCAACACTTTCGCTAGATTTTGAAGCTTTGTGGGGCGAAGAGGATATAGGGCTTGAAAACCTCTGAAGGGTAGAGATTGATTTCCCACTATCTTTTAGAATTGAGAAACCTTATACTCAGTAGGATGGGTCGGAGGGGATATATGCCCAAGGAATAGGTACGGACCAAAGGTCTGCTGAGTCTTACTAAAATAGACTAAGTCCTAACCCAATTCAGCTCTTGATTGGATTCAGGTTATTGGCCTCTCATCCAATCTATCTAAAAGAAAAAGAATACATTCTCTGGTAGAATATATCATTATTTGGAGCCTCCACTTTTAAAAATTATCAATTTTCTGTATTATAAACTTTGAACAGTTAAGAAAAAAGGCAATTAGCTTTTTTATTATAGAGTATAAGTGTGAAATGGTATTATCGTTACAAGTGCTAATAGCATAATTCCTTGTAAACCTGTAGAGACACAGGTTTATTCCAATTCTTCTGAGACTAAACATGTATATTGCATTTAGGTTATCTAAATACTGCCAGACTACACTTGTACAAATGTAATAAATGTTAATAATTCTTCTATATAGACATTGAGGAAAATCCAGACAGGTTTTAAAAAATGTATTTAGAATCTTATGCTCATTGTCTTTTTTTTTTTTTTTTTTTTTGAGCTTCTACTTCTATACACAGTATCTGGCATATAATCAGCAATATCTAGAATGCAAAGGGGCAAGGGATGAATGAAAATAAAGAGACAACAACAATGTAAAATAAACAAACACCAGAAGCAGACCATATAAAACTATTGGGATTAGAATATAGGAACATTAAAATAATGTTCAAGAAAAGAGAGATGGAAACAACAGATGGAAATATGGAAAATTCCTCCAGAGAATGTCAATCTATTAAAAAAATTGCACGGACTGTCTAGAATTAGAAAAATCAATACCAGGATCTAGTAACCACTATTCTACTCTTCACTTCTTTAAAATCCACTTCAGTTCCTGGCTTGTCACATATACCCAACTCCTTAGAAACTTCTAAGGTTCCACAGGATCTGAAGTGTCTCTTACTTGTTCCAAATGATCCATCTCTTCACTTACTCTGCTCTTACCACTGGCCTCCTTTTTATTCCTCAGTTATTTGAAGCTCATTCCAATTTCTGGTCTTTGTGCTTGCTAATCCCTCCACCTGGAATTTCCTTAGCAAGTTCAGCTCCTTTTTATCATTCAAGTGTCATCATCACAGATAGCCCTAGAACCAGAGCTTCCAGTCATTTCCACAGGACTCCATTTCATTTTTCTCATGGCATTTACTCCTGTCTAGGATCATCTTGTTTCCTTGCTTATTGTCTGTTTCCCTCCATGGAATGTAAGCTCCATGACAACAAGCAGCTTGGCAGGCAGGAAAAGAAAAGTTAAAATAGGTTACGTTGGAGAGACCAAAAGAAGGGTGAAGAGAGATGGAAGGAAAGAGGCAAACAAAGACACGGAGGTCACATCAGCAAGCCAGGCAGCTTTACTGGCCATGAGCATGATAAACACAGAGTGGGAGATGGGGTATTTTGAACCAGCAATGTGATACAGTATTGGGACAGTCGTACGTGAAGAAAATTCCAGGGCTTTGTCAGTCACATTTTATGACGGAAGAAATAGCAATAGGCAGAAAAGTAAAGTGGACAGGGGGGAAAAAAGCTGGATATGGCTAAGGAAAGATAAGAGCGTACAGTGGAATAGATCAGAAGTCACTGCATCTTAGGGGACTCCCCAAAAGCCTAAATTTCACATTGTCAGAGCTATATCAATTCATGTACCTGGAGTGCATGGGAAAAATGGTCCATAATTTCTGCAACTGCTCACAAGATCTTTGCATCAGACACTGTCCTTACATGCCTTTCACATAGGAATATGTAATTATTAAAAATTTAAATGTTTATTTTTTGCAAAATAATAATTCATTCAAGAAAATTAGTGAAAATTTAAAAATTCCCTCCTAGCCCTTGTCACACATCTATACAACTTTTTTTTTCCCCCAAAGGCAACCAATGTTAATGTATTTACATCTTGAATGATTTCTAGAGCTATTACCTATATGTATGAATATAAAAGGTTTCTGTAAGACACAAATAATGGCATATCATATACACTGGATTTTATTTTTTTCTTAACTATATTCTTTGGAGATTAGTCCATATCAGTATTCAAAAGCAACCTTATTGTTTTCCTTTTAACAAGCTTAATAAGATTGTATTCTATGAATTATAATAATTTGCTTAGCCAGTCATTCTGATGGATATGTGGATTATTTCCAATCTTTTGTTAATACAAAGAGAGCCACAGTGTGGAATCTTCTGCAAACATGAGTTTGCACATGTGTGCATAGATATAAAAGATAAATTACAAGAAGAGAGATTGGTCAGCCCAAAGGCTGTGCATGTGGAATTTTAACAGATATTACCAAACTGCCCTTCATAAAGGCTGTGCCAAGGATTAAAGACTAAATTATCTGTATTAGTAGTGTATGAGAGTGACTGATTTCCTGGAACTCCAACGAACAGTGTAGTTTCTGTTGCTGCTGTTTGTAGTGCTGGGGCACTGGGTTCCATCCTCAGCACCACAAACAAACAAACAAATAAATAAATATACACACAAATAAATAAATAAAATAAAGATATTGTGTCCATCTACAACTAAAAAAATGTTTAAAAAAACACATTTGTGTTGGGCATGGTGGCATACTACTGTAATCCCAGTGGCTCAGGGGGCTGAGGCAGGAGGATCATGAGTTCAAAGCCAACCTCAGCAAAAGCAAGGTACTAAGCGACTCAGTGAGGCCTTGACTCTAAATCAAATACAAAAAAATAAGGCTGTGGATGTGGCTCAGTGGTCAAGTGCCCCTGAGTTCAATCCCTGGTACCCCAAAGCAAAAACAAACAAAAATTTTGTATTTCCTTTTCTGGAAACTGACAATTTCATTCTATTATTGGTGTTTTTCTTTTTTCTTTCAACCCTTTAAATGTCTCATTCCATATTCTTCAAGCTTGGGAAGCTTGCATGATTTTTGAAAAGAAATATGAGATTTTTTTCTTTGTTCCTTTATAGGTAAGGTGTCTTCCCAATCCTGGCTTCTTTTAAGATTTTCTCTATCTCTATTTACCTACCTACCTACCTACCTGCCTGCCTATCTCTCCATGAATTTTACATACTTACATAATTTTCTGTAAGATGTTTGCTTATAGAAAAGTAAAAGAATAAAATTGGAATAGATTTGAATAACATTATTATAATATTTACTGTGATATTTGCATACATGCATATATAATGCACTCATATAATCCTATTTGATCATCTACAGTTTGAAAATGATGTGTCTAAGTGAAGATATTTTATTATTTACCTTGCTTAGTGTTTTCTGAACTTCCTAGATTGGTGGCCTGGAATTTGTCATTAATTTTGGAAAATACCCATTATAATTTTATATTTTCTTCCTTCCTTCTCCTTCTGGTGTACCTAATACATACATGTTATGCTTTTATAATTGTCCCACTCTTCTTTTATATTCAGATACATTTTTTCAGTCTTTTTTTTTTTTTTTTGGTCTTTGTATTTCAGTTTGAGAAGTTTCTGTGGCCATATATTTCAGCTCACTGATTCTTGGCTATGACCATCTAATAATAATCCTATCAAAGGCATTCTTTATTTCCTTTACAGAGTTTTGTTTATTTGTTTATATATTTACTTAACTACTTGAGACAGGGTCTTAGCAAGTTGCCTAGGCTGGCCTTGAACTTGTGTCTCAGCCTCTGAACTAGCTGGGAGTAGCTGAGGGTACAGGCATGCATCACCACACCTGGTGACTTCCAACATTTCTTTTACATTCTTTCATTTGGTGTCCCTCTCCTTACATTTCTTTACATAACTCATCTATTCTTACATGTTGTTCACTTTTTTTCCACAGAAACTTTAGCATATTAATCCTAGTTACTTCAATTTTTTAGTGTGGTAATGTTAAGACTTCTGCTGTAACGGATTCTCTTCTTTGTTTCATCTCTTCAGACTGTGCTCTTTTGCCTTTTAACATACCTTGTAATTTTTTTGCTGAAAGTCAGACATGATGTATTGAACTAAAGTTACTGTGGTAGAGGGTCTGAGCATAGATTTAATATTTACATGGTTAGGAGTTAGCCTGAGTTTACTGTTTGTTGTAGTTGCAGGTGTCAGAGACAAACATTTTCTCTGGCATCTTGGTATCCTGAAGGAGAAGAGTAAGCTCTGGGAATATTTCAAAATAGTTACTCTCCCCTCCTCTTGAGAGAAGTAGGAAGGGATTTTTATCAGATCTTCACAGTGAACTTGGTGGGGCTTCTGGATACAAAACTCACGGAAA